>NC_092716.1:184212895-184835315 GCF_047496885.1 Scyliorhinus torazame
ACACACTGCTGTCAATGTGCATCGATGGTGGAGAGGGTGAATGTTTAGGTTGGTTGATGGGGTGCTGCTCCAACACGCTCCTTTCCTGGATGGTGCCAAGTTTCTTGAGTGTTGTTGGAGCTGCACTCATTTAGGCAAGTGAAAAATATTCCATCAGACTGCTGACCTGTCAATGGTAGACAGGCTTTGGGTTATCAGGGAGAGAGTTAGTTATCTCAAAATTCCCAGCCCCAACCTTGTGTTGTATCTACAGTATAACCAATCTCTATGTTATTCCCTGTCTCTGAGAGTATTAATACCCCTGGTCCGGTTCAGTTTCTGGTCAATGGTAACCTTCAGAACGTCGATAACGGGAATTAAGTGATGATAATGTCATTGAATGTCAAGGGGAGGTGGTTAGATTCTCTCTTGTTGAAGATAGTCATTGCTTGGCACTTGTGTGGACAAATATCACTTTTCACTTGACAGCCAAAGTCTGAATGTTGTTCAGGGGCTGGATTCTCCAATTCTGGGGCTATGTCCCCATGCCGGCGTGGTAACAGTGGGAAAACTGTCACAAATGGCCACTGATTCCCCGTTTTCCTGGGAGCTAGCAGGGAGGCAGCCAGCTCTAGCTGCCGATACGGCCCGGAGAATTGCCAGGTCCGTGGCCACATATACGCACGGCGGCGGCCTGCAGTGGCCGCTCGCGGGCCTAGCCCGCAAAATATTCCCCCCTTCAGCCGGCTCACGCGCCCCGGACCGCCCTACCACAGTGCTCCCACCCCCGTATATGTCCCCCCCTGCCCGGGGATCGGCCGCCCCCCAACTATGGCAGCGCTGGACTGAGTCTCCAGCTGCCATGCTGGGTTCCCGATGGATGAGACCACACGTGCCCTGTGCCGTCGGGAACTCGGCCGGCCGATGGCGAAGCATTGTGGGCGACCGCCCGGGCCTGGCATACCGCCACAAAATGGCCCTTTTTGCCACAACCTTTGCAGGTGGAGGAGCGAGCCGGGCAGCGCTGCCGGGGGTGCTTGGCTTGCCCGCAAAAATAACAGTGGGGCCCCCCGTGGTTGCCTGGTAGTCACGCTGCACAAGCTTGCAGGGGGATGGGGGATGCACCGTGGTCGGCCGCGAGTGGGTTCCACGCTGCCCAAGGGACTGCCGCATGGTCGGGGACGTACGTGCGGGCGTTTCGGGAGGCCACATCCAGGGAGCTAGCCACGGCCCGTGCCTCCTTGAGGCCTAGTGTCTCTTTCTCCAACAGCCGCTGACGGATTTGGGAGGACAGCATACCTGCAACGAATGCGTCCCAGGTTAAAAGTTCTGTGTGGTCGCTGGCTGAAACTTGTGGGCAGTCACAGTTCCTACCCAGTACCAGGAGTGTGCGGTAGAATTCATCCAGCGATTCCCCCAGGATTTGTCGTCTTGTCGCTAACAGATGTCGGGCGTCAACCCGGTTGACTGGGCGAATGTAGTGTCCTTTCAATAGGGCCATCGCGGCCTCGAAATCGTCTGCATCCTCGATGAGGGTGTAGATCTCTGGGCTCACCCTCGAGCGGAGAACTTGCAGTTTCTGGTCCTCCGTGGTTGCAGTCATGGCCGTCCTGAGGTACCCTTTGAAGCATGCCAGCCAGTGTTTGAAGGTTGCCACTGAGTTTGCCGCGTGGGGGCTGAGTTGCAGACACTCTGGCTTGATTCTTTAAAATCTAGTCCAATAAATTGATGCTCGATCAATGACTCCAGAAGCGAGATTGGATGACAATTGAAGGCTTTATTGGACTAGATGTTTCCCCCAGCAGTGCAGGTACAGAATTCAGCTGCTAGGGAGACACAGACTCTTATACTCTGCCTTACTGGGCGGAACCAGCAGGCAGGCTTCACCAATGATCTTCCTGTCTCAGGTACCTCCCACACCAATGATCTTACAGCCTCAACCGTGGTACCATAATACTCCTAATACCGACTACCACACTGTCTAACGAACTGTGAGATGCGTCCAGAAGAAGACTGTGACTCGTTTTCTAGTGGCCATACTGAAGGTGTGATGATTGGAAGAATTTAAGAATATTGGGCAATTTAAGGGATAAATGTCTAGGGGGGAGAGTGTGTTTAAAAAAAGAATTTTGTTTTTCTCCTCAGAAACAACAGGTGAAATTACCAAAGGTATGTGTTTTTCAGTCTAGGCTAATGGACTGTGGTTTGACTGGGCAGGTCCCTGTGGAATTAATGTGCTTTTGAAGCCTGCAGAGATAATGAGCGGGATTCTCTTGTGTTTTCCAGCCTGTGAGATGAGGTCATTGCTGGGTGGAGCTCAGAAAGGCAGAGAGGCAGTTTTGAAGAAAGCAGTTAGAGAGACAGAGTTTTGGAGAAAGTCTTTGGAAGTGAGGTCTGATCTAGCAACCTTTGTCTTTTTAGTCCATGAGGAAAAGCAGTTTTATTTTTCAGTAGAAGAGTTTAAGAAAAAAAATAATAATATTTTAAAGCAGAGCAATCTTGTCTGAGACAAGGAAGGGGCTGAAACAATCCCTTTGAAGGAGCCATTTGAAGATATTCAGCCAGAGTCTGATGTAATTCTAACCAAGGCCCAAATCTGTCCTGGAAAACAAGTATTACTCCATGCCCTGCTTATTTTAAAGCTGGATTGAGAGCTGAATGTTTATTTTCTTGTTGTTTAATGGGAAATTAAGTTGTAGTGTTAAGGGGTAATTTTGAACTCTTTTTTGGGTGTGAAGTTTAAAAGTTTAATATTGTATTTATAATACAATATTTATTCATGTAATCACTCCCAGAGCAAATCATTCTTTCTTCACAGTCTTAAAATAAACTAAAATATTGGGGTTTCGGTCCTGTATCCTAGGCATTGTTAGGATTTGGTCTGGGATTGTAATAAAGGTCAGAATGGACAAAAGAATAAAACAGGTTTTAACGACACAACTAAATTTAGATGAGTTTAAAGATGATAAGATAGCGCAGTATTCATTGGAAATCACCAACATGTTTGAAACTCTACAAATGGTGGCTGATTAGGGAATACTAGAAAAGCATCGGCAAACCACAAAAACTGTTCTCTTGGAGGTAGCACAGGAAATGGGGGATTTCTTGCAGCCCATGAGACAAAACGGATGGATATCTGGTGTTTTTCTCTGACTGAAGCCGAGATGGAGGTCACAAGGAAAAGGGGCAAAGGAGCAGATAAAGAGGAAAAGCTAAATGACATCGGTGGTGAATCACTGTTGTTGGCTGGCCTGCCCTATTCCAACCTGATCGAATTGCTTCTCGCCTTCTTCCCTCACTGCTCAATGGCTGCTTACCTGCTGGCTCACCTTAGCTTTGCTGTCTGACCTGCCCTCAACATCATGTCAAGAAACCTTCTGGTTCTTCAAAAACACAGGATTTTCTGCTTCTGCCTCTCTTCCCCCTCTCTTCCCCCTCAGCTAGTCATCTCTCGTTCCTTGCGAGTGCATGCCTCAACGTTAGTGCCCACAGGTGGTGCAGCCCCCCCCCCAACATTGGTTGGGGCCCTGTGCTTAGGCACGGTGTGTTTAATTGTAAAACTGCCTCTGGGTCTCACACAAGAAACTCTGGTTGACCATTTTAAACTGGGATAAAACACCACATTTTAAAAAATAATTTACAGTACCCAATTATTTTTATTTCCAATTAAGGGCCAATTTAGTGGGGCCAATCCAACGAACCTGCTCATCTTTGGGTTGTGGGGGTGAAACCCACGCAGACACGGGGAGAATGTGTAAACTCCGAGTCTGCAGCCGCCACTCCGAGCTCCAGCCGGATGGAACCAGAAGTGAACCACGCCGGCGGGAACTCGGCCAGTTGTCGGCGAAGAATCGCCGCAGGGGCCTGTTTCAATGGTCCCCGACCAGCGCCGCATCGGCCGCATGCGCGTGATTGGTGGTGATTTACCGGTCCCTGGAGAATCGCGGGAAGACATCGGACCCGATCGCGGGTCTGATGCCCCATTCTCCGCCCCCGCTCCAAGCGAAATTGTGGCGTGGAGGCTCGGAGAATCCACTTAGGGCCTTCTATCCCCTGGTCCTTCAGTACCATTGATTTCGAGACTGGCTAGTTTCTCCCTGGTTCTTGGAACACAGTTCGAGGCACCAAATTTCAGAAAGGACGTGAAGGCCTTGGAAACAGTGCACGCAGGGTTTAAGAGAATGATCCCAGGGATGAGAAACTTCAGTTCCAACGATAAATTGGAGAAGTCAGGATTCTTTTCCTTGGAGGAAAGGAGGCTGAGAGGAGATGTGATAGAAGTATTCAAATCATGAGGGGCCGAGACAGAGTAGATACAGAAGGATCGAGACACAGAGGGCACAGATTTCAGGTAATTGATAAAAGAAGCAAAACTGATGTAAGAAAAAACTTTTCACACAGCAAATGGTTAGGGTCTGGAATGCATTACCTGAGAGTGTGGTAAAGGCAGGTTCAATCGAGGCATTCAAGAGGGAATCAGATGATTATTTGAAAATAATTAATGTGCAGAGTTACGGGGAGAAGAAATATTCATCCAGAGGGCCAGTGCAGACATGATGGACCAAATGGCCTCCTTCTGCACTGCAACAATTCTGTGATTCTGTGAGGCCAGTTTTTAATCAGGTGACCATATGATCAATGCTTCCATTGCCCACAAAATGAATCGAAGTTATAAACTATCGCTACACTTTAAGGAATGTATTTCACTGTTCACACCTACCTATGATGAGTTGGTTTCTCTGTGGCTCACCTTTTAAGTGTAGTGCTCAGAGACATGGGGCGGGACATTCCTCCCCCCGCACCCCCCCCCCCATGGTTTCTGCAGCAACAGAGAGCAGCTTGCCAGTGGCGGGATATTCTGGTCCCACCGTTGTCAAAGGGATTTCCCATCGAACGTACCCCTCACCGTCACGAAACCATCAGCGGAGTGCACCATTGGCGGAACCGATAGATCCCACCAGCGTGAACGGCCAGAAATTCCCACCCATGGGGTTGGGACTTTGAGTTTTGGCAATTGAGCACACGATAGAAGGTGTGCATTCCACAAATGATTAAATCTCAGCATGCCCATTCAAGGAAGACACCCCACCCGGGATCATTTAATTAAGAACATTCTGGAGAATTGAGGTAATTCTGAGTGCAGCAATTACAAAAGTTGTCTGATTCTTGGTGGCCATCAAAACAGCTTGCTGTTTTGGCTTTTTAAAGCTTAGTCAGTGATCGTTAGCCAGTAAGTAGATAAGGTCATTTTTTTAAAAATAGCTTTGTAACAGGATTATCTATCTCTGCGTTTATTGCCTGCCCCTGAATTAACAGCCTTCTGAGAGAAGGACTTTCTCCTTAACTCTATCTGAAATTGGAATCTGTATCCCTTAGTTCTAGATTTCACCATGAATGAAAAGATTCCGTCAGAATTCTATATGAAATGAAAAATGAAAATTAAATGAAAATCGCTTATTGTCACAAGTCGGCTTCAATTGAAGTTACTGTGAAAAGCCCCTAGTCGCCACATTCCGGTGCCTGTTTGGGGTTTTAATAAGTTCAATATGTTTCAATAAGATCATCTCTCATTCTTCTGAACATCAATATCGATAGGCCCAACCTGCTCAACTTTTTCTAATAAAACAACCCGGCCATCCCAGGAATCAGTTTAGTAAACCTTCTCTTAACTGCCTCCAAGGCAAGTAGATCCCACCTTGTGTAAAAAGACCAAAACTGTGCACAGTACTCTGGGTGCTATCTCATCAGTGCCCTGTACAATTGTAGCAAGTCTTCCCTACTGTTATAACCTGCCTGCTTACCATTGGCTGGGGACTAATGACAATCCCACAATCCTGCGGGAGTATGAGCTTCCCCAATGAGGGGGGCGGAGAAATCATTAGCAGACCCCCTGTATAAATAAAGCTGGCCAGTTTGGAACCAGCAGGAAGGAGTAAGCAGCAAGCGAAGTTGCTGCTGCTGCTGCTGCTGCTGCTGCTGCTGCTGCTGCTGCTGCTGCTGCTGCTGCTGCTGCTGCTGCTGCTGCTGCAGCATATATATTATTGTAAATAAATGTTATTTCTTTGTATCCTTGAAACTTGTGCTGGATTCTTCGTGGCCCTCACAAAACTGGCGACGAGGGTTAAAGTGAATAGCTGTCTACACTGCTGAAGCCACCTCCCTGGATTTTTGTTGGATACAGGTTGGAAGTTGTTTTCTATTATACCATGCCTCTGTACGGACGTTTGGATGTTTTTGATGCTGCGCTGGAAAGCTGGAACCAGTACGCACAATGGATGCGGTACTATTTCCGGGCAAACAATATCACCGAAAACGAGCGCCAGATGGTCATATTGTTCACCGCCTGCGGCCCGCATATGTTTCGGGTGATTAGGAGCCTTACGTACCCAGCTGCATTGTGTGGCAGCTCCCCGTGTGGCCCCCATTAAGGTGACAGTACGGGTCAATGGTCACCCGCTTGAGCTGGAGTTGGACACTGGCGCAGCGGTCTCCGTGATCGCCCAGAGGACATTCGACCGCATCAAGCAGGGTATACAGACCCTTACATTAACCAACACACAGGCCAGGTTGGCCACCTATATGGGGGAACCATTGGACATTGCAGGAACGACGATGACCCCTGTTGTTTATGGATGCCAGGAGGGGCGGTTCCCACTTAACGTGGTGCACGGCCATGGGCCCAGCCTGTTGGGTCGGGACTGGTTGCGCCATTTGCGGTTGCTGTGGCAGCACATCCTCCAAACAGTTTCTGGAGGGTTGGCTGAGGTGCTAGGATGATACCCAGATGTATTCCAGCCCAGTTTGGGGAAAATAAAAGCCCGTATCCAAGTCGATCCAGGAGCCACGCCACGCTATTTCCGGGCGCGCCTGGTGCCTTACGCCTTGCTCGAGAAGGTAGAAGGGGAGCTCACTCGTTTGGAGACTTTGGGTATTATCAGGCCCGTCCGTTTCGCTGACTGGGCAGCACCAATTGTACCTGTAATGAAGCCAGATGCCACAGTTCGCTTGTGCGGCGACTATAAACTTACAGTGAATACGGCTTCCCGACTCGACCGATATCCAATGCTTCGCATAGAGGATCTCTATGTGAAGCTTGCAGGCGGACTCTCGTTCACAAAATTAGATATGAGTCACGCCTACCTACAGTTGGAGCTGGACCCTGCCTCCCGGACCATATGTAATGATTAATACACACTGGGGCCTGTATGAATATACACGTTTGCCCTTTGGAGTAACCTCTGCCTGTGCTATTTTTCAACGCGTTATGGAGGGCTTTTTGAGAGGTTTACCGCGTGTCGCTGTCTACTTAGATGACGTTTTGATCACAGGGACGTCGGAGCAGGAACATTTGGAAAATCTGGAGGCTGTCCTTAGACACTTTTCGGAGGCTGGAGTCCGTTCACGTCGCACAAAGTGCGTATTTCAGGTGAAGGAAGTAGTCTACCTGGTTTATCGGGTGGACCACAAAGGTTTGCACCCCGTCGCAGAGAAGTTCAACGGGCCCCCGCCCCGACTGACACTTTGCATCTTCAATCTTTTCTCGGCCTCGTAAACTATTACGGGAAGTTCCTCCCCAATCTGGCAACTACACTGGCCCCGTTGCACCTTCTGTTAAAGAAAAATCACATCTGGGTTTGGGGTCAGCCGCAAGAAACCGCTTTCCGGCGGGTAAAACACCAATTGTTGTCGTCTGGGTTACTAACCCACTATGATCCTGGAAGGCCTTTGCTCGTCACATGTGATGCATCCCCGTATGGTATTGGGGCCGTCCTGTCCCACAAGGTGGAGAACGGGGCCGAGCGGCCGATAGCTTTCGCCTCCCGCACATTGACTGCAGCGGAGAAAAAGTACGCGCAGATCGAGAAGGAGGGCCTGGCAGTGGTCTTTGCGGTGAAACGCTTCCACCAGTAGGTGTATGGCCGCCACTTCACTATCATGACTGATCATAAGGCTCTGCTGGGACTTTTCAGAGAGGATAAGCCAATACCACCCATTGCTTCTGCACGGATCCAGCGCTGGGCTTTGTTGCTCACTGCATGTGAGTATTCTCTGGAGCACAAACCAGGAACGCAGATAGCGAATGTCGACGCACTGAGCCGATTGCCTTTATCGACCGGCCCCATGTCGACCCCCACAACCGGTGAAGTGGTTGCAACCCTAAATTTTATGGACACCTTGCCTGTCACGGCATCACAGATCCGTGAGTGGACCCAGACGGAGCCAGTCCTGTCAAAGGTTCGACACATAGTCCTGTATGGTGGGCAGCATAGACAGCTCCCAGGCGAGTTGCGGGCATTTTCCTCCAAGCTGTCAGAATTCAGCGTGGAAGACGGCATCCTCTTGTGGGCGACCCGAGTGATTGTCCCGGAAAAAGGACAGGAGCTGATACTAAGAGACTTGCACAATGGGCATCCAGGTGTGACCAAAATGAAAATGTTGGCCCGGAGTTATGTTTGTTGGCCAGGCCTTGACGCATTGAAAAAGTGGCCCAAAACTGCTCCATTTGCCAGGAGTATCAGCAGCTTGTGCCGGCCGCGCCCCTACATCACTGGGAATGGCCAGGGTGGCCTTGGGCGCGCTTGCATGCGGATTTCGCCGGCCCTTTTCAAGGATCCATATTCCTTTTATTAATCGACGCCCAGTCTAAATGGCTAGAGGTGCACAACGTCCTGCGCAACAATTGAGAAGACGCGTTTGTCTTTTCATACGTATGGCCTCCCCGAGGTGCTGGTCACAGATAACGGCACTCCATTCACCAGTGAGGAGTTTGCGAGGTTCATGAAGATGAACGGCATACGCCATATCCGCACTGCCCCTTACCACCCGGCTTCAAATGGGTTGGCGGAGCGCGCAGTGCAGACATTCAAACGAGGCCTTAAGAAGCAGTCTTCCGGGTCAATGGACACGAGACTGGCTCGCTTTTTATTTTCGTATCGGACCACCCCCCATGCGGTGACTGGGGTAGCTCCCGCAGAACTCCTAATGGGCCGGAGACTTCGCACCCGTCTTAGTATGGTTTTCCCGGACATTGGCGCAAAAGTACGCCGCACACAAGAACGGCAAGGACAGGGTTTTTCTCGGCATCAGCCGATTCGGCAGTTTGCGCCCGGTGACCCAGTGTTCGTTCGCAATTTTGCTGGTGGTGCCCAGTGGGTCCCTGGCGTAATCTTTCGCCAAACGGGCCCTATATCTTACCAGGTGCAAGCCCAGGGTCGTCTCCAGCGCAAACATGTAGACCACGTTCGGTCCAGAAGACTATCCCTTCCAAAGATTCCCCGCCCCCGGAGCTCATTTCTACAGCCACAGAGACCAGAGACAATGGAAAGTAGTCCTCACAATCTTCCTCTGGTGCCTCACTCGAAGCCTGCGCAGGTCGTTACAGAACGGAATGGAGATAGAGACGCTGACATGACTGAGGCAGCAGACTCTGACTCCGAGATGGAGACGCAGGACGCATCAGAGGGGGAATCAGACGGGCCGTGGATGTACAACCGTTGCGCCGTTCATCACGGAAGCGCCGGTCTCCATCTCATTACGTGCCGCCCGATCCAGCGCCTCGTGCAAATGGTGTCCGGCCTGCGGCAAAACGAGTCCGACGCCCTCCTTCACCAGGGTCTTCGGTGGATTCCTTGGACTTTGGGGGGGAGGGATGTTATAACCTGCCTGCTTACCATTGGCTGGGGCCTAATGACAATTCCACAATCCTGTGGGAGTATGAGCTTCCCCAATGAAGGGGGCGGAGAAATCATTAGTAGACTCCCTGTATAAATAAAGCTGGCCAGTTTGGAACCAGCAGGAAGGAGTAAGCAGCAAGCGAAGTTGCTGTTGTCTATATATATGTTATTGTAAATAAATGTTATTTCTTTTTCTCCTTGAAACCTGTGCTGGATTATTTGTGGCCCTCACAAAACCTACTTTTATACTTCATCCCAATGAAGGCTAAGATTCTTTTTGCCTTCCTACTTACTGGCTATACCTGCATGCTAATCATAGAATCATAGAATTTACAGTGCAGAAGGAGGCCATTTAGCCCAGCACTTCTGCACCGGCTCTTGGAAAGAGCACCCTACCCAAGCCCACACATCCACCCTATCTCCACACCTCCACCCTATCCCTGTAACTCCACCTAATCTTTTTTTGGACACTAAGGGCAATGTCGCTCAGCCAATCCACCTAACCTGCACATCTTTGGACTGTGGGAGGAAACCCACGGAACACCCACCCACGGGGAGAACGTGCAGACTCCGCACAGACAGTGACCCAAGCCCGGAATCGAACCTGGGACCCTGGAGCTGTGAAGCAACTGTGCTAACCAATGTGCTACCGTGTTTGTAATTCATGTACGAGGACATTCAGATCCTCAGAATTCTGAGGCCTCTATCCATTTAAATAATATTCGTTTTTTCTATTCTTCCCACCAAAGTGGCCCATCTCACATTTCCCACATTATTCTCCATCTGTCAATTTCCCCCCACTAATCTAACTTATTCATATTGCTTTTCTCTGTGTCCTCCTCACAACTTGCTTTTCTACTTATCTTTGTTTTATTCATTCATTGTGGGTGTTGCTGGCTAGGCATTTGCCTGCACCATCAGAAAATTTGCCTGCAATACACTCAATCACTTCATCCAAGACAGTGAGCTTTGCACACGAGCAGTGGGAGAGAGGCCACTTCTGGAGTGAGGCCACAGCCAGAGTGAGCTTTAAACTTGGAAATTTGAAGCAGAATGGGGATTGAATTTGTAAGTCTATTTCTTTTGTATAAGTTTTAGTTGTCCACTTAAAAGGTTAATAAGGGTTAATAAGGAGCTGAGTGGCAGTGTATCGGTCAATCTCCTGATGCCTGATGAGCAAGCGGTGTTGATTACATAATTTGAAACTTAACTGGAATGTGAGTGATCTCAGATAATCTCAGCTCTATTTAAGTAAACAACTTCAAAGCACACTCACTGCGAGCTTTGCGCATGAGCAGTGGGAGAGAGAGAGAGGCCACTTCTGGAGTGAGGCCACAGCCAGAGTGAGCTTTAAACTTGGGAATTTGAAGCAGAGCAGGAAGAGGTGCTCTTTGCTTTTTATCCCTGCTTTGTAACGTTTAAATCTTCAGAGAGTGGCCTTGCCTTGCTGAGGCTACAAGGGAGAGAGCTGATTGGCAAATGGTGGGGAAGGTTGGTAAGCCTTTACAACTTTCATCAATTATAGTCTGAAAATAAGTTTTGTGGTTTATAATCTGTAAGGGCTATAATTGGTAGTAACAAAGATAAGCAAGGAAGGATGGATTTAATATAATATCGTGCATCTTCCAAAGCTTTAATTTAAAAGGTAAGTCATGGCAGGAGGACTCAAAGCCTTGACTAAGGAATGTAAAACAACTAACCTTAAGGTTTTGCACCTGAATGCGTGGGGCATTCAATACAAAATGAATGAATTAGTTTTGCAGATAGGTGTAAAGAGGTATGATATAGTTGGGATTATGGAGACATGGCTTCAAGGTGACCAAATGGGAACTAAACATTGAGGGCTTTTCAGTTTTAGGAAGGATAGACATAAAGGAAAAGGTGGTGGCGTTGCTAATTAACGACGATATTGAAACAATATTGAGGAAAGATATTGTGGAATGTAGATGACGTGGAATCTGTCTGGGGTGAGTTAAGAAAATCAAGGGGCAATAAACATTTGTAGGGGTAGTATGCAAACCACCAAACTGCAGTGGCAATGTTGGGAACAGCAATTGACCGGAAATCAGAGATGCATGTGATGAAGGAACATGTGTGATTATGGGTAACTTTAATCTGCATGTAGATTGGGTGACTCAAATTAGTCCCCGTACAATATAGGAGGAATTTCTGGAGTGTGTACGGGATGATTTTCTGGACCAATGCTTTTTAAAAAAAATAATAAATTTAGAGTACCCAATTCCTTTTTTTTCCAATTAAGGGGCAATTCAGAGTGGCCAATCCACCTACCCTGCACATCTTTGGGTTGTGGGGGCAAAACCCACGCAAACACTGGGAGAATGTGCAAACTCCACACGGACATGAAGTGTTGGGTGCTCTGAGGTACAGACGAACCAACACGGTTGCGATTGGTACAACGCAGTTTTATCCCATTTAACTATTTATACATCAGACTTGGTACTCAGCACGTTGTGACAGTGTGAGTGTCTTGCTATATGGTCCTGGCCCTGTGCTGTCTCCAGATGGACTGCCCAGGAAGTGTTGTATTTCTTGTCTTATACTGTGTCTGCTCTTGTCTGTGATTGGCTGTCGTGTTATGTGTGCTAATTGGTCCGTTGGTCTGTCTATCATTATGTATGTGTCATGATGTATGTTTGAATATCATGACATCCCCCCTTTTTTACAAGATTATGTGCCTACGTGGTTATAAATATAAATGTGTCCTGAGTGCAGCTAAAGGTGTGTGTGTGGGTGTAATATTTACATCATGTACATGGGGCTTAACTATATACAAGGGGCGATGTCAGGTGTGATATGCTAATGAGGCTGTACTATAACAAAAGAACGTTGAAATTTGGAATGATCAAACGAGGCCTGTAACGATAAAACAGTGACATGTTATAAAACAGTGGTTGCAAAAGCTTGACATGTAAACAGTCTCATAAGTCCAGTCTAGTAGGCGGGCGATGAATTTGGGTTGACCTCCTCAAGGGTGGGTCGAGAACCACCGGCTGAGGTGGGAGCCTGGCCACGGGCGGCGACAGAAGGGGCATGGTGTATGGCAGCTCCACGAAGTCGCTATCAGGACACGGCGTCTGTGTAGGGTCCCGTTGCGAGCATGGAAGTAAGCGAAGGGCTCGGCGATTGCGCCTACGCACGGATCCATCCGGCATGCGTACCAGGAACGAGCGGGGAGCCACGCATTGGAGAACTTCGGCAGGTGCTGACCAGCCACTGTCTGGTGGGTGGATGCGGACGTTGTCTCCAGGGGCCAGGGAGGGAAGATCAGTTGCCCGTATGTCGTACGACCTCTTCTGGCGACCGCGCTGCAGTTGCATCCTATGCAGTACCGGAGCATGGTCTATTGTTGGTGCCAGGATGGAAGGCACAGTGGTTCTGAGGGCGCGACCCATCAGCAGCTGTGCTGGTGAGAGACCAGTGACGATTGGGGCCGAGCGATAGGCCAGCAGGACGAGGTAGAAGTCCGACCCGGCAGCAGAAGCCTTGCAGAGGAGCCGCTTGGCAATGTGAATGCCCTTCTCCGCCTTTCCATTGGACTGGGGATGCAGAGGGCTGGACGTCACGTGTGTGAAGCCATACGAAGCAGCAAAGGACGACCATTCATGGCTGGCAAAACAGGGCCCATTGTCCGACATGACAGTCGTCGGAATGCCGTGGCGAGCAAAGGTGTCTTTGCAGGCCCTGATGACAGCAGACGACGTCAAATCGTGCAGGCGTATGACTTCTGGGTAGTTTTAGAAGTAGTCAACTATGATGACATAGTCCATGCCGAGCGCGTGAAATAGGTCGACACCCACCTTCGCCCAGGGGGACGTCACCAGCTCATGGGGCAGAAGCGTCTCAGGAGGTTGCGCCGGCTGAAACCTTTGGCAGGTTGTACAGTTGAGCACCATGTTGGCAATATCGTCACTGATGCCCGGCCAGTATACCGCCCCTCGAGCCCTCCGTCTGCACTTCTCGACACCCAAGTGGCCTTCGTGTAGTTGGTCGAGAACCAGCTGGCGCATGCTGTGCGGAATCACAATCCGGTCCAGCTTCAGAAGGACACCATCAATGATGGCTAGGTCGTCTCGTACATTGTAGAACTGCGGGCACTGCCCTTTGAGCCATCCTCCCGTCATGTGGCGCATTACTCGCTGCAGAAGGGGGTCGGCCGCAGTCTCTCGGCGGATACGGGCCAGACTGGAGTCGTCAGCCGGCAGATTTGCCGCTGTGAAAGCCACCTGTGCCTCAACCTGACATACGAACCCCTCCGCATCTGGCGGCGTGCTCACTGCTCTGGATAGGGCATCCGCCACGATGAGGTCCTTCCCTGGAGTGTAGACCAGTTGGAAGTCGTACCTCCTGAGTTTAAGTAGGATGCGCTGGAGGCGAGGGGTCATCTCGTTCAGGTCCTTGTTTATTATGCTGACCAGGGGGCGGTGGTCAGTTTCGACCGTGAACCGTGGAAGACCATAGACGTAATCGTGGAACTTGTCTAAACCGGTTAGCAAGCCCAGGCATTCTTTTTCGATTTGCGCGTAGCGCTGCTCTGTGGGGGTCATGGCCCGCGATGCATAGGCCACTGGGGCCCATGATGCCGTGTCATCCCTCTGCAGCAGCACTGCTCCAATGCCGGATTGGCTGGCATCAGTTGAGATTTTGGTGGCACGAGACGTGTCAAAAAACGCCAACACCGGTGCCGTAGTGACTTTGCATTTGAGCTCCTCCCATTCCAGCTGGTGTGTGTGTTGCCACTGGAACTCTGTGGATTTTCTGACGAGGTGGCGCAGAGTCGTCGTGTGGGAGGCAAGGTTGGGAATGAACTTCCCCAGGAAGTTGACCATGCCAAGGAAGCGTAGGACAGCCTTCCTGTCGGCCGGCTGCGGCATGGCTGTGATGGCGCTTACCTTGTCTGCATCCGGACAGACCCCTGACCGGGAGATATGGTCCCCCAGGAACTTCAACTCGGTCTGGCCAAAGGAGCACTTGGCTCGGTTGAGGCGCAGGCCGTTTTCCCGTATGCGGGCAAAAACGCGTTGGAGACGATTTATGTGCTCCTGCGGTGTGGTGGACCAGATGATGACATCGTCCACATATACGTGCACCCCTTCGATGACTTCCATCATCTGCTCCATGATTCTATGGAAGACCTCGGATGCCGAGATGATGCCAAATGGCATCCGGTTGTAGCAGAACCTGCCGAAAGGGGTGTTGAAGGTGCACAGCTTTCGGCTGGACGGGTCCAGTTGGATCTGCCAAAACCCTTTAGAAGCATCCAGTTTGGTGAATATCTTCGCCTGGGCCATTTCACTGGTGATCTCCTCCCGTTTGGGTATGGGATAATGTTACCTCATAATATTATTATTGAGGGCTTTGGGGTCAATACAGATGCGGAGCTCGCCGGAGGGCTTCTTGACACACACCATGGAGCTGACCCATGGCGTGGGCTCCGTGACCCTGGATAGGACCCCTTGGTCCTGGAGATCCTGCAGCTGCTGCTTGAGGCAGTCTTTAAGTGGCGCAGGAACCCTGCGAGGTGCGTGAACGACCGGGATGGCGTCCGGTTTGAGGTGAATTCGGTAGGTGTTCCCATGGCAGTGTTCCCATGCCTTCGAATGCCTCCTGGTTGTGGGCGAGGAGCGATTGGAGCTGTGCGTTGAACTCTGCATCCGGGAAGTCAGACGTGCCGTCTGGAGAGCGAAGAGAATTTGTTGCACAAGGTGGAGAGGTTTACATGCCTGTGCGCCCAGCAGGGAGTCCTTCGATGAGCCGACTATCTCGAACGAGAGTGTGGCCGTGTGTGTTTTGTGTGTCACCTGGAGCTGGCAGGATCCCATGGCCGGGATAACGTTCCCGTTGTAGTCGACCATCTTGCACCGGGATGGCTGGATTGGTGGTCTGACCTTCATGGCGTAGAAGGCTGACCATGCTATGAGGTTGGCGGAGGCGCCAGTGTCCAGGCGGAAAGTGATCGGTGATCGGTTGACCGTTAGGGTGGCACTCCATTCATCGGCCGGATTGATGGTGTTGACCCAGTTCGCATCTATGACCGCAACCCGGAAGGCGTCTTTGTCATCTGTGTCGTCGGTTTGGATGTCGTAATGTGGAGGCTGAATGGTCCGCACGTTCCTGCGAGGTTGTCGGAGAGGTGGAAGATCAACAGGTTGAGCCGCTCGACAGTAGGCAGCGTAGTGGCCCATCTTGCCACAGCGTAGGCATTGTCGAGTTTTTGCAGGACATTGCCATTTTAAATGTGCAGCTCCACAGTTGCCGCACGTCATGACGTCATGGCGTTCGTTACGCCACTGCGCATGCGCAGTTCGGTCTTGCGTTGGGCGCGCCTGTGCAGCACGTCCCTCAGTGTTGCCGTAGGTTTTGGCGCGCACAAGGCCTTAAAAAGCGCGCGAAATGGCCGCCCTCGTCCGGGCCGCGGGCCGGGAGAAACTCGATTGCCTGGACGCGTTCGGCCTCGTGGGTGGCCTGGCTTGCCGATTCGATCGCGTGGGACCCTCTCCCGTGCCAATTCGGTCGCCTGAAATTGGGCATAGCGGCTGGTCGCATTCTCATGCAGGACACAGGCTTCAACTGCAGATGCTAAGGTCAGGCCTTTAATTTTTAGAAGCTGCTGGCGTAGGCCACTGGAGGCAACGCCAAAAACTATCTGGTCCCGGATCATGGACTCTGAGGTGGTGTCGTAACCGCAGGACTGCGCGAGTATGCGGAGGTGCGTCAGGAAGGACTGAAAGAGCTCATCCTTAACTTGCAGGCGCTGCTGACATACCTCTCAAAGCTTTCGTTGACCTCAACGTTGAAGTGCTTGTCGAGCTTGAGGAGGACCGTGTCATACTTAGCTTTGTTCTCGCCTTCCGTGAACACCAAGGAGTTGTATACATCGATGGCATGCTGACCTGCGGTAGTGAGGAGCATGGCAATCTTTGTTTCGTCCGAGGCGCCCTGTTTTTCATTGGCTTGCATGAAGAGTTCGAATCGCTGCTTGAAGAGCTTCCAATTTGTGCCCAGGTTCCCAGCGACTTGCAACGGCTGCGGTTTGTTGCGGGTGTCCATGGCTCAGGATGGCAGATTTGCCGGTAGGTATCGATTCACTCCTTGTATCATGAAGTGTTGGGTGCTCTGAGGTACAGACGAACCAACACGGTTGCGATTGGTACAACGCAGTTTTATTCCATTTAACTATTTATACATCAGACTTGGTACTCAGCACGTTGTGACTGTGTGAGTGTCTTGCTTTGAGGTCCTGGCCCTGTGCTGTCTCCAGATGGACTGCCCAGGAAGTGTTGTGTTTCTTGTTTTATACTGTGTCTGCTCTTGTCTGTGATTGGCTGTCGTGTTATGTGTGCTAATTGGTCCGTTGGTCTGTCTATCATTATGTATGTGTTGTGATGTATGTTTGAATATCATGACAGGACAGTGATCCAGAGCCGGGATTGAACCTGGGACCTCGGTGCCGTGAGGCAGCAGGGCTAACCCACTGCGCCACTGTGCTGTCCACTGGACCAGTACTTTGAGGAACCACCAAGGGTCAGGCCATCTTGGACTGGGTGTTGTGCAATGACAAAGGATTAGTTGGCAAACTAGTTGTGAGAGAACCCTTGGGGATGAGTGACCATAATATGTTTGAATTCTTTATGATGGTGAATAGTGAGGTAGTTGATTCTGAGACCAGAGTCCTGAATCTCAATAAAGGTAACCATGATGGTATGAGGCATGAGCTGGCTATAACGGACTGAGAAACATTATTGAAAGGAAGGAAGTGGGCAGGCAATGGCAGGCATTCAAGGAACGAATAGGTGAACTCCAAAAGTTGATTATTCTTATTTGGCACAAGAGTAGAAAGGGAACTGTGGTCAAACCATGGCTTACAAGGGAAATTAGAGATAGTTTTAGATTCAAAGAAGAGGCACACAAATTAGCAAGAATAAACAATATTGAACTTCATGATCAAAATGAATGGTAGAGCAGACTTGAAGGGCTGAATGGCCTCCTCCTGCTTCTGTTTTCTATGTTTCTAAGACATTTATATCGATTGTAAATAGTTTAGGCTGAGTGTGTGTTTGCATTTGGGTTTATTGTCACGTGTAACGAGGTACAGTGAAATGTATTGTTCTGCGTACAGTCCAGACAGATCGTTCCATACATAAACATAGGACATATGATAGATACTCAAATGTAAATACATAGACACAGGCATCGGATGAAGCATACGGAGTGTAGTACTACTCAAGAGAGAAGGTTCGTGGACAGATCAGTTCAGTCCATGAGAGGGTCATTCAGGAGTCTGGTAACAGTGGGGACGAAGCTGTTTTTTTACGTGTGCTCTCAGACTTTTGTATCTCCTGCCCGATGGAAGAGATTGCCAGAGAGAATAACCTGGGTGGGAGGGGGTCTTTGATTATCCTGCCCGCTTTCGCAAGGCAGCGGGAGGTTTAGACAGAGTCGATGGATGGGAGGCGGGTTCGCATGATGGACTGGGCTGCGTTCATGACTCTGTAGTTTCGTGACTTGGGCCAAGCAATTGCCATACCAGGCTGTGATGCAGCCAAATAGGATGCTTTCTGTGGCGCATCTGTAAAAATTGGTAAGAGTCAATGTGGACACGCCGGATTTTCTTAGTTTCCTGAGGAAGTATAGGCGTTGTTGTGCTTTCTTGGTCATAGCATCGATGTGGGTGGACCAGGACAGATTGTTGGTGATGTGCACACCTAGGGATTTGAAGCTGTCAACCATCTTGTTATGGGCCAGGGTTTAGAGAACCCCAAAGTGTATCATGGAGTTCACCTGACCCACAACGTTTAATAGATTGTGGTATGGGGAGCACACGGCCCACTCACAGGTGTGGTACAGCAGAAATGGAAAAGTATTTTTTAATGTTTATTCTATGAACTCAAGTTAACCTTTTTAAAACATATAGTGAACATCTTAGCAACCATTAATTCAAATACAACCCCCAAAGAATACAACACTAAGTAAACCGTTAAGCTTTCCTTTTTAACATCCATACGACTTAAAATACCTTTTACCAGAAGCGCATCAGGTTAAAGTCACTACTGTTATTAGTTTTAAATCACCAGGATCGATTTACAGTCTATAGATTACAGAGAGCGATTCATACACCTTCTGGCTGTGACTGCAGCAATCCAGCTCTGAAAATGAAACTAAAACACACCCTGAAACAAACAGCCTAAAACGAAAGTAAAAAGCTGACAGACAGCCCAGCTCCACCCACTCTCTGACATCACTGCAGTAGTAAACACCCATTTCTTAAAGGTACTCTCACTACAGATATTTATACACCCATTTATAAACACCCATTTCTTAAAGGCACTCTCACATGACAATCTCCATCTTGGCACCATTGATGCAGAAAGGGGTGTGTACGATACTTTGCTTCCTGAAGTCAGTGACCAGCACCTTAGCTTTGCTGATGTTGAGGGAGAGGTTTTATCGTTACACCATGCCATCTCTCTCCTGTACTCTGACTTATCGTTGTTCAAGATCCGACTCATTTCAGTCATGTCATCAGCAAACTAGTTGAAGCCAAATTTTGCCACACAGTTGTGTGTGTATAGGGAGTATGTAGGGGGCTAAGTACACAACCTTGTGGAGCCCCGGTATTGAGGTTAGCTGTGGAGGAGGTTTTGTTGTTTATCCTTGCTGATTGTGGTCTATGGGTCAGGAAATCAAGGATCCAGTTGCAGAGGGAGGAGCCAAGTCCTAGGTTTTGGAGTTTTGATATGTGCTTGGTTGGGATTATGGTGTTGAAGCAGAGCTGCAGTCAATGAATAGGAGTCTGTCGTAGGAGTCCTTGTTGTCGGGATGCTCCAGGGATGAGTGTAGGGCCAGTGAGATAGCGTCTGCTGCGGACTGGCTGTAGCGGTACGTGAATTGCAGTGAATCAAGGCATTCTGGGAGTATAGAGTTGAAGCATCTCATAACCACCCTCTCAAAGCACTTCATAACGATAGACAGTAGTCGTTGAGGCACGTTGCCCGGTTATTCTGTGGCCCTTGGTCTGGTATTGTCTCTTGCCATACCTTCCAGGCTTTGCGGAGGTTGTACCTAGATTTCTTGTATAGGTCAGGGTTGCTTTTCTTGAATGCCTCAGACCTGGCCTTTAGTAGGGAGTAAACCATGGTTTCCGTTTGGGGAACGCACGTACTATCTTCTTTGGCACGAAATCTTCTACACACATGCTGATGAAGTATGTGATGACTGTGGCATGCTCGTTTAGGTTGGCTGCTGCGTTCTATTTGTGTGTGTGTGTGTGTGTGTGTGTGCACGTGCGTGGGAGGGGGTGGGTGAGTTAGGGTTCCTCAGTCCCTGTCCCCTGCAATCCTCAGGGTGGAATTGGGTGCTGAGCTTCAGATGGCACTGGAAAATCCGTGCTGATTCCTGGACATTTCCTCCTGCTCATGCTCATTGCCCACAGCTAACCTCAAACCAACCTTTTAGTGAGCTGCCTTTGTGCACTTGTGCAGTCCATGTGGTAGAGGCAACCCACAATGCTCTTGGGGAGGGAATTCTAGAATTTTAATCCAGAAACTTTGAAAGAAAGGCAGCATATTTCCAAGTCAGGAAGGTGAATGCCTTGGAGGGGAACCTCCAGGTTGTGGTGTTTCCATGTATCTGCTAATGGGATACAAACATACATAGGAATATTTGAATTAGGAGCAGGAGTAAGCCATTTGGCCCTTCAAGCCTGCTCCGCCATTCAATGTGATCATGGCTGATCTGGTAATCATCTCAACTCCACATTCCAGCCTCCTATCACCTCCTAAGTCTCCGCCCCTCCAAAATGGCGTCATGCGTTGTGCGGCGAATGGCATTGTCGCATCACCGAAAGGCCCTCCCCCGATGCTCCGCCTCCGATGGGCCGGGTTCCCGTCCGCGTGGGACACGTGTGGTCAGGAACCCGGCATGGCGGCTGCGGTCTGTTTCCAGCGCCGCTATACTCGGCCGGGATCCATGTCGCTGGCCAGGGAGGCGTCCGAGAGGGCTGGGGAGACTGGTGAGGGGTCGCCAGGGGATGGCCTGTGGGGTACCGAATGGCGGGTTGGGTCAGCCATGTTGTACGGCACGACTTCTGCAGGTTTGGCCAGTGACCCGGCCATTCTCCGGCCGTGGGAGCCGGGAGTTTCACCGAGCGCAGCTGCTAGCCCCTCACTGGTCCCGGAATCGGTGAGGGGTCGGCAACAATTGTGGCTTTTCAGTCGGCACTTCGCCGTCTGTCTCCACTGCCCTTTGAGGAAGGGAATTCCAAAGACCCACAACCCGCAGAGAAAACATTCTCCATCTCTGTGTTAAATGGGAGAGCCCCTGGGCTGGACTCTCCATTCCTGAGACGACGTGTTGACGCTGCGGCAGCAAAAGTGGTGGCGCATCTGGACTAATTCACCGACCGTTAAGGGGCTAGCACCGACATCATGTGGAACACGCTTGATTTCAATCAAAAACGGTGTCTGATTCGCGATTGATACTCACGAGGCTGACAAGCTGCAGCTGCATATACACACTCCTCACGCACACCATCCCACCAACAAGGTGGCAGTGACAAGAGCTGCACCAAGATTCACAGATGCCGAACTGGGGACCCTGCGAGAAACCGTGGAGGAGAGGCGGGCAACCCTGTACCCCGGAGTAGGAAGGAAGCTGCCAGCTGCCGCCGTTCACCAGGTCTGGGCACAGGTCACAGAGGTCGTCAGCACCATGGGCAACAGCGGGAGGACCAGCCAGCAGTGCAGAAAGAAACTGCACAAACTCCTCAAGGATGGTCAGGGTGATTAGGCAACCCCCATGCCATGCACCCGGTGGGCCCGGAAAAAAGGGCTGTCGCCGGGGCGGATGTTGGCAACGGGCGAGGAAGTGAGTCTCTGCTGAGTTGTGGTTCCCTATGTATCAGCCCCCCCTCCACTCCACCACACCATCCTCACACCCCCCTCCACCACACCACCCCCACCATCCCCACACCCCCCCCTCCACCACACACCACCCCTCCTCCACCACACCACCCCCTCCCCCACACCCCCCTCTACACCACCCCACACTCACCACCATCCCCACCCCCCCTCCACCACACCAACCCACACTGACCACCATCCCCACATCCCCCCTCCACCACACCAACCCACACTGACCACCATCCCCACATCCCCCCCCTCCACCACACCACCCCCACCATCCCCACCCCCTCCACCACACCACCCCATTATCTCCACACACCCCTCCACCATCCCCACCCCCCGTCCACCACACCACCCCACACTCACCACCATCCCCACCCCCCCCTCCACCACACCAATCCACACTCCCCAGCATCCCCACACACCCCCTCCACCACACCAACCCACACTGACCACCATCCCCACATCCCCCCCCTCCACCACACCACCCCCACCATCCCCACCCCCTCCACCACACCACCCCACTCTCCCCACACACCCCTCCACCATCCCCACCCCCCCCTCCACCACACCACCCCCACACTCACCACCATCCCCACACCCCCCCCTCCACCACACCAACCCACACTCGCCATCATCCCCACATCCCTCCCCTCCTCCACCACCCCACCCCATACTCACCACCATCCCCACACTGACCACCATCCCCACACTGACCACCATCCCCACACCACCCTCCACCATTACCACTCCTACACCCCTCCCCCCCCCTCCCCACACAGCCCTCCTCCCCCCTACAGACCCTCAACCCCAGTCCAAGATGCTATCTTGTGTCTTGAAGGAGCTGCTGGTGATGAGGCGGGCACTTCTGATGTCTCCCGCCCCCAACTACAACCACAGGTGCTGAGTAGCGACGACGATAACATAGACAGGAATACTCATCCGGCATCCTGCGACACCAGGAGCTCGGGTCCTGGGAAGAGCACGGCATCCCGGCAGAGCTGACTCCAACACCCTCCACCATCCCAGAGACACATCTCGGTTGGACATTTTAGTGAAGACGCTCCTGGGAAACTATCTGGTGCACACATGCAGCAGTACATCAGGTGGAGGTAGGAACACCCGAGGGGGGTAGGTGGTCGGAGGGCGGCCCGACCCAGGGACTAGCTGCCGCCCAGACCGGCTTCGGGCCTTTGGAAGGGATGGTCCCATCGATTGTGGAGATGCAGTCTCAGAGCCAGGGAGTACATGAGGGGTTGTCGGCGAGCAGCCAGTACCTGGAGGGTGCAGTTGGAGGAGTCCAACTGGGTGTAGGAGCAGGCGGTGGTGTCGACCATGCATACCACCCAGGCCAAGACTAAACGGGCGGTGTTCACAGTGGAGGCATTGGGGGGCAAAGGTTTTGGCCATGGGTCAAGATGTCCAAGGCCTGGGGCAATCTGTGCAGATGCTGGCCGAGGCCCAGGTCAGGACTGCCCTCTCACATGCAGCCATGTCCCAGAGCCACCTGGACATTGCAGCGGCCCTCCTGAGTGTGGCCCAGTCACAGTGGGTTTTGGCTGAGAGCGTCGGCGGCATTGCCCAGGCGCTGCCCGAGGTGGCGCAGACACTGAGGGAGGTGGCCCAGTCCCAGAGGGAGATGGTGCAGTCACTGACTGATTTGGCACAGACCCAGAAGGTAGTGGCACAGTCACTGGACAATGTGACGCAGTGTCAGATGGAGGTCGGCTCCCTGTGCTCCATAGCCGCGAGCATGCGGACCCTGGCCAAAACCAGGGCGGGCCTCCAGAATTGACAGCGCCAGGTGGCAGGGGAGCCTCAGGGGCTGGCTCAGCTCGCACCCCCATCCCATGAAGTAGCCTGGGTGCTATCGAGGGCACCACAAGGGAGGAGAAGATGATGGGGCCCGTGCCGCTGCCTCCCACAGGGGGGGTCCTGGAACACTGCAGCTCCTTGGTCTCCCCCCTCCTGTCTCTGGTGCATCGATGTAGTGGGTCTCCGCATCGGTTTGTGGTCTCCGGATAGGCGTCAGCAGCCATGACTGCAGTGGATAACCCCTTTCGCCCAGGAGGCAATCCTCCAGGCCGCGGGGGGGGGGGGGGGGGGCCTTGAATAGGTCAGGAACCATTGAGGTGTGCCAGGATGAAGGCAGCGTGCACAATGCCTCGGGCGCAGACGTGCATGATGCACATCTTATGGTCACACACCAACTGCACGTTCATCGCGTGGAACCCCATTTGGTTTGTGTAGAGCGGCCTGTCATCTGTAAGTGCTCGTAGGGTGACATGCATCCCATCGATCACCCCCGGACCTGGGGCATCTCAGCGATGGTGGTGAACCCCACCGCCAGGGCATCCTGGTGGGCTTGGTCCACATTGAAATGGATGTATTGTGCCAACTGGGCACATGTGCATCCGCGCCATCAAGGAGGCCCCCTGTGTACCCAGCTCTTGAGAGTCTGTATACGTCCCCACTCAGCGCCTGGAAGGGATCCGTGATGGAGAAATTCAGGGCGACCATCACATTGATGACCACCGGGAGCAGGTGTCCTCCCCCATTCCCCCACAGTGCCAGGTGCGCCATCATCTGGCAGATATGTCGCACTGTCACCCTGCAAAGTCGGAGTCTCCAACAGCATGCCCAGTCTGGCAGGTCCTCGAATGACAGGTGCTGCCGGTACACAAGGCCTCATACGGCGCCTCCTTGGCACCTCCCTCCTCCTCGGTCTGTGGGGTGGCTCGCTTTCCATCCTCACCGGCTGCCTCCTGTTCCTGTGGGGCAGGCTCCGCTGCTACAACTTCCTCCTCCTCGAGCAGCTCTAGCTCGTACAGCCACAGCGCTGCGGCGACTAGGAAGATGGCCACCATTGCTGGTGGAATTCCAATATCCATTGTCTGCAGGGGATGAAGGGCCGAAATGTTAGCATGGTGCGTACCCCCGTGCCCAACCAGGACCAACGGGCTACATGGTGGCCCCGGTTGGCACTGCAGGCGCTGGCCCTACCTGTCCCCCTCCTCTTCATCCTTCTCTGTGCCCCTGGCCTCATCGGTGCCTGGCACCATGGTGGCCTCTAGCTCTGGTGCCCATCCCTGCTGGCGCTACCCATGCCAGAAGTATGCTCCACCGCTCCTGTCGGGCTTCCCCCGGTAGGGGCTACGGTGACTGTTGCCCTTGGGTGGGACAAGTGCTGCCCCACCGGCAGGTGGCGGCCGGTTGAATGGGGTGGAATGGCAGACTGGGGGACGGGTGGGGTGTGGGAGGTGGTGGAGCGGGGACACCCATTGGGCCGGTGTCACTTTGCAGAACGATGGGCCGCGGTGGGCAGTCAGTGGGGTGCACA
Source organism: Scyliorhinus torazame (assembly GCF_047496885.1). Classification (NCBI taxonomy): domain Eukaryota; kingdom Metazoa; phylum Chordata; class Chondrichthyes; order Carcharhiniformes; family Scyliorhinidae; genus Scyliorhinus; species Scyliorhinus torazame. Next base: position 184,237,810 of record NC_092716.1, read on the forward strand.
GCAAGAGGGCTGCCTTGCAGGCCGTGGCAATGCCGGTCCATGCCTGATCACCCTGGTCCCATGCGGGTTTGCCCCTGCTCCACGGCCCCCACCCCAGCCATCCCGGCTAGTGTCAACTGGCAGCCCACGGTCATGCCTCTGCATGTCCACCTCCTCTCTCTCCCTCATCAGTCACGGCATCTCTTTCCCGATTTTTATAAACACAAGTGGACCTCGCTATTGGGAATTCCACTGGGCAGAGGCGGAACATTGTGGAGGGCCCGGATAATACCAGGTCAGTCCCACTAATAAAATGCAAACGGCATTTACTGTACTGATACTGTTGAGGCCCCGAAGAATTGCGATTTGGCGTGAAACCGGCGGCCGCCACTATTTTGGAATCGAGACTGATTCTCCGCCCAATCGCCCTTCCCGATTTCGACGTCGGCCGACAAGAGAATCCCGCCCCTTATTTTTAAACAGTGGCCTAGTACTAGATTCTCCCACAAGTGGATCAGGGTATTGAACTTAAATGATCAGCCATGATTTTTTTGCAGACATTTGAACGACCCAATTCTTTTTTTTTCCAATTAATATTTTCCAATTTATATTTTCCAATTTTGGATCCTCGCTGTCTTCAGGGGATGTCCCGGAGAACTGGAGAATAGCCAATGTTGTTCCTCTGTTTAAGAAGGGTAGCAAGGATAATCCCGGGAACTACAGGCCGGTGAGCCTTACTTCAGTGGTAGGGAAATTACTGGAGAGAATTCGTCGAGACAGGATCTACTCCCATTTGGAAGCAAATGGACGTATTAGTGAGAGGCAGCACGGTTTTGTGAAGGGGAGGTCGTGTCTCACTAACTTGATAGAGTTTTTCGAGGAGGTCACTAAGATGATTGATGCAGGTAGGGCAGTAGATGTTGTCTATATGGACTTCAGTAAGGCCTTTGACAAGGTCCCTCATGGTAGACTAGTACAAAAGGTGAAGTCACACGGGATCAGGGGTGAGCTGGCAAGGTGGATACAGAACTGGCTAATTGGAGGCTGTGACCAGTGGTGTTCCACAGGGATCAGTGCTGGGACCTTTGCTGTTTGTAGTATATATAAATGATTTGGAGGAAAATGTAACTGGTCTGATTAGTAAGTTTGCAGACGACACAAAGGTTGGTGGAATTGCGGATAGCGATGAGGACTGTCGGAGGATACAGCAGGATTTAGATTGTCTGGAGACTTGGGCGGAGAGATGGCAGATGGAGTTTAATCCGGACAAATGTGAGGTAATGCATTTTGGAAGGTCTAATGCAGGTAGGGAATAAACAGTGAATGGTAGAACCCTCAAGAGTATTGAAAGTCAAAGAGATCTAGGAGTACAGGTCCACAGGTCATTGAAAGGGGCAACACAGGTGGAGAAGGTAGTCAAGAAGTCATACGGCATGCTTGCCTTCATTGGCCGGGGCATTGAGTATAAGAATTGGCAAGTCATGTTGCAGCTGTATAGAACCTTAGTTAGGCCACACTTGGAGTATAGTGTTCAATTCTGGTCGCCACACTACCAGAAGGATGTGGAGGCTTTAGAGAGGGTGCAGAAGAGATTTACCAGAATGTTGCCTGGTATGGAGGGCATTAGCTATGAGGAACGGTTGAATAAACTCAGTTTGTTCTCACTGGAACGAAGGAGGTTGAGGTGAGACCTGATAGAGGTATACAAAATTATGAGGGGCATAGACAGAGTGGATAGTCAGAGGCTTTTCCCCAGGGTAGAGGGGTCAATTACTAGGGGGCATAGGTTTAAGGTGAGAGGGGCAAGGTTTAGAGTAGATGTACGTGGCAAGTTTTTTACGCAGAGGGTAGTGGGTGCCTGGAACTCGCTACCGGAGGAGGTAGTGGAAGCAGGGGCGATAGGGACATTTAAGGGGCATCTTGACAAATACATGAATAGGATGGGAATAGAAGGATACGGACCCAGGAAGTGTCGAAGATTGTAGTTTAGTCGGGCAGCATGGTCGGCACGGGCTTGGAAGGCCGAAGGGCCTGTTCCTGTGCTGTACATTTCTTTGTTCTTTGTTCTTTGTTCTAAGGGACAATTTAGCGTGGCCAATCCACCTAACCTGCACATCTTTGGGTTGTGGGGGTGAGACCCACGCAGACACGGGGAGAATGTGCAAACTCCACACGGACAGTGGGCCGGGATTCAAACCCAGGTTCTCAGCGCCGTGAGGCAGCAGCGCTAACCACTGCATCACGGTGCCGCCCCTGATCAGCCATTATGATAATGAATGGCGGAGCAGTCTCGAAGGGCTGAATGGCTTCGTCCTGCTTATATTTTCTATGTATGTTTCCTTAGCGGGATTCTCCGTTTCTGAGACTGGGCTGGATTCTCCGATTTTCAGGCATGACCGAAGAATCCGTGGCGTTTTACGTCAAAACAAATCGGCAGCACCCCAGCACCAATCCTCCAACTGTTTGAGGGGCTAGCAGCCGCTGTAAAATGCCTGGCCTCCGTGACAAACAGCCAGAGAATTGCTGGGTCTGTGGCCAGAGAAGTGCCGGGTCCGTGGCCACGCATGCGCACAGCGATAACCTGTAGCAGTCGCGCCGTGCAACATGGGGCTGGCTATGCGTGGACCGGACCTGCCAGATAGTGCCCCCACAGCCACGCTCCCCCAGTCCTCGCTGTAATCCCCCCGCCCCCCCCGCCCAGCGGCACGGCTCTCTCCCGACTGTGGTGGCACTGGACACAGTCCGCAGCCGCCTCGTCGGGTTCCCGACCACTGAGACCACACGTCTCCCACACGGTCAAGAACTCGGCCCAACGGGGACGGAGCATCGGGGGGGGGCCTTCAGATAACGTCCTGAGGCCTTCCCAATGGCGCATATGATGCGCAGCTGATGGTCACATATCAGCTGCATGTTCATCGAGTGGTACCCCTTTAGGTTTGTGTAGAGTGGCCTGTCATCTGCTGGTGCTTGTACGGGGGGCATGCATCCCATCAAATACCCCCTGGGCATGTCACCGATAGTAGCAAACCCTGCTGCCCGGGCAGCCTGGTGGGCTTGGTCTACATTGAAGTGGATGTAGTGAGCCGCCTGGGCATCTCGGGCTTTTATGATGGCGCAGATGCACCTGTGCGCCGAGGTCTGAGAGATCCTGGACAGGTCCCCACGCCCCGTCTTGTAAAGGTTTAAGGCAACCGTCACCTTGATGGCCATCCTCCCCCATATCCCCGCAGTGCCAGGTTGCACTGTCTCTCAGCTCAGCGGGAGTCTTCGGCAGCATGCGCAGTCCGGCGGGTCCTCGAATGACAGGCGGTGCCAGTATACACAAGGTCTCGTGTGGTGTCTCCTGAGCACCACCTCCTCCTCAGCCTGTTGAGCGGCTCGCTCTCCATCCTGGACGGCTGTCACCTGTTCCTCTACTGCAGATTCCTCCTCCTCGAGCAACTCCAGTGCGTACAGCCGCAGGACATCTCTCAGCGCTGCGGCGGCCAGCAGGAAGGCCACCATTGCTGGTTGAATTCCAATATCCATTGTTAGCATAGAATTTCATCGAATTTACAGTGCAGAAGGAGGCCATTCGGCCCATCAAGTCTGCTCTTGGAAAGAGCACTCTACTTAAGCCTCCACCCTATCCCCATAACCCAGTAACCCCACCTAACCATTTTTGGACACTAAGGGCAATTTACGTTCAAAAGCAATGCTCATTTATTTACACACAGTCAAATCTACTCATGCATAAACGCTATAAACTAAACCACCACTATTACTAAAGCCTATAATTAGCTTCGGGTGCCCACTCAGTCAGAGGAACAATGGTCGTTGCTCGGTTCTGAGGCTGCTGGGTTGAGCTGTTTACAGGGTAGCAACTAGGAGCGTCTATCTCTTCTGTACTTGGTCTGTGTAGCTGCTCGGCTGGTCTCTCTCTTCGCTGAGAGCCAAAGCCAAAGGAGAGCGTTCTTCCTTGGGGGATACCTTTTATACCCAAAAGGGCTTCGCGCTCTTTTGGGCGGGCCTTGAACTTAGCCTCAACTAATTGGGTCTTTCCCAATCATCCGTATCGATCTTCTTCCAATAGAGGGGTGGTTCCCTGATTGCTGGGTGTATCCTAGGTGACCGTTGGTCTGCTTTGTTTGAGTCTCTTCTGGCGCCGGGGTGTCTGCCTTAACATTGTGTATCTAAGTGTTCCCCTTTTGTCCCCGGAGATGGCTCATTAGTATGTAGATTGCTTAGTAGTTTCTGTCCTGTCTGAGAGATTAAGGTTCTAATCAACAGACCGACCTTGCACCTGCTTGTTTCTCAGTATGGTCCAATTTTCCCTGCATCCTTTGCGAACCGTGAAGGATCACATTACTATGTCGTCTTCATCCTCTGACCAACCGGGGCACCCATACTTAGGCTCGACACTGTCCTATCCTATGCAACACAATTTTACCTAAACCATTTTAAATACATTCATTTTCATAAAAACTCTACAGGGCGCTATGACATTAATACATGCATTACAGAAAAATAAAAAAACTGGAACCTCTAACTATTCTCAATAAACTATCCTTATTCAAACAATCCAAAAATAATCTATACATCTTAACCTGTACAAAAATAGCAGCACATAAATTTCTCTGGTCTGGCAGTCAGACACAGAGGTTTACATCTCTTTATTCCACAGAATACATAAAGCAAAATGGATGCTCTTTAATCCGTCCCAATGGGTTCGGGGGTCTGGTGAAATCCGAAAATGGGGGAACTAAACTTGTATACCGGGGTGCGAGAGCGATATGCTCTCTTTCGCCATTTCCTAACTCTAAACGTTTGCACGACACTGCAAAGTATCGCCAGCACTAAGAGTGCTTCGACTACATATGAGAGTGAGTACCAGGTGATAAACTTATCACACCAGGTCGGGATATTGCTAGCTGTCGCTGGGCTAGTTACCTCGGGGTTCCGTGTATTGCAGGGGTGAGGGTCATTTACGGTTTGTGTGGTAGGGGTCAGGGGGGTAGCGTCCGCGCGCAACTGAAGGGATCCTGCTAAGATCCATGTGAACACGAAGGCTGTCTTCATCTTTGTCGGACTTCTTTGTCTTCTTCTGGGGTTCCTGAGGTTCCGGAGTTCTGTGAACACAAGCATAATTTCTGTTATTATCTTGCTTAAGATCTCGTATGTCTGTCTGTCTGTCCTTTATTGCCAATTTCCCTTTATAATTGGTCACCATCTGTGACTCCCTCATTTTTTATTTAAACCGAATATTTGGACTAGACTTCTAAGAAAAATACTGCCGTACTGCGAGCCGTCTCGCAGCCTGTGTGATTTACCATCCCAGTGTTTGAAGATGTAAATAGCAGAGGGAAGCAACCTAAGGGTTGCCAAAACCAAACAAAAGAATTTCGAACGTAATGAGCCAAAAATGGGGTGCGTATGGGCCGCGGCGGGTAAGAAATGGGTGGAATCTCCGGGTAGGATGGTGATCAATGCCGTATGTGCTCTACCCTAGCGTAGCTGACCAGAGGGGGGTCCTCAGGCAGGCGGGGACCAATGCCGTTTCTCCACTGCCTGAGCAACCGGCAAGAACGGGTAAGAATGTGGTCGTCGTGGGGGCTTCCTCTCGAATCAGGAGAGTAACTATGAGTCGTGTTCTGTCGGCAAACTAGTTCCTCTGAACTATTGTCTGGGGACAAACTTGTTCCATTAACAGGTTTCTGGGGACAAACTAGTTCCTCTAACAGCCAGGGGCATCAAAGGAGTGGTGACGTGGGGCCGTGAAAACTTTCAAGTTTACGAACAACACTTAACGTTAGCACTAACGAACAAACATACAACGAAAATGGTGCAGGTTCCATCAGAAAGGACACCATATCTCTCCAGCGGTTCCTTTTTTCTCCATCATCTAGACACCTCACTGCTCAATAGCGAACAGGGTCGCAAAGGGATCTGTTTGGTGGGAGTCAGACTCTGTTATCATCTTCTCCCGGCTGCCAAACTCTTGACTGTAGTAACCGTGCTAAAGCTGCTTGGGGCGAATTGGGGTCCATCTCACCATTCCGGATGAGCCTGAACGAATTGTCTCGGTGCCAGAATCGTGTGTCGAGGTTGGAGCTACTATGCTTCAATCCGTAATCATCGGGCGGTGAGTCTGGGTCAGGGGCTTTGATGTATGTAATCTCAAATGGGTCAGTAGAATCATGCTCAGACTCGCTGGGAGTGGGGCCTGGTGCATGGGGTATAGTCGTAACGTGGTGTGCTGTGGCTATCGTCAACGTGATCGCTATCACTGTCGCTGCTGGTTGAGGGAAGGGAGAGGCGGAGTCGTGCCTCTGGGGGTGGAGTTGAAGTCGTGTCTGAGGGCGGGCTGGAGTGGTTGGGGGAGGGTAGGAATACATCATCTGTAGGCGGGGTGTGATCATCTGCTGCGGCGAGCAGGATGTGGTTATTCTGCGAGCCGTAAGCCTTGAGCTGGTTTATATGAAACCACGCAGACTTACCATTGGGATAGGTTATTTTGTATACAGAGGGGCTGACTTTGTCTGAAATGGAGTATGGTCCAGAAAATTTGGGGGAAAGGAATGAACTGGGGTTGTAAAGGGAAAGCATAACTTGTTGCCCTACTGTAAACTCAATGGCGTGTACTGTTTTGTCGAAACAAGCCGTGCTCTGTTTCTTCCTGGTTCCAAGTCTCGCTGCTGTGAGTTGGGCTGCCTTTATGTTCTGAACTAGTTGTGTAACCACATTTTCATGCGTGAGGGCTGTAACTGTGGGGCTGGCCAAATCCAGTCCTAGTAAATACTCAGTGCCTTTCATGGGGCGTCCGGTCATGAGGGTGTGGGGGGGGGTGTATCCTGTGGACGTGGATACCGTGTTTCTTAAAAACATCAAAGCAAATGGGACTACTGAATCCCAGGTGCTGTTATTTTGCTGAACCATTTTCCCGAGGGCGGCTTTCAATGTCCTATTCATTCGTTCTACAATACCACTTGACTGGGGGTGGTATGAGATATGGAACTTTTGTCTAATGCCGAAAATCGTGAGGACGTTTTTCATTACATGTCCTGTGAAATGGGAGACTTGATCGGACTCTATACTGCGTGGGAGGCCCCATCTTGTAAAGATGTGGTGTGTTAATATTTTAGCCATTGTCTTGGCCGTATTAGTTCACGATGGAAATGATTCCACCCATTTTGTGAAGGTGTCTATGACCACCAACACATACTTGTAACCATTTCTGCACGGGGGTAGGGGTCCTATATAATCTATCTGGAGATTTGTCCAGGGTCCATTAACGGGGCGGGTATGGCTAAGTTGAGCATTTTCCACATACATGTCCGGATTGTTCTGGGCACAGATTAAGCAATTCTCAATGTAGTGCGTTACATCGGTTTTTAAATCAGACCACCAACAAAGCAGTCTGAGGTGGGCTAGGGTGGGTTCAATTCCTTGGTGTCCATAATTATCATGGAACTGACAAATTATCTGGTTCCTGTCCTGGCTGGGAACTATATAAATGCCTTCTTTCAAAATCACACCGTCTTGTGTGGTTATTGCGTTTCTGTATTCATCATACGGGGCTGGGAAGGTTCCCTTTAAAACTTCCCTTAGTTTCTCGTTCTCTTTCTGGGCCTTCGCTAGATCCTGAATGTTGGTCTGTGAGACCTGAACTGCGTGTACTGGGGTGCTTTCGGGGGTGGTCCAAAAATAACCATGCCTGGAGCCTGCGTTCGCTAGGGCGTCTGCTTTAACGTTTCCAGGGGTGGGGGGGGGGGGAAGAACGGTGATGACTGCGAACCTTAATTAGAACAAAGAACAAAGAAAGGTACAGCACAGGAACAGGCCCTTCAGCCCTCCAAGCCCGTGCCGACCATGCTGCCCGACTAAACTACAATCTTCTACACTTCCTGGGTCTGTATCCCTCTATTCCCATCCTATTCATGTAATTATTCCGTATTTCCTATCCTTCGCTGTCTCTAAGATATGGCGGAGTAATGGGGCTGAGGGTAGGGGTTTACCGTCAGCTGAAACAAATCCTATTGCTTCCCACAGGGGTATGAATTCTGTCAAACTACTACAGACATACAGGCTGTCCGAATAGATGCCTGCTGGGATCGGGAACGAGTCTGGATGGTCTACAATATATGCGATCGCTGCCAGCTCTGCTGCCTGCGCGCCTAAGTGTCCTGGCAACTTTAATGAAATTTAATCTAGGGCTCGCCCCTGCGCGTCCTCTACATATATACCGCAACCGGTAATTCTCTCTCCATTTAACACTGTGGAGGAGCCATCCATGTAAATCTTCAGGGATGCACATGTGTCTGTGGGCTGGGGTCTCTGGGGTGTACTACCTGTTTTCCTGGGAGGTGTCTTGGGAATAAATGGGCCTGTGTTCTGTTTCGTGGTGATGATCTCCCATTCATGAGGGGTGCCTGCATACTGCAAATTATCGGCAAGGAATGTGCGGGTCTTGGTTTGTTTTACTGTCATGTCCCGTCCCTGTAAAAGAAGGGTCCGACGGGCTGCGTGAATTTGGCTGACTGTGCCATCCTTACGTCGGCCGTCTAACAATAGCTGTGTCGGGGTGTGTTCTGTGAGGATGGTGATGGGGTTGAGTCCTGTAATGTAGGCGAAGTACTGTTCTGCCCAAAAAACTGCGAGCAGGTGCCTTTCACAGGCAGAAAATCCTTGCTCCACGGGGTCTAACACGCGTGAGGCGTATGCTACGGGGCGTAATTGGTCGTGGCGTTCCTGGAGGAGCACAGCCGAAAGGGTTCGGTCGGTGCTTGCAACTTCGATTGCGTACGGGGAATGTGGATCTGGGACCTGTAATGCGGGGGCTGTGCTGAGTGCTCTTTTTAAAGCGTCCACGGCATCTGTATGCTGTGGAAGCCATTCCCAAAGTGCCTGCTTCTTGAGAAGGTCGGATAGGGGCGCTGCTTTAGTGGCGAAACCGTCAATATGGTTTTGGCAGTAGCCAACCAGTCCTAAAAATGACCGGAGGGCTGAGACATTGTGGGGAAGGGGCAATTTGACGATCAAGTCAATTCTCTTGTGCTCGATCTCACGTTGACCATGAGTGATCACTGTTCCCAAGTAAATCACTTTTTCTTTCAGAATCTGGGCCTTCTTGGGTTGACTTTACAACCAATTTCTTTTAGGAGTCCTAGGAGTTCGGCGAGAAGCGAAATGTGCTCTCCCTTTGTGTCTGTCTGTAGTAACCAGTCGTCTACATACTGGACCAGACAATCGGGGCGGGAAAATTTTGCTAAACCATTTGCCAGCTGTCGGTGGAAAATGGCGGGGGAGTTGTGGAAGCCTTGTGGAAGGCACGTCCATGTGTACTGTTGCCCTTGGAATGTAAAGGCGAATTTGTACTGGCACGCTTTAGCCAATGGAATGGACCAAAAGCCATTACTAATGTCCAGAACCGAAATTCTTTTTGACTGGAGTCCCTGTTTGAGCATGGTCTCGGGACTCGTGGCTACGGTGGGGGTTGCTGCTGGGGTTACTTTGTTCAGTTCCCGGTAATCACTGGTCAGTCACCATGATTCATCCAGTTTCCTGACGGGACAAATCGGTGCGTTGTTTGTGGAGGCTACTGATCTGAGTATGCCTCGATCCAACAAACTCTCTATTACTTTGGAGATTTCTCCCTCTGCTTCCTGGGGAAATCTTCTACTGGGGTTTAGGGTTGGGACCTGTAATGTTCACAAAGCCAGTCAAATTGCCACAGTCGTGCTTGTGCTGTGCAAATGCTGCTTATGTTCCTGCAGGACTGCCCTAACCTGTTTGTCTGCACTAATGGCTCGAGGGTCGAACCAGAAGTCTCCTACTGAGCTAATCATATTACGTACTCTCCTACTGTGAGTGTGGCGGGGGCACATGCTGCCTTTGCCATTTTCCAAACACACTTGTTAACTGGGTCGAAAGAAAGGTTATGGGAGCTCATGAAATCGATCCCAAGGATATGTTCTGCTGTCTGGTGCAGATCAACCAAAACTACGGGGTGCTTAGTCGTGATGTTCCCTATTTGTATTGCTACAGGGGCTGTGATGTGTCCCTGTTGTAAATGGCCTGTAAAACCATTGAGTATGATGGTGTCTGTTGTGGGCCACGTGTCTCGCTGAAACATCGTGGAGGAATTGAGTGTGGTGCGGGACCCTCCTGTGTCCCAAAGAAATTCTACGGGTTGTCCCCGGACTTTGCCTGCTACTACCGGTCTACCGGACTTGTCCCAAAGGGTGTCGCAGACCCAAGTTGGGGAGCCCGAACACCGTCAGTCGGTGCCGTTCATGTCTGCATTCTCTGAACGGGGGCTAACGCTATGGATCGGCTTTGCTCTAATCCTGTTTAGGGTGCCTGTCTGTTGGTTTCATTGCTGTTTTTGGGGCACGTTGGATTCTCGTGCAAAATGTCCTAGCTGTCCACAGTTGTAACATTCCTGAGCTTTGGGCTGGGGTGGGCTGTTCCTCATTTACCCATGCGGGGTTCTGGTGTGCTTTAACTGGGTTCATCTCTGCCTGCTCTTTATCGGGCGTTATAAATGCGGTTTTGCCTGCAATCGATTGCTCCCAAGCGCGGGACAATCTCTTCAAAACCCATTTTTCATTGTGGGCCTCATCTGAGGGGTCATAATTTGCGCAAGCTTTTCGTCCTGCTTCTGTGGAGTGGGAGACTAGAATTCGGGTCCATTTGGCCATATTATCTGGGGACAAATGGGCGAGGGCTAACTCTCCAAAAACTGCGGTGAAGTGAATCCGCAAATGCTGTGGGGTGCTCTGTCTTTTGCCTACACTTATTTAGGCCTTCTACAGGGTCTCCTCTGTTAAAGCCGATCGCATCAAGGATCGCAGTGTGCATCTCTTAAAGTGTGCCTCCTCCTACATTCTGTGGGTCGGGAAGGGCTGCTGCGACTGAAGGGTCGAGGCTCAAAACTGTGAGCTTCACTTGCTCCTTTTCGTCCAGGCCGTACATGGTAGCCTGTTGTTTGACTTTAGCGAAAAATTGGGGGTCTGATGTGGGAAGGAACGGTGTAATTTTTCCACACGCGTCCCGTAATTGGGTCGCGGACAACGGGGTTGTGTAAAGGAAATCTGCTTCTCCTTCTCCTGCGGCCCTGTAGTGTGTGGTCACAGGATTCATGGGGGTGTGTTCTGCCTGTTCGGTTGGGGGTTGGGGCGCTTTCCTTTCTGGGGTTTTTCCTGCGTACATGTCCCATGTCTGTATCCATGGGCAGTCTCATTCAATTCCTGCCAATCGAGGCCGTTTTCTTTATCTAACTGTGGTCCGAAAGTACTTTGAAATCCATTTTGAACGGAAAGCAGAGATTGCAATTCTGCAATTTGCTTCCGGCACTTTGCGTGGTCTACGGCGCTCTGCCTTTGTTCCGTTGTGGAAGTGTGGAGCGCTCGTAGGGCTGCTTTTAAATCGTTGCACTGTTTCTGCAATTTCTCAACTTGCTGTTCTGTTTCTTGTCTTACCAAGACCGCACTTTGCGTGTCCTGGTAGGCCTCATCATACTGAGTCTGAAAACTGTTTAAATGCACGAGACAAGACTGATGTGCCCTCTTGGCATCATCCACCTCTCTGTCCTTTGCTGTTAACTGCTCTTTTAAATCTCTATTCTCCTTCTCTACCTCACTCACGTCAACCTCACTGGTTCTGTCTCTCTCCTCTATCTCTCTACGAAGCGTCCTAACGACCTCCTCTGTGCCTCACAAACAGGACACGATTGCCATCGGCCTGCGAGCTTTCCCTGAGCTCTTCTTGTGTATCTCTGACAGGTTCTCCCACCAAGTATGTCCTATACTCCCGGGTCCTGTTTCCTCATTATTGCAGAATTCACTCCAAAGGGGCCATCCTTTCCCTTTCAGATATTTCCTGATCTCATCTTCCCAAATGGGACACTGTCCTACTCTACTGGTCGCTGCGACCTCGAATTCCTAGGGGTTCATAAGGCGTTCCATTGCCCTCATTGCCATTTTCTCCATCTAGGTTCTCTACTGAATTTGGAACAGGGGGTGATAAAGTGGTGACATAAACACGGGTGCGGCTTACGCTAATTTCCGGCCTTCAAAACTCCCGACTGTTTTACGCAACAAAATCTCTCGGGTTTACCTTGTGTCCCTGTTAGTACGCATGCATTAACACACTTCCGAATCTCAGAGGCTTGATCAGTACTCTTCTGACGCTTGTGGTTTTCTGTTCCCAATTGGATTCTCAATTCAAATTTTGGGTTCTCTCGGAGTGGTTAGGCCACTTCTAAGTCGAGTCCCGTCAGATGTCGCCAGTAAATGTTGCTCTCTTTGGATGGCTCGTAATTTAACTCTGTTTCATCACGTTTGCTCAAGAGTCACCAGGTATCTTTTGACACCACCACAAGGTTCAGAACCGAATACTGATCAATGACTCGATACACCAGTTAGTAAGTTCAAAAGCAATGCTCATTTATTTATACACAGTCAAATCTACTCATGCATAAACTCTACAAACTAAACCACCACTATCACTAAAGCCTATACTTAGCTTCAGGTACCCACTCAGTCATAGGAACAATGGCCGTTGCTCGGTTCTGAGGCTGCTGGTTGAGTTGTTTACAGGGTAGCAACTAGGAGTGTCTATCTCGTAGCGTGCGTTGACTTGGGACTTACTTGATCTGATGCAGCTGCTAGGCAGGTCTCTCTCTTCGCTGAGAGCCAAAGCCAAAGGAGGTCGTTCTCCCTTGGGGAGTATCTTTTATACTAAAAAGGGTTTCGCGCTCTTTTGGGCGGGCCTTGAACTTAGCCTCAACTAATTGGGTCTTTCTCAATCATCCGTATTGATCTTCCTCCAATAGAGGGGTGGTTCCCTGATCGCTGGTGTGTCCGAGTGACCATTGGTTTACTTTGTTTGAGTCTCTTCTGGCGCCGGGGTGTCTGCCTTAACATTGTGTATCTAAATGTTTCCCCTTTGTCCCTGGAGATGGCTCATTAGTATGTAGATTGCTTGGCAGTTTCTGTCCTGTCTGAGTTTAAGGTTCTAATCAACAGTCAGAGCTTGCACCTGCTTGTTTCTTAGTATTGTCCAATTTTCCCTGCATTCTTTGCGAGTGTCCATTTTGTAACTGGGACGTGGCCATCCCAGATGGGCACCCCCAGGCTCAGTCAGTGTCCGGCACTGTGGTGGCCTCTGGCATCCATCCTGATGCCAGCAGTACCATTGGCTGGCACTGCCCTCATCAGTGGTATCCACTGCTGCCTCCATAGGGGCTACTGTGGGTGTTGCCCTGGGTGGCTGCTGACAGGTGGTGGCCAGGTTGGGTGGGGGTGGCAGAGGTGCGGGGATGGGGGGCGAGGGCACCAAAACAGCCGATGTCACTCTGCAAAACCAGGGGTCGAGGTGGGCAGTCAGTGGGTTGCGCAGCAAGATGGCCGTAGCAATGGCGGTCGGGTGCCTGGACGCCGCCCCCCTGTGAGGGGTCATCCTGACTGCTCAGCCTGTTTCCCCCCCCCCCCCCCCCCCAATCCAAGCCCCTTCCTCCAGCTCTGGCAGGGTCCCCCATCCCAGCCAGTGTCCGGCCCGGCAGCCCACTGTCGCTCCTCTCTGCGTCCCACCTCCTCTCTCTCGTCCATCAGCCGTCAGACCAGTTTCACGTTTTTTAAAAGCACAAGTGGACCACGCCATTGGGAATGCGGCCCCTCCAGAGAAACCGGGTCGGGCCCGCTAATGATGTGCAAACGGTGTTTACTGTACGCGCGTTCCAGTACACACTGACACCGTTGTCGAGGTGACTGAGAATTGCAATTTGGCATCAAATCGGCGCCCGCCGCAAATGTGGCGGCGGAACCAATTTTCCGTCCAATCGCCTTTCGTGATTTTGGCATCGGCCAACGGAATATCCCACCCATATGATTTGTCAAGCTACCTCACTCTTTTAAGCTTCAGTGGGTACAAGCCAAACCTGTCCATCCTTTCCTCAAAAGACAACCCACCCACTTCCGGTGGCGGCATGTAGGAGTGGGTCGCACACTGGGTGGCTCCTGCTCGAGGCTTGAATTTTTAGAATTTAATGCCCGATACCAGGGGCAATTTTTGATTAAATAAGTGCAGGCAGACATAAGAACATAGAACATACAATGCAGAAGGAGGCCATTCGGCGCATCGAGTCTGCACCGACTCACTTTAGCCCTCGCTTCCACTCTATCCCCCTAACCAATAACCCCTCCTAACCCTTTTGGACACTAAGGGCAATTTAGCATGGCCAATCCACCTAACCTGCACGTCTTTCGACTGTGGGAGGAAATCGGAGCACCCGGAGAAAACCCACGCAGACCCGGGGAGAACGTGCAGACTCCGCACAGACAGTGACCCTACGGGGAATCAAACCTGGTGCTGTGAAGCCACAGTGCTACCGTGCTGCCCTAAGGAAGAAAGATGTCCAGAACCCAAAGGAAAGCTGTCGTGAGGAAGTGGGTTAATGAAGGCTCGCCGTCGAGTAGAAGGGTCGGCTCGGCAACTGGAAAGATGGCGGAGGCTGGGTCGCTGGGTGGGGCCGCACTGTTCACAGCAGAAAAGATGACCAAGGTGATGGCTTTGGAATTCGAGAAACCGTTTGCAAAGCACATGAAGGTGATGACAAGGAGATGATGGCAGCATTGAAGGTGCTGGTGAAGGCGGCGATGTCGAGGACATCGGTGGAGGTGCGGGAGCAGGGTGAGAAGCTGAAGGGAGTGGAAGAGGCCTTGTTGCAACACAGCGATCAGCTCACCTCGATGGTCGAGGATGGTGGAGGCCAACAAGGGTCTGCGAGCCAAAGTGGAGGACCTGGAAAACCGATCTCGGTGGCAAAATCTGAGAATCGTGGGCCTGCCTGAAGGGGTGGAGGGCTCAAGGCCGACTGAGTATTTTGCCAAGATGCTGACGGAGTTGTTGGGGGAGGGAGATGATCCCTCTCTGTACGAACTGGATCGGGCTCATAGGGCGTGGAGGCCTAAATCAAAGACGAATGAGCCGCCATGAGCACTATTATTTGTTTCCGTAGGTACTGCGTGAAGCAGAAGGTCCTGAGTTGGGCAAAGCAGAAGTGGGAGGTGCAGTGGGCTGGAGCTGGTATACTGTACATACCAGGATTTTACTGTGGAGTTGGCGAGGAGGCGGGTGGCCTTCCGCCGAGTGAAGACGGCACTGTATAACAGCGATGTGCGGTTCGGCATAGTGTACCCAGCTCAGTTGAGGGTGACCTATGTGGTGAATGTATAATTACTGATAATTCACCAGTGCACTGTGTTATGTTATTAACCCTGTGGGCTCCACCTATGGGCCATTGTGTGGCTTCACCCACAGGGGATATGTTGGTGCACGTATGGGCTCCGCCCATGGCTCCACCCCCTTTACATGAAGTATAAGAGCAGTTGACCTGCGGGGCCGCCTTCAGTGTTGTACCGGTCACAGGCAGGCTCAGTTCTAAGCTGATTCAAACTACGGTTTACTTCTCCACGTGTCTTCGAGTGAATTGATGGTCGCATCAACCTACAACTCCAAAGACTTTTATTTCCAGACGGTGGAAGCGGCGGAGGCGTTTGTGAAGGCAGAAGGACTGGGGCAGAAGTGAGAAATGGGAATGAAGATTGGTCTTGGACTGAGGGTAGGGGGGTGGAGGAGTGTATGTAGCTCTATCACATGTTGTATGTGCTAAATGAGTTGAAGTTGCCTATTTAGACAAGGTAAG
Source organism: Scyliorhinus torazame (assembly GCF_047496885.1). Lineage (NCBI taxonomy): Eukaryota > Metazoa > Chordata > Chondrichthyes > Carcharhiniformes > Scyliorhinidae > Scyliorhinus > Scyliorhinus torazame. The sequence continues at coordinate 184,253,474 of NC_092716.1, forward strand.
AATTGGGATTTTCTTTTGCAATGATGGTTCTTTGGGGTTTGTGTGTTTACACTGGGGTTGTGTTTTGAAGGGGATTTCTTTGTTTTCCTGGGACCTTGGAGGGGAGTGGGCCTGGGCAGGGGCCCTCCACACTGGCGAGCTCAAGCTGGCCTGTGAACGGGAGTGTGGTGAGGGGAAGTGGCTGTGGCCATCAGAGCCTGATGGAACAGGTTTTGATGGGCCTAGGAGGTGGGATAAGATGGGGGAGCGGACCGATACTGGGTGAGGTGTTTTCGAGAGGAAGTGGATGGGAGGATTCTGGGAGGGAATGGAGCTCAATGGTAATAATGGGAGAGGGCGGGCCAAACTCAGTGGGCAGAGCCTGGAGTTATGAGGATGGGGGGATAGGAGGGGCGGGGGGAGGGGGGGGGGGCGGTGGTGGTGAGAGACCCCCGGTTAGGATAGTTACCTGGAATGTGAGGGGTTTGTTGGGGGGAGGTTTTCAGTGTCATCTCGGGGGTAGAACCAGGACCCCTAGAAGCCTTTTGGGGGGGGATTCGGACAGGTTCGGGCGGGGGCAGATGTTAGGCTTTGGCTCGCCGATTGCCTGGAGGCGGGTCCTGTTGGGATGGAGGTTAGCTTCTCCATCCTGTGACACGGCTTGGCCGGGGGGGGTGGTGACTTGAATTGCTTTGATTCTCGGCAAGGTGAGGTCTCAGCTGAAGGGGATGAAGGAAAGGATTCACAATTCATGGGGGCTGTTTATTATGCACTTCCGAGAATTGGTTGTCATTGGACATTGGGGGGGTGGGGGGTGCGGCGAGGGGGGGGATTGGCGGTAATGTTGTCTTTGGTTGCACTGTTTACGGATTGAATGTTAATTTGTGTATTTTTTTAACCTGGAATGTATGGGTGGATGTTGTGGCCTGTATATTGAGCGGGGGGCGGTTTATGTTTGCGGGATTGTTACTGTATTTCTATTTTTGTTTTTTTTTTCTTTGTTTGTTAATGAAAATGTTGAAAATGAGGAGAATAAAAAGATTTTTTAAAAAGACAACCCACCCATTTGTGGCTTTTGTCTTCGAAACCTTATCTGAACAGCTTCCAGTGATTTATATTCTTCCTAAAGGACCCAGTGCTGTACACAGTGCTCCAGATGTTGCCTCACCAGTGCTCTGTATAGCTGAAGGATAACCTCGCTAGTTTTGAGCTTTGACAACGTGTCATCTGGACTCAACGTTCGCTCTTTTCTCTCCCTCCAGCTGCTGAGATTTTACAGCATTTTCTCTTTGGTTTCAGATTCCAGCATCTGCAGTAATTTGCTTTTATCTCAAGTTTTGTATTCAATTCTCCTTGCAGTAAATGCCAACATTCTATTAATTTTCCTCATTACGCAACCACACCCACATGTTCTGGTCCTGCCCCAGACTTGCTGGGCACTGGACAATGTCCAAAGTGGTGGGGGTGAGGGTGGAGCCATGCCCGAAAGTGGCGGTCTTCAGGGTATCAGAATAGCCAGATCTCTTCATGGGGAGGAGGGCGGACGCCCTTGCCTTTGCCTCCCTGATTGCCCGCCGCAGAATCCTTCTCGATTGGCAATCAGCTGCCACCACCTAAAGCTGCAGACTGGTTGTCCGAACTATTGGAATTTCTCCAAATGGAGAAAATCAAAGTCACGCTCTGTGTGTTGGAAAAAGGCTTCCAGAAAACATGGGAGCCATTCACCTGACCTGTTTGTGGCCAACACATAAATAAATAGCCAATAGTCAGGGAGAAATGGCCAGGACAAGACCGAAAGAGGAAAGCGAGGCAGGAACCGGGGGGCGGGGGGGGGGAAGCTGAACGAGACAACGACAGACTGTAAAAAGAGAAACCTAAGAAGAAACCTTTGTGACTGTACAATAAATGAAAACGAACGGCAATGTTGATGCACCGTCAATTACCACAAGACGAGAATGGTGGAACAATCGAGGCTTTATTGAACAAGATGTTGTGCCTCCTGTAGCTGGAACCAGAATGGCTGCAGTTCGGTGTGCACACACATTTATACGCCGCCTACTGGGCGGAGCCAGCAGGCAGGGATTTACCCTTGTACCTCGAATATACGGGCAGGGCCCGTATGTTGTAATACATACAATATACCACTAGTGGTGGCTACCATATTCACCCCGTTTAAAAAAAGAGTCCGGCGGGGGTGGTGGAAAATTACACGTTAAGTCTGTCGGGGGCCTTGACCCTCCTCTGTGATCTCCTCAGTCCTGGTGGTGATGTGGGCGCCGACTTGGTCACCTGCGACTCCGGGAGTGTGTTGTCCTCGTCTTCGTCACCCCTGAGTAGAACCAGTGGGAGGACGGATCCTGCTGGGGTGGGGGCTGCGGTGAGGTTCGCTGGAGGGAGAGTGAGTGGCGCAGGGGTGAATGAGGCAACCGGGGGAGGGGGAGGGGCAGCTTCAGGTCGGGGGTCGTGGGTGGGGATCCCATGGGTGCCAGGTCCCCGAGGGAGACTGTGTGTTGGCGCCCGTTGGGGTGTGCCACGTAGGCGTACTGCGGGTTTGTGAGTAAGAGGTGGACTTTTCCGACCAAGGGGTCCGACTTATGGGTCCGCACATGCTTCCGGAGGAGGACGGGTCCAGGAACTGTCAGCCATGTTGGGAGCGAGACCCCGGAGGTGAACTTCCTAGGGAAGGCACACGTTCGTGAGGGGTCTCATAAGGCGCGGTGCAGAGGAGCGAACGGATGGAGTGGAGCGCGTCGGGGAGGACCTCCTGCCAGCGGGAGACCGGGAGATTTTTAGACCGCAGGGCCAGCAGGACGGCCTTCCAGACCGTCCCGTTCTCCCTCTCCACCTACCCGTTTCCCCGGGGGTTGTAGCTGGTCATCCTGCTCGAGGCGATACCCTTGCTGAGCAGGAACTGACGCAGCTCATTGCACATGAAAGTGGATCCCTGATCACTGGATTAAGGTGGGGAAACCAAACAGAGTGAAGATGCTGTGGAGGGCTTTGATTACCGTGGCAGAAGTCCTATCTGGGAATGGGATGGTGAAAGGGAACCAGGTGTACTCATCAATCACATTCAGGAAATATGTGTTGCGGTCGGTGGAGGGGAGGGGCCCTTTGAAGTCCACGCTGAGGCGTTCAAAGGGGCGGGAGGCCTTCACCAGGTGCGCTCTATCTGGCCGGTAGAAGTACGGCTTGCATTTTGCGCATACTTGGCAGTCTCTGGTGACGGTCCTGACCTCCTCAATGGAGTAGGGCAGGTTGCGGGCCTTGATAAAATGGAAGAACCGGGTGACCCCCCCCGGGTGGCAGAGGTCATAATGGAGAGCCCGGAGTCAGTCCACTTGTGCGCTGGCACATGTACCGCGGGTTAGGGCTTCAGGGGGCTCGTTGAGCTTCCCCGGGCGATACAAGATCTCGTAATTATAGGTGGAGAGCTCGATCCTCCACATCAAGATCTTATCATTTTTGATCTTGCCCCGCTGTGTATTATTAAACATGAAGGCAACCGACCGTTGGTCAGTGAGGAGAGTGAATCTCCTGCCGGCCAGGCAATGCCTCCAATGTCACACAGCTTCCACAATGGCCTGGGCCTCCTTTTCGACAGAGGAGTGCCGAATCTCCGAGGCATGGAGGGTGCGGGAAAAGAAGGCCACGGGCCTGGGGTGGCGGCCAGAGCTACGTCCGATGCATCGCTCTCCACCTGAAAGGGGAGGGACTCGTCGACCGCGTACATCGTGGCCATGGCGATGTCCGCATAATTAGGGACCCACTGGGCGTAATAGGAGAAAAACCCCAGGCACCGTTTCAGGGCCTTGGGGCAGTGGGGGAGAGGGAGTTCCAGGAGGGGGCGCATGCGGTAGGGGTCGGGCCCTAGGACTCCATTTTCCACGACATAGCCAAGGATGGCTAAGCAGTTGGTGCGGAACATGCATTTCTCCTTATTGTACGTGAAATTAAGGAGTTTGGCGGTATGGAGGAATTTTTGGAGGTTTGCGTCATGGTCCTGCTGGTCGTGGCCGTAGATGGTGACATTATCTAGGTACGGGAAGGTGGCCCGTACCGGTCAACCATTCAGTCCATCTCTCGCTGGAAGACCGAGACCCCCATTAGTGACGCCAAAAGGAAGCCTAAGGCAGTGATAGAGGCGGCCATCTGCTTCGAATGCGGTGTATTGGCGGTCCTCCAGGCGGATGGGGAGCTGGTGGTAGGCGGACTTCAGGTCCACTGTGGAAAAGACTCGATACTGCGCAATCTGATTGACCATGTCAGATATGCGTGGGAGGGGGTACGCGTCGAGCTGCGTGTACCGATTGATGGTCAATGACCATCCTGTGCTTCTCCCCAGTCTTTACCACCACTCCTTGAGCTCTCCAGGGGCTGTTGCTGGCCTCAATGACCCCTTCACGCAGAAGCCGTTGGACCTCCGACCTGATGAATGTCCTGTCCTGGGCACTGTACCGTCTGCTCCTGGTGGCGACGGGTTTGCAATCCAGGGTGAGGTTCACAAACAGGGAAGGTGGATCGACCTTCAGGGTCGTGAGGCCACAGACGGTGAGGGGGGGGCAGGGGTCCGCCAAATATTAAAGTCAGGCTTTGGAGATGGCATTGAAAATCCAGGCCGAGCAACAGGGCAGCGCAGAGGTGGGGGAGGACGTAGAGCCGGAAGTTGCTGAACTCTACGCCTTGGACGGTGAGGGTCGCGATACAGTACCCCCGGATTTCAACGGAATGGGATCCGGAGGCCAGGGAGATTTTCTGGGTGACGGGGAGTACCGGGAGGGAGCAGCACCTTACCGTAGCAGGGTGGATGAAACTCTCTATGCTCCCGGAGTCAAAAAGGCAGGTCGTCTCGTGCCCATCGATCTTCACTGTCGTCGTCGCGGTCACGAGGTTGCGGGGCCGGTACTGATCCAGGGTGATACGAGGCAAGCTGCGGAAGATGCTGGGAGGTCCCAGGCTGGTCAGCGGTGGCGGAGATAGCGGTAGGCGATGAACGGCCAGACGAGCAGGAGTCCTGAGACGCCGTCCAAAATGGCATCTAAGATGATGGTGCCCACGGGCCGCACGTGGCTTGCGAAGGGGAAAATGGCGGCACCCCTGGGTCGCACGTGTGGGGTGTAGGAACGCTGGGCCTGGAAACAGCGGCGACCGACTGGGCCTGGCAAACCGAAACGAGTGTCCTTTCTTCCCACACCTGTTGCAGATCCCGCTCCGTGCCGGGCAGCGCTGCCTGAGGTGTTTGTTTTGTCCGCAAAAATAACACTTGTGGGACACCCCAGAGTTGGCTGGCTGCCGCGCGGCGCAGGCTTGCGGTGAGCTGGAGTCGGCAGCTGGTGGGGCCCACGAGGGTGCCGCGCGGTCGGGGCGTAGGACTGAACGGTACGGGAGGCCACTTCTAATGAATTAGCGAGCTGCCTAGTCCCCACAAGATCGAGCGTACCCTCTTCAAGTAGACGCTGGCGGACGTACGCAGACTTCATGCCCATAACGTAAGCGTCTCGAATTAAACGTTTGGTGTGCTGGACTGCCGAAACTGCCTGGCAGTCACAATTCCTACCTAGGATCTGCAGGGCACGCCAGAAATCATCCAGAGACTCCCCGGGAAGTTGCTGTCTCGTGGCCAGGAGGTGCTGTCGTACACTTGGTTCACCGGTCGAATGTAATGTCCCTTCAGGAGTGCCATCGCTTCAGAGTAGGTTGGCGCATCCCGGATGAGGGGAAAAATGTCAGGGCTCACCCGTGAATAGAGGACTTGGAGCTTCTGCGCGTCCGAGGGATCTTCAGCGGCTGCTCTGAGGTATTCTTCGAAGCAGGCTAGCCAGTGGTTGAAGGTGGACGTGGTGTTGGCTGCTTGAGAGCTCAGCTGCAGGCAATCAGGCTTGATTAGGAGATCCATCGTTTATAAATCTTGTTCAATAAATTGGTGCACCGTCAATTGCCACAAGACAAGAACGGTGGAACAATCGAGGCTTTATTGAACAAGATGTTGTGCCTCCTGTAGCTGGAACCAGAATGGCTGCAGCAATTTACCATTGTACCTCTAATATATGGGCAGTGTCGTAATACATGCTCCGGTGTGTTCTACAGTGTGTTCTACTCCGCATGTACAGTAAACGCCATTGGAATATCATTAATGGGCCTGATCCGGTATTCTCCAGGGCCTCCGCGATGCTCCGCCTCTGCGAGGAGGAATTACGGACGGCGAGTGTCACTTGTAGTTTCAAAAATCGGGAAACAGGCGCCATGGCTGCTGAGGAGGGAGGGAATACAAAAAGTGTCCAAAATCGCCATAGTGTGTTGACAGTTGTGCGACTAGCCGGGGGACTTCTGCCAGGGCTGGGGAAGTAGCGGGAGATTGGGGGGGGGGGGGGCTGTTGCAGAAGGTGGGCTTTGGGGTAGGAGTGGACGGGCTCAGAACACCATTGTGGCAGCCTGCAAGGCAGCCATGCGGCTGCGCACGCACTGACTAAGGAATGGGTTGAGAAACATCCCAATTAGATGTCTCATTGATCCAATAATTGGCACTGATATGTAAAGAGGCTACAGGTTGCCTTTGGAGCATGTGATATGATGAACAGGTTTTGGTGCAGTGTGTTGAAGGAAAAATAAAGACGTTTGGGAAAAGGAGCAGATGTCTTGGGTGGGATTCTCCGACCCCCCCCCGCCTGGTCGGAGAATCGCCGGGGGGGGGGGGGGGGGGGGGGGGGGCGGCAGCGTGAATCCCACCCCGCCGCTCTGAAGCCAGCTGCCGAATTCTCCAGTGCCGGTTTTAGGGCGGGGGCGGGGTTCACGCCGCGCCGGTCGGGGGCTGTTGGCAGCGGAAGACATAATGAAAGCAAATAAAGCATTGATCAAACTAAAAATGCAGGAGCATGTTTTGTGGTTCCCGTTTTGGGTGATCTTAGGCACTTGAAACTCATAGTCTATCGTGATGCATCCTATGCAAATTTATGAGATGGGGTTTCAAGCGCAGGAGGTTTTATAATATTCCTTTTGGGGAACAATGGTAAATGTTGCCCTCTTGTGTGGGAAACAAAGAAAATAAGGAGAGTGGTAAAAAGCACTTCGGCTGCTGAGACATTAAGCCTTGTAGAGGCAGCGGATATGGCCTTTTATATATCTCGGATATTGACAGACATGGGATTAGGTGATTTGGGTCACATACCCATTGAGTGTCACATTGACAAATCCTTGTGGGAAAATGTGCACTCTACAAAAAGTGTCAATGAAAAAAGGTTAAGGATAGACATCACAAGTTTGAAGCAGATGTTGGACAGAGGGGAGACTCTCAGTGGGGGGATTACGGGGGAGGCTGTATTGCCTGTCTCAGGAATTGGGGTGTAGGGTGTATTCCCTGGGCTGGATTCTCCCAAAATGGGGCAATGTCCCCATGCCGGCGTGAAAACGCTGGAGTTTCATGCAGAAAAGATGAGCCGGTTCAATGACCTGCAGGGGGCTATCAGGGACCCAGAGTAGTTCACTCCACTTTAGCTGTGGACATGGGCCCCCGCACATCCGGTTTTGAGTCCGTGCATGTACACGGCGGCGCATCTGGCGGCCAGGCCGAGCGCCATGGCGGATTCGGACCGTGGAGGCAGATTCAACATGTAGACTCCCCCGATCGGCTGCGCGCCCAAGGATCTGACCATGCACAAGCACTCCCTGGCCGCCCATATGACCCCCCCGGTGTCCGATCCCCCGTCCCCCACCAGGGCAGCCATGGACTGTGTCCGCAACCGCCACGCGAGAGTCCCGACCGGCAATCGGAGGTTAGAACCACGCTTCAGGAACTCAGCCGGTCGGGAGCAGATGGTTGCTGGGCTGGCCTGTCAATGGGCCCTCAGCGGTGCGGAGTACTGCACGATCACGCTGATTCTCGGGTCCCGGAGAATCGCAGGACCGGCGCCGTGCCCGATTTCAACGTGAAAGTTGATTCTCCACCGGAGAATCCAGCTCCCTGTTCTGGGGTACGGGGCTGGGTGTTATCCCTGTATCTGGGGTTGGGGGGGGGAGAGTGTATTCCCTGTGTCCGGGGTTGAGGGGAAGGTGTATTCCCTGTATCTGGGGTTGGGGGAGGGTGTATTCCCTGTATCTGGGGTTAGGGGAGGGTGTATTCCCTGTGTCCGGGGTTGGGGGAGGGGTGTATTCCCTGTGTCTGGTGTTGGGGGAGGGGTGTATTCCCTGTATCTGGGGTTAGGTGAGGGTGTATTCCCTGTGTCTGCGGTTAGGGAAGGGTGTATTCCCTGTGTCTGGTGTTGGGGGAGGGGTGTATTCCCTGTGTCTGGTGTTGGGGAGGGGTGTATTCCCTGTGTCCGGGGTTGGGGGAGGGAGGATCCCTGTGTCTGGGTTGGGGGACGGTGTATTCCCTGTATCTGGGGTGGAGGGGAGGGCGTATTCTCTGTGTCTGGGGTTGGGGGAGGGTGTATTCCCTGTATCTGGGGTGGAGGGGAGGGCGTATTCCCTGTGTCTGGGGTTGGGGGAGGGTGTATTCCCTGTGTCTGGGGTTGGGGGAGGGGTCTATTCCCTGTGTCTGGGGTTGTGGGAGGGGTCTATTCCCTGTGTCTGGGGTTGTGGGAGGGTGTATTCCCTGTGTCTGGGGTTAGGGGAGGGTGTATTCCCTGTGTCTGGTGTTGGGGGAGGGGTGTATTCCCTGTGTCTGGTGTTGGGGAGGGGTGTATTCCCTGTGTCCGGGGTTGAAGGAGGGAGGATCCCTGTGTCTGGGTTGGGGGACGGTGTATTCCCTGTATCTGGGGTGGAGGGGAGGGCGTATTCTCTGTGTCTGGGGTTGGGGGAGGGTGTATTCCCTGTATCTGGGGTGGAGGGGAGGGCGTATTCCCTGTGTCTGGGGTTGGGGGAGGGTGTATTCCCTGTGTCTGGGGTTGGGGAAGAGGTCTATTCCCTGTGTCTGGGGTTGTGGGAGGGTGTATTCCCTGTGTCTGGGGTTAGGGGAGGGTGTATTCCCTGTGTCTGGGGTTGGTGGAGTGTGTATTCCCTGTGTCTGGGGTTGGGGGAGGGTGTATTCCCTGTGTCTGGGGTTGGGGGGAGGCTGTATTCCCTGTGTCTGCGGTTGGGGGAAGGGTGTATTCCCTGTGTCTGGGGTTGGGGGAGGGTGTATTGCCTGTGTCTGTGGTTCGGGAGGGTGTATTCCCTGTGTCTGCGGTTGGGGGAGGGTGTATTCCCTGTGTCTGGGGTTGGGGAGGGTGTATTCGCTGTGTCTGGTGTTGGGGGTGGGTGTATTTCCTGTGTCTGGTGTTGGGGGAAGGGTGTATTCCCTGTGTCTGGTGTTGGGGGTGGGTGTATTCCCTGTGTCTGGGGTTAGGGGAGGGTGTATTACCTGTGTCAGGTGTATGGGAGAGGGTGTATTACCTGTGTCTGGGGTTGGGGGGAGAGTGTATTCCCTGTGTCTGGGGTTAAGGGAGGGTGTATTCCCTGTGTTTGGGGTTAGGGGAGGGTGTATTCCCTGTGTTTGGGGTTAGGGGAGGGTGTGTTACCTGTGTCTGGGGTTAGGGGAGGGTGTGTTACCTGTATCTGGTGTTGGGGGGAGTGTGTATTCCCTGTGTCTGGGGTTGGGGGAGGATGTATTGCCTGTGTCTGGGGTTAGGGGAGGGTGTATTCCCTGTGTCTGGTGTTGGGGGGAGGGTGTATTGCCTGTGTCTGGGTTAGGGGGAGGGTGTATTCCCTGTGTCTGGTGTTGGGGGGAGGGTGTATTCCCTGCGTCTGGTGTTGGGGGGAGGGTGTATTCCCTGTGTCTGGTGTTGGGGGGGAGGGTGTATTCCCTGTGTCTGGTGTTGGGGGGAGGGTGTATTCCCTGTGTCTGGTGTTGGGGGGAGGGTGTATTCCCTGTGTCTGGTGTTGGGGGGAGGGTGTATTCCCTGTGTCTGGTGTTGGGGGGAGGGTGTATTCCCTGTGTCTGGTGTTGGGGGGAGGGTGTATTCCCTGTGCCTGGTGTTGGGGGGAGGGTGTATTCCCTGTGCCTGGTGTTGGGGGGAGGGTGTATTCCCTGTGCCTGGTGTTGGGGGGAGGGTGTATTCCCTGTGTCTGGTGTTGGGGGAGGGTGTATTCCCTGTGTCTGGTGTTGGGGGTGTATTCCCTGTGTCTGGTGTTGGGGGGAGGGTGTATTCCCTGTGTCTGGTGTTGGGGGGAGGGTGTATTCCCTGTGTCTGGTGTTGGGGGGAGGGTGTATTCCCTGTGTCTGGTGTTGGGGGGAGGGTGTATTCCCTGTGTCTGGTGTTGGGGGAAGGGTGTATTCCCTGTGTCTGGTGTTGGGGGGAGGGTGTATTCCCTGTGTCTGGTGTTGGGGGGAGGGTGCATTACCTGCATCATTTGATCGGTTTTCCTCGCCGACAAACCTGGTCTTGCTTCCTTCTCACTGCATCCACCCCAGTCACAAACTGCTGACCAATTCCTGACCAGTACTTTGCAAGCGGACGTTGTGTCGCCCATTGAACAGCTGAACCACCGAGCCGCAGGTCACATACTGCCGATCGGCGGTGGGGGACGAGCTGAGCAGCACGCAAAGGACAAGCACTAGACTGGAGCTCCAAGCTGGGGCCACCACCATTAGCATCGCGCGTCCACGTGGATGCCCGTCAGTCACTGTCGCCACCTCTGCATGCAGTGGCCAGCACACAGCCCAGCCTCGTGCTGGCCGCCCCCTCAAACGCCGCAACCAATTGGGAACTGCCCGCGGCCAAGAATCTTAAAAGCCGGTCGCAGCCATTGGGGACTTCTTCCCACGATCGGGAACACCACGTCAATCACTCCGCGACCCTTCCGAAAACTGCCCACGACCCACTCGCGGTCGCGACCCTGAGTTTAAAAATCCCTGGGCTGGATTCTCCGATTTTGAGGCTATGTCCCCACGCCGGCGTGGGAACGGTGGCATTTTGCGACAGAAATAAATGGCGTAAAACGGCCACCGATCCTCAGTTTGGCTTGGGGCTAGCAGCAAGGCAGGGTAAAGCACCCGGTTCCAGCTGCCGATATGGCCCGGAGAATTGCCGGGTCGGTGGCCGCGCATCCGAACGGCGGCAGCCTGCAGTGGCCGCGGCGTGCAACATGGCGCCGGCCACTCGCGGACACGGCCGGCCAAATAGTGCTTCCCCTTTGGCCGGTTTGCGTGCCCCGGACCACCCCCCAACGGTGCCCACAGCCCCTGACAAAGTCCCCCCTGCCCGCGGATCGGCCCTCCCCCGACATTGACGGCGCTGGACTGAGTCCGCAGCCGCCATGCCGAGTTCCCGACGGATCAGACCACGCGCAACCCACGCCGACGGGAACTCAGCCGGTCGGGGGTGGAGCATGAAAGGGTGGGCCACAGGCAATGTCCTGAGGCCGTCGATACGGCGTACAGCGCTTTGGAGGGGGCGAAGCATCACAAACACAGCGGCACCTCCGCCTCCGATTTTGTCGTAAATGGTGATTCCCCAACCAAACGCGATTATGCCGTCGCTGACCAGAGAATCCCGGACAAGATCTATTCCCTGTAAACCATGGAACTATTTCGGACAGTGGGCTAAATAGCTGGCTTGCAATGCAGAACAATGCCAGCAGCGCAGGTTCAATTCCTGAACCGGCCTCCCCGAACAGGCGCCTGAATGTGGCGACTAGGGGCTTTTCACAGAAACTTCATTGAAGCCTACTTGTGACAATAAGCAATTATTATAGGGGCTGACTTAGCACAGTGATGCACTATCAATTACGACGAGACGAGAGTAGAGAGTAATTGAGGCTTTATTACGCAGAGATGTGTAGCCTCCTACAGCTGCTGCCGAAATGTCTGCAATTCGGAGAGCACACACATTTATACTCCGCCTCCTGGGCGGAGCCAGCAGGCAGGGCTCTACCCCCGTACCTGTAGTACAGGGGCCTTACCGTAATACCCTCGTATGCAGTGCAGTATATACAATATAATACAACAGTGGTGACTACCACATTCACCCCCTGTTAAAAATGAGTCCAGCGGGGGGGGTGGAAAACTATTTACATACAGGTTGTCATTAAAATTTCAGAGAAGGTTACAAATTTAGATGATTGGGCGCCTTGATCCGTCGTTGAGAGTGCCGCAGTGCTAGTGGCGAGTCAGGCGTCGGCACGGTCATCGGTGACTCCGGGAGCGTGTCGACATCCTTTTCATCCCCGGGTGGACCAAGGGGAGGGCGGATTGTCCTGGAGCGGGGGCTGTGGTGGGGTGCGCTGGGGGGAGGGTGGCGCCAGGGCAGAGGGGGGGGGGGGGGTTTGGGGACCCAGCTGGTGCCAGGTCCCTGAGGGAGACTGTGTCTTGGCGGCCGTCGGGGTACGCTACGTAGGCGTACTGAGGGTTTGCGTGGAGTAGCTGTACCCTCTCAACCAACGGGTCTGCCTTGTGGAGCCGCACGTGCTTGCGGAGGAGAATGGGTCCTGGAGCTGACAGCCACGTTGGGAGCGAAACCCCGGAGGTGGACTTCCTGGGGAAGGCAAAGAGACGTTCATGGGGAGTTTTGTTAGTCGCCGTGCACAGGAGTGACCGAATGGAGTGAAGTGCGTCGGGGAGGACCTCCTGCCAGCGGGAGGCCGGGAGATTTCTGGACCATAGGGCCAGCTGGACGGCCTTTCAGACCGTCCCATTCCCCCGGGGGTTGTAGCTGGTCGTCCTGCTCGAGGCAATGCCCCTGTTGAGCAGGTACTGGCGCAGCTCATCGCTCATAAATGAGGATCCCCGGTCGCTGTGGACGTAGGCGGGGAAACCGAACAGAGCGAAGATGGTGTTAAGGGCTTTGATGACATTGGCAGACGTCATATTGGGACATGGGACGGCGAAGGGGAATCTGGAATATTCGTCGACCACATTGAGAAAATACGTGCTGCGGTCGGTGGAGGGGAGGGACCCTTTGAAGTCCACGCTGAGGCATTCAAAGGGGCGGGAGGCCTTCACCAGGTGCGCTCGGTCTGGCCGGTAGAAGTGCGGTTTATACACCCCGCAGAGCTGGCAGTCTCTGGTGATAGCCCTGACTTCCTTGATGGAGTACGGCAGATTGCGGGCCTGAATGAAGTGGTACAAGCGGGTGACCCCTGGGTGACAGAGATCGTCGTGCAGGATCCGGAGTTGGTCCACTTGTGCGCTGGCACATGTACCTCGGGATAGGGTATCAGGAGGGCTCGTTGAGCTTACCGGGTTGATACAAAATCTCGTAATTAAAGGTGGAGCTCGATCCCCCACCGCAAGATCTTATCATTTTTGATCTTACCCCGCTGTGTGTTGTTAAACATGAAGGCAACCGACCGTTGGTCTGTGAGGAGAGTGAATCTCCTGCTGGCCAGGTATTGCCTCCAGTGCCGCACAACTTCAACGATAGCTTGGGCCTCCTTTTCGACGGAGGAGTGCCGAATTTCGGAGGCATGGAGGGTGCGGGAAAAGAATGCCACATGCCTGCCTGCCTGGTTGAAGGTGGCGGCTAGAGCAACGTCTGATGCATCGCTGTCGACTTGGAAGGGGAGCGTCTCGTCGACCGCGTGTATCGCGGCCTTGGCGATGTCAACCTTGATACGGTTGAAGGCCTGGTGAGCCTCGGCCGTCAGTGGGAAACCGGTGGAGTGGATGAGTGGGCGGGCTTTGTCCGCATAGTTAGGGACCCAATGGGCGTAGTACGAAAAGAACCCCAGGCATCATTTGAGGGCCTTGGGGCAGTGGGGAAGGGGGAGATCCATGAGGGGGATCATGCGTTCGGGGTCGGGCCCTAGAATTCCGTTCTGAACCACATAGCCGAGGATGGCTAATCGGTTCCTGCTGAACACACACTTCTCCTTGTTGTAGGTTAGGTTAAGGAGTTTGGCGGTGTGGAGAAATTTGGAAAGGTTAGCGTCGTGGTCCTGCTGGTCGTGGCCGCAGATGGTGACGTTATCCAGGTACGGGAAAGTGGCCCACAGTCCGTACCGGTCAACCATTCGGTCCATATCCCGTTGGAAGACCGAGACCCCGTTAGTGACGCCAAAGGGAACTCTAAGGAAATGGTAAAGGCGGCCATCCGCTTCAAACCGGATCAGGGGTGAGCTGGCAAGGTGGATACAGAAATGGCTAGGTCATAGAAGGCAGAGAGTAGCAATGGAAGGATGCTTTTCTAATTGGAGGGCTGTGACCAGTGGTGTTCCACAGGGGTCAGTGCTGGGACCTTTGCTCTTTGTAGTATATATAAATGATTTGGAGGAAAATGTAACTGGTCTGATTAGTAAGTTTGCAGATGACACAAAGGTTGGTGGAATTGCAGATAGCGATGAGGACTGTCAGAGGATACAGCAGGATTTAGATTGTTTGGAGATTTGGGCGGAGAGATGGCAGATGGAGTTTAATCCGGACAAATGTGAGGTAATGCATTTTGGAAGGTCTAATGCAGGTAGGGAATATACAGTGAATGGTAGAACCCTCAAGAGTATTGAAAGTCAGAGAGATCTAGGAGTACAGGTCCACAGGTCACTGAAAGGGGCAACACAGGTGGAGAAGGTAGTCAAGAAGGCATACGGCATGCTTGCCTTCATTGGCCGGGGCATTGAGTATAAGAATTGGCAAGTCATGTTGCAGCTGTATAGAACCTTAGTTAGGCCACACTTGGAGTATAGTGTTCAATTCTGGTCGCCACACTACCAGAAGGATGTGGAGGCTTTAGAGAGGGTGCAGAAGAGATTTACCAGAATGTTGCCTGGTATGGAGGGCATTAGCTATGAGGAGCGGTTGAATAAACTCGATTTGTTCTCACTGGAACGAAGGAGGTTGAGGGGCGACCTGATAGAGGTCTACAAAATTATGAGGGGCATAGACAGAGTGGATAGTCAGAGGCTTTTCCCCGGGGTAGAGGGGTCAATTACTAGGGGGCATAAGTTTAAGGTGAGAGGGGCAAGGTTTAGAGTAGATGTATGAGGCAAGTTTTTTTACACAGAGGGTAGTGGGTGCCTGGAACTCGCTACCGGAGGAGGTGGTGGAAGCAGGGACGATAGTGACATTTAAGGGGCATCTTGACAAATACATGAATAGGATGGGAATAGAGGGTTACGGACCCAGGAAGTGTAGAAGATTGTAGTTTAGTCGGGCAGCATGGTCGGCACGGGCTTGGAGGGCCGAAGGGCCTGTTCCTGTGCTGTACATTTCTTTGTTCTTTGTTCTTTGTACGGGCGGTCTGCCTTGCGAATGGGGAGTTGGTGGTGGGCAGATTTCAGGTTTACTGTCGAGAAGAACCGGTACTGTGTAATCTGATTGACCATATCAGATATGGGTGGGAGGGGGTACGCGTCGAGCTGCGTGTACCGATTGATGGCCTGACTGTAGTCAATGACCATCCTTTTTTTCTCCCCCGTTTTCACCACTACCACTTGGACTCTCCAAAGTCTGTTGCTGGCCTCGAAGATACCTTCCCGCAGCAGCCGCTGGACCTCAGACCTGATGAAGGTCCTGTCCTGGGCGCTGTACCGTCTGCTCCTGGCGGCGACGGGTTTGCAATCCGGGGTGAGGTTTACAAACCGAGAAGGCAGGTCGACCTTAAGGTTGTGAGACCGCAGACAGTAAGGGCTGGTAGGGGCCTGCCAAATTTCAGGGTTAGGCTCTGGAGGTTGCACTGGAAGTCCAGGCCGAGTAGCAAGGCAGCGCAGAGGTTGGGGAGGACGTAGAACCGGAAGCCGCTGAACTCTACGCCCTGGATGGTGAGGGAGGCGATGCAGTACCCCCGGATCACCACGGAGTGGGATCCGGAGGCCAGGGAGATTCTTTGGTTTATGGGGTGTGCCATGAGGGAGCAGCGCCTTACCGTATCGGGGTGGATGAAGCTCTCAGTGCTCCCGGAGTCCAGAAGGCAGGATATCTCATGCTCGTTGACCTTCACCTTTGTCGACACGGTCGGGACTGGTCGATCGTGACGGAGGCGGTTGCAGACGATGAGCGGCCGGATGAGGTGCCCGATGGGCAGGGGTCCTGAGGTGGGGAAGGTGGTGGCGCCCACGGGCCGCACGTGGCCTGAGGCAGGCGAGAGGGCCGCACGTGTCCTGGGGCAGGAAAGATGGCTCCGCCCATTGGTTGTGGGGCAAGTAAGATGGCTGCGCCCACGGGCCGCATGTGGTCTGAGGCGAGGAAGATGGTGGCGCCCACTGGCCGCACGCGGGGTGCAGGGACAATAGCGGCGATTGTGCGGGCCTGGTACACTGCAGCCAAATGTCCTTTCTTGCCGCAGGCCTTGCAGAGCACGCTCCACACCGGGCAGCGCTGCCGGGGGTGTTTTGTCTGTCCGCAGAAGTAGCACTTGGGTCCCCCAGGGTTGGTTGGCTGCCGCGCTGTGCAGGCGTGAGGTTGTCTGAGGGCGGTCGCTGGCGTGGTCCACGATGCCCAGGAGGGGTGGGCCGTGCGGTCGGGAGCATACGCCTGTACATTGCGTGAGGCGACTGTGAGCGAGAGCGCTAGTTTCTTGGTCGCCACGAGGTCAAGCATAGCCCCTTCTAAGAGGCGCTGGCGGATGTAGGCCGACCCTATGCCCGTAATGAATGCATCTCTCAATAGCAGGTTAGAATGTTCAGCGGCCGAAACGGCCTGGCAATCACAGTCTCTCACCAGGGCGAGCAGGGCACACAAGAAATCTTCCACAGACTCACCGGGAAGTTGGTGCCGCGTGGACAGGAGGTGCCTGCCGTAGATCTTGTTGGTCTGCTGAGCATAGTTCTCCTTCAGTAGTGCAATGGCCTCTGCATAGGTGGCCGCGTCCTGGATGAGGGGAAAGACATCGGAGCTCAGCCGCGTGTACAGAATCTGGAGTTCTGAGCTTCTGGGATTGGGTCTGTCGCAGACCCGATGTATGCTTGAAAGCAAGTTAGCCAATGTGCAAAGTCCTTTTTGCCATTGTCTGCTTGAGAATGCAGCTGCAGGCGATCCAGCTTGATGCGGAGATCCATCTTAGTGCATCAATGTATTACACAGAGATTTTACAATCAATTACGACAAGACGAGAGGAGAGCGTAATCGAGGCTTTATTACGCAGAGATGTGTGACCTCCTACAGCTGCTGCCGAAATGGCTGCAGTTCGGAGAGCACACACATTTACACTCTGCCTACTGGGCGGAGCCAGCAGGCAGGGATCTACCCCCGTACCTGTAGTACAGGGGCCTTACCGTAATACCCTCGTATGCAGGGCAGTATATACAATATAATACAACAGTGGTGACTACCACACATAGTGGGCTAAATAGCTGGCTTTTAAAGCAGACCCAGGCAGACAAGCAGCGTGGGTTCAATTCCAGTATCAGCCTCCCCGAACAGGAGCCAGAATGTGGCGACTAGGGGCTTTTTACAGTAACTTCATTTGAAGCCAACTTGAGACAATAATCGATTTGCATTTCATTTCACTGGGGTTGGGTGTATTGCCTGACTCTAGGGTTGGGGAGGATGTATTCCCTGACTCTGGGATGGGGTAAGAGTGTATTCCCTGTGTCTGGGGTTGGGGGAGGGTGTATTCCCTGTGTCTGGGTTTGGGGGGGTGTATTCCCTGTGTCTGGGGTTGGGGGGAGGGTATATTCCCTGTGTCTGGGGTTGGGGAAAACGTGTATTCCCTGCGACTGAGGATGGGGGAGTGTGTATTCCCTGTGTCTGGGGTTGGGGGACGGTGTATTCCCTGTGTCTGGGGTTGGGGGGGAGGGTGTATTCCCTGTGTCTGGGGTGGGGGGGAAGGCGTATTCCCTGTGTCTGGGGGAGGGTGAATTCCCTGTGTCTGGGGTTGTGGGGGTGTATTCCCGGTGTCTGGAGTTGGGGGAGGGTGTATTCCCTGTGTCTGGGGTTAGAGGAGGGTGTATTCCCTGTATCTGGGGTTGGGGGAAGTGTATTCCCTGTGTCAGGGGTTAGGGGAGGGTGTATTCCGTGTGTCTGGGATTGGGGGGGGGAAGAGTGTATTCCCTGTGTCTGGAGTTGGGGGGAGGTTGTATTCCCTGTGTCTGGGGTTGGGGGAGGGTGTATTCCCTGTGTCTGGGGTTGGGGGAGAGTGTATTCACTGTGTCTGGAGTTGGGGCAGGGTGTATTCCCTATCTCTGGGGTGGGGTAAATGTGTATTCTCTGTGTTTGGGGTTGGGGGAGGGTGTATTCCCTGTGTCTGGGGTTGGGTGACGATGTATTCCCTGTGTCTGGTGTTGGGGGTGGGTGTATTCCCTGTGTCTGGGGTTGGGGGGTGGGTGTATTTCCTGTGTCTGGGGATGGGGGGAGGGTGTATACCCTGTGTCTGGGGTTGGGGGGAGGGTGTATTCCCTGTGTCTGGGGTTGGGGGAGAGTGTATTCCCTGTGTCTGGGGTTGGGGGAGGGTGTATTCCCTGTGTCTGGGTTTGGGGGGGTGTATTCCCTGTGTCTGGGGTTGGGGGGAGGGTATATTCCCTGTGTCTGGGGTTGGGGAAAACGTGTATTCCCTGCGACTGAGGATGGGGGAGTGCGTATTCCCTGTGTCTGGGGTTGGGGGACGGTGTATTCCCTGTGTCTGGGGTTGGGGGGGAGGGTGTATTCCCTGTGTCTGGGGTGGGGGGGGAAGGCGTATTCCCTGTGTCTGGGGGAGGGTGAATTCCCTGTGTCTGGGGTTGTGGGGGTGTATTCCCGGTGTCTGGAGTTGGGGGAGGGTGTATTCCCTGTGTCTGGGGTTAGAGGAGGGTGTATTCCCTGTATCTGGGGTTGGGGGAAGTGTATTCCCTGTGTCAGGGGTTAGGGGAGGGTGTATTCCGTGTGTCTGGGATTGGGGGGGGGGGGAAGAGTGTATTCCCTGTGTCTGGAGTTGGGGGGAGGTTGTATTCCCTGTGTCTGGGGTTGGGGGGAGGTTGTATTCCCTGTGTCTGGGGTTGGGGGAGAGTGTATTCACTGTGTCTGGAGTTGGGGCAGGGTGTATTCCCTATCTCTGGGGTGGGGGAAATGTGTATTCTCTGTGTTTGGGGTTGGGGGAGGTTGTATTCCCTGTGTCTGGGGTTGGGTGACGATGTATTCCCTGTGTCTGGTGTTGGGGGTGGGTGTATTCCCTGTGTCTGGGGTTGGGGGGTGGGTGTATTTCCTGTGTCTGGGGATGGGGGGAGGGTGTATACCCTGTGTCTGGGGTTGGGGGGAGGGTGTATTCCCTGTGTCTGGGGTTGGGGGAGAGTGTATTCCCTGTGTCTGGGGTTGGGGGAGAGTGTATTCCCTGTGTCGGGGTTGGGGGAGAGTGTATTCCCTGTGTCTGGGGTGGGGGAAATATGTATTCCCTGTGTTTGGGGTTGGGGGAGGGTGTATTCCCTGTGTCTGGGGTTGGGTGAGAGTGTATTCCCTGTGTCTGTGGTTGTGTAGGGTGTAATTTCCTGTGTCTGGGTTTGACGAGGGTGTATTCCCTGTGTCTGGTGTTGGGGGAGGGTGTATTCCCTGTCTGTGTTTCTGTAGTGTGTATTTTCCTGTGTCTGGGGTTAGGTGTGGGTGTATTCCCTGTCTGTGGTTCTGTAGGGTGTATTTTCCTGTGTCTGGTGTTGAGGGAGGGTGTATTCCGTGTCTGTGGTTCTGTAGGGTGTATTTTCCTGTGCCTGGGGTTGGGGGAGGGTGTAATCCCTGTGTCTGGTGTTGGGGGGAGGGTGTATTCCCTGTGTCTGGGGTTGGGGGGAGGGTGTATTCCCTGTGTCTGGGGTTGGGGGGAGGGTGTATTCCCTGTGTCTTGGGTTGGGGGGAGGGTGTATTCCCTGTGTCTGGGATTGGGGGGAGGGTGTATTCCCTGTGTCTGGTGTTGGGGGTGGGTGTATTCCCTGTGTCTGGGGTTGGGGGGGAATGTGTATTCCCTGTGTCTGGGGTTGGGGGAGGGTGTATTCCCTGTGTCTGGGGTTGGGGGAGGGGTTTATTCCCTGGGTCTTGGGTTGGGGGAGGGTGTATTCACTGTGTCTGGGGTTAGGGGAGGGATTATTCCCTGTGTCTGGGGTTGGGGAGGGTGAACTCCCTGTGTCTGGGGTTGTGGGGGTGTATTCCCTGTGTCTGGAGTTGGGAGAGGGTGTATTCCTTGTGTCTGGGGTTAGAGGAGGGTGTATTCCCTGTGTCTGGGGTTGGGGGGAAGAGTGTATTCCCTGTGTCTGGAGTTGGGGGGAGGGTGTATTCCCTGTGTCTGGGGTTGGGGGAGAGTGTATTCGCTGTGTCTGGGGATGGGGGGGGGGGGAGGGTGTATTCCCTGTGTCTGGGGTTGGGGGAGTGTGTCTTCCCTGTGTCTGGAGTTGGGGGGAGGGTGTATTCCCTGTGTCTGGGGTTAGGGGAGGGCGTATTCCCTGTGTCTGGGATTGGGGGAGAGTGTATCCCCTGTGTCTGGTGTTGGGGGAGGGTGTATTCCCTGTGTCTGTGGTTCTGGAGGGTATATTCCCTGTATCTGGGGTTGGGGGGAGGGTGTAATCCCTGTATTTGGTGTTGGGGGAGGGGTCTATTCCCTGTGTCTGGGGTTGGGGGAGGGTGTATTCCTGTGTCTGGGGTGGGGGGAGGGTGTATTCCCTGTGTCTGTGGTTCTGGAGGGTGTATTCCCTGTATCTGGGGTTGGGGGGAGGGTGTAATCCCTGTATTTGGGGTTGGGGGAGGGGTCTATTCCCTGTGTCTGGGGTTGGGGGAGGGTGTAATCCCTGTGTCTGGGGTTGGGGGGAGGGTGTATTCCCTGTGTCTGGGGTTGGGGGGAGGGTGTATTCCCTGTGTCTGGGGTTGGGGTGGGGGGGGTGTATTCCCTGTGTCTGGGGTTGGGGAGAGGGTATATTCCCTGTGTCTGGGGTTGGGGAAAAGGTGTATTCCCTGCGATTGGGGTTGGGGGAGGGTGTATTCCCTGTGTCTGGGGTTGGGGGGGGGGTGTATTCCCTGTGTCTGCAGTTGGGGGAGGGTGTATTCCTTGTGTCTGTGGTTAGAGGAGGGTGTATTCCCTGTGTCTGGGGTTGGGCGAGGGTGTATTCCGTCTGTCTGGGGTTGGGGGGAAGAGTGCATTCCCTGTGTCTGGAGTTGGGGGGAGGTTGTATTCCCTGTGTCTGTGGTTGGGGAGGGTGTATTCCATGTGTCTGGGGTTGGGGGGAAGAGTGTATTCCCTGTGTCTGGAGTTGGGCGGAGGGTGTATTCCCTGTGTCTGGGGTTGGGGGGAGGGTGTATTCGCTGTGTCTTGGGTTGGGGGAGGGTGTATTCCCTGTGTCTGGGTTTGGGGGGGTGTATTTCCTGTGTCTGGGGTTAGGGGAGTGTGTATTTCCTGTGTCTGGGGTTGGGGGAGGGGTGTATTCCCTGTGTCTGGGGTTCGGGGGAGAGTGTATTCCATGTGTCTGGGGTGGGGGGGAAGAGTGTATTCCCTGTGTCTGGAGTTGGGCGGAGGGTGTATTCCCTGTGTCTGGGGCTGGGGGAGGGTGTATTCCCTGTATCTGGGGTTGTGGGGGTGTATTCCCTCTGTCAGGAGTAGGGGGGAGGGTGTATTCCCTGTGTCTGGGGTTGGGGGGGGGGGTGTATTCCCTGTGTCTGGAGTTGGGGGAGGGTGTATTCCTTGTGTCTGTGGTTAGAGGAGGGTGTATTCCCTGTGTCTGGGGTTGGGGTAGGGTGTATTCCCTGTGTCTGGGGTTAGGCGAGGGTGTATTCCGTCTGTCTGGGGTTGGGGGGAAGAGTGCATTCCCTGTGCCTGGAGTTGGGGGGAGGTTGTATTCGCTGTGTCTGTGGTTCTGGAGGGTGTATTCCCTGTGTCTGGGGTTGGGGAGGGTGTATTCCATGTGTCTGGGGTTGGGGGGAAGAGTGTATTCCCTGTGTCTGGAGTTGGGCGGAGGGTGTATTCCCTGTGCCTGGGGTTGGAAGGAGAGTGTCTTCCCTGTGTCTGGGGTTCGGGGAGGGTGTATTCCCTGTGTCTGGGGTTGGGTGAGGGTGTATTCCCTGTGTCTGGGGTTGGGTGAGGGTGTATTCCCTGTGTCTGGGGTGGGGGGGGGGTGTATTTCCTGTGTCTGGGGTTAGGGGAATGGTGTGTTCCCTGTGTCTGGGGTTCGGGGGGGGGGTGTATTCCCTGTGTCTGGGGTTGGGGGAGTGTGTATTTCCTGTGTCTGGGGTTAGGGGAGTGTGTATTTCCTGCGTTTGGGATTGGGGGGGGGGGGGAGGGTGTATTCCCTGTGTCTGGGGAGGGTGTATTCCCTGTATCTGGGGTTGGGGGGGGAGGGTGTATTTCCTGTGTCTGGGGTTGGGGGGGGGGAGGGTGTATTTCCTGTGTCTGGGGTTTGGGGGGGGGGGGGGAGGGTGTATTTCCTGTGTCTGGGGTTGGGGGAAGGTTGTAGTTCCTGTGTCTGGGGTTGGGGGGGGAGGGTGTATTTCCTGTGTCTGGCATTGGGGGGAGGGTGTATTTCCTGTGTCTGTGGTTGGGGGAGAGGGTGTATTCCTGTGTCTGGGGTTGGGGGGAGGTTGTATTTCCTGTGTCTGGGGTTGGGGGGAGGGTGTATTTACTGTGTCTGGGGTTGGGGGGGGAGTGTGTATTTCCTGTGTCTGGGGTTGGGGGGAGGGTGTATACCCTGTGTCCGGGGTTGGGGGGAGGGTGTATTCCCTGTGTCTGGTGTTGGGGGGAGGGTGTATTCTCTGCATCTGTGGGCGTCTGTGGTTGGGGACGGTGTATTCCCTGTGTCTGGGGTTGGGGGGGGGAAGGGTGCATTCCCTGTGTCTGGGGTTGGAGGAGGGAGCATTCTCTGTGTCTGGTGTTGAGGGAGGGTGTATTCCCTGTGTCTGTCGTTCTGGAAGGTGTATTCCCTGTGTCTGGGGTTGGGGGAGGGTGTATTCCCTGTGTCTGGGGTTGGGGGGGGGGGGGGGGAGGGTGTATTCCCTGTGTCTGGAGTTGGGGGGATTGTGTATTCCCTGTGTCTGGGGTTAGGGGAGGGTGTATTCACTGTGTCTGGGGTAGGGGGAAAGTGTATTCCCTGTGTCTGGGGTGGTGGAAATGTGTATTCCCTGTGTTTGGGGTTGGGCGAGGGTGTATTCCCTGTCTGTGGATCTGTAGTGTGTATTTTCCTGTGTCTGGGGTTAGGTGTGGGTGTATTCCCTGTGTCTGTGGTTCTGTAGGGTGGATTTTCCTGTGTTGGGGTTGGGGGAGGGTGTAATCCCTGTGTCTGGTGTTGGGGGAGGGTGTATTCCCTCTGTCTGGGGTTGGGGGGAGGGTGTATTCGCTGTGTCTTGGGTTGGGGGAGGGTGTATTCTCTGTGTCTGGAGTTGGGGGAATGGTGTGTTCCCTGTGTCTGGTGTTGGGTGTATTCCCTGTGTCTGGGGTTGGGGGGAATGTGTATTCCCTGTGTCTGGGGTTGGGGAAGGGTGTATTCACTGTGTCTGGGGTTAGGGGAGGGGTTATTCCCTGTGTCTGGGGTTGGGGAGGGTGAACTCCCTGTGTCTGGGGTTGTGGGGGTGTATTCCCTGTGTCTGGAGTTGGGAGAGGGTGTATTCCTTGTGTCTGGGGTTAGAGGAGGGTGTATTCCCTGTGTCTGGGGTTGGGGGAGGGTGTATTCCCTGTGTCTGGGGTTGGGGGAGGGTGTATTCCCTGTGTCTGGGGTTGGGGGAGGGTGCATTCCGTGTGTCTGGGGTTGGGGGAGGGTGTATTCCCTGTGTCTGGGGATGGGGGGGGGGGTGTATTCCCTGTGTCTGGGGTTGGGGGAGGGTGTCTTCCCTGTGTCTGGAGTTGGGAGAGGGTGTATTCCCTGTGTCTGGGGTTAGGGGAGGGTGTATTCCCTGTGTCTGGGATTGGGGGAGAGTGTATTCCCTGTGTCTGGGGTTGGGGGAGAGTGTATTCCCTGTGTCTGGGGTTGGGGAGAGTGTATTCCCTGTGTTTGGGGTTGGGGGAGGGTGTATTCTCTGTGTCTGTGGTTCTGTAGGGTGTATTTTCCTGTGTCTGTGGTTGGGGAGGGTGTATTCCCTGTGTCTGGTGTTGGGGGAGGGTGTATTCCCTGTGTCTGTGTTTCTGGAGGGTGTATTCCCTGTATCTGGGGTTGGGGGGAGGGAGTAATCCCTGTATCTGGGGTTGGGGGAGGGGTCTATTCCCTGTGTCTGGGGTTGGGGGAGGGTGTATTCCCTGGTCTGGGGTTGGGGGGAGGGTATATTCCCTGTGTCTGGGGTTGGGGGAGTATGTGTTCCCTGTGTCTGGGGTTGGGGGAGGGTGTATTTACTGTGTCTGGGGTTAGCGGGGAGGGTGCATTCCCTGTGTCTGGGGTTGGGGGGAAGGCGTATTCTGTGTGTCTGGGCTGGGGGAGGGTGTATTCCCTGTGTCTGGGGTTGTGGGGGTGTATTCCCTGTGTCTGGAGTAGGGGGGAGGGTGTATTCCCTGTGTCAGGGGTTAGGGGAGGGTGTATGCCCTGTGCCTGGTGTTGGGAGAGGGTGTATTCCCTGTGTCTGTGGTTCTGGAGGGTGTATTCCCTGTGTCTGGGGTTGGGGGGAGGGTGTAATCCTTGTGTCTGGGGTTGGGGGGAGGGTGTATTCCCTGTGTCTGGGGTTGGGGGAGGGGTCTATTCCCTGGGTCTGGGGTTGTGGGAGGGTGTATTCACTGTGTCTGGGGTTAGGGGAGGGATTATTCCCTGTGTCTGGAGTTGGGGGAGTGTGTATTCCCTGTGTCTGGGGTTGGGGTGGGGTTTATTCCCTGTGTCTGGAGTTGGGGCGAGGTTGTATTCCCTGTGTCTGGGGTTGGGGGAGAGTGTATTCCCTGTGTCTGGGGTTGGGGGAGTGTGTACTCCCTGTGTCTGGGGTGGGCAAAATGTGTATTCCCTGTGATTGGGGTTGGGGGAGGGCGTATTCCCTGTGTCTGGGGTTGGGGGAGAGTGTATTCCCTGTGTCTGTGGTTCTGTAGGGTGTATTCTCCTGTGTCTGGGGTTGGGTGAGGGTGTATTCCCTGTGTCTGTGGTTCTGTAGGGTGTATTCTCCTGTGTCTGGGGTTGGGGAGGGTGTATTCCCTGTGCCTGGTGTTGGGGGAGGGTGTATTCCCTGTTTCTGTGGTTCTGTAGGGTGTATTCTCCTGTGTCTGGGGTTGGGGGGAGGGTGTAATCCCTGTGTCTGGGGTTGGGGGGGAGGGTGTATTCCCTGTGTCTGGCGTTGGGGGGAGGGTGTATTCCCTGTGTCTGGGGTTGGCGGAGGGTGTATTCCCTGTGTCTGGGGTTGGCGGAGGGTGTATTCCCTGTGTCTGGGGTTGGGGGGGAGGGTGTATTCCCTGTGTCTGGGGTTGGGTGAGGGTGCATTCCCTTCGTCTGGGGTTGCGGGAGGGTTCTATTCCCTGGGTCTGGGGTTGGGGGAGGGTGTATTCACTGTGTCTGGGGTTGTGGGGGTGTATTCCCTGTGTCTGGAGTAGGGGGGAGGGTGTATTCCCTGTGTCAGGGGTTAGGGGGAGGGTGTATTCCATGTGTCTGGGGTTGGGCGAGGGTGTATTCCCTGTGTCTGGAGTTGGGGGGAGGGTGTATTCCCTGTGTCTGGGGTTGGGGGGAGGGTGTAATCCCTGTGTCTGGGGTTGGGGGGAGGGTGTATTCCCTGTGTCTGGGGTTGGCGGAGGGTGTATTCCCTGTGTCTGGGGTTGGCGGAGGGTGTATTCCCTGTGTCTGGGGTTGGGGGGGAGGGTGTATTCCCTGTGTCTGGGGTTGGGTGAGGGTGCATTCCCTTCGTCTGGGGTTGCGGGAGGGTTCTATTCCCTGGGTCTGGGGTTGGGGGAGGGTGTATTCACTGTGTCTGGGGTTGTGGGGGTGTATTCCCTGTGTCTGGAGTAGGGGGGAGGGTGTATTCCCTGTGTCAGGGGTTAGGGGGAGGGTGTATTCCATGTGTCTGGGGTTGGGCGAGGGTGTATTCCCTGTGTCTGGAGTTGGGGGGAGGGTGTATTCCCTGTGTCTGGGGTTGGGCGAGGGTGTATTCACTGTGTCTGGGGTTGTGGGGGTGTATTCCCTGTGTCTGGAGTAGGGGGGAGGGTGTATTCCGTGTGTCTGGGGTTGGGGGGAGGGTGTATTCCATGTGTCTGGGGTTGGGCGAGGGTGTATTCCCTGTGTCTGGAGTTGGGGGGAGGGTGTATTCCCTGTGTCTGGGGTTGGGGGAGGGTGTATTCCCAGTGTCTGTGTTTTGCGGGGAGGGTGTATTCCCTGTGTCTGGAGTTTGGGGGAGGGTGTATTCCCTGTGTCTGGGGTTGGGGGAGGGCGTATTCCCTGTGTCTAGAGTTGTGGGGAGGGTGTATCCCCTGTGTCTGGGGTTAGGGGAGGGTGTATTCCCGGTGTCTGGGGTTGGGAGAGAGTGTATTCCCTGTGTCTGGGGTTGGGGAGGGTGTATTCCCGGTGTCTGGGGTTGGGGAGGGTGTATTCCCTGTGTCTGGGGTTGGGGGAGAGTGTATTCCCTGTGTCTGGGGTTGGGGGAGTGTGTACTCCCTGTGTCTGGGGTGGGGGAAATGTGTATTCCCTGTGTTTGGGGTTGGGGGAGGGTGTATTCCGTGTGTCTGGGGTTGGGTGAGGGTGTATTCCCTGTGTCTGTGGTTCTGTAGGGTGTATTTTCCTGTGTCTAGGGTTGGGGACGGTGTATTCCCTGTGTTTGGTGTTGGGGGAGGGTGTATTCCCTGTGTCTGTGGTTCAGGAGGGTGTATTCCCTGTGTCTGGGGTAGTGGGGAGAGTGTAATCCCTGTGTCTGGGGTTGGGGAAGGGTGTATTCTCTGTGGTGGGTTACGGTGGAGGGTGTACTCCCTGTGCCTGGGGCTGGGGGGGGGGTGTATTCCCTGTGTCTGGAGTTGGGGGAGGGTGTATTCCTTGTGTCTGGGGTTAGAGGAGGGTGTATTCCGTGTGTCTGAGGTTGGGGGGGGGGGGGGGGGGGGAGAGAGTGTATTCCCTGTGTCTGGAGTTGGGGGGAGGATGTATTCCCAGTGTCTGTGGTTCTGGAGGGTGTATTCCCTGTGTCTGGGGTTGGGGAGGGTGTATTCCCTGTGTCTGGGGTTGGGGGGAGACTGTATTCCGTGTGTCTGGAGTTGGGGGGAGGGTGTATTCCCTGTGCCTGGGGTTGGGGGGAGAGTGTATTCCCTGTGTCTGGGGTTCGGGGAGGGTGTATTCCCTGTGTCTGGGGTTGGGAGAGGGTGTATTTCCTGTGTCTGGGGTGGGGGTGTATTTCCTGTGTCTGGGGTTAGGGGAGTGTGTATTTCCTGTGTCTGGGGTTGGGGGAGGGGTGTATTCCCTGTGTCTGGGTTTCGGGGGAGAGTATATTCCCTGTGTCTGGAGTTGGGGGGATGGTGTGTTCCCGGTGTCTGAGGTTGGGGGGGTGTATTCCCTGTGTCTGGGGGAGTGTGTATTTCCTGTGTCTGGTGTTAGGTGAGTGTGTATTTCCTGTGTCTGGCGTTGTGGGAGGGGTGTATTCCCTGTGTCTGTGGTTCTGGAGGGTGTATTCCCTGTGTCTGGGGTTGGGGGGAGAGTGTATTCCCTGTGTCTGGGGTTCGGGGAGGGTGTATTCCCTGTGTCTGGGGTTGGGAGAGGGTGTATTTCCTGTGTCTGGGGTGGGGGTGTATTTCCTGTGTCTGGGGTTAGGGGAGTGTGTATTTCCTGTGTCTGGGGTTGGGGGAGGGGTGTATTCCCTGTGTCTGGGTTTCGGGGGAGAGTATATTCCCTGTGTCTGGAGTTGGGGGGATGGTGTGTTCCCGGTGTCTGAGGTTGGGGGGGTGTATTCCCTGTGTCTGGGGGAGTGTGTATTTCCTGTGTCTGGTGTTAGGTGAGTGTGTATTTCCTGTGTCTGGGGTTGTGGGAGGGGTGTATTCCCTGTGTCTGGGGTCGGGGAGGGTGTATTCCCTGTATCTGTGGTTGGGGGGAGGGTGTATTTTCCTCTGCCTGGGGTTGGGGGGAGGGTGTAATCCCTGTGACTGGGGTTGGGGGGGGAGGGTATATTCCCTGTGTCTGGGGTTGGGGGGAGGGTGTATTCTCTGTGTCTGGGGTTGGGGGAGGGTGTATTCCCTGTGTCTGGGGTTGGGGGAGGGTGTATTCTCTGTGTCTGGGGTTGCGGGAGGGTTCTATTCCCTGGGTCTGGGGTTGGGGGAGGGTGTATTCACTGTGTCTGGGGTTGTGGGGGTGTATTCCCTGTGTCTGGAGTAGGGGGGAGGGTGTATTCCCTGTGTCAGGGGTTAGGGGAGCGTGTATTCCGTGTGTCTGGGGTTGGGGGGGGGGGGGGGAGGGTGTATTCCTTGTGCCTGGCGTTGGGGGGAAAGCGTATTCCCTGTGTCTGGGGCTGGGGGATGGTGTATTCCCTGTGTCTGGGGTTGTGGGGGTGTATTCCCTGTGTCTGGGGTTGGGGGGGGGGGGGGGGTGTATTCCCTGTGTCTGGAGTTGGGGGAGGGTGTATTCCTTGTGTCTGTGGTTAGAGGAGGGTGTATTCCCTGTGTCTGGGGTTGGGGTAGGGTGTATTCCCTGTGTCTGGTGTTAGGCGAGGGTGTATTCCCTGTGTCTGGGGTTAGGCGAGGGTGTATTCCGTGTGTCTGGGGTTGGGGGGAAGAGTGCATTCCCTGTGTCTGGAGATGGGGGGAGGTTGTATTCCCTGTGTCTGTGGTTCTGGAGGGTGTATTCCCTGTGTCTGGGGTTGGGGAGGGTGTATTCCATGTGTCTGGGGTTGGGGGGAGAGTGTATTCCCTGTGTCTGGAGTTGGGCGGAGGGTGTATTCCCTGTGTCTGGGGTTGGAAGGAGAGTGTATTCCCTGTGTCTGGGGTTCGGGGAGGGTGTATTCCGTGTGTCTGGGGTTCGGGGAGGGTGTATTCCCTGTGTCTGGGGTTGGGTGAGGGTGTATTCTCTGTGTCTGGTGTTGGGGGAGGGTGTATTCCCTGTGTCTGTGGTTCAGGAGGGTGTATTCCCTGTGTCTGGGGTAGTGGGGAGAGTGTAATCCCTGTGTCTCGGGTTGGGGAAGGGTGTATTCCCTGTGGTGGGGTACGGGGGAGGGTGTATTCCCTGTGCCTGGGGCTGGGGGGGGGGGTGTATTCCCTGTGTCTGGAGTTGGGGGAGGGTGTATTCCTTGTGTCTGGGGTTAGAGGAGGGTGTATTCCGTGTGTCTGGGGGTGGGGGGGGGGGAAAAGAGTGTATTCCCTGTGTCTGGAGTTGGGGGGAGGATGTATTCCCTGTGTCTGTGGTTCTGGAGGGTGTATTCCCTGTGTCTGGGGTTGGGGAGGGTGTATTCCCTGTGTCTGGGGTTGGGGGGAGACTGTATTCCGTGTGTCTGGAGTTGGGGGGAGGGTGTATTCCCTGTGCCTGGGGTTGGGGGGAGAGTGTATTCCCTGTGTCTGGGGTTCGGGGAGGGTGTATTCCCTGTGTCTGGGGTTGGGAGAGGGTGTATTTCCTGTGTCTGGGGTGGGGGTGTATTTCCTGTGTCTGGGGTTAGGGGAGTGTGTATTTCCTGTGTCTGGGGTTGGGGGAGGGGTGTATTCCCTGTGTCTGGGTTTCGGGGGAGAGTATATTCCCTGTGTCTGGAGTTGGGGGGATGGTGTGTTCCCGGTGTCTGAGGTTGGGGGGGTGTATTCCCTGTGTCTGGTGTTGGGGGAGTGTGTATTTCCTGTGTCTGGGGTTAGGGGAGTGTGTATTTCCTGTGTCTGGGGTTGTGGGAGGGGTGTATTCCCTGTGTCTGGGGTCGGGGAGGGTGTATTCCCTGTATCTGTGGTTGGGGGGAGGGTGTATTTTCCTCTGTCTGGGGTTGGGGGGGAGGGTGTAATCCCTGTGACTGGGGTTGGGGGGGGGAGGGTATATTCCCTGTGTCTGGGGTTGGGGGGAGGGTGTATTCTCTGTGTCTGGGGTTGGGGGAGGGTGTATTCCCTGTGTCTGGGGTTGGGGGAGGGGTCTAATCCTTGTATCTGGGGTTGGGGGAGGGTGTATTCACTGTGTCTGGGGTTGCGGGAGGGTTCTATTCCCTGGGTCTGGGGTTGGGGGAGGGTGTATTCACTGTGTCTGGGGTTGTGGGGGTGTATTCCCTGTGTCTGGAGTAGGGGGGAGGGTGTATTCCCTGTGTCAGGGGTTAGGGGAGCGTGTATTCCGTGTGTCTGGGGTTGGGGGGGGGGGGGGGGAGGGTGTATTCCTTGTGCCTGGCGTTGGGGGGAAAGCGTATTCCCTGTGTCTGGGGCTGGGGGATGGTGTATTCCCTGTGTCTGGGGTTGTGGGGGTGTATTCCCTGTGTCTGGGGTTGGGGGGGGGGGGGGGTGTATTCCCTGTGTCTGGAGTTGGGGGAGGGTGTATTCCTTGTGTCTGTGGTTAGAGGAGGGTGTATTCCCTGTGTCTGGGGTTGGGGTAGGGTGTATTCCCTGTGTCTGGTGTTAGGCGAGGGTGTATTCCCTGTGTCTGGGGTTAGGCGAGGGTGTATTCCGTGTGTCTGGGGTTGGGGGGAAGAGTGCATTCCCTGTGTCTGGAGATGGGGGGAGGTTGTATTCCCTGTGTCTGTGGTTCTGGAGGGTGTATTCCCTGTGTCTGGGGTTGGGGAGGGTGTATTCCATGTGTCTGGGGTTGGGGGGAGAGTGTATTCCCTGTGTCTGGAGTTGGGCGGAGGGTGTATTCCCTGTGTCTGGGGTTGGAAGGAGAGTGTATTCCCTGTGTCTGGGGTTCGGGGAGGGTGTATTCCGTGTGTCTGGGGTTCGGGGAGGGTGTATTCCCTGTG
This sequence comes from Scyliorhinus torazame, assembly GCF_047496885.1. Classification (NCBI taxonomy): domain Eukaryota; kingdom Metazoa; phylum Chordata; class Chondrichthyes; order Carcharhiniformes; family Scyliorhinidae; genus Scyliorhinus; species Scyliorhinus torazame. Next base: position 184,284,000 of record NC_092716.1, read on the forward strand.
TCTGGGGTTGGGGGAGGGTGTATTCCCTGTGTCTGTGGTTCAGGAGGGTGTATTCCCTGTGTCTGGGGTAGTGGGGAGAGTGTAATCCCTGTGTCTGGGGTTGGGGAAGGGTGTATTCCCTGTGGTGGGGTACGGGGGAGGGTGTATTCCCTGTGCCTGGGGCTGGGGGCGGGGGGGTGTATTCCCTGTGTCTGGAGTTGGGGGAGGGTGTATTCCTTGTGTCTGGGGTTAGAGGAGGGTGTATTCCGTGTGTCTGGGGGTGGGGGGGGGGAAAAGAGTGTATTCCCTGTGTCTGGAGTTGGGGGGAGGATGTATTCCCTGTGTCTGTGGTTCTGGAGGGTGTATTCCCTGTGTCTGGGGTTGGGGAGGGTGTATTCCCTGTGTCTGGGGTTGGGGGGAGACTGTATTCCGTGTGTCTGGAGTTGGGGGGAGGGTGTATTCCCTGTGCCTGGGGTTGGGGGGAGAGTGTATTCCCTGTGTCTGGGGTTCGGGGAGGGTGTATTCCCTGTGTCTGGGGTTGGGAGAGGGTGTATTTCCTGTGTCTGGGGTGGGGGTGTATTTCCTGTGTCTGGGGTTAGGGGAGTGTGTATTTCCTGTGTCTGGGGTTGGGGGAGGGGTGTATTCCCTGTGTCTGGGTTTCGGGGGAGAGTATATTCCCTGTGTCTGGAGTTGGGGGGATGGTGTGTTCCCGGTGTCTGAGGTTGGGGGGGTGTATTCCCTGTGTCTGGTGTTGGGGGAGTGTGTATTTCCTGTGTCTGGGGTTAGGGGAGTGTGTATTTCCTGTGTCTGGGGTTGTGGGAGGGGTGTATTCCCTGTGTCTGGGGTCGGGGAGGGTGTATTCCCTGTATCTGTGGTTGGGGGGAGGGTGTATTTTCCTCTGTCTGGGGTTGGGGGGGAGGGTGTAATCCCTGTGACTGGGGTTGGGGGGGGAGGGTATATTCCCTGTGTCTGGGGTTGGGGGGAGGGTGTATTCTCTGTGTCTGGGGTTGGGGGAGGGTGTATTCCCTGTGTCTGGGGTTGGGGGAGGGGTCTAATCCTTGTATCTGGGGTTGGGGGAGGGTGTATTCACTGTGTCTGGGGTTGCGGGAGGGTTCTATTCCCTGGGTCTGGGGTTGGGGGAGGGTGTATTCACTGTGTCTGGGGTTGTGGGGGTGTATTCCCCGTGTCTGGAGTAGGGGGGAGGGTGTATTCCCTGTGTCAGGGGTTAGGGGAGCGTGCATTCCGTGTGTCTGGGGTTGGGGGGGGGGGGGGGGGGAGGGTGTATTCCTTGTGCCTGGCGTTGGGGGGGAAAGCGTATTCCCTGTGTCTGGGGCTGGGGGAGGGTGTATTCCCTGTGTCTGGGGTTGTGGGGGTGTATTCCCTCTGTCAGGAGTAGGGGGGAGGGTGTATTCCCTGTGTCTGGGGTTGGGGGGGTGTATTCCCTGTGTCTGGAGTTGGGGGAGGGTGTATTCCTTGTGTCTGTGGTTAGAGGAGGGTGTATTCCCTGTGTCTGGGGTTGGGGTAGGGTGTATTCCCTGTGTCTGGGGTTAGGCGAGGGTGTATTCCCTGTGTCTGGGGTTAGGCGAGGGTGTATTCCGTGTGTCTGGGGTTGGGGGGAAGAGTGCATTCCCTGTGTCTGGAGTTGGGGGGAGGTTGTATTCCCTGTGTCTGTGGTTCTGGAGGGTGTATTCCCTGTGTCTGGGGTTGGGGAGGGTGTATTCCATGTGTCTGGGGTTGGGGGGAGAGTGTATTCCCTGTGTCTGGAGTTGGGCGGAGGGTGTATTCCCTGTGTCTGGGGTTGGAAGGAGAGTGTATTCCCTGTGTCTGGGGTTCAGGGAGGGTGTATTCCCTGTGTCTGGGGTTGGCTGAGGGTGTATTCCCTGTGTCTGGGGTGGGGGGGGTGTATTTCCTGTGTCTGGGGTTAGGGGAGTGTGTATTTCCTGTGTCTGGGGATGGGGGAGGGGTGTATTCCCTGTGTCTGGGGTTCGGGGGAGAGTGTATTCTCTGTGTCTGGAGTTGGGGGAATGGTGTGTTCCCTGTGTCTGGGGTTCGGGGGGGGGGGGTGTATTCCCTGTGTCTGGGGTTAGGGGAGTGTGTATTTCCTGCGTTTGGGATTGGGGTAGGGGTGTATTCCCTGTGTCTGGGGAGGGTGTATTCCCTGTATCTGGGGTTGGGGGGGAGGGTGTATTTCCTGTGTCTGGGGTTGGGGGGGGAGGGTGTATTTCCTGTGTCTGGCATTGGGGGGGGGAGGGTGTATTTCCTGTGTCTGGGGTTGGGGGGAGGGTGTATTCGCTGTGTCTTGGGTTGGGGGAGGGTGTATTCCCTGTGTCTGGGTTTGGGGGGGGGGGTGTATTTCCTGTGTCTGGGGTTAGGGGAGTGGTGTATTTCCTGTGTCTGGGGTTGGGGGAGGGGTGTATTCCCTGTGTCTGGAGTTGGGGGAATGGTGTGTTCCCTGTGTCTGGTGTTGGGGGTGGGGTCTATTCCCTGGGTCTTGGGTTGGGGGAGGGTGTATTCACTGTGTCTGGGGTTAGGGGAGGGGTTATTCCCTGTGTCTGGGGTTGTGGGGGTGTATTCCCTGTGTCTGGAGTTGGGAGAGGGTGTATTCCTTGTGTCTGGGGTTAGAGGAGGGTGTATTCCTTGTGTCTGGGGTTGGGGGAGGGTGTATTCCCTGTGTCTGGGGTTGGGGGAGGGTGTATTCCCTGTGTCAGTGGTTAGGGGAGGGTGTATTCCGTGTGTCTGGGGTTGGGGGGAGAGTGTATTACCTGTGTCTGGAGTTGGGGGGGGGAGGGTGTATTCCCTGTGTCTGGGGTTGGGGGACGGTGTATTCCCTGTGTCTGGGGATGGGGGGGGGGGGGGGGGAAGAGGGTGTATTCCCTGTGTCTGGGGTTGGGGGAGGGTGTCTTCCCTGTGTCTGGAGTTGGGGGGAGGGTGTATTCCCTGTGTCTGGGGTTAGGGGAGGGTGTATTCCCTGTGTCTGGGATTGGGGGAGAGTGTATTCCCTGTGTCTGGGGTTGGGGGAGAGTGTATTCCCTGTGCCTGGGGTTGGGGAGAGTGTATTCCCTGTGTCTGGGGTTGGGGGAGGGTGTACTACCTGTGTCTGGGGTGGGGTAAAAGTGTATTCCCTGTGTTTGGGGGAGGGTGTATTCCCTGTGTCTGTGGTTCTGTAGGGTGTATTTTCCTGTGTCTGTGGTTGGGGTGGGTGTATTCCCTGTGTCTGGTGTTGGGGGAGGGTGTATTCCCTGTGTCTGTGGTTCTGGAGGGTGTATTCCCTGTATCTGGGGTTGGGGGGAGGGTATAATCCCTGTATCTGGGGTTGAGGGAGGGGTCTATTCCCTGTGTCTGGGGTTGGGGGAGGGTGTATTCCCTGTGTCTGGGGTTGGGGGAGGGTGTATTCCCTGTGTCTGGGGTTGGGGGAGGGTGTATTCCCTGTGTCTGGGGTTGGGGGAGGGTGTATTCCCTGTGTATGGGGTTGGGGGGGGTGTATTCCCTGTGTCTGGTGTTGGGGGGAGGGTATATCCCCTGTGTCTGGGGTTGGGGAAAAGGTGTATTCCCTGCGACTGGGGTTGGGGGAGTATGTGTTCCCTGTGTCTGTGGTTGGGGGAGGGTGTATTTACTGTGTCTGGGGTTAGGGGGGAGGGTGCATTCCCTGTGTCTGGGGTTGGGGGGGAAGGCGTATTCTCTGTGTCTGGGCTGGGGGAGGGTGTATTCCCTGTGTCTGGGGTTGTGGGGGTGTATTCCCTGTGTCTGGAGTAGGGGGGAGGGTGTATTCCCTGTGTCAGGGGTTAGGGGAGGGTGTATTCCCTGTGCCTGGTGTTGGGGGAGGGTGTATTCCCTGTGTCTGTGGTTCTGGAGGGTGTATTCCCTGTGTCTGGGGTTGGGGGGAGGGTGTAATCCTTGTGTCTGGGGTTGGGGGGGGATGGTGTATTCCCTGTGTCCGGGGTTGGGGGAGGGGTCTATTCCCTGGGTCTGGGGTTGTGGGAGGGTGTATTCACTGTGTCTGGGGTTAGGGGAGGGATTATTCCCTGTGTCTAGAGTTGGGGGAGGGTGTATTCCCTGTGTCTGGGGTTGGGGGGGGGGGGTGTATTCCCTGTGTCTGGAGTTGGGGCGAGGTTGTATTCCCTGTGTCTGGGGTTAGGGGAGGGTGTATTCTCTGTGTCTGGGGTTGGGGGGAGGGTGTAATCCTTGTGTCTGGGGTTGGGGGGATGGTGTATTCCCTGTGTCTGGGGTCGGGGGAGGGGTCTATTCCCTGGGTCTGGGGTTGTGGGAGGGTGTATTCACTGTGTCTGGGGTTAGGGGAGGGATTATTCCCTGTGTCTGGAGTTGGGGGGAGGATGTATTCCCTGTGTCTGTGGTTCTGGAGGGTGTATTCCCTGTGTCTGGGGTTGGGGAGGGTGTATTCCCTGTGTCTGGGGTTGGGGGAGACTGTATTCCGTGTGTCTGGAGTTGGGGGGAGGGTGTATTCCCTGTGCCTGGGGTTGGGGGGAGAGTGTATTCCCTGTGTCTGGGGTTCGGGGAGGGTGTATTCCCTGTGTCTGGGGTTGGGAGAGGGTGTATTTCCTGTGTCTGGGGTGGGGGTGTATTTCCTGTGTCTGGGGTTAGGGGAGTGTGTATTTCCTGTGTCTGGGGTTGGGGGAGGGGTGTATTCCCTGTGTCTGGGTTTCGGGGGAGAGTATATTCCCTGTGTCTGGAGTTGGGGGGATGGTGTGTTCCCGGTGTCTGAGGTTGGGGGGGTGTATTCCCTGTGTCTGGTGTTGGGGGAGTGTGTATTTCCTGTGTCTGGGGTTAGGGGAGTGTGTATTTCCTGTGTCTGGGGTTGTGGGAGGGGTGTATTCCCTGTGTCTGGGGTCGGGGAGGGTGTATTCCCTGTATCTGTGGTTGGGGGGAGGGTGTATTTTCCTCTGTCTGGGGTTGGGGGGGAGGGTGTAATCCCTGTGACTGGGGTTGGGGGGGGAGGGTATATTCCCTGTGTCTGGGGTTGGGGGGAGGGTGTATTCTCTGTGTCTGGGGTTGGGGGAGGGTGTATTCCCTGTGTCTGGGGTTGGGGGAGGGGTCTAATCCTTGTATCTGGGGTTGGGGGAGGGTGTATTCACTGTGTCTGGGGTTGCGGGAGGGTTCTATTCCCTGGGTCTGGGGTTGGGGGAGGGTGTATTCACTGTGTCTGGGGTTGTGGGGGTGTATTCCCCGTGTCTGGAGTAGGGGGGAGGGTGTATTCCCTGTGTCAGGGGTTAGGGGAGCGTGCATTCCGTGTGTCTGGGGTTGGGGGGGGGGGGGGGGAGGGTGTATTCCTTGTGCCTGGCGTTGGGGGGGAAAGCGTATTCCCTGTGTCTGGGGCTGGGGGAGGGTGTATTCCCTGTGTCTGGGGTTGTGGGGGTGTATTCCCTCTGTCAGGAGTAGGGGGGAGGGTGTATTCCCTGTGTCTGGGGTTGGGGGGGTGTATTCCCTGTGTCTGGAGTTGGGGGAGGGTGTATTCCTTGTGTCTGTGGTTAGAGGAGGGTGTATTCCCTGTGTCTGGGGTTGGGGTAGGGTGTATTCCCTGTGTCTGGGGTTAGGCGAGGGTGTATTCCCTGTGTCTGGGGTTAGGCGAGGGTGTATTCCGTGTGTCTGGGGTTGGGGGGAAGAGTGCATTCCCTGTGTCTGGAGTTGGGGGGAGGTTGTATTCCCTGTGTCTGTGGTTCTGGAGGGTGTATTCCCTGTGTCTGGGGTTGGGGAGGGTGTATTCCATGTGTCTGGGGTGGGGTAAAAGTGTATTCCCTGTGTCTGTGGTTCTGGAGGGTGTATTCCCTGTGTCCGGGGTTGGGGGAGGGGTCTATTCCCTGGGTCTGGGGTTGTGGGAGGGTGTATTCACTGTGTCTGGGGTTAGGGGAGGGATTATTCCCTGTGTCTGGAGTTGGGGGAGGGTGTATTCCCTGTGTCTGGGGTTGGGGGGGGGGGGGTGTATTCCCTGTGTCTGGAGTTGGGGCGAGGTTGTATTCCCTGTGTCTGGGGTTAGGGGAGGGTGTATTCTCTGTGTCTGGGGTTGGGGGGAGGGTGTAATCCTTGTGTCTGGGGTTGGGGGGATGGTGTATTCCCTGTGTCTGGGGTCGGGGGAGGGGTCTATTCCCTGGGTCTGGGGTTGTGGGAGGATGTATTCACTGTGTCTGGGGTTAGGGGAGGGATTATTCCCTGTGTCTGGAGTTGGGGGGAGGATGTATTCCCTGTGTCTGTGGTTCTGGAGGGTGTATTCCCTGTGTCTGGGGTTGGGGAGGGTGTATTCCCTGTGTCTGGGGTTGGGGGGAGACTGTATTCCGTGTGTCTGGAGTTGGGGGGAGGGTGTATTCCCTGTGCCTGGGGTTGGGGGGAGAGTGTATTCCCTGTGTCTGGGGTTCGGGGAGGGTGTATTCCCTGTGTCTGGGGTTGGGAGAGGGTGTATTTCCTGTGCCTGGGGTTGGGGAGAGTGTATTCCCTGTGTCTGGGGTTGGGGGAGGGTGTACTACCTGTGTCTGGGGTGGGGTAAAAGTGTATTCCCTGTGTTTGGGGGAGGGTGTATTCCCTGTGTCTGTGGTTCTGTAGGGTGTATTTTCCTGTGTCTGTGGTTGGGGTGGGTGTATTCCCTGTGTCTGGTGTTGGGGGAGGGTGTATTCCCTGTGTCTGTGGTTCTGGAGGGTGTATTCCCTGTATCTGGGGTTGGGGGGAGGGTATAATCCCTGTATCTGGGGTTGAGGGAGGGGTCTATTCCCTGTGTCTGGGGTTGGGGGAGGGTGTATTCCCTGTGTCTGGGGTTGGGGGAGGGTGTATTCCCTGTGTCTGGGGTTGGGGGAGGGTGTATTCCCTGTGTCTGGGGTTGGGGGAGGGTGTATTCCCTGTGTATGGGGTTGGGGGGGGGTGTATTCCCTGTGTCTGGTGTTGGGGGGAGGGTATATCCCCTGTGTCTGGGGTTGGGGAAAAGGTGTATTCCCTGCGACTGGGGTTGGGGGAGTATGTGTTCCCTGTGTCTGTGGTTGGGGGAGGGTGTATTTACTGTGTCTGGGGTTAGGGGGGAGGGTGCATTCCCTGTGTCTGGGGTTGGGGGGGAAGGCGTATTCTCTGTGTCTGGGCTGGGGGAGGGTGTATTCCCTGTGTCTGGGGTTGTGGGGGTTTATTCCCTGTGTCTGGAGTAGGGGGGAGGGTGTATTCCCTGTGTCAGGAGTTAGGGGAGGGTGTATTCCCTGTGCCTGGTGTTGGGGGAGGGTGTATTCCCTGTGTCTGTGGTTCTGGAGGGTGTATTCCCTGTGTCTGGGGTTGGGGGGAGGGTGTAATCCTTGTGTCTGGGGTTGGGGGGGGATGGTGTATTCCCTGTGTCCGGGGTTGGGGGAGGGGTCTATTCCCTGGGTCTGGGGTTGTGGGAGGGTGTATTCACTGTGTCTGGGGTTAGGGGAGGGATTATTCCCTGTGTCTGGAGTTGGGGGAGGGTGTATTCCCTGTGTCTGGGGTTGGGGGGGGGGGGTGTATTCCCTGTGTCTGGAGTTGGGGCGAGGTTGTATTCCCTGTGTCTGGGGTTAGGGGAGGGTGTATTCTCTGTGTCTGGGGTTGGGGGGAGGGTGTAATCCTTGTGTCTGGGGTTGGGGGGATGGTGTATTCCCTGTGTCTGGGGTCGGGGGAGGGGTCTATTCCCTGGGTCTGGGGTTGTGGGAGGGTGTATTCACTGTGTCTGGGGTTAGGGGAGGGATTATTCCCTGTGTCTGGAGTTGGGGGAGGGTGTATTCCCTGTGTCTGGGGTTGGGGGGGGGGTGTATTCCCTGTGTCTGGAGTTGGGGCGAGGTTGTATTCCCTGTGTCTGGGGTTAGGGGAGGGTGTATTCTCTGTGTCTGGGGTTGGGTGAGGGTGTATTCCCTGTGTCTGTGGTTCTGTAGGGTGTATTCTCCTGTGTCTGGGGTTGGGGAGGGTGTATTCCCTGTGTCTGGGGTTGGGGGAGAGTGTATTCCCTGTGACTGGGGTTGGGGGAGTGTGTACTCCCTGTGTCTGGGGTGGGCGAAATGTGTATACCCTGTGATTGGGGTTGGGTGAGGGGATATTCCCTGTGTCTGTGGTTCTGTAGGGTGTATTCTCCTGTGTCTGGGGTTGGGGAGGGTGTATTCCCTGTGTCTGGTGTTGGGGGAGGGTGTATTCCCTGTGTCTGTGGTTCTGGAGGGTGTATTCCCGGTGTCTGGGGTTGGGGGGAGGGTGTAATCCCTGTGTCTGGGGTTGGGGGGAGGGTGTATTCCCTGTGTCTGGGGTTGGGGGGAGGGTGTATTCCCTGTGTCTGGGGTCGCGGGAGGGTTCTATTCCCTGGGTCTGGGGTTGGGGGAGGGTGTATTCACTGTGTCTGGGGTTGTGGGGGTGTATTCCCTGTGTCTGGAGTAGGGGGGAGGGTGTATTCCCTGTGTCAGGGGTTAGGGGAGCGTGTATTCCGTGTGTCTGGGGTTGGGGGGAGGGTGTATTCCGTGTGTCTGGGGTTGGGGGGAGGGTGTATTCCCTGTGTCTGTGTTTTGCAGGGTGGGTGTATTCCATGTGTCTGTAGTTTGGGGGAGGGTGTATTCCCTGTGTCTGGGGTTGGGGGAGGGCGTATTCCCTGTGTCTAGAGTTGTGGGGAGGGTGTATTCCCTGTGTCTGGGGTTAAGGGAGGGTGTATTCCCGGTGTCTTGGGTTGGGAGAGAGTGTATTCCCTGTGTCTGGGGTTGGGGAGAGTGTATTCCCTGTGTCTGGTGTTGGGAGAGGGTGTATTCCCTGTGTCTGTGGTTCAGGAGGGTGTATTCCCTGTGTCTGGGGTTGTGGGGAGAGTGTAATCCCTGTGTCTGGGGTTGGGGAAGGGTGTATTCCCTGTGGTGGGGTAGGGGGGAGGGTGTATTCCCTGTGGTGGGGTAGGGGGGAGGGTGTATTCCCTGTGCCTGGGGCTGGGGGGGGGGTGTATTCCCTGTGTCTGGAGTTGGGGGAGGGTGTATTCATTGTGTATGGGGTTAGAGGAGGGTGTATTCCGTGTGTCTGGGTTTGGGGGGGGGGAAGAGTGTATTCCCTGTGTCTGGAGTTGGGGGGAGGATGTACTCCCTGTGTCTGGGGTTGGGGAGGGTGTATTCCCTGTGTCTGGGGTTGGGGGGAGACTGTATTCCGTGTGTCTGGAGTTGGGGGGAGGGTGTATTCCCTGTGTCTGGGGTTGGGGGAGAGTGTATTCCCTGTGTCTGGGGTTCGGGGAGGGTGTATTCCCTGTGTCTGGGGTTGGGAGAGGGTGTATATCCTGTGTCTGGGGTGGGGGTGTATTTCCTGTGTCTGGGGTTAGGGGAGTGTGTATTTCCTGTGTCCGGGGTTGGGGGAGGGGTGTATTCCCTGTGTCTGGAGTTGGGGGGATGGTGTGTTCCCGGTGTCTGAGGTTGGGGGGTGTATTCCCTGTGTCTGGGGTTGGGGGGAGTGTTTATTTCCTGTGTCTGGGGTTAGGGGAGTGTGTATTTCCTGTGTCTGGGGTTGTGGGAGGGGTGTATTCCCTGTGTCTGGGGTCGGGGAGGGTGTATTCCCTGTGTCTGGGGTTGGGGGAGGGGTCTATTCCCTGGGTCTGGGGTTGGGGGAGGGTGTATTCACTGTGTCTGGGGTTAGGGGAGGGATTATTCACTGTGTCTTGGGTTGGGGGGAAGGCCTACTCCCTGTGTCTGGGGCTGGGGCAGTGTATATTCCCTGTGTCTGGGGTTGTAGGGGTGTATTCCCAGTGTCTGGCGTTGTAGGGGTGTACTCCCTCTGTCTGGAGTAGGGGGGAGGGTGTATTCCCTGTGTCTGGGGTTGGGGGGGGTGTATTCCCTGTGTCTGGAGTTGGGGGAGGGTGTATTCCGTGTGTCTGGGGTTAGGGGAGGGTGTATTCAGTGTGTCTGGGGTTGGGGGGAGAGTGTATTCCGTGTGTCTGGAGTTGGGGGGATTGTGTATTCCCTGTGTCTGGGGTTGGGGGGAGGGTGTATTCCCGGTGTCTGTGGTTGGGGAGGGTGTATTCCATGTGTCTGGGGTTGGGGGGAGGCTGTATTCCCTGTATCTGGGGTTGGGGGGAGGGTGTAATCTCTGTGTCTGGGGTTGGGGGAGGGTGTATTCCCTGTGTCAGGGATTGGGGGGAGCGTGTATTCCCTGTGTCTGGTGTTGGGGGTGGGTGTATTCCCTGTGTCTGGGGTTGGGGGGTGGGTGTATTTCCTGTGTCTGGGGTTGGTGGGAGGGTGTATTCACTGTGTCTGGGGTTGTACGGCTGTATTCCCTCGGTCTGGAGTAGGGGGGTTGGTGTATTCCCTGTGTCTAGGGTTGGGGGGGTGTATTCCCTGTGTCTGGAGTTGGGGGAGGGTGTATTCCCTGTGTCTGGGGTTGGGGGAGTGGTCTATTCCCTGGGTCTGGGGTTGGGGGAGGGTGTATTCACTGTGTCTGGGGTTAGGAGAGGGATTATTCCCTGTGTCTGGGGTTGGGGGAGGGTGTATTCCCTGTGTATGGGGTTGGGGGGTGTATTCCCTGTGTCCGGGGTGGGGGGGGGAGGGTATATTCCCTGTGGCTGGAGTTGGGGAAAAGGTGTATTCCCTGCAACTGGGGTTGGGGGAGTGTGTGTTCCCTGTGTCTGGGGTTGGGGGAAGGTGTATTCCCTGTGTCTGGGGTTGGGGGGGAGGGTGTATTCCCTGTGTCTGGGGTTGGGGGGGGGAGGGTGTATTCCCTGTGTCTGGGGTTGGGGGGAAGGCGTATTCCCGGTGTCTGGAGTAGGGGGCAGGGTGTATTCCCTGTGTCTGAGGTTGGGGGGAGGGTGTATTCCCTGTGTCTGGGGTTGGAGGAGGGTGCATTCTCTGTGTCTGGTGTTGAGTGAGGGTGTATTCCCTGTGTCTGTGGTTCTGGAGGGTGTATTCCCTGTGTCTGGGGTTGGGGGAGGGTGTATTCCCTGTGTCTGGGGTTCGGGGGGGGGAGGGTGTATTCCCTGTGTCTGGAGTTTGGAGGAGGGTGAATTTCCTGTGTCTGGAGTTTGGGGGAGGGTGTATTCCCTGTGTCTGGGGTTGGGGGAGGGTGTATTCCCTGTGTCTGGGGTTGGGTGAGGGTGTATTCCCTGTGTCTGTGGTTCTGTAGGGTGTATTTTCCAGTGTATGGGGTTGGGGAGGGTGTATTCCCTGTGTCTGGTGTTGGGGGAGGGTGTATTCCCTGTGTCTGGGGTTGGGGGGTGGGTGTATTTCCTGTGTCTGGGGTTGGTGGGAGGGTGTATACCCTGTGTCTGGGGTTGGGGGGAGGGTGTATACCCTGTATCTTCGGTTGGGGGAGGGTGTATTCCCTGTGCCTGGGGTTGGGGGAGGGGTCTATTCCCTTGGTCTGGGGTTGGGGGAGGGTGTATTCACTGTGTCTGGGGTTAGGGGAGGGATTATTCCCTGTGTCTGGGGTTGGGGGAGGGTGTATTCCCTGTGTATGGGGTTGGGGGGGGGGTGTATTCCCTGTGTCAGGGGTTGTGGGGAAGGCGTATTCCCTGTGTCTGGGGTTGGGGGGAGGGTGTATACCCTGTATCTTCGGTTGGGGGAGGGTGTATTCCCTGTGCCTGGGGTTGGGGGAGGGGTCTATTCCCTTGGTCTGGGGTTGGGGGAGGGTGTATTCACTGTGTCTGGGGTTAGGGGAGGGATTATTCCCTGTGTCTGGGGTTGGGGGAGGGTGTATTCCCTGTGTATGGGGTTGGGGGGGGGGGGGTGTATTCCCTGTGTCAGGGGTTGTGGGGAAGGCGTATTCCCTGTGTCTGGGGTTGGGGGAGGGTGTATTCACTGTGTCTGGGGTTAGGGGAGGGATTATTCCCTGTGTCTGGGGTTGGGGGAGGGTGTATTCCCTGTGTCTGAGGTTGGGGGGAGGGTGTATTCCCTGTGTCTGGGGTTGGGGGAGTGGTCTATTCCCTGGGTCTGGGGTTGGGGGGAGGGTGTATTCCCTGTGTATGAGGTTGGGGGGTGTATTCCCTGTGTCCGGGGTTGGGGGGAGGGTATATTCCCTGTGGCTGGGGTTGGGGGGGTGGGAGGGTGTATTCCCTGTGTCTGGGGTTGGGGAGGGTGCATTCCCTGTGTCTGGAGTTGGGGGGAGGGTGTATTCCCTGTGTCTGGGGTTAGGGGAGGGTGTATTCCCTGTGTCTGGGGTTGGGGGGTGTATTCCCTGTGTCTGGAGTTGGGGGGGGGGGGGGAGGGTGTATTCCCTGTGTCTGGAGTTTGGGGGAGGGTGTATTCCCTGTCTGTGGTTCTGTAGGGTGTATTTTCCTCTGTCTGGGGTTGGGGGGAGGGTGTAATCCCTGTGACTGGGGTTGGGGGGAGGGTGTATTCCCGGTGTCTGGTGTTGGGGGTGGGTGTATTCCCTATGTCTGGGGTTGGGGGAGGGTGTACTCCCTGTGTCTGGGGTTCGGGAAATGTGTATTCCCTGTGTTTGGGGTTGGGGGAGGGTGTATTCCCTGTGTCTGGGGTTGGGTGACGGTGTATTCCCTGTCTGTGGTTCTGCAGGGTGTATTTTCCTCTGTCTGGGGTTGGGGGGAGGGTGTAATCCCTGTGACTGGGGTTGGGGGGAGGGTGTATTCCCTGTGTCTGGGGTTGGGGGGAGGGTGTATTCTCTGTGTCTGGGGTTGGGGGAGGGTGTATTCCCGGTGTTTGGTGTTGGGGGTGGGTGTATTCCCTGTGTCTGAGGTTGGGGGGTGGGTGTATTTCCTGTGTCTGGGGATGGGGGGAGGGCGTATTCCCTGTGTATGGGGTTGGGGGGTGTATTCCCTGTGTCTGGGGTTGGGGGAAGGGTATATTCCCTGTGTCTGGGGTTGGGGAAAAGGTGTATTCCCTGCGACTGGTGTTGGGGGAGGGTGTACTCCCTGTGTCTGGGGTTGGGGAAATGTGTATTCCCTGTGTTTGGGGTTGGGGGAGTGTGTATTCCATGTGTCTGGGGTTGGGGAAATGTGTATTCCCTGTGTCTGGTGTTGGGGGAGGGTGTACTCCCTGTGTCTGGGGTTGGGGAAATGTGTATTCCCTGTGTTTGGGGTTGGGGGAGGGTGTATTCCATGTGTCTGGGGTTGGGTGAGGGTGTAATCCCTGTGTCTGGGGTTGGGGGGAGGGTGTATTCCGTGTGTCTGGGGTTGGGGGGAAGAGAGTATTCCCTGTGTCTGGGGTTGGGGGAGGGGTCTATTCCCTGGGTCTGGGGTTCGGGGAGGGTGTATTCACTGTGTCTGGGGTTATGGGAGGGATTATTCCCTGTGTCTGGGGTTGGGGGAGGGTGTATTCCCTGCGACTGGGGTTGGGGGAGTGTGTGTTCCCTGTGTCTGTGGTTGGGGGAGGGTGTATTCCCTGTGTCTGGGGTTGGGGGGAAGGCGTATTCCCGGTGTCTGGGGCTGGGGGAGGGTGTATTCACTGTGTCTGGGGTTGTAGGGGTGTATTCCCTGTGTCTGGGGTTGGGGTAGGGTGTATTCCATGTGTCTGCGGTTAGGGGAGGGTGTATTCCGTGTGTCTGGGGTTGGGGGGGGAGAGTGTATTCCCTGTGTCTGGAGTTAGGGTGTGGATGTATTCCCTGTGTCTGTGGTTGTGGAGGGAGTATTCCCGGTGTCTGGGGTTGGGGAGGGTGTATTCCCTGTGTCTGGGGTTGGGGGAGGGGTCTATTCCCTGGGTCTGGGGTTGGGGGAGGGTGTATTCACTGTGGCTGGGGTTAGGGGAGGGATTATTCACTGTGTCTGGGGTTGGGGGAGGGTGTATTCCCTGCGACTGGGGTTGGGGGAGTGTGTGTCCCCTGTGTCTGGGGTTGGGGGAGGGTGTATTCCCTGTGTCTGGGGTTGGGGGGGGGGGGAGGGTGCATTCCCTGTGTCTGGGGTTGGGGGAAAGGCGTATTCCCTGTGTCTGGGGCTGGGGGAGGGTGTATTCCCTGTGTCTGGGGTTGGGGGGGTGTATTCCCTGTGTCTGGGGTTGGGGGAGGGTGTATTCCGTGTGTCTGGGGTTAGGGGAGGGTGTATTCCGTGTGTCTGGGGTTGGGGGGAGAGTGTATTCCGTGTGTCTGGAGTTGGGGGGATTGTGTATTCCCTGTGTCTGGGGTTGGGGGGAGTGTGTATTCCTGGTGTCTGGGGTTGGGGAGGGTGTATTCCCTGTGTCTGGGGTTGGGGGGAGGGTGTATTCCCTGTGTCTGGGGTTGGGGGGAGCTTGTATTCCCTGTGTCTGGTGTTGGGGGTGGGTGTATTCCCTGTGTCTGGGGTTGGGGGGTGGGTGTATTTCCTGTGTCTGGGGTTGGTGGGAGGGTGTATACCCTGTGTCTGGGGTTGGGGGGGAGGGTGTATTCCCTGTGTCTTCGGTTGGGGGAGGGTGTATTCCCTGTGTCTGGGGTTGGGGGAGGGGTCTATTCCCTGGGTCTGGGGTTGGGGGAGGGTGTATTCACTGTGTCTGGGGTTAGGGGAGGGATTATTCCCTGTGTCTGGGGTTGGGGGAGGGTGTATTCCCTGTGTATGGGGTTGGGGGAGGGTGTATTCCCTGTGTATGGGGTTGGGGGGGTGTATTCCCTGTGTCAGCGATTGGGGGGGAGCGTTTATTCCCTGAGTCTGGTGTTGGGGGTGGGTGTATTCCCTGTGTCTGGGGTTGTGGGGAAGGCGTATTCCCTGTGTCTGGGGCTGGGGGAGGGTGTATTCCCTGTGTCTGGGGTTGTACGGCTGTATTCCCTCTGTCTGGAGTAGGGGGGTTGGTGTATTCCCTGGGTCTAGGGTTGGGGGGTGTATTCCCTGTGTCTGGAGTTGGGGGAGGGTGTGTTCCCTGTGCCTGGGGTTAGGGGAGGGTGTATTCCGTGTGTCTGGGGTTGGGGGGAGAGTGTATTCCCTGTGTCTGGAGTTGGGGTGAGGATGTATTCCCTGTGCCTGTGGTTCTGGAGGGTGTAATCCCTGTGTCTGGGGTTAGGCAGGGTGTATTCCCTGTGTCTGGGGTTGGGGGGAGGGCGTATTCCCTGTGTCTGGGGTTGGGGGGAGGGTGTATTCCCTGTGTCAGGGATTGGGGGCAGCGTGTATTCCCTGTGTCTGGTGTTGGGGGTGGGTGTATTCCCTGTGTCTGGGGTTGGGGGGTGTGTGTATTTCCTGTGTCTGGGGTTGGTGGGAGGGTGTATATCCTGTGTCTGGGGTTGGGGGGTGGGTGTATTCCCTGTGTCTTCAGTTGGGGGAGGGTGTATTCCCTGTGTCTGGGGTTGAGGGAGTGGTCTATTCCCTGGGTCTGGGGTTGAGGGAGGGTGTATTCACTGTGTCTCGGGTTAGGGGAGGGATTATTCCCTGTGTCTGGGGTTGGGGGAGGGTGTATTCCCTGTGTATGGGGTTGGGGGGTGTATTCCCTGTGTCCGGGGTTGGGGGGAGGGTATATTCCCTGTGGATGGAGTTGGGGAAAAGGTGTATTCCCTGCGACTGGGGTTGGGCGAGTGTGTGTTCCCTGTGTCTGGGGTTGGGGGAAGGTGTATTCCCTGTGTCTGGGGTTGGGGGGGGAGGGTGTATTCCCTGTGTCTGGGGTTGGGGGGAAGACGTATTCCCTGTGTCTGGAGTAGGTGGGAGGGTGTATTCCCTGTGTCTGAGGTTGGGGGGAGGGTGTATTCCCTGTGTCTGGGGTTGGGGGAGGGTGTATTCCCTGTGTCTGGGGTTGGGGGGGGGGGGAGGGTGTATTCCCTGTGTCTGGGGTTGGGGGGGGGGAGGGTGTATTCCCTGTGTCTGGAGTTTGGGGGAGGGTGTATTCCCTGTGTCTGGAGTTTGGGGGAGGGTGTATTCCCTGTGTATGGGATTGGGGAGGGTGTATTCCCTGTGTCTGGTGTTGGGGGAGGGTGTATTCCCTGTGTCTGTGGTTCTGGAGGGTGTATTCCCTGTGTCTGGGTTTGGGGGGAGGGTGTATTCCCTGTGTCTGGGGTTGGGGTGAGGGTGTATTCCCTGTGTCTGGGGTTGGGGGGAGGGTGTATTCCCTGTGTCTGGGGTTGGGGGGAGGGTGTATTCCCTGTGTCTTGGGTTGGGGGAGTGGTCTATTCCCTGGGTCTGTGGTTGGGGGAGGGTGTATTCACTGTGTCTGGGGTTAGGGGAGGGATTATTCCCTGTGTCTGGGGTTGGGGGAGGGTGTATTCCCTGTGTATGGGGTTGGGGGGTGTATTCCCTGTGTCCGGGGTTGGGGGGAGGGTATATTCCCTGTGGCTGGAGTTGGGGAAAAGGTGTATTCCCTGCGACTGGGGTTCGGGGAGTGTGTGTTCCCTGTGTCTGGGGTTGGGGGAAGGTGTATTCCCTGTGTCTGGGGTTGGGGGGTGGGGGGAGGGTGTATTCCCTGTGTCTGAGGTTGGGCGGAAGGCGTATAATCTGTGTCTGGAGTAGGGGGGAGGGTGTATTCCCTGTGTCTGAGGTTCGGGGGAGGGTGTATTCCCTGTGTCTGGGGTTGGGGGAGGGTGTATTCCCTGTGTCTGGGGTTGGGGGGTGTATTCCCTGTGTCTGGAGTTGGGGGGGGGGGGGGGGGCGGGGAGGGTGTATTCCCTGTGTCTGGAATTTGGGGGAGGGTGTATTCCCTGTGTCTGGGGATGGGGGGAGGGCGTATTCCCTGTGTCTGGGGTTGGGGGGAGGGTGTATTCCCTGTGTCTGGGGTTGGAGGAGGGGTCTAATCGCTGTGTCTGGGGTTGGGGGAGGGTGTATTCCGTGTGTCGGGGGTTGGGGTGAGAGTGTATTCCCTGCGTCTGGAGTTGGGGGGAGGGTGTATTCCCTGTGTCTGGTGTTGGGGGAGGGTGTATTCCCTGTGTCTGGGGTTGGGGGGGAGGGTGTATTCCCTGTGTCTGGGGTTGGGGGGAGGGTGTATTCCCTGTGTCTAGATTTGGGGGGAGGGTGTATTCCCTGTGTCTGGGGTTAGGGGAGGGTGTATTCCCTGTGTCTGGGTTGGGGTAGAGTGTATTCCCTGTGTCTGGGGTTGGGGGGTGTATTCCCTGTGTCTGGGGTTGGGGGGAGGGTATATTCCCTGTGTCTGGGGTTGGGGAAAAGGTGTATTCCCTGCGACTGGGGTTGAGGGAGTGTTGTTCCCTGTGTCTGGGGTTGAGGGAAGGTGTATTCCCTGTGTCTGGGGTTGGGGGTAGGGTGTATTCCCTGTGTCTGGGGTTGGGGGGGAAGGCGTATTCCCTGTGTCTGGGGCTGTGGGAGGGTGTATTCCCTGTATCTGGGGTTGTGGGGGTGTATTCCCTGTGTCTGGAGTAGGGGGGAGGGTGTATTCCCTGTGTCTGTGGTTGGAGGAGGGTGTATTCCCTGTGTCTGGGGTTGGGGGAGGGTGTATTCCCGGTGTCTGGGGTTGGGGTGAGAGTGTATTCCCTGTGTCTGGTGTTGGGGGAGGGTATATTCCCTGTGTCTGGGGTTGGGGGGGGGGGGGAGAGGGTGTATACCCTATGTCTGGAGTTTGGGGGAGGGTGTATTCCCTGTGTCTAGATTTGGGGGGAGGGTGTATTCCCTGTGTCTGGGGTTAGGGGAGGGTGTATTCCCTGTGTCTGGGGTTGGGGTAGAGTGTATTCCCTGTGTCTGGGGTTGGGGGAAGAGTGTATTCCCGGTGTCTAGGGTTGGGAGAGAGTGTATTCCCTGTGTCTGGGTTTGGGGGTGAGTGTATTCCCTGTGTCTGGGGTTGGGGGAGGGTGTACTCCCCGTGTCTGCGGTTGGGGGAAATGTGAATTCCCTGTGTTTGGGGTTGGGGGAGGGTGTATTCCATGTGTCTGGGGTTGGGTGAGGGTGTCATCCCTGTCTCTGGGGTTGGGGGGAGGGTGTATTCCCTATGTCTGGGGTTGGGGGGGGAGAGTGTATTCCCTGTGTCTGGGGTTGGGGGAGGGGTCTATTCCCTAGGGCTGGGGTTCGGGGAGGGTGTATTCCCTGTGTCTGAGGTTAGGGGAGGGATTATTCCCTGTGTCTGGGGTTGGGGGAGGGTGTATTCCCTGCGACTGGGGTTGGGGGAGTGTGTGTTCCCTGTGTCTGGGGTTGGGGGAGGTTGTATTCCCTGTGTCTGGGGTTGGGGGAAGGCGTATTCCCTGTGTCTGGGGCTGGGGGAGGGAGTATTCCCTGTGTCTGGGGCTGGGGGAGGGAGTATTCCCTGTGTCTGGGGTTGTAGGGGTGTATTCCCTCTGTCTGGAGTAGGGGGGAGGGTGTATTCCCTGTGTCTGGGGTTGGGGGGGTTGTATTCCCTGTGTCTGGAGTTGGGGTAGGGTGTATTCCCTGTGTCTTCAGTTGGGGGAGGGTGTATTCCCTGTGTCTGGGGTTGGGGGAGTGGTCTATTCCCTGGGTCTGGGGTTGGGGGAGGGTGTATTCCCTGTGTATTGGGTTGGGGGGTGTATTCCCTGTGTCCGGGGTTGGGGGGAGGGTATATTCCCTGTGGCTGGAGTTGGGGAAAAGGTGTATTCCCTGCGACTGGGGTTGGGGGAGTGTGTGTTCCCTGTGTCTGGGGTTCGGGTAAGGTGTATTCCCTGTGTCTGGGGTTGGGGGGGGGGAGGGTGTAGTCCCTGTTTCTGGGGTTGGGGGGAAGGCGTATTCCCTGTGTCTGGGGTTGGGGGAGGGTGTATTCCCTGTGTCTGGGGTTGGGGGAGGGTGCATTCTCTGTGTCTGGTGTTGAGGGAGGTTGTATTCCCTGTGTCTGTGGTTCTGGAGGGTGTATTCCCTGTGTCTGGGGTTGGGGGAGGGTGCATTCCCTGTGTCTGGGGTTGGGGGGGGGGGGGAGGGTGTATTCCCTGTGTCTGGTGTTGGGGGAGGGTATATTCCCTGTGTCTGGGGTTGGGGGGGGAGGGTGTATACCCTATGTCTGGAGTTTGGGGAGGGTGTATTCCCTGTGTCTAGATTTGGGGGAGGGTGTATTCCCTGTGTCTGGGGTTAGGGGAGGGTGTATTCCCTGTGTCTGGGGTTGGGGTAGAGTGTATTCCCTGTGTCTGGGGTTGGGGGAGGGTGTATTCCCTGTGTCTGGTGTTGAGGGAGGGTGTATTCCCTGTGTCTGTGGTTCTGTAGGGTGTATTTTTCTGTGTCTGGGGTTGGGGAGGGTGTAATACCGGTGTCTGGGGTTGGGGGGAGGGTGTATTCCCTGTGTCTGGGGTTGGGGGAGGGTGTATTCCCTGTGTCTGAGGTTGGGGGGAGGGTGTATTCCCTGTGTCTGGGGTTGGGGGAGTGGTCTATTCCCTGGGTCTGGGGTTGGGGGAGGGTGTATTCACTGTGTCTGGGTTTAGGGGAGGGATTATACCCTGTGTCTGGGGTTGGGGGAGGGTGTATTCCCTGTGTCTGGGGTTGAGGGAGTGGTCTATTCCCTGGGTCTGGGGTTGGGGGAGGGTGTATTCACTGTGTCTGGGGTTAGGGGAGGGATTATTCCCTGTGTCTGGGGTTGGGGGAGGGTGTATTCCCTGTGTATGGGGTTGGGGGGTGTATTCCCTGTGTCCGGGGTTGGGGGGAGGGTATATTCCCTGTGGCTGGAGTTGGGGAAAAGGTGTATTCCCTGCGACTGGGGTTGGGGGAGTGTGTGTTCCCTGTGTCTGGGGTTGGGGGAAGGTGTATTCCCTGTGTCTGGGGTTGGGGGGGGAGGGTGTATTCCCTGTGTCTGGGGTTGGGGAGAAGGCGTATTCCCTGTGTCTGGAGTAGGGGGGAGGGTGTATTCCCTGTGTCTGAGGTTGGGGGGAGGGTGTATTCGCTGTGTCTGGGGTTGAGGGAGGGTGTATTCCCTGTGTCTGTGGTTCTGGAGGGTGCATTCTCTGTGTCTGGGGTTGGGGGAGGGTGTACTCCCTGTGTCTGGGGTTCGGGGAAATGTGTATTCCCTGTGTTTGGGGTTGGGGGAGGGTGTATTCCATGTGTCTGGGGTTGGGTGAGGGTGTAATCCCTGTCTCTGGGGTTGGGGGGAGGGTGTATTCCCTGTGTCTGGGGTTGGGGGGAGAGTGTATTCCCTGTGTCTGGGGTTGGGGGGAGAGTGTATTCCCTGTGTCTGGGGTTGGGAGAGGGGTCTATTCCCTGGGTCTGGGGTTCGGGGAGGGTGTATTCACTGTGTCTGGGGTGAGGGGAGGGATTATTCCCTGTGTCTGGGGTTGGGGGAGGGTGTATTCCCTGCGACTGGGGTTGGGGGAGTGTGTGTTCCCTGTGTCTGGGGTTGGGGGAGCGTGTATTCCCTGTGTCTGGGGTTGGGGGGAAGGCGTATTCCCTGTGTCTGGGGCTGGGGGAGGGAGTATTCCCTGTGTCTGGGGTTGTAGCGGTGTATTCCCTGTGTCTGGTGTTGTAGGGGTGTATTCCCTCTGTCTGGAGTAGGGGGGAGGGTGTATTCCCTGTGTCTGGGGTTGGGGGGGTGTATTCCCTGTGTCTGGAGTTGGGGTAGGGTGTATTCCCTGTGTCTTCAGTTGGGGGAGGGTGTATTCCCTGTGTCTGGGGTTGGGGGAGTGGTCTATTCCCTGGGTCTGGGGTTGGGGGAGGGTGTATTCACTGTGTCTGGGGTTGGGGGAGGGTGTATTCCCTGTGTATGGGGTTGGGGGGTGTATTCCCTGTGTCCGGGGTTGGGGGGAGGGTATATTCCCTGTGGCTGGAGTTGGGGAAAAGGTGTATTCCCTGCGACTGGGGTTAGGGGAGTGTGTGTTCCCTGTGTCTGGGGTTGGGGGGGAGGGTGTATTCCCTGTGTCTGGGGTTGGGGGGAAGGCGTATTCCCTGTGTCTGGGGTTGGGGGGAGGGTGTATTCCCTGTGTCTGAGGTTGGGGGGAGGGTGTATTTCTTGTGTCTGGGGTTGAGGGAGGGTGTATTCCCTGCGACTGGGGTTGGGGGAGTGTGTGTTCCCTGTGTCTGGGGTTGGGGGAGGGTGTATTCCCTGTGTCTGGGGTTGGGGGAAATGTGTATTCCCTGTGTTTGGGGTTGGGGGAGGGTGTATTCCATGCGTCTGGGGTTGGGTGAGGGTGTAATCCCTGTCTCGGGGGTTGGGGGGAGGGTGTATTCCCTGTGTCTGGGGTTGGGGGGAGAGTGTATTCCCGGTGTCTGGGGTTGGGAGAGGGGTCTATTCCCTGGGTCTGGGGTTCGGGGAGGGTGTATTCACTGTGTCTGGGGTTAGGGGAGGGATTATTCCCTGTGTCTGGGGTTGGGGGAGGGTGTATTCCCTGCGACTGGGGTTGGGGGAGTGTGTGTTCCCTGTGTCTGGGGTTGGGGGAGGGTGTATTCCCTGTGTCTGGGGTTGGGGGGAAGGCGTATTCCCTGTGTCTGGGGCTGGGGGAGGGAGTATTCCCTGTGTCTGGGGTTGTAGGGGTGTATTCCCTGTGTCTGGGGTTGTAGGGGTGTATTCCCTCTGTCTGGAGTAGGGGGGAGGGTGTATTCCCTGTGTCTGGGGTTGGGGGGGGGTGTATTCCCTGTGTCTGGAGTTGGGGTAGGGTGTATTCCCTGTGTCTTCAGTTGGGGGAGGGTGTATTCCCTGTGTCTGGGGTTGGGGGAGTGGTCTATTCCCTGGGTCTGGGGTTGGGGGAGGGTGTATTCACTGTGTCTGGGGTTGGGGGAGGGTGTATTCCCTGTGTATGGGGTTGGGGGGTGTATTCCCCGTGTCCGGGGTTGGGGGGAGGGTATATTCCCTGTGGCTGGAGTTGGGGAAAAGGTGTATTCCCTGCGACTGGGGTTGGGGGAGTGTGTGTTCCCTGTGTCTGGGGTTGGGGGAAGGTGTATTCCCTGTGTCTGGGGTTGGGGGGAGGGTGTATTCCCTGTGCCTGGGGTTGGGGGGAAGGCGTATTCCCTGTGTCTGGAGTAGGGGGGAGGGTGTATTCCCTGTGTCTGAGGTTGGGGGGAGGGTGTATTCCCTGTGTCTGGGGTTGGGGGAGGGTGCATTCCCTGTGTCTGTGGTTCTGGAGGGTGTATTCCCTGTGTCTGGGGTTGGGGGAGGGTGTATTCCCTGTGTCTGGGGTTGGGGGGGGGGAGGGTGTATTCCCTGTGTCTGGAGTTTGGGGGAGGGTGTAATCCGTGTCTGGAGTTTGGGGGAGGGTGTATTCCCTGTGTCTGGGGTTGGGGGAGGGTGTATTCCCTGTGTCTCTGGTTCTGTAGGGTGTATTTACCTGTGTATGGGGTTGGGGAGGGAGTATTCCCTGTGTCCGGTGTTGGGGGAGGGTGTATTCCCTGTGTCTGTGGTTCTGGAGGGTGTATTCCCCTGTGTCTGGGTTTGGGGGGAGGGTGTATTCCCTGTGTCTGGGGTTGGGGGAGGGTGTATTCCCTGTGTCTCTGGTTCTGTAGGGTGTATTTTTCTGTGTCTGGGGTTGGGGAGGGTGTAATCCCTGTGTCTGGGGTTGGGGGGAGGGTGTATTCCCTGTGTCTGGGGTTGGGGGAGGGTGTATTCCCTGTGTCTGAGGTTGGGGGGAGGGTGTATTCCCTGTGTCTGGGGTTGGGGGAGGGTGTATTCACTGTGTCTGGGTTTAGGGGAGGGATTATTCCCTGTGTCTGGGGTTGGGGGAGGGTGTATTCCCTGTGTATGGGGTTGGGGCGTGTATTCCCTGTGTCCGGAGTTGGGGGGAGGGTATATTCCCTGTGGCTGGAGTTGGGGAAAAGGTGTATTGCCTGCGACTGGGGTTGGGGGAGTGTGTGGTCCCTGAGTCTGGGGTTGGGGGAAGGTGTATTCCCTATGTCTGGGGTTGGGGGGGGGAGGCTGCATTCCCTGTGTCTGGGGTTGGGGGGAAGGCGTACACCCTGTGTCTGGAGTAGGGGGGAGGGTGTATTCCCTGTGTCTGAGGTTGGGGGGGAGGGCGTATTCCCTGTGTCTGGGGTTGGGGGAGGGTGCATTCCCTGTGTCTGGAATTGGGGGGAGGGTGTATTCCCTGTGTCTGGGGTTAGGGGAGGGTGTATTCCCTGTGTCTGGGGTTGGGGGGTGTATTCCCTGTGTCTGGAGTTGGGGGGGAGGGTGTATTCCCTGTGTCTGGAGTTTGGGGGAGGGTGTATTCCCTGTGTCTGGAGTTGGGGGGAGGGTG
Source organism: Scyliorhinus torazame (assembly GCF_047496885.1). Lineage (NCBI taxonomy): Eukaryota > Metazoa > Chordata > Chondrichthyes > Carcharhiniformes > Scyliorhinidae > Scyliorhinus > Scyliorhinus torazame. Next base: position 184,306,842 of record NC_092716.1, read on the forward strand.
TATTCCCTGTGTCTGGGGTTAGGGGAGGGTGTATTCCCTGTGTCTGGGGTTAGGGGAGAGTGTATTCCCTGTGTCTGGAGTTGGGGGGGGAGGGTGTATTCCCTGTGTCTGGAGTTTGGGGAGGGTGTACTCCCTGTGTCTGGGGTTGGGGGAGGGTGTATTCCCTGTGTTTGGGGTTGGGGGAGGGTGTATTCCCTGTGTCTGGTGTTGGGGGGGGGGGAAGGTGTATTCCCTGTGTCTGGGGTTGGGAGGAGGGTGTATTCTCTGTGTCTGGGGTTGGGGGAGGGTGTATTCCCTGTGTCAGGGATTGGGGGAGGGTGTATTCCCTGTGTCTGGTGTTGGGGGTGGGTGTATTCCCTGTGTCTGGGGTTGGGGGTGGGTGTATTTCCTGTGTCTGGGGATGGGGGGAGGGCGTATTCCCTGTGTCTGGGGTTGGGGGAGGGTGTATTCCCTGTGTCTGGGGTTGGGGGAGGGGTCTAATCCATGTGTCTGGGGTTGGGGGAGGGTGTATTCCCTGTGTATGGGGTTGGGGGGTGTATTCCCTGTGTCTGGGGTTGGGGGGTGTATTCCCTGTGTCTGGGGTTGGGGGGGGGGGGAGGGTATATTCCCTGTGTCTGGGGTTGGGGAAAAGGTGTATTCCCTGCGACTGGGGTTGAGGGAGTGTTGTTCCCTGTGTCTGGGGATGAGGGAAGGTGTATTCCCTGTGTCTGGGGTTGGGGGTAGGGTGTATTCCCTGTGTCTGGGGTTGGGGGGGAAGGCGTATTCCCTGTGTCTGAGGCTGGGGGAGGGTGTATTCACTGTGTCTGGGCTTATGGGGGTGTATTCCCTGTGTCTGGAGTAGGGGGGACGGTGTATTCCCTGTGTCTGGGGTTGGGGGAGGGTGTATTCCCTGTGTCAGGGGTGAGGGGAAGGTGTATTCCGTGTGTCTGGGGTTGGGGTGAGAGTGTATTCCCTGTGTCTGGAGTTGGGGGGAGGGTGTATTCCCTGTGTCTGGTGTTGGGGGAGGGTGTATTCCCTGTGTCTGGGGTTGGGGTAGAGTGTATTCCCGGTGTCTGGGGTTGGGGGAGAGTGTATTCCCTGTGTCTGGGTTTGGGGGTGAGTGTATTCCCTGTGTCTGAGGTTGGGGGAGGGTGTACTCCCTGTGTCTGGGGCGGGGGAAATGTGTATTCCCTGTGTTTGGGGTTGGGCGGAGGGTGTATTCCCTGTGTCTGGGGTTGGGGGGAGAGTGTATTCCCTGTGTCTGGGGTTGGGGGAGGGGTCTATTCCCTGGGTCTGGGGTTCGGGGAGGGTGTATTCACGGTGTCTGGGGTTAGGGGAGTGATTATTCCCTGTGTCTGGGGTTGGGGGAGGGTGTATTCCCTGCGACTGGGGTTGGGGGAGTGTGTGTTCCCTGTGTCTGGGGTTGGGGGAGGGTCTATTCCCTGTGTCTGGGGTTGGGGGGGAAGGCGTATTCCCTGTGTCTGGGGCTGGGGGAGGGTGTATTCCCTGTGTCTGGGGTTGTAGGGGTGTATTCCCTGTGTCTGGGGTTGTAGGGGTGTATTCCCTGTGTCTGGAGTAGGGGGGAGGGTGTATTCCCTGTTTCTGGGGTTGGGTGGGTGTATTCCCTGTGTCTGGAGTTGGGGTAGGGTGTATTCCGTGTGTCTGCAGTTAGGGGAGGGTGTATTCCGTGTCTCTGGGGTTGGGGGGGGGGAAGAGTGTATTCCCTGTGTCTGGAGTTAGGGTGAGGATGTATTCCCTGTGTCTGTGGTTCTGGAGGGAGTATTCCCAGTGTCTGGGGTTGGGGAGTGTGTATTCCCTGTGTCTGGGGGAGGGTGTATTCCCTGTGTCTGGGGGAGGGGGAGGGGTCTATTCCCTGGGTCTGGGGTTGGGGGAGGGTGTATTCACTGTGTCTGGGGTTAGGGGAGGGATTATTCACTGTGTCTGGGGTTGGGGGAAGGGTGTATTCCCTGCGACTGGGGTTGGGCGGGGTGGGCGGGGGGGGAGGGTGTATTCCCTGTGTCTGGGGTTGGGGGGGGGGGAAGGCGTATTCCCTGTGTCTGGGGCTGGGGCAGGGTGTATTCCCTGTGTCTGGGGTTGTAGGGGTGTATTCCCTGTGTCTGGGGTTGTAGGGGTGTATTCCCTGTGTCTGGAGTAGGGGGGAGGGTGTATTCCCTGTGTCTGGGGTTGGGGGGGTGTATTCCCTGTGTCTGGAGTTGGGTGAGGGTGTATTCCGTGTGTCTGGGGTTAGGGGAGGGTGTATTCCGTGTGTCTGGGGTTGGGGGGAGAGTGTATTCCGTGTGTCTGGAGTTGGGGGGATTGTGTATTCCCTGTGTCTGGGGTTGGGGGGAGGGTGTATTCCCGGTGTCTGGGGTTGGGGAGGGTGTATTTCCTGTGTCTGGGGTTGGGGGGGAGGGTGTATTCCCTGTGTCTGGGGTTGGGGGGAGGGTGTATTCCCTGTGTCTGGGGTTGGGGGGAGGGTGTAATCTCTGTGTCTGGGGTTGGGGGGAGGGTGTATTCCCTGTGTCAGGGATTGGGGGGAGCGTGTATTCCCTGTGTCTGGTGTTGGGGGTGGGTGTATTCCCTGTGTCTGGGGTTGGGGGGAGGGTGTATTCCCTGTGTCTGAGGTTGGGGGGAGGGTGTATTCCCTGTGTCTGGGATTGGGGGAGGGTGCATTCCCTGTGTCTGGGGTTGGGGGGGGGGGGGAGGGTGTATTCCCTGTGTCTGGAGTTTGGGGGAGGGTGTATTCCCTGTGTCTGGAGTTTGGGGGAGGGTGAATTCCCTGTGTCTGGTGTTGGGGGAGGGTGTATTCCCTGTGTCTGTGGTTCTGGAGGGTGTATTCCCTGTGTATGGGGTTGGGGGGTGTATTCCCTGTGTCTGGGATTGGGGGAGGGTGCATTCCCCTGTGTCTGGGGTTGGGGTGGGGGAGGGTGTATTCCCTGTGTCGGGAGTTTCGGGGAGGGTGTATTCCCTGTGTCTGGAGTTTGGGGGAGGGTGTATTCCCTGTGTCTGGAGTTTGGGGGAGGGTGTATTCCCTGTGTCTGGTGTTGGGGGAGGATTATTCCCTGTGTCTGGGGTTGGGGGAGAGTGTATTCCCTGTGTATGGGGTTGGGGGGTGTATTCCCTTTGTCCGGGGTTGGGGGGAGGGTATATTCCCTGTGTCTGGGGTTGGGGGGTGGGTGTATTTCCTGTGTCTGGGGTTGGGGGGTGTATTCCCTGTGTCAGGGATTGGGGGGGGAGCGTGTATTCCCTGAGTCTGGTGTTGGGGGTGGGTGTATTCCCTGTGTCTGGGGTTGTGGGGAAGGCGTATTCCCTGTGTCTGGGGCTGGGGGAGGGTGTATTCCCTGTGTCTGGGGTTGTACGGCTGTATTCCCTCTGTCTGGAGTAGGGGGGTTGGTGTATTCCCTGGGTCTAGGGTTGGGGGGGTGTATTCCCTGTGTCTGGAGTTGGGGGGAGGGTGTATTCCCTGTGCCTGGGGTTAGGGGAGGGTGTATTCCGTGTGTCTGGGGTTGGGGGGAGAGTGTATTCCCTGTGTCTGGAGTTGGGGTGAGGATGTATTCCCTGCGACTGGGGTTGGGGGAGTGTGTGTTCCCTGTGTCTGGGGTTGGGGGAGGGTGTATTCCCTGTGTCTGGGGTTGGGGGGGAAGGCGTATTCCCTGTGTCTGGGGCTGGGGGAGGGTGAATTCCCTGTGTCTGGGGTTGTAGGGGTGTATTCCCTGTGTCTGGGGTTGTAGGGGTGTATTCCCTCTGTCTGGAGTAGGGGGGGAGGGTGTATTCCCTGTGTCTGGGGTTGGGGGGTGTATTCCCTGTGTCTGGAGTTGGGGTAGGGTGTATTCCGTGTGTCTGCGGTAAGGGGAGGGTGTATTCCGTGTGTCTGGGGTTGGGGGGGAGAGTGTATTCCCTGTGTCTGGAGTTAGGGTGTGGATGTATTCCCTGTGTCTGTGGTTCTGGAGGGAGTATTCCCGGTGTCTGGGGTTGGGGAGGGTGTATTCCCTGTGTCTGGGGTTGGGGGAGTGTGTATTCCCTGGGTCTGGGGTTGGGGGAGGGGTCTATTCCCTGGGTCTGGGGTTGGGGAGTGTGTGTTCCCTGTGTCTGGGGTTGGGGGAGGGTGTATTCCCTGTGTCTGGGGTTGGGGGGGTGAGGGTGTATTCCCTGTGTCTGGGGTTGGGGGGAAGGCGTATACCCTGTGTCTGGGGCTGGGGGAGGGTGTATTCCCTGTGTCTGGGGTTGTAGGGGTGTATTCCCTGTGTCTGGCGTTGTAGGGGTGTATTCCCTCAGTCTGGAGTAGGGGGGAGGGTGTATTCCGTGTCTGGGGTTGGGGGGGTGTATTCCCTCTGTCTGGAGTTGGGGGAGGGTGTATTCCGTGTGTCGGGGGTTAGGGGAGTGTGTATTCCGTGTGTCTGGGGTTGGGGGGGGAGAGTGTATTCCGTGTGTCTGGAGTTGGGGGGATTGTGTATTCCCTGTGTCTGGGGTTGGGGGGAGGGTGTATTCCCTGTGTCTGGGGTTGGGGGAGGGTGTATTCCCTGTGTCTGGTGTTGGGGGGGAGGGTGTATTCCCTGTGTCTGGAGTTTGGGGAGGGTGTATTCCCTGTGTCTGGGGTGGAGTTGAGGGTGTATTCCCTGTGTCTGGAGTTGGGGGGAGGGAGTATTCCCGGTGTCTGGGGTTGGGGAGGGTGTATTCCCTGTGTCTGGGGTTGGGGGAGGGTGTATTCCCTGTGTCTGCGGTTGGGGGAGGGGTCTATTCCCTGGGTCTGGGGTTGGGGGAGGGTGTATTCACTGTGTCTGGGGTTAGGGGAGGGATTATTCACTGTCTGGGGTTAGGGGAGGGTGTATTCCCTGCGACTGGGGTTGGGGGAGTGTGTGTTCCCTGTGTCTGGTGTTGGGGGAGGGTGTATTCCCTGTGTCTGGGGTTGGGGGGGGGGGGGGGGGGGGGGAGGGTGTATTCCCTGTGTCTGGGGTTGGGGGGGAAGGCGTATACCCTGTGTCTGGGGCTGGGGGAGGGTGTATTCCCTGTGTCTGTGGCTCGGGGAGGGTGTATTCCCTGTGTCTGGGGTTGTAGGGGTGTATTCCCTGTGTCTGGGGTTGTAGGGGTGTATTCCCTCAGTCTGGAGTAGGGGGGAGGGTGTATTCCCTGTGTCTGGGGTTGGGGGGGGGTGTATTCCCTGTGTCTGGAGTTGGGGGAGGGTGTATTTCGTGTGTCGGGGGTTAGGGGAGTGTGTATTCCGTGTGTCTGGGGTTGGGGGGAGAGTGTATTCCGTGTGTCTGGAGTTGGGGGGATTGTGTATTCCCTGTGTCTGGGGTTGGGGGGAGGGTGTATTCCCTGAGTCTGGGTTTGGGGGAGGGTGTATTCCCTGTGTCTGGTGTTGGTGGGGAGGGTGTATTCCCTGTGTCTGGAGTTTGGGGGAGGGTGTATTCCCTGTGTCTGCGGTGGAGTTGAGGGTGTATTCCCTGTGTCTGGAGTTGGGGGGAGGGTGTATTCCCTGTGTCTGGGGTTAGGGGAGGGTGTAGTCCCTGTGTCTGGGGTTGGGGGAGAGTGTATTCCCTGTGTCTGAGGTTGGGGGAGAGTGTATTCCCTGTGTCTGGGGTTGTGGGAGAGTGTATTCCCTATGTCTGGGGTTGGGGGAGAGTGTACTCCCTGTGTCTGGTGTTGGGGGAGGGTGTATTCCCTGTGTCTGGGGTTGTAGGGGTGTATTCCCTGTGTCTGGGGTTGTAGGGGTGTATTCCCTGTGTCTGGGGTTGTAGGGGTGTATTCCCTGTGTCTGGAGTAGGGGGGAGGGTGTATTCCCTGTTTCTGGGGTTGGGTGGGTGTATTCCCTGTGTCTGGAGTTGGGGTAGGGTGTATTCCGTGTGTCTGCAGTTAGGGGAGGGTGTATTCCGTGTCTCTGGGGTTGGGGGGGAGAGTGTATTCCCTGTGTCTGGAGTTAGGGTGAGGATGTATTCCCTGTGTCTGTGGTTCTGGAGGGAGTATTCCCAGTGTCTGGGGTTGGGGAGGGTGTATTCCCTGTGTCTGGGGGAGGGTGTATTCCCTGTGTCTGGGGGAGGGTGTATTCCCTGTGTCTGGGGGAGGGGGAGGGGTCTATTCCCTGGGTCTGGGGTTGGGGGAGGGTGTATTCACTGTGTCTGGGGTTAGGGGAGGGATTATTCACTGTGTCTGGGGTTGGGGGAGGGTGTATTCCCTGCGACTGGGGTTGGGGGGGGGGGAGGGTGTATTCCCTGTGTCTGGGGTTGGGGGGGGGAAGGCGTATTCCCTGTGTCTGGGGCTGGGGCAGGGTGTATTCCCTGTGTCTGGGGTTGTAGGGGTGTATTCCCTGTGTCTGGCGTTGTAGGGGTGTATTCCCTCTGTCTGGAGTAGGGGGGAGGGTGTATTCCCTGTGTCTGGGGTTGGGGGTGGTGTATTCCCTGTGTCTGGAGTTGGGTGAGGGTGTATTCCGTGTGTCTGGGGTTAGGGGAGGGTGTATTCCGTGTGTCTGGGGTTGGGGGGAGAGTGTATTCCGTGTGTCTGGAGTTGGGGGGATTGTGTATTCCCTGTGTCTGGGGTTGGGGGGAGGGTGTATTCCCGGTGTCTGGGGTTGGGGAGGGTGTATTTCCTGTGTCTGGGGTTGGGGGGAGGGTGTATTCCCTGTGTCTGGGGTTGGGGGGAGGGTGTAATCTCTGTGTCTGGGGTTGGGGGAGGGTGTATTCCCTGTGTCAGGGATTGGGGGGAGCGTGTATTCCCTGTGTCTGGTGTTGGGGGTGGGTGTATTCCCTGTGTCTGGGGTTGGGGGGGAGGGTGTATTCCCTGTGTCTGGGATTGGGGGAGGGTGCATTCCCTGTGTCTGGGGTTGGGGGGGGGGGAGGGTGTATTCCCTGTGTCTGGAGTTTGGGGGAGGGTGTATTCCCTGTGTCTGGAGTTTGGGGGAGGGTGTATTCCCTGTGTCTGGAGTTTGGGGGAGGGTGTATTCCCTGTGTCTGGTGTTGGGGGAGGATTATTCCCTGTGTCTGGGGTTGGGGGAGAGTGTATTCCCTGTGTATGGGGTTGGGGGGTGTATTCCCTTTGTCCGGGGTTGGGGGGGTGGGTGTATTTCCTGTGTCTGGGATTGGGGAGGGATTATTCCCTGTGTATGGGGTTGGGGGGTGTATTCCCTGTGTCAGGGATTGGGGGGGGAGCGTGTATTCCCTGAGTCTGGTGTTGGGGGTGGGTGTATTCCCTGTGTCTGGGGTTGTGGGGAAGGCGTATTCCCTGTGTCTGGGGCTGGGGGAGGGTGTATTCCCTGTGCCTGGGGTTGGGGGGGAGAGTGTATTCCCTGTGCCTGGGGTTGGGGGGAGAGTGTATTCCCTGTGTCTGGGGTTGTAGGGCTGTATTCCCTCTGTCTGGAGTAGGGGGGTTGGTGTATTCCCTGTGTCTAGGGTTGGGGGGTTGTATTCCCTGTGTCTGGAGTTGGGGGACGGTGTATTCCCTGTGCCTGGGGTTGGGGGGAGAGTGTATTCCCTGTGCCTGGGGTTGGGGGGAGAGTGTATTCCCTGTGCCTGGGGTTGGGGTGAGGATGTATTCCCTGTGTCTGTGGTTCTGGAGGGTGTAATCCCTGTGTCTGGGGTTGGGGGAGGGTGTATTCCCTGCGACTGGGGTTGGGGGGGTGTGTGTTCCCTGTGTCTGGGGTTGGGGGAGGGTGTATTCCCTGTGTCTGGGGTTGGGGGGGGGAAGGCGTATTCCCTGTGTCTGGGGCTGGGGGAGGGTGAATTCCCTGTGTCTGGGGTTGTAGGGGTGTATTCCCTGTGTCTGGGGTTGTAGGGGTGTATTCCCTCTGTCTGGAGTAGGGGGGGAGGGTGTATTCCCTGTGTCTGGGGTTGGGGGGTGTATTCCCTGTGTCTGGAGTTGGGGTAGGGTGTATTCCGTGTGTCTGCGGTAAGGGGAGGGTGTATTCCGTGTGTCTGGGGTTGGGGGGAGAGTGTATTCCCTGTGTCTGGAGTTAGGGTGTGGATGTATTCCCTGTGTCTGTGGTTCTGGAGGGAGTATTCCCGGTGTCTGGGGTTGGGGAGGGTGTATTCCCTGTGTCTGGGGTTGGGGGAGTGTGTATTCCCTGTGTCTGGGGTTGGGGGAGGGGTCTATTCCCTGGGTCTGGGGTTGGGGAGGGTGTATTCACTGTGTCTGGGGTTAGGGGAGGGTGTATTCCCTGCGACTGGGGTTGGGGGAGTGTGTGTTCCCTGTGTCTGGGGTTGGGGGAGGGTGTATTCCCTGTGTCTGGGGTTGGGGGGGTGAGAGTGTATTCCCTGTGTCTGGGGTTGGGGGGAAGGCGTATACCCTGTGTCTGGGGCTGGGGGAGGGTGTATTCCCTGTGTCTGGGGTTGTAGGGGTGTATTCCCTGTGTCTGGCGTTGTAGGGGTGTATTCCCTCAGTCTGGAGTAGGGGGGAGGGTGTATTCCCTGTGTCTGGGGTTGGGGGGGTGTATTCCCTCTGTCTGGAGTTGGGGGAGGGTGTATTCCATGTGTCGGGGGTTAGGGGAGTGTGTATTCCGTGTGTCTGGGGTTGGGGGGAAGAGTGTATTCCGTGTGTCTGGAGTTGGGGGGATTGTGTATTCCCTGTGTCTGGGGTTGGGGGGAGGGTGTATTCCCTGTGTCTGGGGTTGGGGGAGGGGTGTATTCCCTGTGTCTGGTGTTGGGGGGGAGGGTGTATTCCCTGTGTCTGGAGTTTGGGGAGGGTGTATTCCCTGTGTCTGGGGTGGAGTTGAGGGTGTATTCCCTGTGTCTGGAGTTGGGGGGAGGGAGTATTCCCGGTGTCTGGGGTTGGGGAGGGTGTATTCCCTGTGTCTGGGGTTGGGGGAGGGTGTATTCCCTGTTCTGGGGTTGGGGGAGGGGTCTATTCCCTGGGTCTGGGGTTGGGGGAGGGTGTATTCACTGTGTCTGGGGTTAGGGGAGGGATTATTCACTGTCTGGGGTTAGGGGAGGGTGTTTTCCCTGCGACTGGGGTTGGGGGAGTGTGTGTTCCCTGTGTCTGGGGTTGGGGGAGGGTGTATTCCCTGTGTCTGGGGTTGGGGGGGGGGGGGGGGGGGGGGAGGGTGTATTCCCTGTGTCTGGGGTTGGGGGGAAGGCGTATACCCTGTGTCTGGGGCTGGGGGAGGGTGTATTCCCTGTGTCTGGGGCTGGGGGAGGGTGTATTCCCTGTGTCTGGGGTTGTAGGGGTGTATTCCCTGTGTCTGGGGTTGTAGGGGTGTATTCCCTCAGTCTGGAGTAGGGGGGAGGGTGTATTCCCTGTGTCTGGGGTTGGGGGGGAGAGTGTATTCCGTGTGTCTGGAGTTGGGGGGATTGTGTATTCCCTGTGTCTGGGGTTGGGGGGAGGGTGTATTCCCTGTGTCTGGGGTTGGGGGAGGGTGTATTCCCTGTGTCTGGTGTTGGTGGGGAGGGTGTATTCCCTGTGTCTGGAGTTTGGGGGAGGGTGTATTCCCTGTGTCTGGGGTGGAGTTGAGGGTGTATTCCCTGTGTCTGGAGTTGGGGGGAGGGTGTATTCCCTGTGTCTGGGGTTAGGGGAGGGTGTAGTCCCTGTGTCTGGGGTTGGGGGAGAGTGTATTCCCTGTGTCTGGGGTTGGGGGAGAGTGTATTCCCTGTGTCTGGGGTTGTGGGAGAGTGTATTCCCTATGTCTGGGGTTGGGGGAGGGTGTACTCCCTGTGTCTGGTGTTGGGGGAGGGTGTATTCCCTGTGTCAGGGGTGAGGGGAGGGTGTATGCCGTGTGTCTGGGGTTGGGGGGAGAGCGTATTCCCTGTGTCTGGATTTGGGGGAGGGTGTATTCCCTGTGTCTGGTGTTGGGGAGGGTGTATTCCCTGTGTCTGGGGTTGGGGGGGAGGGTGTATTCCCTGTGTCTGGAGTTGGGGGAAGGTGTATTCCCTGTGTCTGGGGTTGGGGGTAGGGTGTATTCCCTGTGTCTGGCGTTGGGGAGAAGGCGTATTCCTTGTGTCTGGGGCAAGGGGAGAGTGTATTCCCTGTGTCTGGGGTTGTGGGGGTGTATTCCCCGTGTTCGAGTAGGGGGGAGGGTGTATTCCCCGTGTCTGGGGTTAGAGGAGGGTGTATTCCCTGTGTCTGGGGTTGGGGGAGGGTGTATTCCCTTTGTCAGGGGTGAGGGGAGGGTGTATTCCGTGTGTCTGGGGTTGGGGGGAGAGCGTATTCCCTGTGTCTGGAGTTGGGGGGAGGGTCTATTCCCTGTGTCTGGTGTTGGGGGAGGGTGTATTCCCTGTGTCTGGAGTTGCGGGGGAGGGTGTATTCCCTGTGTCTGGAGTTTGGGGGAGGGTGTATTCCCTGTGTCTGGGGTTGGGGGGGGAGGGTGTATTCCCTGTGTCTGGAGTTTGGGGGAGGGTGTATTCCCTGTGTCTGGGGTTAGGGGAGGGTGTATTCCATGTGTCTGGGGTTGGGGTAGTGTGTATTCCCTGTGTCTGGGGTTGGGGGAAGAGTGTACTCCCTGTGTCTGGGGTTGGGCGAGAGTGTATTCCCTGTGTCTGGGTTTGGGGGAGAGTGTATTCCCTGTGTCTGGGGTTGGGGGAGGGTGTACTCCCTGTGTCTGGGGTTGGGGGAAATGTGTATTCCCTGTGTTTGGGGTTGGGGGAGGGTGTATTCCATGTGTCTGGGGTTGGGTGATGGTCTATTCCCTGTGTCTGTGGTTCTGTAGGGTGTATTTTCCTATGCCTGGGGTTTGGGAGGGTGTATTCCCTGTGTCTGGTGTTGTGGGAGGGTGTATTCCCTGTGTCTGTGGTTCTGGAGGGTGTATTCCCTGTGTCTGGGGTTGGGGGGAGGGTGTAATCCCTGTGTCCGGGGTTGGGGGGGAGGGTGTATTCCCTGTGTCTGGGGTTGGGGGGAGAGTGTATTCCCTGTGTCTGGGGTTGGGGGAGAGTGTATTCCCTGTGTCTGGGGTTGGGGGAGGGGTCTATTCCCTGGGTCTGGGGTTGGGGGAGGGTGTATTCACTGTGTCTGGGGTTAGGGGAGGGCTTATTCCCTGTGTCTGGGGTTGGGGGAGGGTGTATGCCCTGTGACTGGGGTTGGGGGAGGGTGTATTCCCTGTGTCTGGGGTTGTGGGGTAGGGTGTATTCTCTGTGTCTGGGGTTGTAGGGGTGTATTACCTCTGTCTGGAATAGGGGGGAGGGTGTATTCCCTGTTTCTGGGGTTGGGGGGGGTGTATTCCCTGTGTCTGGAGTTGGGGGAGGGTGTATTCCGTGTGTCTGGGGTTAGGGGAGGGTCAATTCCGTGTGTCTGGGGTTGGGGGGAGAGTGTATTCCCTGTGTCTGGAGTTACGGTGAGGATGTATTCCCTGTGTCTGTGGTTCTGTAGGGTGTATTTTCCTGTGTCTGGTGTTGTGGGAGGGTGTATTCCCTGTGTCTGTGGTTCTGGAGGGTGTATTCCCTGTGTCTGGGGTTGGGGGGAGGGTGTAATCCCTGTGTCTGGGGTTGGGGGGAGTGTGTATCCCTGTGTCTGGGGTTGGGGGGAGAGTGTATTCCCTGTGTCTGGGGTTGGGGGATGGATTATTCCCTGTGTCCGGGGTTGGGGGAGAGTGTATTCCCTGTGTATGGGGTTGGGGGTGTGTATTCCCTGTGTCAGGGATTGGGGGGAGCGTGTATTCCCTGTGTCTGGTGTTGGCGGTGGGTGTATTCCCTGTGTCTGGGGTTGTGGAGGGTGTAATCCCTGTGTCTGGGGTTGGGGTGGGTGTATTCCCTGTGTCTGGGGTTGGGGGGGAGGGTGTATTCCCTGTGTCTGGGGTTGGGGGGAGGGTGTATTCTCGGTGTCTGGGGTTGGTGGAGGGTGTATTCCCTGTGTCAGGGATTGGGGGGAGCGTGTACTCCGTGTCTGGTGTTGGGGGTGGGTGTATTCCCTGTGTCTGGGGTTGGTGGGTGGGTGTATTTCCTGTGTCTGGGGTTGGTGGGAGGGTGTATACCCTGTGTCTGGTGTTGGGGGTAGTGTGTATTCCCTGTGTCTTCGGTTGGGGGAGGGTGTATTCCCTGTGTCTGGGGTTGTGGGGAAGGCGTATTCCCTGTGTCTGGGGTTCTGTAGGGTGTATTTTCCTGTGTCTGGGGTTGGGGAGGGTGTATTCCCTGTGGCTGGTGTTGGGGGAGGGTGTATTCCCTGTGTCTGTGGTTCTGGAGTGTGTATTCCCTGTGTCTGGGTTTGGGGGGAGGGTGTAATCCCTGTGCCTGGGGTTGGGGGGAGCGTTTATTTCCTGTGTCTGGTGTTGGGGGTGGGTGTATTCCCTGTGTCTGGGGTTGTGGGGAAGGCGTATTCCCTGTGTCTGGGGCTGGGGGAGGGTGTATTCCCTGTGTCTGGGGTTGGGGGGGAGGGTATATTCCCTGTGTCTGGTGTTGTGGGGGTGTATTTCCTGTGTCTGGCGTTGGGGGGGGGGGGGGGGGGAGGGTGTATTCCCTGTGTCTGGGGTTGGGGGGAAGGCGTATTCCCTGTGTCTGGTGCTGGGGGAGGGTGTATTCCCTGTGTCTGGTGTTGTGGGGGTGTATTCCCTGTGTCTGGAGTAGGGGGGAGGGTGTATTCCCTGTGTCTGAGTTTGGGGGGAGGGTGTATTCCCTGTGTCTGGGGTTGGGGGAGGGTGCATTCTCTGTGTCTGGTGTTGAGGGAGGGTGTATTCCCTGTGTCTGTTGTTCTGGAGGGTGTATTCCCTGTGTCTGGTGTTGGGGGTGGGTGTATTACCTGTGTCTGGGGTTGTGGGGAAGGCGTATTCCCTGTTTCTGGGGCTGGGGGAGGTTGTATTCCCTGTGTCTGGGGTTGTAGGGGTGTATTCCCTCTGTCTGGAGTAGGGGGGAGGGTGTATTCCCTGTGTCTGGAGTTGGGGAGGATGTATTCCCTGTGTCTGGGGTTAGGGGAGGGTGTATTCCCTGTGTCTGGAGTTTGGGGGAGGGTGTATTCCCTGTGTCTGGAGTTTGGGGGAGGGTGTATTCCCGGTGTCTCGGGTTGGGGGAGGGTGTATCCCCTGTGTCTGGGGTTGGGGGGAGAGTGTATTCCCTGTGTCTGGAGTTGGGGTGAGGATGTATTCCCTGTGTCTGTGGTTCTGGAGGGTGTAATCCCTGTGTCTGGGGTTAGAACATCGAACATAGAACAATACAGCGCAGTACAGGCCCTTCGGCCCACGATGTTGCACCGAAACAAAAGCCATCTAACCTACACTATACCATTATCATCCATATGTTTATCCAATAAACTTTTAAATGCCCTCAATGTTGGCGAGTTCACTATTGTAGCAGGTAGGGCATTCCACGGCCTCACTACTCTTTGCGTAAAGAACCTACCCCTGACCTCTGTCCTATAACTATTACCCCTCAGTTTAAGGCTATGTCCCCTCGTGCTAGCCATTTCCATCCGCGGGAGAAGGCTCTCACTGTCCACCCTATCTATCCCTCTGATCATTTTGTATGCCTCTATTAAGTCTCCTCTTAACCTTCTTCTCTCTAACGAAAACAACCTCAAGTCCATCAGCCTTTCCTCATAAGATTTTCCCTCCATACCAGGCAACATCCTGGTAAATCTCCTCTGCACCCGTTCCAAAGCCTCCACGTCACTCCTATAATGCGGTGACCAGAACTGTACGCAATACTCCAAATGCGGCCGTCCCAGAGTTCTGTACAGCTGCAACATGACCTCCTGACTCCGGAACTCAATCCCTCTACCAATAATCGGCCAACACTCCATAGGCCTTCTTCACCACCCTATCAACCTGGGTGGCAACTTTCAGGGATCTATGTACATGGACACCTAGATCCCTCTGCTCATCCACACTTTCAAGAACTTTTCCATTAGCCAAATATTCCACATTCCTGTTTTTCCTTCCAAAGTGAAGCACCTCACACTTCTCTACATTAAACTCCATTTGCCACCTCTCAGCCCAGCACTGCAGCTTATCTATATCCCTCTGTAACCTGCTACTTCCTTCCACACTATCGACAACACCACCGACTTTAGTATCGTCTGCAAATTTACTCACCCACCCTTCTGCGCCTTCCTCTAGGTCATTGATAAAAATGACAAACAGCAACGGCCCCAGAACAGATCCTTGTGGTACTCCACTTGTGACAGAACTCCATTCTGAACATTTCCCATCAACCACCACCCTCTGTCTTCTTTCAGCTAGCCAATTTCTGATCCACATCTCTAAATCACCCTCAATCCCCAGCCTCCGTATTTTCTGCAATAGCCTACCGTGGGGAACCATTTCAAACGCTTTGCTGAAATCCATATACACCACATCAACTGCTCTACCCTAGTCTACCTGTTCAGTCACCTTCTCAAAGAACTCGATAAGGTTTGTGAGGCATGACCTACCCTTCACAAAGCCATGCTGACTATCCCTGATCATATTATTCCTATCTAGATGATTATAAATCTTGTCTCTTATAATCCCCTCCAAGACTTTACCCACTACAGACGTGAGGCTCACCGGTCTATAGTTGCCGGGGTTGTCTCTGCTCCCCTTTTTGAACAAAGGGACCACATTTGCTATCCTCCAGTCCTCTGGCACTATTCCTGTATCCAATGATGACATAAAAATCAAAGCCAATGGTCCAGCAATCTCTTCCCTGGCCTCCCAGAGAATCCTAGGATAAATCCCATCAGGTGCCGGGGACTTATCTATTTTCAGCCTGTCCAGAATTGCCAACACCTCTTCCCTACGTACCTCAATGCCATCTAATCTATTTACCTGGAGCTCAGCATTCTCCTCCACAACATTATCTTTTTCCTGAGTGAATACTGACGAAAAATATTCATTTAGTATCTCGCCTATCTCTTCAGACTCTACACACAACTTCCCATCCCTGTCCTTGACTGGTCCTACTCTGTCCCTAGTCATTCGCTTATTCCTGACATACCTATAGAAAACTTTTGGGTTTTCCTTGATCCTTCCTGCCAAATACTTCTCATGTCCCCTCCTTGCTCGTCTTAGCTCTCTCTTTAGATCCTTCCTCGCTACCTTGTAACTATCCATCGCCCCAACTGAAACTTCACACCTCATCTTCACATAGGCCTCCTTCTTGCTCTTAACAAGAGATTCCACTTCTTTGGTAAACCACGGTTCCCTCGCTCGGCACCTTCCTCCCTGCCTGACCGGTACATACTTATCAAGAACACGCAGTAGCTGATCCTTGAACAAGCTCCACTTATCCAGTGTGTCCAAAACTTGCAGCCTACTTCTCCACCTTATCCCCCCAAGTCACGTCTAATGGCATCATAATTTCCCTTCCCCCAGCTATAACTCTTGCCCTGCGGTGTATACTTATCCCTTTCCATCCTTAACGTAAACGTCACCGAATTGTGGTCACTGTCCCCAAAGTGCTCACCTACCTCCAAATCCAACACCTGGCCTGGTTCATTACCCAAAACCAAATCCAATGTGGCCTCGCCTCTTGTTGGCCTGTCAACAAACTGTGTCAGGAAACCCTCCTGCACACACTGTACAAAAAACGACCCATCTAATGTACTCGAACTATATCTTTTCCAGTCAATATTTGGAAAGTTAAAGTCTCCCATAATAACTACCCTATTACTTTCGCTCTTATCCAGGATCATCCTCGCCATCCTTTCCTCTACATCCCTAGAACTATTTGGAGGCCTATAGAAAACTCCCAACAGGGTGACCTCTCCTTTCCTGTTTCTAACCTCAGCCCATACTACCTCGGAAGATGAGTCCCCATCTAGCATCCTCTCCGCCACCGTAATACTGCTCTTGACTAGCAGCGCCACACCTCCCCCTCTTTTGCCTCCTTCTCGGAGCTTACTAAAACACCTAAACCCCGGAACCTGCAACATCCATTCCTGTCCCTGCTCTATCCATGTCTCCGAAATGGCCACAACATCGAAGTCCCAGGTACCAACCCATGATGCCAGTTCCCCTACCTTATTTCGTATACTCCTGGCATTGAAGTAGACACACTTCAAACCACCTACCTGAACACTGGCCCCCTCCTGCGACGTCAAATCTGAGCTCCTGACCTCTATACTCTCATTCTCCCTTACCCTAAAACTACAATCCAGGTTCCCATGCCCCTGCTGCATTAGTTTAAACCCCCCCAAAGAGCACTAACAAATCTCCCCCCCAGGATATTTGTGCCCCGCAGGTTCAGATGTAGACCATCCTGTCTGTAGAGGTCCCACCTTCCCCAGAAAGAGCCCCAGTTATCCAGAAATCTGAATCCCTCCCGCCTGCACCATCCCTGTAGCCACGTGTTTAATTGCTCTCTCTCCCTATTCCTCATCTCACTATCACATGGCACGGGCAACAACCCAGAGATAACAACTCTGTTTGTTCTAGTTCTGAGCTTCCATCCTAGCTCCCTGAAAGCCTGCCTGACATCTTTATCCCCTTTCCTACCTATGTCGTTAGTGCCAATGTGGACCACGACTTGGGGCTGCTCCCCCTCCCCCTTAAGGACCCGGAAAACACGATCCGAGACATCACGTACCCTTGCACCTGGGAGGCAACATACCAAACGTGAGTCTCTCACGCTCCCACAAAATCTCCTATCTGTGCCCCTGACTATAGAGTCCCCAATTACTAATGCTCTGCTCCTCTCCCCCCTTCCCTTCTGAGCAACAGGGACAGACTCTGTGCCAGAGGTCCGTACCCCATGGCTTACCCCTGGTAAGTCCCCCCCCCCACAAGTATCCAAAGCGGTATACTTGTTTCTCAGGGGAACGACCGCAGGGGATCCCTGCACTGACTGTTTTTTCCCCGTCCCTCTTACAGTTACCCATCTATCTCCAATCTTTGGTGTAACTAATTCCCTGAAGCTGCTATCTATGACCCCCCTCTGCCTCCCGAATGATCCGAAGTTCTTCCAACTCCAGCTCCAGTTCCCTAACTCGGTCTTGGAGGAGCTGGAGATGGCAGCACTTCCTGCAGGTAAAATCAGCAGGGACACTAACTGCATCCCTCACCTCAAACATCCTGCAGGAGGAACATTGCACTCCCTTCCCTGCCATTCCTCTAACTTTCTACCAAGATCTGGCTAACAACTAAATTAAATTTTTTTTATATATAAAAAAAAATAAAATATTATTAATAACAATAATAAAATATGGTACTTACCTCACACCAAAGGGTTTTATTATTAGGTTAGAGGAGGATGGCGGGTGGGAGACACTACACGTGTAGTGTCTCGGGTTTCCTCTCCACCAGAATTTATTGGTGAGGGTCTTCCCAGAAGTCCGCGGGTCGACTTCCTGTTCCCACCTCAAACACTAGAATTTAAAAAAAAATTTATTTAAAGGAGAAACTTACCTCCCAGAAATCACTTCCGCATTGCCCCCGCTGAAATGGACTAGCCTGCTCCGCTCCTGCTGAAATCGACTTGGCCTGCAAGGTAAGTAAGTTGGGGGGAGGGAGTATTCTCTGTGTCTGGGGTTGGTGGGAGGGTGTATTCCCTGTGTCTGGGGTTGGGGGGAGGGTGTATTCCCTGTGTCTGGGGTTGGGGGGAGGGTGTATTCCCTGTGTCTGGGGTTGGGGGGAGGGTGTATTCCCTGTGTCTGGGGTTGGGGGGAGGGTGTATTCCCTGTGTCTGGGGTTGGGGGGAGGGTGTATTCCCTGTGTCTGGGGTTGGGGGGAGGGTGTATTCCCTGTGTCTGGGGTTGGGGGGAGGGTGTATTCCCTGTGTCTGGGGTTGGGGGGAGGGTGTATTCCCTGTGTCTGGGGTTGGGGGGAGGGTGTATTCCCTGTGTCTGGGGTTGGGGGGAGGGTGTATTCCCTGTGTCTGGGGTTGGGGGGAGGGTGTATTCCCTGTGTCTGGGGTTGGGGGGAGGGTGTATTCCCTGTGTCTGGGGTTGGGGGGAGGGTGTATTCCCTGTGTCTGGGGTTGGGGGGAGGGTGTATTCCCTGTGTCTGGGGTTGGGGGGGAGGGTGTATTCCCTGTGTCTGGGGTTGGGGGGAGGGTGTATTCCCTGTGTCTGGGGTTGGGGGGAGGGTGTATTCCCTGTGTCTGGGGTTGGGGGGAGGGTGTATTCCCTGTGTCTGGGGTTGGGGGGAGGGTGTATTCCCTGTGTCTGGGGTTGGGGGGAGGGTGTATTCCCTGTGTCTGGGGTTGGGGGGAGGGTGTATTCCCTGTGTCTGGGGTTGGGGGGAGGGTGTATTCCCTGTGTCTGGGGTTGGGGGGAGGGTGTATTCCCTGTGTCTGGGGTTGGGGGGAGGGTGTATTCCCTGTGTCTGGGGTTGGGGGGAGGGTGTATTCCCTGTGTCTGGGGTTGGGGGGAGGGTGTATTCCCTGTGTCTGGGGTTGGGGGATGGTGTATTCCCTGTGTCTGGAGTAGGGGGGAGGGTGTATTCTGTGGTTCTGGAGGGTGTATTCCCTGTGTCTGGGGTTGGGGAAAAGGTGTATTCCCTGCGACTGGGGTTGGGGGAGTGTGTGTTCCCTGTGTCTGGGGTGGGGGAAGGTGTGTTCCCTGTGTCTGGGGTGGGGGATGGTGTATTCCCTGTGTCTGGGGTTGGGGGAGGGTGTATTCCCTGTGCCTGGGGTTGGGGGAGGGTGTATTCCCTGTGCCTGGGGTTGGGGGGAGTGTATATTCCCTGTGCCTGGGGTTGGGGGGAGGGTATATTCCCTGTGTCTGGGGTTGGGGGAGTGTGTGTTCCCTGTGTCTGGGGTTGGGGGAAGGTGTATTCCCTGTGTCTGGGGTTGGGGGAAGGTATATTCCCTGTGTCTGGGGTTGGGGAAAAGGTGTATTCCCTGCGACTGGGGTTGGGGGAGTGTGTGTTCCCTGTGCCTGGGGTTGGGGGAAGGTGTATTACCTGTGTCTGGGGTTGGGGGGGGGAGGGTGTATTCCCTGTGTCTGGGGTTGGGGGGGAACGCGTATTCCCTGTGTCTGGGGCTGGGGGATGGTGTATTCCCTGTGTCGGGTGTTGTGGGGGTGTATTCCCTGTGTCTGGAGTAGGGGGGAGGGTGTATTCCCTGTGTCTGAGGTTGGGGGGAGGGTGTACTCCCTGTGTCTGGGGTTGGGGGAGGGTGCATTCTCTGTGTCTGGTGTTGAGGGAGGGTGTATTCCCTGTGTCTGGGGTTGGGGGGAACGCGTATTCCCTGTGTCTGGGGCTGGGGGATGGTGTATTCCCTGGGTCGTGTGTTGTGGGGGTGTATTCCCTGTGTCTGGAGTAGGGGGGAGGGTGTATTCCCTGTGTCTGAGGTTGGGGGGAGGGTGTACTCCCTGTGTCTGGGGTTGGGGGAGGGTGCATTCTCTGTGTCTGGTGTTGAGGGAGGGTGTATTTCCTGTGTCTGGAGTTGGTGGGAGGGTGTATACCCTGTGTCTGGAGTTGGTGGGAGGGTGTATACCCTGTGTCTGGGGTTGGGGGGAGGGTGTATTCCCTGTGTCTTCGGTTGGGGAGGGTGTATTCCCTGTGTCTGGGGTTGGGGGAGGGTGTATTCCCTGTGTCTGGGGTTGGGGGGAGGGTATATTCCCTGTGTCTGGGGTTGGGGAAAAGGTGTATTCCCTGCGACTGGGATTGGGGGAGTGTGTGTTCCCTGTGTCTGGGGTTGGGGGAAGGTGTATTCCCTGTGTCTGGGGTTGGGGGGGGGAGGGTGTATTCCCTGTGTCTGGGGATGGGGGATGGTGTATTCCCTGTGTCTGTGGTTCTGGAGGGTGTATTTCCTGTGTCTGGGGTTGGTGGGAGGGTGTAAACCCTGTGTCTGGGGTTGGGGGGAGGGTGTATTCCCTGTGTCTGGGGGTTGGGGGAGGGGTCAATTCCCTGGGTCTGGGGTTGGGCGAGGGTGTATTCCCTGTGTCTGGGGTTAGGGGAGGGATTATTCCCTGTGTCTGGGGTTGGGGGAGGGTGTATTCCCTGTGTCTGGGGTTGGGGGAAGGGTATATTCCCTGTGTCTGGGGTTGGGGAAAAGGTGTATTCCCTGCGACTGGGGTTGGGGGAGTGTGTGTTCCCTGTGTCTGGGGTTGGGGGAAGGTGTATTCCCTGTGTCTGGGGTTGGGGGGAACGCGTATTCCCTGTGTCTGGGGCTGGAGGATGGTGTATTCCCTGTGTCTGGTGTTGCGGGGGTGTATTCCCTGTGTCTGGAGTAGGGGGGAGGGTGTGTTCCCTGTGTCTGAGGTTGGGGGGAGGGTGTACTCCCTGTGTCTGGGGTTGGGGGAGGGTGTATACCCTGTGTCTGGGGTTGGGGGGAGGGTGTATTCCCTGTATCTTCAGTTGGGGAGGGTGTATTCCCTGTGTCTGGGGGTTTGGGGAGGGGTCTATTCCCTGGGTCTGGGGTTGGGGGAGGGTGTATTCACTGTGTCTGCGGTTAGGGGAGGGATTATTCCCTGTGTCTGGGGTTGGGGGAGGGTGTATTCCCTGCGACTGGGGTTGGGGGAGTGTGTGTTCCCTGTGTCTGGGGTTGGTACAAGGTGTATTCCCTGTGTCTGGGGTTGGGGGGGGGGGAGGGTGTATTCCCTGTGTCTGGGGTTGGGGGGAACGCGTATTCCCTGTGTCTGGGGCTGGGGGATGGTGTATTCCCTATGTCTGGGGTTGGGGGAGGGTGTATTCCCTGTGTCTGGGGTTGGGGGGGAGGGTGTATTCCCTGTGTCTGGGGTTCGGGGAGACGCGTATTCCCTGTGTCTGGGGCTGGGGGATGGTGTATTCCCTGTGTCTGGTGTTGTGGGGGTGTATTCCCTGTGTCTGGAGTAGGGGGGAGGGTGTATTCCCTGTGTCTGAGGTTGGGGGGAGGGTGTACTCCCTGTGTCTGGGGTTGGGGGAGGGTGCATTCTCTGTGTCTGGGGTTGGTGGGAGGGTGTATACCCTGTGTCTGGGGTTGGGGGGAGGGTGTATTCCCTGTGTCTTCGGTTGGGGAGGGTGTATTCCCTGTGTCTTCGGTTGGGGAGGGTGTATTCCCTGTGTCTGGGGGTTGGGGGAGGGGTCTATTCCCTGGGTCTGGGGTTGGGGGAGGGTGTATTCACTGTGTCTGGGGTTAGGGGAGGGATTATTCCCTGTGTCTGGGGTTGGGGGAGGGTGTATTCCCTGTGTCTGG
This sequence comes from Scyliorhinus torazame, assembly GCF_047496885.1. NCBI lineage: Eukaryota > Metazoa > Chordata > Chondrichthyes > Carcharhiniformes > Scyliorhinidae > Scyliorhinus > Scyliorhinus torazame. The sequence continues at coordinate 184,327,757 of NC_092716.1, forward strand.
GGTTGGGGGGAGGGTATATTCCCTGTGTCTGGGGTTGGGGAAAAGGTGTATTCCCTGCCACTGGGGTTGGGGGAGTGTGTGTTCCCTGTGTCTGAGGTTGGGGGAAGGTGTATTCCCTGTGTCTGGGGTTGGGGGGGGGGGGAGGAGGGTGTATTCCCTGTGTCTGGGGTTGGGGGGGGGGGGAGGAGGGTGTATTCCCTGTGTCTGGGGTTGGGGGGGGGGGGAGGGTGTATTCCCTGTGTCTGGGGTTGGGGGGAACGCGTATTCCCTGTGTCTGGGGCTGGGGGATGGTGTATTCCCTGTGTCTGGTGTTGTGGGGGTGTATTCCCTGTGTCTGGAGTAGGGGGGAGGGTGTATTCCCTGTGTCTGAGGTTGGGGGGAGGGTGTACTCCCTGTGTCTGGGGTTGGGGGAGGGTGCATTCTCTGTGTCTGGTGTGGAGGGAGGGTGTATTCCCTGTGTCTGTGGTTCTGGAGGGTGTATTCCCTGTGTCTGGGGTTGGGGGAGGGTGTATTCCCTGCGTCTGGTGTTGTGGGGGTAGGGTGTATTCCCTGTGTCTGGAGATTGGGAGAGGGTGTATTCCCTGTGTCTGTGGTTCTGTAGGGTGTATTTTCCTGTGTCTGGGGTTGGGGAGGGTGTATTCCCTGTGCCTGGTGTTGAGGGAGGGTATATTCCCTGTGTCTGGGGTTGGGGAAAAGGTGTATTCCCTGCGACTGGGGTTGGGGGAGTGTGTGTTCCCTGTGTCTGGGGTTGGGGGAAGGTGTATTCCCTGTGTCTGGGGTTGGGAGGGGGGAGGGTGTATTCCCTGTGTCTGGGGTTGGGGGGGGGGAGGGTGTATTCCCTGTGTCTGGGGTTGGGGGGAACGCGTATTCCCTGTGTCTGGGGATGGGGGATGGTGTATTCCCTGTGTCTGGTGTTGTGGGGGTGTATTCCCTGTTTCTGGAGTAGGGGGGAGGGTGTGTTCCCTGTGTCTGAGGTTGGGGGGAGGGTGTACTCCCTGTGTCTGGTGTTGAGGGAGGGTGTATTCCCTGTGTCTGTGGTTCTGGAGGGTGTATTCCCTGTCTCTGGGGGTTGGGGCAGCGGTCTATTCCCTGGGTCTGGGGTTGGGCGAGGGTGTATTCACTGTGTCTGGGGTTAGGGGAGGGATTATTCCCTGTGTCTGGGGTTGGGGGAGGGTGGATTCCCTGTGTCTGGGGTTGGGGGGAGGGTATATTCCCTGTGTCTGGGGTTGGGGAAAAGGTGTATTCCCTGCGACTGGGGTTGGGGGAGTGTGTGTTCCCTGTGTCTGGGGTTGGGGGAAGGTGTATTCCCTGTGTCTGGGGTTGGGGGGGGGAGGGTGTATTCCCTGTGTCTGGGGTTGGGGGGAACGCGTATTCCCTGTGTCTGGGGCTGGAGGATGGTGTATTCCCTGTGTCTGGTGTTGTGGGGGTGTATTCCCTGTGTCTGGAGTAGGGGGGAGGGTGTGTTCCCTGTGTCTGAGGTTGGGGGGAGGGTGTACTCCCTGTGTCTGGGGTTGGGGGAGGGTGTATACCCTGTGTCTGGGGTTGGGGGGAGGGTGTATTCCCTGTATCTTCGGTTGGGGAGGGTGTATTCCCTGTGTCTGGGGGTTTGGGGAGTGGTCTATTCCCTGGGTCTGGGTTTGGGGGAGGGTGTATTCACTGTGTCTGGGGTTAAGGGAGGGATTATTCCCTGTGTCTGGGGTTGGGGGAGGGTGTATTCCCTGTGTCTGGGGTTGGGGGGAGGGTGTATTCCCTGCGACTGGGGTTGGGGGAGTGTGTGTTCCCTGTGTCTGGGGTTGGTAGAAGGTGTATTCCCTGTGTCTGGGGTTGGGGGGGGGGAGGGTGTATTCCCTGTGTCTGGGGTTGGGGGGAACGCGTATTCCCTGTGTCTGGGGCTGGGGGATGGTGTATTCCCTGTGTCTGGGGTTGGGGGAGGGTGCATTCTCTGTGTCTGGTGTTGGTGGGAGGGTGTATACCCTGTGTCTGGGGTTGGGAGGAGGGTGTATTCCCTGTGTCTTCGGTTGGGGAGGGTGTATTCCCTGTGTCTGGGGTTGGGGGAGGGTGCATTCTCTGTGTCTGGGGTTGGTGGGAGGGTGTATACCCTGTGTCTGGAGTAGGGGGGAGGGTGTATTCCCTGTGTCTGAGGTTGGGGGGAGGGTGTACTCCCTGTGTCTGGGGTTGGGGGAGGGTGCATTCTCTGTGTCTGGGGTGGGTGGGAGGGTGTATACCCTGTGTCTGGGGTTGGGGGGAGGGTGTATTCCCTGTGTCTTCGGTTGGGGAGGGTGTATTCCCTGTGTCTTCGGTTGGGGAGGGTGTATTCCCTGTGTCTGGGGGTTGGGGGAGGGGTCTATTCCCTGGGTCTGGGGTTGGGGGAGGGTGTATTCACTGTGTCTGGGGTGAGGGGAGGGATTATTCCCTGTGTCTGGGGTTGGGGGAGGGTGTATTCCCTGTGTCTGGCGTTGGGGGGAGGGTATATTCCCTGTGTCTGGGGTTGGGGAAAAGGTGTATTCCCTGCGACTGGGGTTGGGGGAGTGTGTGTTCCCTGTGCCTGGGGTTGGGGGAAGGTGTATTACCTGTGTCTGGGGTTGGGGGGGGGAGGGTGTATTCCCTGTGTCTGGGGTTGGGGGGGAACGCGTATTCCCTGTGTCTGGGGCTGGGGGATGGTGTATTCCCTGTGTCGGGTGTTGTGGGGGTGTATTCCCTGTGTCTGGAGTAGGGGGGAGGGTGTATTCCCTGTGTCTGAGGTTGGGGGGAGGGTGTACTCCGTGTCTGGGGTTGGGGGAGGGTGCATTCTCTGTGTCCGGTGTTGAGGGAGGGTGTATTCCCTGTGTCTGGGGTTGGGGGGAACGCGTATTCCCTGTGTCTGGGGCTGGGGGATGGTGTATTCCCTGGGTCGTGTGTTGTGGGGGTGTATTCCCTGTGTCTGGAGTAGGGGGGAGGGTGTATTCCCTGTGTCTGAGGTTGGGGGGAGGGTGTACTCCCTGTGTCTGGGGTTGGGGGAGGGTGCATTCTCTGTGTCTGGTGTTGAGGGAGGGTGTATTCCCTGTGTCTGTGGTTCTGGAGGGTGTATTTCCTGTGTCTGGAGTTGGTGGGAGGGTGTATACCCTGTGTCTGGAGTTGGTGGGAGGGTGTATACCCTGTGTCTGGGGTTGGGGGGAGGGTGTACTCCCTGTGTCTGGGGTTGGGGGAGGGTGCATTCTCTGTGTCTGGTGTTGAGGGAGGGTGTATTCCCTGTGTCTGTGGTTCTGGAGGGTGTATTCCCTGTGTCTGGGGTTGGGGGAGGGTGTATTCCCTGCGTCTGGTGTTGTGGGGGGAGGGTGTATTCCCTGTGTCTGGAGTTTGGGGAGGGTGTATTCCCTGTGTCTGGAGATTGGTGGGGGGGTGTATTCCCTGTGTCTGTGGTTCTGTAGGGTGTATTTTCCTGTGTCTGGGGTTGGGGAGGGTGTATTCCCTGTGCCTGGTGTTGAGGGAGGGTGTATTCCCTGTGTCTGGGTTTGGGGGGAGGGTGTATACCCTGTGTCTGGGGTTGGTGGGAGGGTGTATACCCTGTGTCTGGGGTTGGGGGGAGGGTGTATTCCCTGTGTCTTCGGTTGGGGAGGGTGTATCCCCTGTGTCTGGGGGTTGGGGGAGGGGTCTATTCCCTGGGTCTGGGGTTGGGGGAGGGTGTATTTACTGTGTCTGTGGTTAGGGGAGGGATTATTCCCTGTGTCTGGAGATTGGGGGATGGTGTATTCCCTGTGTCTGGGGTTGGGGGAGGGTGTATTCCCTGTGTCTGTGGTTCTGTAGGGTGTATTTTCCTGTGTCTGGGGTTGGGGAGGGTGTATTCCCTGTGTCTGGTGTTGGGGGCGGGTGTATTCCCTGTGTCTGTGGTTCTGGAGTGTGTATTCCCTGTGTCTGGGGTTGGGGAAAAGGTGTATTCCCTGCGACTGGGGTTGGGGGAGTGTGTGTTCCCTGTGTCTGGGGTTGGGGGAAGGTGTATTCCCTGTGTCTGGGGTTGGGGGGGGAGGGTGTATTCCCTGTGTCTGGGGTTGGGGGGAACGCGTATTCCCTGTGTCTGGGGCTGGGGGATGGTGTATTCCCTGTGTCTGGTGTTGTGGGGGTGTATTCCCTGTGTCTGGAGTAGGGGGGAGGGTTTATTCCCTGTGTCTGAGGTTGGGGGGAGGGTGTACTCCCTGTGTCTGGGGTTGGGGGAGGGTGCATTCTCTGTGTCTGGTGTTGAGGGAGGGTGTATTCCCTGTGTCTGTGGTTCTGGAGGGTGTATTCCCTGTGTCTGGGGTTGGGGGAGGGTGTATTCCCTGCGTCTGGTGTTGTGGGGGGAGTGTGTGTTCCCTGTGTCTGGGGTTGGGGGAGGGTGTATTCCCTGTGTCTGGAGATTGGGGGAGGGTGTATTCCCTGTGTCTGGGGTTGGGGGAGGGTGTATTCCCTGTGTCTGGGTTTGGGTGAGGGTGTATTCCCTGTGTCTGTGGTTCTGGAGTGTGTATTCCCTGTGTCTGGGTTTGGGGGGAGGGTGTAATCCCTGTGCCCTGGGTTGGGGGGGAAGAGTGTATTCCCTGTGTCTGGGGTTGGGGGAGGGTGTATTCCCTGTGTCTTCGGTTGGGGAGGGTGTATTCCCTGTGTCTGGGGGTTGGGGGAGGGGTCTATTCCCTGGGTCTGGGTTTGGGGGAGGGTGTATTCACTGTGTCTGGGGTTAGGGGAGGGATTATTCCCTGTGTCTGGGGTTGGGGGAGGGTGTATTCCCTGTGTCTGGGGTTGGGGGGAGGGTATATTCCCTGTGTCTGGGGTTGGGGAAAAGGTGTATTCCCTGTGTCTGGGGTTGGGGGAGGGTGTATTCCCTGTGTCTGGGGTTGGGGGAGGGTTTATTCCCTGTGTCCGTGGTTCTGTAGGGTGTATTGTCCTGTGTCTGGGGTTGGGGAGGGTGTATTCCCTGTGTCTGGTGTTGGGGGAGGGTGTATTCCCTGTGTCTGTGGTTCTGGAGTGTGTATTCCCTGTGTCTGGGTTTGGGGGGAGGGTGTAATCCCTGTGTCTGGGGTTGGGGGGAGGGTGCATTCCCTGTGTCCTGGGTTGGGGGGAGAGTGTATTCCCTGTGTCTGGGGTTGGGGGAGGGTGTATTCCCTGTGTCTGGGATTGGGGGGAGCGTGTATTTCCTGTGTCTGGTGTTGGGGGAGGGTGTATTCCCTGTGTATGGGGTTGGGGGGAGGGTGTATTCCCTGTGTCTGGGGGTTGGGGGAGGGGTCTATTCCCTTGGTCTGGGGTTGGGGGAGGGTGTATTCACTGTGTCTGGGGTTAGGGGAGGGATTATTCCCTGTGTCTGGGGTTGGGGGAGGGTGTATTCCCTGTGTCTGGGGTTGGGGGGAGGGTATATTCCCTGTGTCTGGGGTTGGGGAAAAGGTGTATTCCCTGCGACTGGGGTTGGGGGAGTCTGTGTTCCCTGTGTCTGGGGTTGGGGGGGGAAGGTGTATTCCCTGTGTCTGGGGTTGGGGGGGGAGGGTGTATTCCCTGTGTCTGGTGTTGAGGGAGGGTGTATTCCCTGTGTCTGTGGTTCTGGAGGGTGTATTCCCTGTGTCTGGGGTTGGGGGAGGGTGTATTCCCTGCGTCTGGTGTTGTGGGGGGAGTGTGTGTTCCCTGTGTCTGGGGTTGGGGGAGGGTGTATTCCCTGTGTCTGGAGATTGGGGGAGGGTGTATTCCCTGTGTCTGGGGTTGGGTGAGGGTGTATTCCCTGTGCCTGTGGTTCTGTAGGGTGTATTTTCCTGTGCCTGGGGTTGGGGAGGGTGTATTCCCTGTGTCTGGTGTTGGGGGAGGGTGTATTCCCTGTGTCTGTGGTTCTGGAGTGTGTATTCGCTGTGTCTGGGTTTGGGGGGAGGGTGTAATCCCTGTGTCTGGGGTTGGGGGGAGGGTGTATTCCCTGTGTCCTGGGTTGGGGGGGGGGGGAGAGTGTATTCCCTGTGCCTGGGTTGGGGGGGGGAGAGTGTATTCCCTGTGTCTGGGAGTGGGGGGTGGGTGTATTCCCTGTGTCTGGGGTTGTGGGGAAGGCGTATTCCCTGTGTCTGGGGCTGGGAGAGGGTGTATTCCCTGTGTCTGGGGTTGGGTGAGGGTGTATTCCCTGTGTCTTCGGTTGGGGAGGGTGTATTCCCTGTGTCTGGGGGTTGGGGGAGGGGTCTATTCCCTGGGTCTGGGGTTGGGGGAGGGTGTATTCACTGTGTCTGGGGTTAGGGGAGGGATTATTCCCTGTGTCTGGGGTTGGGGGAGGGTGTATTCCCTGTGTCTGGGGTTGGGGGGAGGGTATATTCCCTGTGTCTGGGGTTGGGGAAAAGGTATATTCCCTGTGTCTGGGGTTGGGGAAAAGGTGTATTCCCTGCGACTGGGGTTGGGGGAAGGTGTGTTCCCTGTGTCTGGGGTTGGGGGAAGGTGTATTCCCTGTGTCTGGGGTTGGGGGGGGGGGGGAGGGTGTATTCCCTGTGTCTGGGGTTGGGGGGAACGCGTATTCCCTTTGCCTGGGGCTGGGGGATGGTGTATTCCCTGTCACTGGAGTAGGGGGGAGGGTGTATTCCCTGTGTCTGGTGTTGTGGGGGAAGGGTGTATTCCCTGTGTCTGGAGTTTGGGGGAGGGTGTATTCCCTGTGTCAGGAGATTGGGGGAGGGTGTATTCCCTGTGTCTGGGGTTGGGGGAGGGTGTATTCCCTGTGTCTGGGGTTGGGGGAGGGTGCATTCTCTGTGTCTGGTGTTGAGGGAGGGTGTATTCCCTGTGTCTGTGGTTCTGGAGGGTGTATTCCCTGTGTCTGGGGTTGGGGGAGGGTGTATTCCCTGTGTCTGGTGTTGTGGGGGAAGGGTGTATTCCCTGTGTCTGGAGTTTGGGGGAGGGTGTATTCCCTGTGTCAGGAGATTGGGGGAGGGTGTATTCCCTGTGTCTGGGGTTGGGGGGAACGCGTATTCCCTTTGTCTGGGGCTGGGGGATGGTGTATTCCCTGTGTCTGGTGTTGTGGGGGTGTATTCCCTGTCACTGGAGTTTGGGGGAGGGTGTATTCCCTGTGTCAGGAGATTGGGGGAGGGTGTATTCCCTGTGTCTGTGGTTCTGGAGTGTGTATTCCCTGTGTCTGGGTTTGGGGGGAGGGTGTAATCCCTGTGTCTGGGGTTGGGGGGAGGGTGCATTCCCTGTGTCCTGGGTTGGGGGGAGAGTGTATTCCCTGTGTCTGGGGTTGGGGGAGGGTGTATTCCCTGTGTCTGGGATTGGGGGGAGCGTGTATTTCCTGTGTCTGGGGTTGTAGGGGTGTATTCCCTCTGTCTGGAGTAGGGGGAGGGTGTATTCCCTGTGCCTGGAGTTGGGGGAGGGTGTATTCCCTGTGTCTGGGGTTGGGGGGAGGGTGTATTCCGTGTGTCTGGGGTTGGGGGGTGAGGGTATTCCCTGTGTCTGGAGTTGGGGTGAGCGTGTATTCCCTGTGTCTGGTGTTGGGGGTGGGTGTATTTCCTGTGTCTGGGGTTGGTGGGAGGGTGTATACCCTGTGTCTGGGGTTGGGGGGAGGGTGTATTCCCTGTGTCTGTGGTTCTGGAGGGTGTATTCCCTGTGTCTGGGGTTGGGGGAAGGTGTATTCCCTGTGTCTGGGGTTGGGGGGGGGGAGGGTGTATTCCCTGTGTCTGGGGTTGGGGGGAACGCGTATTCCCTGTGTCTGGGGCTGGGGGATGGTGTATTCCCTGTGTCTGGTGTTGTGGGGGTGTATTCCCTGTGTCTGGAGTAGGGGGTTGGGTGTATTCCCTGTGTCAGGTGATTGGGGGAGGGTGTATTCCCTGTGTCTGGGGTTGGGGGAGGGTGTATTCCCTGTGTCTGAGGTTGGGTGAGGGTGTATTCCCCGTGTCTGTGGTTCTGTAGGGTGTATTTTCCTATGTCTGGGGTTGGGGAGGGTGTATTCCCTGTGTCTGGTGTTGGGGGAGGGTGTATTCCCTGTGTCTGTGGTTCTGGAGTGTGTATTCCCTGTGTCTGGGTTTGGGGGGAGGGTGTAATCCCTGTGTCTGGGGTTGGGGGGAGGGTGCATTCCCTGTGTCCTGGGTTGGGGGGAGAGTGTATTCCCTGTGTCTGGGGTTGGGGGAGGGTGTATTCCCTGTGTCTGGGATTGGGGGGAGCGTGTATTTCCTGTGTCTGGTGTTGGGGGTGGGTGTATTCCCTGTGTCTGGGGTTGTGGGGAAGGCGTATTTCCTGTGTCTGTGGCTGGGGGAGGGTGTATTCCCTGTGTATGGGGTTGGGGGGAGGGTGTATTCCCTGTGTCTTCGGTTGGGGAGGGTGTATTCCCTGTGTCTGGGGGTTGGGGAGGGGTCTATTCCCTGGGTCTGGGGTTGGGGGAGGGTGTATTCACTGTGTCTGGGGTTAGGGGAGGGATTATTCCCTGTGTCTGGGGTTGGGGGAGGGTGTATTCCCTGTGTCTGGGGTTGCGGGGAGGGTATATTCCCTGTGTCTGAGGTTGGGGAAAAGGTGTATTCCCTGTGTCTGAGGTTGGGGGGAGGGTGTACTCCCTGTGTCTGGGGTTGGGGGAGGGTGCATTCTCTGGGTCTGGTGTTGAGGGAGGGTGTATTCCCTGTGTCTGTGGTTCTGGAGGGTGTATTCCCTGTGTCTGGGGTTGGGGGAGGGTGTATTCCCTGTGTCTGGGGCTGGGGGAGGGTGTATTCCCTGTGTCTGGGGTTGAGGGTGGGAGGGTGTATTTCCTGTGTCTGGGATTGGGGTAAAGCGTATTCCCTGTGTCTGGGGCTGGGGGAGGGTGTATTCCCTGTGTCTGGTGTTTTGGGGGTGTATTCCCTGTGTCTGGAGTAGGGGGGTGGGTGTATACCCTGTGTCTGGAGTTTGGGGGAGGGTGTATTCCCTGTGTCTGCGGTTGGGTGAGGGTGTATTCCCTGTGTCTGTGGTTCTGTAGGGTGTATTTTCCTGTGTCTGGGATTGGGGAGGGTGTAATCCCTGTGTCTGGGGTTGGGGGGTGTATTCCCTGTGTCTGGAGTTTGGGGGAGGGTGTATTGCCTGTGTCTGGGGTTGGGGGAGGGTGTATTCCCTGTGTCTGCGGTTGGGTGAGTGTGTATTCCCTGTGTCTCTGGTTCTGGAGGGTGTAATCCCTGTGTCTGGGTTTGGGGGGAGGGTGTAATCCCTGTGTCTGGGTTTGGGGGGAGGGTGTAATCCCTGTGTCTGGGGTTGGGGGGAGGGTGTATTCCCTGTGTCTGGGGTTGGGGGGAGAGTGTATTGCCTGTGTCTGGGGTTGGGGGAGGGTGTATTCCTTGTGTCTGGGATTGGGGTGAGCGTGTATTCCCTGTGTCTGGTGTTGGGGGTGGGTGTATTCCCTGTGTCTGGGGTTGGGGGGTGGGTGTATTTCCTGTGTCTGGGGTTGAGGGGAGGGTGTATACCCTGTGTCTGGGGTTGGGGAGAGGGTGTATTCCCTGTGTCTGGGGTTGGGGGAGGGTGTATTCCCTGTGTCTGGGGTTGGGGGGAGGGTGTATTCCCTGTGTCTGGGGTTGGGAGAGGGTGTATTCCCTGTGTCTGGGGTTGGGAGAGGGTGTATTCCCTGTGTCTGGGGTGGGGGATGTATTTCCTGTGTCTGGGGTTAGGGGAGTGTGTACTTCCTGTGTCTGGGGTCGGGGAGGGGTGTATTCCCTGTGTCTGGGATTGGGGTGAGCGTGTATTCCCTGTGGCTGGTGTTGGGGGTGGGTGTATTCCCTGTGTCTGGGGTTGGGGGGTGGGTGTATTTCCTGTGTCTGGGGTTTAGGGGGAGAGTGTATTCCCTGTGTCTGGAGTTGGGGGGATGGTATGTTCCCTGTGTCTGGGGTTGGGGGGGGGTGTATTCTCTGTGTCTGGGGTTGGGGGAGTGTGTATTTCCTGTGTCTGGGGTTAGGGGAGTATGTATTTCCTGTGTCTGGGGTTGGGGGAGGGGTGTATTCCCTGTGTCTGGGGTCGGGGGAGGGTGTATTCCCTGTATCTGGGGTTGGGGGGAGGGTGCATTTCCTGTGTCTGGGGTTGGGGGGAGGGTGTATTTCCTGTGTCTGGGGTTGGGGGGGAGGGTGTATTTCCTGTGCCTGGTGTTGGGGGGAGGGTGTATACCCTGTGTCCGGGGTTGGGGGGAGGGTGTATTCCCTGTATCTGAGGGTGGGGGGGAGGGGGTATTCCCTGTGTCTGGGGTTGGGGGAGGGTGTATTCCCTGTGTCTGGGGTTGGGGGGGGGGGGGCGGGGGTGAGGGTGTATACCCTGTGTCTGGAATTTGGGGGAGGGTGTATTCCCTGTGTCTGGAATTTGGGAGAGGGTGTATTCCCTGTGTCTGGGGTTGGGGGCGGGTGTATTCCCTGTGTCTGGTGTTGGGTGAGGGTGTATTCCCTGTGTCTGTGGTTCTGTAGGGTGTATTTTCCTGTGTCTGGGGTTGAGGGGAGGGTGTATACCCTGTGTCTGGGGTTGGGGGAGGGTATATTCCCTGTGTCTGGGGTTGGGGGGAGCGTGTATTTCCTGTGTCTGGTGTTGGGGGTGGGTGTATTCCCTGTGTCTGGAGTTTGGGGCAGGGTGTATTCCCTGTGTCTGGGGTTGCGTGAGGGTGTATTCCCTGTGGCTGTGGTTCTGTAGGGTGTATTTTCCTGTGTCTGGGGCTGGAGGAGGGTGTATTCCCTGTGTCTGGGGTTGGGGGGAGGCTTTATTCCCTGTGTCTGGAGTTGGGGAAAAGGTGTATTCCCCGCGACTGGGGTAGGGGGGAGTGTGTGTTCCCTGTGTCTGGGGTTGGGGGAAGGTGTATTCCCTGTGTCTGGGGTGGGGGGGGGAGGGTGTATTCCCTGTGTCTGGGGTTGGGGGAAAGGCGTATTCCCTGTGCTGGTGCTGGGGGTGGGTGTATTCCCTGTGTCTGGTGTTGTGGGGGTGTATTCCCTGTGTCTGGAGTAGGGAGGAGGGTGTATTTCCTGTGTCTGAGTTTGGGGGGAGGGTGTATTCCCTGTGTCTGGGGTTGAGGGAGGGTGTATTCCCTGTGTCTGTGGTTCTGGAGGGTGTATTCCCTGTGTCTGGTGTTGGGGGTGGGTGTATTCCCTGTGTTGGGGTTGTGGGGAAGGCGTATTCCCTGTTTCTGGGGCTGGGGGAGGTTGTATTCCCTGTGTCTGGGGTTGTAGGGGTGTATTCCCTCTGTCTGGAGTAGGGGGGAGGGTGTATTCGCTGTGTCTGGGGTTAGTGGAGGGTGTATTCCCTGTGTCTGGAGTTTGGGGGAGGGTGTATTCCCTGTGTCTGGGGTTGGGGGCGGGTTTATTCCCTGTGTCTGGGGTTGGGGGGAGAGTGTATTTCCTGTGTCTGGAGTTGGGGTGAGGATGTATTCCCTGTGTCTGTGGTTCTGGTGGGTGTAATCCCTGTGTCTGGGGTTGGGGAGGGTGTATTCCCTGTGTCTGGGGTTGGGGGGAGGGTGTATTCCCTGTGTCTGGGGTTGGGGGGAGGGAGTATTCTCTATGTCTGGGGTTGGGGGAGGGTGTATTCCCTGTGTCAGGGATTGGGGGGAGCGTGTATTCCCTGTGTCTGGTATTGGGGGTGGGTGTATTTCCTGTGTCTAGGGTTGGTGGGAGGGAGTATACCCTGTGTCTGGGGTTGGGGGGAGGGCGTATTCCCTGTGTCTTCGGTTGGGGAGGGTGTATTCCCTGTGTCTGGGGTTAGGGGAGGGATTATTCCCTGTGTCTGGTGTTGGGGGAGGGTGTATTCCCTGTGTCTGGGTTTGGGGGGAGGGTGTCATCCCTGTGTCTGGGGTTGGGGGGAGGGTGCATTCCCTGTGTCCTGGGTTGGGGGGAGAGTGTATTCCCTGTGTCTGGGGTTGGGGGAGGGTGTATTCCCTGTGTCTGGGATTGGGGGGAGCGTGTATTTCCTGTGTCTGGGGTTGTAGGGGTGTATTCCCTCTGTCTGGAGTAGGGGGAGGGTGTATTCCCTGTGCCTGGAGTTGGGGGAGGGTGTATTCCCTGTGTCTGGGGTTGGGGGGAGGGTGTATTCCGTGTGTCTGGGGTTGGGGGGTGAGGGTATTCCCTGTGTCTGGGGTTGGTGGGAGGGCGTATACCCTGTGTCTGGGGTTGGGGGGAGGGTGTATTCCCTGTGTCTTCGGTTGGGGGCGGGTGTATTCCCTGTGTCTGGAGTAGGGGGGAGGGTGTATTCCCTGTGTCTGTCGTTCTGGAGGGTGTATTCCCTGTGTCTGGGGTTGGGGGAAGGTGTATTCCCTGTGTCTGGGGTTGGGGGGGGAGGGTGTATTCCCTGTGTCTGGGGTTGGGGGGAACGCGTATTCCCTGTGTCTGGGGCTGGGGGATGATGTATTCCCTGTGTCTGGTGTTGTGGGGGTGCATTCCCTGTGTCTGGAGTAGGGGGTTGGGTGTATTCCCTGTGTCTGGGGTTGGGGGAGGGTGTATTCCCTGTGTCTGGGGTTGGGGGAGGGTGTATTCCCTGTGTCTGGGGTTGGGTGAGGGTGTATTCCCTGTGTCTGTGGTTCTGTAGGGTGTATTTTCCTGTGTCTGGGGTTGGGGAGGGTGTATTCCCTGTGTCTGGTGTTGGGGGAGGGTGTATTCCCTGTGTCTGTGGTTCTGGAGTGTGTATTCCCTGTGTCTGGGTTTGGGGGGAGGGTGTAATCCCTGTGTCTGGGGTTGGGGGGAGGTTGCATTCCCTGTGTCTGGTGTTGGGGGTGGGTGTATTCCCTGTGTCTGGGGTTCTGGAGGGTGTATTCCCTGTGTCTTCGGTTGGGGAGGGTGTATTCCCTGTGTCTGGGGGTTGGGGGAGGGGTCTATTCCCTGGGTCTGAGGTTGGGGGAGGGTGTATTCACTGTGTCTGGGGTTAGGGGAGGGATTATTCCCTGTGTCTGGGGTTGCGTGAGGGTGTATTCCCTGTGGCTGTGGTTCTGTAGGGTGTATTTTCCTGTGTCTGGGGTTGGGGAGGGTTAATTTCCTGTGTCTGGTGTTGGGGGTGGGTGTATTCCCTGTGTCTGGGGTTGGGGGGAACGCGTATTCCCTGTGTCTGGGGCTGGAGGAGGGTGTATTCCCTGTGTCTGGGGTTGGGGGGAGGGTATATTCCCTGTGTCTGGAGTTGGGGAAAAGGTGTATTCCCCGCGACTGGGGTAGGGGGGAGTGTGTGTTCCCTGTGTCTGGGGTTGGGGGAAGGTGTATTCCCTGTGTCTGGGGTGGGGGGGGGAGGGTGTATTCCCTGTGTCTGGGGTTGGGGGAAAGGCGTATTCCCTGTGCTGGTGCTGGGGGTGGGTGTATTCCCTGTGTCTGGTGTTGTGGGGGTGTATTCCCTGTGTCTGGAGTAGGGGGGAGGGTGTATTTCCTGTGTCTGAGTTTGGGGGGAGGGTGTATTCCCTGTGTCTGGGGTTGAGGGAGGGTGTATTCCCTGTGTCTGTGGTTCTGGAGGGTGTATTCCCTGTGTCTGGTGTTGGGGGTGGGTGTATTCCCTGTGTTGGGGTTGTGGGGAAGGCGTATTCCCTGTTTCTGGGGCTGGGGGAGGTTGTATTCCCTGTGTCTGGGGTTGTAGGGGTGTATTCCCTCTGTCTGGAGTAGGGGGGAGGGTGTATTCGCTGTGTCTGGGGTTAGTGGAGGGTGTATTCCCTGTGTCTGGAGTTTGGGGGAGGGTGTATTCCCTGTGTCTGGGGTTGGGGGCGGGTGTATTCCCTGTGTCTGGGGTTGGGGGGAGAGTGTATTTCCTGTGTCTGGAGTTGGGGTGAGGATGTATTCCCTGTGTCTGTGGTTCTGGTGGGTGTAATCCCTGTGTCTGGGGTTGGGGAGGGTGTATTCCCTGTGTCTGGGGTTGGGGGGAGGGTGTATTCCCTGTGTCTGGGGTTGGGGGGAGGGAGTATTCTCTATGTCTGGGGTTGGGGGAGGGTGTATTCCCTGTGTCAGGGATTGGGGGGAGCGTGTATTCCCTGTGTCTGGTATTGGGGGTGGGTGTATTTCCTGTGTCTTGGGTTGGTGGGAGGGAGTATACCCTGTGTCTGGGGTTGGGGGGAGGGCGTATTCCCTGTGTCTTCGGTTGGGGAGGGTGTATTCCCTGTGTCTGGGGTTAGGGGAGGGATTATTCCCTGTGTCTGGAGTAGGGGGAGGGTGTATTTCCTGTGTCTGTGGTTCTGGAGGGTGCATTCCCTGTGTCTGGGGTTGGGGGAGGGTGTATTCCCTGTGTCTGGTGTTGTGGGGGAAGGGTGCATTCCCTGTGTCTGGAGTTTGGGGGAGGGTGTATTCCCTGTGTCAGGAGATTGGGGGAGGGTGTATTCCCTGTGTCTGGGGTTGGGGGAGGGTGTGTTCCCTGTGTCTGGTGTTGGGGGAGGGTGTATTCCCTGTGTCTGGGTTTGGGGGGAGGGTGTAATCCCTGTGTCTGGGGTTGGGGGGAGGGTGCATTCCCTGTGTCCTGGGTTGGGGGGAGGGTGCATTCCCTGTGTCCTGGGTTGGGGGGAGAGTGTATTCCCTGTGTCTGGGGTTGGGGGAGGGTGTATTCCCTGTGTCTGGGATTGGGGGGAGCGTGTATTTCCTGTGTCTGGGGTTGTAGGGGTGTATTCCCTCTGTCTGGAGTAGGGGGAGGGTGTATTCCCTGTGCCTGGAGTTGGGGGAGGGTGTATTCCCTGTGTCTGGGGTTGGGGGGAGGGTGTATTCCGTGTGTCAGGGGTTGGGGGGTGAGGGTATTCCCTGTGTCTGGGGTTGGTGGGAGGGTGTATACCCTGTGTCTGGGGTTGGGGGGAGGGTGTATTCCCTGTGTCTTCGGTTGGGGGCGGGTGTATTCCCTGTGTCTGGAGTAGGGGGGAGGGTGTATTCCCTGTGTCTGTGGTTGGGGGAGGGTGCATTCTCTGTCTGGTGTTGAGGGAGGGTGTATTCCCTGTGTCTGTGGTTCTGGAGGGTGTATTCCCTGTGTCTGGGGTTGGGGGAAGGTGTATTCCCTGTGTCTGGGGTTGGGGGGGGGAGGGTGTATTCCCTGTGTCTGGGGTTGGGGGGAACGCGTATTCCCTGTGTCTGGGGCTGGGGGATGGTGTATTCCCTGTGTCTGGTGTTGTGGGGGTGTATTCCCTGTGTCTGGAGTAGGGGGTTGGGTGTATTCCCTGTGTCAGGTGATTGGGGGAGGGTGTATTCCCTGTGTCTGGGGTTGGGGGAGGGTGTATTCCCTGTGTCTGGGGTTGGGTGAGGGTGTATTCCCTGTGTCTGTGGTTCTGTAGGGTGTATTTTCCTGTGTCTGGGGTTGGGGAGGGTGTATTCCCTGTGTCTGGTGTAGGGGGAGGGTGTATTCCCTGTGTCTGTGGTTCTGGAGTGTGTATTCCCTGTGTCTGGGTTTGGGGGGAGGGTGTAATCCCTGTGTCTGGGGTTGGGGGGAGGGTGAATTCCCTGTGTCCTGGGTTGGGGGGAGAGTGTATTCCCTGTGTCTGGGGTTGGGGGAGGGTGTATTCCCTGTGTCTGGGATTGGGGGGAGCGTGTATTTCCTGTGTCTGGTGTTGGGGGTGGGTGTATTCCCTGTGTCTGGGGTTGTGGGGAAGGCGTATTTCCTGTGTCTGTGGCTGGGGGAGGGTGTATTCCCTGTGTATGGGGTTGGGGGGAGGGTGTATTCCCTGTGTCTTCGGTTGGGGAGGGTGTATTCCCTGTGTCTGGGGGTTGGGGGAGGGGTCTATTCCCTGGGTCTGGGGTTGGGGGAGGGTGTATTCACTGTGTCTGGGGTTAGGGGAGGGATTATTCCCTGTGTCTGGGGTTGGGGGAGGGTGTATTCCCTGTGTCTGGGGTTGGGGGGAGGGTGTACTCCCTGTGTCTGGGGTTGGGGGAGGGTGCATTCTCTGTGTCTGGTGTTGAGGGAGGGTGTATTCCCTGTGTCTGTGGTTCTGGAGGGTGTATTCCCTGTGTCTGGGGTTGGGGGAGGGTGTTTTCCCTGTGTCTGGGGCCGGGGGAGGATGTATTCCCTGTGTCTGGGGTTGAGGGGGGGAGGGTATATTTCCTGTGTCTGGGATTGGGGTAAGGCGTATTCCCTGTGTCTGGGGCTGGGGGAGGGTGTATTCCCTGTGTCTGGTGTTTTGGGGGTGTATTCCCTGTGTCTGGAGTTTGGGGGAGGGTGTATTGCCTGTGTCTGGGGTTGGGGGAGGGTGTATTCCCTGTGTCTGCGGTTGGGTGAGTGTGTATTCCCTGTGTCTCTGGTTCTGGAGGGTGTAATCCCTGTGTCTGGGTTTGGGGGGAGGGTGTAATCCCTGTGTCTGGGGTTGGGGGGAGGGTGTATTCCCTGTGTCTGGGATTGGGGTGAGCGTGTGTTCCCTGTGTCTGGTGTTGGGGGTGGGTGTATTCCCTGTGTCTGGGGTTGGGGGGTGGGTGTATTTCCTGTGTCTGGGGTTGAGGGGAGGGTGTATACCCTGTGTCTGGGGTTGGGGGGAGGGTGTATTCCCTGTGTCTGGGGTTGGGGGAGGGTGTATTCCCTGTGTCTGGGGTTGGGGGGAGGGTGTATTCCCTGTGTCTGGGGTTGGGAGAGGGTGTATTCCCTGTGTCTTGGGTTGGGAGAGGGTGTATTCCCTGTGTCTGGGGTGGGGGATGTATTTCCTGTGTCTGGGGTTAGGGGAGTGTGTACTTCCTGTGTCTGGGGTCGGGGAGGGGTGTATTCCCTGTGTCTGGGGTTTAGGGGGAGAGTGTATTCCCTGTGTCTGGAGTTGGGGGGATGGTGTGTTCCCTGTGTCTGGGGTTGGGGGGGGGTGTATTCTCTGTGTCTGGGGTTGGGGGAGTGTGTATTTCCTGTGTCTGGGGTTAGGGGAGTATGTATTTCCTGTGTCTGGGGTTGGGGGAGGGGTGTATTCCCTGTGTCTGGGGTCGGGGGAGGGTGTATTCCCTGTATCTGGGGTTGGGGGGAGGGTGTATTTCCTGTGTCTGGGGTTGGGGGAAGGGTGTATTTCCTGTGTCTGGGGTTGGGGGGAGGGTGCATTTCCTGTGTCTGGGGTTGGGGGGAGGGTGTATTTCCTGTGTCTGGGGTTGGGGGGGAGGGTGTATTTCCTGTGCCTGGTGTTGGGGGGAGGGTGTATACCCTGTGTCCGGGGTTGGGGGGAGGGTGTATTCCCTGTATCTGAGGGTGGGGGGGAGGGGGTATTCCCTGTGTCTGGGGTTGGGGGAGGGTCCATTCTCTGTGTCTGGTATTGAGGTAGGGTGTATTCCCTGTGTCTGTGGTTCTGGAGGGTGTATTCCCTGTGTCTGGGGTTGGGGGAGGGTGTATTCCCTGTGTCTGGGGTTGGGGGGCGGCGGGGGTGAGGGTGTATACCCTGTGTCTGGAATTTGGGGGGAGCGTGTATTTCCTGTGTCTGGTGTTGGGGGTGGGTGTATTCCCTGTGTCTGGAGTTTGGGGCAGGGTGTATTCCCTGTGTCTGGGGTTGCGTGAGGGTGTATTCCCTGTGGCTGTGGTTCTGTAGGGTGTATTTTCCTGTGTCTGGGGTTGGGGAGGGTTAATTTCCTGTGTCTGGTGTTGGGGGTGGGTGTATTCCCTGTGTCTGGGGTTGGGGGGAACTCGTATTCCCTGTGTCTGGGGTTGGGGGGAACGCGTATTCCCTGTGTCTGGGGCTGGAGGAGGGTGTATTCCCTGTGTCTGGGGTTGGGGGGAGGGTATATTCCCTGTGTCTGGAGTTGGGGAAAAGGTGTATTCCCCGCGACTGGGGTAGGGGGGAGTGTGTGTTCCCTGTGTCTGGGGTTGGGGGAAGGTGTATTCCCTGTGTCTGGGGTGGGGGGGGAGGGTGTATTCCCTGTGTCTGGGGTTGGGGGAAAGGCGTATTCCCTGTGCTGGTGCTGGGGGTGGGTGTATTCCCTGTGTCTGGTGTTGTGGGGGTGTATTCCCTGTGTCTGGAGTAGGGGGGAGGGTGTATTCCCTGTGTCTTCGGTTGGGGAGGGTGTATTCCCTGTGTCTGGGGGTTGGGGGAGGGGTCTATTCCCTGGGTCTGGGGTTGGGGGAGGGTGTGTTCACTGTGTCTGGGGTTAGGGGAGGGATTATTCCCTATGATTGGGGTTGGGGGAGGGTGTATTCCCTGTGTCTGGGGTTGGGGGGAGGGTATATTCCCTGTGTCTGGGGTTGTGGGGAAGGCGTATTCCCTGTGTCTGGGGTTGGGGGGAGGGTATATTCCCTGTGTCTGGGGTTGTGGGGAAGGCGTATTCCCTGTGTCTGGGGCTGGAGGAGGGTGTATTCCCTGTGTCTGGGGTTGGGGGGAGGGTATATTCCCTGTGTCTGGAGTTGGGGAAAAGGTGTATTCCCCGCGACTGGGGTAGGGGGGAGTGTGTGTTCCCTGTGTCTGGGGTTGGGGGAAGGTGTATTCCCTGTGTCTGGGGTGGGGGGGGAGGGTGTATTCCCTGTGTCTGGGGTTGGGGGAAAGGCGTATTCCCTGTGCTGGTGCTGGGGGTGGGTGTATTCCCTGTGTCTGGTGTTGTGGGGGTGTATTCCCTGTGTCTGGAGTAGGGGGGAGGGTGTATTCCCTGTGTCTTCGGTTGGGGAGGGTGTATTCCCTGTGTCTGGGGGTTGGGGGAGGGGTCTATTCCCTGGGTCTGGGGTTGGGGGAGGGTGTGTTCACTGTGTCTGGGGTTAGGGGAGGGATTATTCCCTATGATTGGGGTTGGGGGAGGGTGTATTCCCTGTGTCTGGGGTTGGGGGGAGGGTATATTCCCTGTGTCTGGGGTTGTGGGGAAGGCGTATTTCCTGTGTCTGTGGCTGGGGGAGGGTGTGTTCCCTGTGTATGGGGTTGGGGGGAGGGTGTATTCCCTGTGTCTTCGGTTGGGGAGGGTGTATTCCCTGTGTCTGGGGGTTGGGGGAGGGGTCTATTCCCTGGGTCTGGGGTTGGGGGAGGGTGTGTTCACTGTGTCTGGGGTTAGGGGAGGGATTATTCCCTATGATTGGGGTTGGGGGAGGGTGTATTCCCTGTGTCTGGGGTTGGGGGAGGGTATATTCCCTGTGTCTGGGGTTGGGGAAAAGGTGTATTCCCTGCGACTGGGGTTGGGGGAGTGTGTGTGTTCCCTGTGTCTGGGGTTGGGGGAAGGTGTATTCCCTGTGTCTGGGGTTGGGGGGGGGAGGGTGTATTCCCTGAGTCTGGGGTTGGGGGGGGATGATGTATTCCATGTGTCTGGTGTTGTGGGGGTGTATTCCCTGTGTCTGGAGTAGGGGGGAGGGTGTATTCCCTGTGTCTGAGGTTGTGGGGAGGGTGTACTCCCAGTGTCTGGGGTTGGGGGAGGGTGTATTCCCTGTGTCTGTGGTTCTGGAGGGTGTATTCCCTGTGTCTGGGGTTGGGGGGGGAGGGTGTATTCCCTGTGTCTGGAGATTGGGGGAGGGTGTATTCCCTGTGTCTGGGGTTGGGGGAGGGTGTATTCCCTGTGTCTGGGGTTGGGTGAGGGTGTATTCCCTGTGTCTGTGGTTCTGTAGGGTGTATTTTCCTGTGTCTGGGTTTGGGGAGGGTGTATTCCCTGTGTCCTGGGTTGGGGGGAGAGTGTATTCCCTGTGTCTGGGGTTCGGGGAGGGAGTATTCCCTGTGTCTGGAGTTGGGGGAGGGTGTATTCCCTGTGTCTGGGGTTGGGGGGAGGGTATATTCCCTGTGTCTGGGGTTCGGGAAAAGGTGTATTCCCTGCGACTGGGGTTGGGGGAGTGTGTGTTCCCTGTGTCTGGGGTTGGGGGAGTGTGTGTTCCCTGTGTCTGGGGTTGGGGGAAGGTGTATTCCCTGTGTCTGGGGTTGTAGGGGTGTATTCCCTCTGTCTGGAGTAGGGGGAGGGTGTATTCCCTGTGCCTGGAGTTGGGGGAGGGTGTATTCCCTGTGTCTGGGGTTGGGGGGAGGGTGTATTTCCTGTGTCTGGGGTTGGGGGGAGGGTGTATTCCCTGTGTCTGGGGTTGGGGGGAGGGTGTATTCCCTGTGTCTTCGGTTAGGGGCGGGTGTATTCCCTGTGTCTGGGGTTGGGGGAGGGGTCTATTCCCTGGGTCTGGGGTTGGGGGAGGGTGTATTCACTGTGTCTGGGATTAGGGGAGGGATTATTCCCTGTGTCTGGGGTTGGGGGAGGGTGTATTCCCTGTGTATGGGTTTGGGGGGAGGGTATATTCCCTGCGTCTGGGGTTGGGGAAAAGGTGTGTTCCCTGTGTCTGGGATTGGGGGAAGGTGTATTTCCTGTGTCTGGGATTGGGGGGAAGGCGTATTCCCTGTGTCTGCAGTAGGGGGGAGGGTGTATTGCATGTGTCTGCGGTTGGGTGAGGGTGTATTCCCTGTGTCTGTGGTTCTGTAGGGTGTATTTTCCTGTGTCTGGGTTTGGGGAGGGTGTATTCCCTGTGTCTCTGGTTCTGGAGTGTGTAATCCCTGTGTCTGGGGTTGGGGGTTGTATTCCCTGTGTCTGGAGATTGGGGGAGGGTGTATTCCCTGTGTCTGGGGTTGGGGGAGGGTGTATTCCCTGTGTCTGGGGTTGGGGGAGGGTGTATTCCCTGTGTCTGCGGTTGGGTGAGGGTGTATTCCCTGTGTCTGTGGTTCTGGAGGGTGTAATCCCTGTGTCTGGGGTTGGGGGGAGGGTGTAATCCCTGTGTCTGCGGTTGGGGGGAGGGTGTATTCCCTGTGTCTGGGGTTGGGGGGAGAGTGTATTGCCTGTGTCTGGGGTTGGGGGAGGGTGTATTCCCTGTGTCTGGGATTGGGGTGAGCGTGTATTCCTTGTGTCTGGTGTTGGGGGTGGGTGTATTCCCTGTGTCTGGGGTTGGGGGGTGGGTGTATTTCCTGTGTCTGGGGTTGGGGGGTGGGTGTATTTCCTGTGTCTGGGGTTGAGGGGAGGGTGTATACCCTGTGTCTGGGGTTGGGGGGAGGGTGTATTCCCTGTGTCTGGGTGTGGGGGAGGGTGTATTCCCTGTGTCTGGGGTTGGGGGGAGGGTGTATTCCCTGTGTCTGGGGTTGGGGGGAGGGTGTATTCCCTGTGTCTGGGGTTGGGGGAGAGTGTATTCCCTGTGTCTGGCGTTCGGGGAGGGTGCATTCCCTGTGTCTGGCATTCGGGGAGGGTGTATTCCCTGTGTATGGCGTTCGGGGAGGGTGTATTCCCTGTGTCTGGGGTTGGGAGAGGGTGTATTCCCTGTGTCTGTGGTTGGGAGAGGGTGTATTCCCTGTGTCTGGGGTTGGGGGGGGGGTGTATTCTCTGTGTCAGGGGTTGGGGGAGTGTGTATTTACTGTGTACGGGGTTAGGGGAGTATGTATTTCCTGTGTCTGGGGTTGGGGGAAGGGTGTATTTCCTGTGTCTGGGTTTGGGGGGAGGGTGCATTTCCTGTGTCTGGGGTTGGGGGGAGGGTGTATTTCCTGTGTCTGGGGTTGGGGGGGGAGGGTGTATTTCCTGTGCCTGGTGTTGGGGGGAGGGTGTATACCCTGTGTCCGGGGTTGGGGGGAGGGTGTATTCCCTGTGTCCGGGGTTGGGGGGATTGTGTATACCCTGTGTCCGCGGTTGGGGGGGAGGGTGTATTCCCTGTGTCTGAGGTTGGGGGGGAGGGGGTATTCCCTGTGTCTGGGGTTGGGGGAGGGTCAATTCTCTGTGTCTGGTATTGAGGTAGGGTGTATTCCCTGTGTCTGTGGTTCTGGAGGGTGTATTCCCTGTGTCTGGGGTTGGGGGAGGGTGTATTCCCTGTGTCTGGGGTTGGGGGGGGGGTAGGGTGTATTCCCTGTGTCTGGAATTTGGGGGAGGGTGTATTCCCTGTGTCTGGAATTTGGGGGAGGGTGTATTCCCTGTGTCTGGGGTTGGGGGAGGGTGTATTCCCTGTGTCTGGTGTTGGGTGAGGGTGTATTCCCTGTGTCTGTGGTTCTGTAGGGTGTATTTTCCTGTGTCTGGTGTTGGGGAGGGTGTATTCCCTGTGTCTCGTGTTGGGGGAGGGTGTATTCCCTGTGTCTGTGGTTCTGGAGGGTGTATTTTCCTGTGTCTGGTGTTGGGGGTGGGTGTATTCCCTGTGTCTTGGGTTGTCGAGAAGGCGTATTCCCTGTGTCTGGGGCTGGAGGAGGGTGTATTCCTTGTGGCTGTGGTTCTGTAGGGTGTATTTTCCTGTGTCTGGGGTTGGGGAGGGTGAATTTCCTGTGTCTGGTGTTGGGGGTGGGTGTGTTCCCTGTGTCTGGGGTTGTGGGGAAGGCGTATTCCCTGTGTCTGGGGCTGGGGGGAGGGTATATTCCCTGTGTCTGGAGTTGGGGAAAAGGTGTATTCCCCGCGACTGGGGTAGGGGGAGTGTGTGTTCCCTGTGTCTGGGGTTGGGGGAAGGTGTATTCCCTGTGTCTGGGGTGGGGGCGGAGGGTGTATTCCCTGTGTCTGGGGTTGGGGGAAAGGCGTATTCCCTCTGTCTGGAGTAGGGGGGAGGTTGTATTCGCTGTGTCTGGGGTTGGGGGGTGTATTCCCTGTGTCTGGAGTTGGGGGAGGGTGTATTCCCTGTGTCTGGGGTTAGTGGAGGGTGTATTCCCTGTGTCTGGAGTTTGGGGGAGGGTGTATTCCCTGTGTCTGGGGTTGGGGGAGGGTGTATTCCCTGTGTCTGGGGTTGGGGGGAGAGTGTATTCCCTGTGTCTGTGGTTCTGGAGGGTGTAATCCCTGTGTCTGGGGTTGGGGAGGGTGTATTCCCTGTGTCTGGGTTTGGGGGGAGGGTGTATTCCCTGTGTCTGGGGTTGGGGAGAGGGAGTATTCTCTGTGTCTGGGGTTGGGGGAGGGTGTATTCCCTGTGTCAGGGATTGGGGGGAGCGTGTATTCCCTGTGTCTGGTATTGGGGGTGGGTGTATTTCCTGTGTCTTGGGTTGGTGGGAGGGTGTATACCCTGTGTCTGGGGTTGGGGGGAGGGTGTATTCCCTGTGTCTTAGGTTGGGGAGGGTGTATTCCCTGTGTCTGGGGTTGGGGGAGGGGTCTATTCCCTGGGTCTGGGGTTGGGGGAGGGTGTATTCCCCGTGTCTGGGGTTGGGGGGACCGTGTATTTCCTGTGTCTGGAGTTTGGGGGAGGGTGTATTCCCAGTGTCTGGGGTTGCGTGAGGGTGTATACCCTGTGTCTGTGGTTCTGTAGGGTGTATTTTCCTGTGTCTGGGGTTGGGGAGGGTGTATTCCCTGTGTCTGGTGTTGGGGGTGGGTGTATTCCCTGTGTCTGGGGTTGTGGGGAGGGTGTATTCCCTGTGTCTGGGGCTGGGGGAGGGTGTATTCCCTGTGTCTGGGGTTGGGGGGAGGGTATATTCCCTGTGTCTGGAGTAGGGGGGAGGGTGTATTCCCTGTGTCTGGGGTTGGGGGAGGGTGCATTCTCTGTGTATGGTGTTGAGGGAGGATGTATTCCCTGTGTCTGTGGTTCTGGAGGGTGTATTCCCTGTGTCTGGTGTTGGGGGTGGGTGTATTACCTGTGTCTGGGGTTGTGGGGAAGGCGTATTCCCTGTTTGTGGGGCTGGGGGAGGTTGTATTCCCTGTGACTGGGGTTGTAGGGGTGTATTCCCTCTGTCTGGAGTAGGGGGGAGGGTGTGTTCGCTGTGTCTGGGGTTGGGGGGTGTATTCCCTGTGTCTGTAGTTGGGGGAGGGTGTATTCCCGGTGTCTGGGGTTTGGGGAGGGTGTATTCCCTGTGTCTGGGGTTGGGGAGAGGAAGTATTCTGTGTCTGGGGTTGGGGGAGGGTGTATTCCCTGTGTCAAGGATTGGGGGGAGCGTGTATTCCCTGTGTCTGGTATTGGGGGTGGGTGTATTCCCTGTGTCTTGGGTTGGTGGGAGGGTGTATACCCTGTGTCTGGGGTTGTGGGGAGGGTGTATTCCCTGTGTCTTCGGTTGGGGAGGGTGTATTCCCTGTGTATGGGGTTGGGGGGGTGTATTCCCTGTGTCTGGGGTTGGAGGGAGGGTATATTCCCTGTGTCTGGGGTTGGGGAAAAGGTGTATTCCCTGCGACTGGGGTTGGGGGAGTGTGTGTTCCCTGTGTCTGGGGTTGAGGGAACGCGTATTCCCTGTGTCTGGGGCTGGGGGAGGGTGTATTCCCTGTGTCTGGGGTTGGGGGGTGGGTGTATTTCCTGTGTCTGGGGTTGAGGGGAGGGTGTATACCCTGTGTCTGGGGTTGGGGGGAGGGTGTATTCCCTGTGTCTGGGGTTGGGGGAGGGTGTATTCCCTGTGTCTGGGGTTGGGGGGAGGGTGTATTCCCTGTGTCTGGGGTTGGGAGAGGGTGTATTCCCTGTGTCTGGGGTTGGGAGAGGGTGTATTCCCTGTGTCTGGGGTGGGGGATGTATTTCCTGTGTCTGGGGTTAGGGGAGTGTGTACTTCCTGTGTCTGGGGTCGGGGAGGGGTGTATTCCCTGTGTCTGGGGTTTAGGGGGAGAGTGTATTCCCTGTGTCTGGAGTTGGGGGGATGGTGTGTTCCCTGTGTCTGGGGTTGGGGGGGGGGTGTATTCTCTGTGTCTGGGGTTAGGGGAGTGTGTATTTCCTGTGTCTGGGGTAAGGGGAGTATGTATTTCCTGTGTCTGGGGTTGGGGGAGGGGTGTATTCCCTGTGTCTGGGGTCGGGGGAGGGTGTATTCCCTGTATCTGGGGTTGGGGGGAGGGTGTATTTCCTGTGTCTGGGGTTGGGGGAAGGGTGTATTTCCTGTGTCTGGGGTTGGGGGGAGGGTGCATTTCCTGTGTCTGGGGTTGGGGGGAGGGTGTATTTCCTGTGTCTGGGGTTGGGGGGGAGGGTGTATTTCCTGTGCCTGGTGTTGGGGGGAGGGTGTATACCCTGTGTCCGGGGTTGGGGGGAGGGTGTACACCCTGTGTCCGGGGTTGGGGGGGAGGGTGTATTCCCTGTATCTGAGGGTGGGGGGGAGGGTCCATTCTCTGTGTCTGGTATTGAGGTAGGTTGTATTCCCTGTGTCTGTGGTTCTGGAGGGTGTATTCCCTGTGTCTGGGGTTGGGGGAGGGTGTATTCCCTGTGTCTGGGGTTGGGGGGCGGCGGGGGTGAGGGTGTATACCCTGTGTCTGGAATTTGGGGGAAGGTGTATTCCCTGTGTCTGGAATTTGGGAGAGGGTGTATTCCCTGTGTCTGGGGTTGGGGGCGGGTGTATTCCCTGTGTCTGGTGTTGGGTGAGGGTGTATTCCCTGTGTCTGTGGTTCTGTAGGGTGTATTTTCCTGTGTCTGGGGTTGAGGGGAGGGTGTATACCCTGTGTCTGGGGTTGGGGGAGGGTGTATTTCCTGTGTCTGGTGTTGGGGGTGGGTGTATTCCCTGTGTCTGGAGTTTGGGGCAGGGTGTATTCCCTGTGTCTGGGGTTGCGTGAGGGTGTATTCCCTGTGGCTGTGGTTCTGTAGGGTGTATTTTCCTGTGTCTGGGGTTGGGGAGGGTTAATTTCCTGTGTCTGGTGTTGGGGGTGGGTGTATTCCCTGTGTCTGGGGTTGGGGGGAACGCGTATTCCCTGTGTCTGGGGCTGGAGGAGGGTGTATTCCCTGTGTCTGGGGTTGGGGGGAGGGTATATTCCCTGTGTCTGGAGTTGGGGAAAAGGTGTATTCCCCGCGACTGGGGTAGGGGGGAGTGTGTGTTCCCTGTGTCTGGGGTTGGGGGAAGGTGTATTCCCTGTGTCTGGGGTGGGGGGGGAGGGTGTATTCCCTGTGTCTGGGGTTGGGGGAAAGGCGTATTCCCTGTGCTGGTGCTGGGGGTGGGTGTATTCCCTGTGTCTGGTGTTGTGGGGGTGTATTCCCTGTGTCTGGAGTAGGGGGGAGGGTGTATTCCCTGTGTCTGAGTTTGGGGGGAGGGTGTATTCCCTGTGTCTGGGGTTGAGGGAGGGTGTATTCCCTGTGTCTGTGGTTCTGGAGGGTGTATTCCCTGTGTCTGGTGTTGGGGGTGGGTGTATTCCCTGTGTTGGGGTTGTGGGGAAGGCGTATTCCCTGTTTCTGGGGCTGGGGGAGGTTGTATTCCCTGTGTCTGGGGTTGTAGGGGTGTATTCCCTCTGTCTGGAGTAGGGGGGAGGGTGTATTCGCTGTGTCTGGGGTTAGTGGAGGGTGTATTCCCTGTGTCTGGAGTTTGGGGGAGGGTGTATTCCCTGTGTCTGGGGTTGGGGGCGGGTGTATTCCCTGTGTCTGGGGTTGGGGGAGGGTGTATTCCCTGTGTCAGGGATTGGGGGGAGCGTGTATTCCCTGTGTCTTCGGTTGGGGAGGGTGTATTCCCTGTGTCTGGGGTTGGGGAGGGGTCTATTCCCTGGGTCTGGGGTTGGGGGAGGGTGTATTCACTGTGTCTGGGGTTAGGGGAGGGATTATTCCCTGTGTCTGGAGTAGGGGGAGGGTGTATTTCCTGTGTCTGTGGTTCTGGAGGGTGCATTCCCTGTGTCTGGGGTTGGGGGAGGGTGTATTCCCTGTGTCTGGTGTTGTGGGGGAAGGGTGCATTCCCTGTGTCTGGAGTTTGGGGGAGGGTGTATTCCCTGTGTCAGGAGATTGGGGGAGGGTGTATTCCCTGTGTCTGGGGTTGGGGGAGGGTGTATTCCCTGTGTCTGGGGTTGGGGGAGGGTGTATTCCCTGTGTCTGTGGTTCTGTAGGGTGTATTTTCCTGTGTCTGGGGTTGGGGAGGGTGTATTCCCTGTGTCTGGTGTTGGGGGAGGGTGTATTCCCTGTGTCTGTGGTTCTGGAGTGTGTATTCCCTGTGTCTGGGTTTGGGGGGAGGGTGTAATCCCTGTGTCTGGGGTTGGGGGGAGGGTGCATTCCCTGTGTCCTGGGTTGGGGGGAGAGTGTATTCCCTGTGTCTGGGGTTGGGGGTGGGTGTATTCCCTGTGTCTGGGGTTGTGGGGAAGGCGTATTTCCTGTGTCTGTGGCTGGGGGAGGGTGTGTTCCCTGTGTATGGGGTTGGGGGGAGGGTGTATTCCCTGTGTCTTCGGTTGGGGAGGGTGTATTCCCTGTGTCTGGGGGTTGGGGGAGGGGTCTATTCCCTGGGTCTGGGGTTGGGGGAGGGTGTGTTCACTGTGTCTGGGGTTAGGGGAGGGATTATTCCCTATGATTGGGGTTGGGGGAGGGTGTATTCCCTGTGTCTGGGGTTGGGGGGAGGGTATATTCCCTGTGTCTGGGGTTGGGGAAAAGTAGTATTCCCTGCGACTGGGGTTGGGGGAGTGTGTGTGTTCCCTGTGTCTGGGGTTGGGGGAAGGTGTATTCCCTGTGTCTGGGGTTGGGGGGGGGAGGGTGTATTCCCTGAGTCTGGGGTTGGGGGGGGATGGTGTATTCCATGTGTCTGGTGTTGTGGGGGTGTATTCCCTGTGTCTGGAGTAGGGGGGAGGGTGTATTCCCTGTGTCTGAGGTTGTGGGGAGGGTGTACTCCCAGTGTCTGGGGTTGGGGGAGGGTGTATTCCCTGTGTCTGTGGTTCTGGAGGGTGTATTCCCTGTGTCTGGGGTTGGGGGGGGAGGGTGTATTCCCTGTGTCTGGAGATTGGGGGAGGGTGTATTCCCTGTGTCTGGGGTTGGGGGAGGGTGTATTCCCTGTGTCTGGGGTTGGGTGAGGGTGTATTCCCTGTGTCTGTGGTTCTGTAGGGTGTATTTTCCTGTGTCTGGGTTTGGGGAGGGTGTATTCCCTGTGTCCTGGGTTGGGGGGGAGAGTGTATTCCCTGTGTATGGGGTTCGGGGAGGGAGTATTCCCTGTGTCTGGAGTTGGGGGAGGGTGTATTCCCTGTGTCTGGGGTTGGGGGGAGGGTATATTCCCTGTGTCTGGGGTTCGGGAAAAGGTGTATTCCCTGCGACTGGGGTTGGGGGAGTGTGTGTTCCCTGTGTCTGGGGTTGGGGGAGTGTGTGTTCCCTGTGTCTGGGGTTGGGGGAAGGTGTATTCCCTGTGTCTGGGGTTGTAGGGGTGTATTCCCTCTGTCTGGAGTAGGGGGAGGGTGTATTCCCTGTGCCTGGAGTTGGGGGAGGGTGTATTCCCTGTGTCTGGGGTTGGGGGGAGGGTGTATTCCGTGTGTCTGGGGTTGGGGGGTGAGGGTATTCCCTGTGTCTGGAGTTCGGGTGAGCGTGTATTCCCTGTGTCTGGTGTTGGGGGTGGGTGTATACCCTGTGTCTGGGGTTGGTGGGAGGGTGTATACCCTGTGTCTGGGGTTGGGGGGAGGGTGTATTCCCTGTGTCTTCGGTTAGGGGCGGGTGTATTCCCTGTGTCTGGGGTTGGGGGAGGGGTCTATTCCCTGGGTCTGGGGTTGGGGGAGGGTGTATTCACTGTGTCTGGGATTAGGGGAGGGATTATTCCCTGTGTCTGGGGTTGGGGGAGGGTGTATTCCCTGTGTATGGGTTTGGGGGGAGGGTATATTCCCTGCGTCTGGGGTTGGGGAAAAGGTGTGTTCCCTGTGTCTGGGATTGGGG
This sequence comes from Scyliorhinus torazame, assembly GCF_047496885.1. Classification (NCBI taxonomy): domain Eukaryota; kingdom Metazoa; phylum Chordata; class Chondrichthyes; order Carcharhiniformes; family Scyliorhinidae; genus Scyliorhinus; species Scyliorhinus torazame. Next base: position 184,355,936 of record NC_092716.1, read on the forward strand.
GAAGGTGTATTTCCTGTGTCTGGGATTGGGGGGAAGGCGTATTCCCTGTGTCTGCAGTAGGGGGAGGGTGTATTGCATGTGTCTGCGGTTGGGTGAGGGTGTATTCCCTGTGTCTGTGGTTCTGTAGGGTGTATTTTCCTGTGTCTGGGTTTGGGGAGGGTGTATTCCCTGTGTCTCTGGTTCTGGAGTGTGTAATCCCTGTGTCTGGGGTTGGGGGTTGTATTCCCTGTGTCTGGAGATTGGGGGAGGGTGTATTCCCTGTGTCTGGGGTTGGGGGAGGGTGTATTCCCTGTGTCTGCGGTTGGGTGAGGGTGTATTCCCTGTGTCTGGGGTTGGGGGGAGGGTGTAATCCCTGTGTCTCTGGTTCTGGAGGGTGTAATCCCTGTGTCTGGGGTTGGGGGGAGGGTGTAATCCCTGTGTCTGCGGTTGGGGGGAGGGTGTATTCCCTGTGTCTGGGGTTGGGGGGAGAGTGTATTGCCTGTGTCTGGGGTTGGGGGAGGGTGTATTCCCTGTGTCTGGGATTGGGGTGAGCGTGTATTCCCTGTGTCTGGTGTTGGGGGTGGGTGTATTCCCTGTGTCTGGGGTTGGGGGGTGGGTGTATTTCCTGTGTCTGGGGTTGGGGGGTGGGTGTATTTCCTGTGTCTGGGGTTGAGGGGAGGGTGTATACCCTGTGTCTGGGGTTGGGGGGAGGGTGTATTCCCTGTGTCTGGGTGTGGGGGAGGGTGTATTCCCTGTGTCTGGGGTTGGGGGGAGGGTGTATTCCCTGTGTCTGGGGTTGGGGGGAGGGTGTATTCCCTGTGTCTGGGGTTGGGGGGAGAGTGTATTCCCTGTGTCTGGCGTTCGGGGAGGGTGCATTCCCTGTGTCTGGCATTCGGGGAGGGTGTATTCCCTGTGTATGGCGTTCGGGGAGGGTGTATTCCCTGTGTCTGGGGTTGGGAGAGGGTGTATTCCCTGTGTCTGTGGTTGGGAGAGGGTGTATTCCCTGTGTCTGGGGTTCGGGGGAGAATGTATTCCCTGTGTCTGGAGTTGGGGCGATGGTGTGTTCCCTGTGTCTGGGGTTGGGGGGGGGGTGTATTCTCTGTGTCAGGGGTTGGGGGAGTGTGTATTTACTGTGTACGGGGTTAGGGGAGTATGTATTTCCTGTGTCTGGGGTTGGGGGAAGGGTGTATTTCCTGTGTCTGGGTTTGGGGGGAGGGTGCATTTCCTGTGTCTGGGGTTGGGGGGAGGGTGTATTTCCTGTGTCTGGGGTTGGGGGGGAGGGTGTATTTCCTGTGCCTGGTGTTGGGGGGAGGGTGTATACCCTGTGTCCGGGGTTGGGGGGAGGGTGTATTCCCTGTGTCCGGGGTTGGGGGGATTGTGTATACCCTGTGTCCGCGGTTGGGGGGGAGGGTGTATTCCCTGTGTCTGAGGTTGGGGGGGTGGGGGTATTCCCTGTGTCTGGGGTTGGGGGAGGGTCAATTCTCTGTGTCTGGTATTGAGGTAGGGTGTATTCCCTGTGTCTGTGGTTCTGGAGGGTGTATTCCCTGTGTCTGGGGTTGGGGGAGGGTGTATTCCCTGTGTCTGGGGTTGGGGGGGGGGGGTAGGGTGTATTCCCTGTGTCTGGAATTTGGGGGAGGGTGTATTCCCTGTGTCTGGAATTTGGGGGAGGGTGTATTCCCTGTGTCTGGGGTTGGGGGAGGGTGTATTCCCTGTGTCTGGTGTTGGGTGAGGGTGTATTCCCTGTGTCTGTGGTTCTGTAGGGTGTATTTTCCTGTGTCTGGTGTTGGGGAGGGTGTATTCCCTGTGTCTCGTGTTGGGGGAGGGTGTATTCCGTGTGTCTGTGGTTCTGGAGGGTGTATTTTCCTGTGTCTGGTGTTGGGGGTGGGTGTATTCCCTGTGTCTTGGGTTGTCGAGAAGGCGTATTCCCTGTGTCTGGGGCTGGAGGAGGGTGTATTCCCTGTGGCTGTGGTTCTGTAGGGTGTATTTTCCTGTGTCTGGGGTTGGGGAGGGTGAATTTCCTGTGTCTGGTGTTGGGGGTGGGTGTGTTCCCTGTGTCTGGGGTTGTGGGGAAGGCGTATTCCCTGTGTCTGGGGCTGGGGGAGGGTGTATTCCCTGTGTCTGGGGTTGGGGGGAGGGTATATTCCCTGTGTCTGGAGTTGGGGAAAAGGTGTATTCCCCGCGACTGGGGTAGGGGGAGTGTGTGTTCCCTGTGTCTGGGGTTGGGGGAAGGTGTATTCCCTGTGTCTGGGGTGGGGGCGGAGGGTGTATTCCCTGTGTCTGGGGTTGGGGGAAAGGCGTATTCCCTCTGTCTGGAGTAGGGGGGAGGTTGTATTCGCTGTGTCTGGGGTTGGGGGGTGTATTCCCTGTGTCTGGAGTTGGGGGAGGGTGTATTCCCTGTGTCTGGGGTTAGTGGAGGGTGTATTCCCTGTGTCTGGAGTTTGGGGGAGGGTGTATTCCCTGTGTCTGGAGTTTGGGGGAGGGTGTATTCCCTGTGTCTGGGGTTGGGGGAGGGTGTATTCCCTGTGTCTGGGGTTGGGGGGAGAGTGTATTCCCTGTGTCTGTGGTTCTGGAGGGTTTAATCCCTGTGTCTGGGGTTGGGGAGGGTGTATTCCCTGTGTCTGGGTTTGGGGGGAGGGTGTATTCCCTGTGTCTGGGGTTGGGGAGAGGGAGTATTCTCTGTGTCTGGGGTTGGGGGAGGGTGTATTCCCTGTGTCAGGGATTGGGGGGAGCGTGTATTCCCTGTGTCTGGTATTGGGGGTGGGTGTATTTCCTGTGTCTTGGGTTGGTGGGAGGGTGTATACCCTGTGTCTGGGGTTGGGGGGAGGGTGTATTCCCTGTGTCTTAGGTTGGGGAGGGTGTATTCCCTGTGTCTGGGGTTGGGGGAGGGGTCTATTCCCTGGGTCTGGGGTTGGGGGAGGGTGTATTCCCCGTGTCTGGGGTTGGGGGGACCGTGTATTTCCTGTGTCTGGAGTTTGGGGGAGGGTGTATTCCCAGTGTCTGGGGTTGCGTGAGGGTGTATACCCTGTGTCTGTGGTTCTGTAGGGTGTATTTTCCTGTGTCTGGGGTTGGGGAGGGTGTATTCCCTGTGTCTGGTGTTGGGGGTGGGTGTATTCCCTGTGTCTGGGGTTGTGGGGAGGGTGTATTCCCTGTGTCTGGGGCTGGGGGAGGGTGTATTCCCTGTGTCTGGGGTTGGGGGGAGGGTATATTCCCTGTGTCTGGAGTAGGGGGGAGGGTGTATTCCCTGTGTCTGGGGTTGGGGGAGGGTGCATTCTCTGTGTATGGTGTTGAGGGAGGATGTATTCCCTGTGTCTGTGGTTCTGGAGGGTGTATTCCCTGTGTCTGGTGTTGGGGGTGGGTGTATTACCTGTGTCTGGGGTTGTGGGGAAGGCGTATTCCCTGTTTGTGGGGCTGGGGGAGGTTGTATTCCCTGTGACTGGGGTTGTAGGGGTGTATTCCCTCTGTCTGGAGTAGGGGGAGGGTGTGTTCGCTGTGTCTGGGGTTGGGGGGTGTATTCCCTGTGTCTGTAGTTGGGGGAGGGTGTATTCCCTGTGTCTGGGGTTGGGGAGAGGGAGTATTCTGTGTCTGGGGTTGGGGGAGGGTGTATTCCCTGTGTCAAGGATTGGGGGGAGCGTGTATTCCCTGTGTCTGGTATTGGGGGTGGGTGTATTCCCTGTGTCTTGGGTTGGTGGGAGGGTGTATACCCTGTGTCTGGGGTTGTGGGGAGGGTGTATTCCCTGTGTCTTCGGTTGGGGAGGGTGTATTCCCTGTGTCTGGAGTTGGGGGAGGGGTCTATTCCCTGGGTCTGGGGTTGGGCGAGGGTGTATTCCCTGTGTATGGGGTTGGGGGGGTGTATTCCCTGTGTCTGGGGTTGGAGGGAGGGTATATTCCCTGTGTCTGGGGTTGGGGAAAAGGTGTATTCCCTGCGACTGGGGTTGGGGGAGTGTGTGTTCCCTGTGTCTGGGGTTGAGGGAACGCGTATTCCCTGTGTCTGGGGCTGGGGGAGGGTGTATTCCCTGTGTCTGGTGTTGTGGGGGTGTATTCCCTGTGTCTGGAGTAGGGGGAGGGTGTATTCCCTGTGTCTGGAGTTGGGTGAGGGTGTATTCCCTGTGTCTGTGGTTCTGGAGGGTGTATTTTCCTGTGTCTGTGGTTCTGGAGTGTGTATTCCCTGTGTGTGGGTTTGGGGGGAGGGTGTAATCCCTGTGTCTGGGGTTGGGGAGAGGGTGTATTCCCTGTGTCTGGGGTTGGGGGAGGGTGTATTCCCTGTGTCTGGGATTGGGGGGAGCGTGTATTTCCTGTGTCTGGTGTTGGGGGTGGGTGTATTCCCTGTGTCTGGGGTTGCGGGAGGGTGTATTCCCTGTGTATGGGGTTGGGGGGAGGGTATATTCCCTGCGTCTGGGGTTGGGGAAAAGGTGTATTCATGTGACTGGGGTTGGGGAGGTGTGTGTTCCCTGTGTCGGGGATTGGGGGAAGGCGTATTCCCTGTGTCTGGGGCTGGGGTAGGGTGTATTCCCTGTGTCTGGTGTTTTGGGGGTGTATTCCCTGTGTCTGGCGTAGGGCGGAGGGTGTATTCCCTGTGTCTGGAGTTTGGGGGAGGGTGTATTCCCTGTGTCTGGGGTTGGGGGAGGGTGTATTCCCTGTGTCTGTGGTTGGGTGAGGGTGTATTCCCTGTGTCTGTGGTTCTGTAGGGTGTATTTTCCTGTGTCTGGGGATGGGGGAGGGTGTATTCCCTGTGTCTGGGATTGGGGTGAGCGTGTATTCCCTGTGTCTGGTGTTGGGGAGTGGGTGTATTTCCTGTGTCTGGGGTTGAGGGGAGGGTGTATACCCTGTGTCTGCGGTTGGGGGGAGGGTGTATTCCCTGTGTCTGGGGTTGGGGGAGGGTGTATTCCCTGTGTCTGGGGTTCGGGGGAGGGTGTATTCCCTGTGTCTGGGGTTGGGGGGGGAGGGTGTATTCCCTGTGTCTGGGGTTGGGGGGGAGGGTGTATTCCTTGTGTCTGGGGTTGGGGGGAGAGTGTTTTCCCTGTGCCTGGCGTTCGGGGAGGGTGTATTCCCTGTGTCTGGGGTTGGGAGAGGGTGTAGTCCATGTGTCTGGGGTGGGGGATGTATTTCCTGTGTCTGGGGTTAGGGGAGTGTGTATTTCCTGTGTCTGGGGTCGGGGAGGGGTGTATTCCCTGTGTCTGGAGTTTGGGGCAGGGTGTATTCCCTGTGTCTGGAGTTTGGGGGAGGGTGTATTTTTTGTGTTTGGGGTTGGGGGAGGGTGTATTCCCTGTGTCTGGGGTTGGGGGAGGGTGTATTCCCTGTGTCTGTGGTTCTGTAGGGTGTATTTTCCTGTGTCTGGAGTTGGGGAGGGTGTATTCCCTGTGTCTAGTGTCGGGGGAGGGTGTATTCCCTGTGTCTGTGGTTCTGGAGTGTGTATTCGCTGTGTCTGGGTTTGGGGAGGGTGTATTCCCTGTGTCTGGGGTTGGGGGGAGATTGTATTCCCTGTGTCTGGGGTTGGGAGGGTTTATTCCCTGTGTCTGGGATTGGGGGGAGCGTGTATTTCCTGTGTCTGGTGTTGGGGGTGGGTGTATTCTCTGTGTCTGGGGTTGTGGGGAAGGCGTATTCCCTGTGTCTGGGGCTGGGGGAGGGTGTATTACCTGTGTCTGGGGTTGTAGGGGTGTATTCCCTCTGTCTGGAGTAGGGGGAGGGTGTATTTCCTGTGTCTGGGGTTGGGGAGGGTGTATTCCCTCTGTCTGGAGTAGGGGGATGGTGTATTCCCTGTGCCTGCAGTTGGGGGAGGGTGTATTCCCTGTGTCTGGGGTTGGGGGGGAGGGTGTATTCCGTGTGTCTGCGGTTGGTGGGTGAGTGTATTCCCTGTGTCTGGAGTTGGGGTGAGCGTGTATTCCCTGTGTCTGGTGTGGGGGGTGGGTGTATTCCCTGTGTCTGGGGTTGGGGGGTGGGTGTATTTCCTGTGTCTGGGGTTGGTGGGAGGGTGTATACCCTGTGTCTGGGGTTGGGGGAGGAGTCTATTCCCTGGGTCTGGGGTTGGGGCGAGGGTGTATTTCCTGTGTCTGGGGTTGGGGGGAGGGTGTATTTCCTGTGTCTGGGGTTGGGGGGAGGGTGTATTTCCTGTGTCTGGGGTTGGGGGAGGGTGTATACCCTGTGTCCGGGGTTGGGGGGAGGGTGTATTCCCTGTGTCTGTGGTTCTGTAGGGTGTATTTTCCTGTGTTTGGTGTAGGGGGAGGGTGTATTCCCTGTGTCTGTGGTTCTGGAGTGTGTATTTCCTGTGTCTGGGTTTGGGGGGAGGGTGTAATCCCTGTGTCTGGGGTTGGGGAGAGGGTGTATTCCCTGTGTCTGGGGTTGGGGGGAGAGTGTATTCCCTGTGTCTGCGGTTGGGGGAGGGTGTATTCCCTGTGTCTGGGATTGGGGGGAGCGTGTATTTCCTGTGTCTGGTGCTGGGGGTAGGTGTATTCCCTGTGTCTGGGGTTGTAGGGGTGTATTCCCTCTGTCTGGAGTAGGGGGAGGGTGTATTCCCTGTGCCTGGAGTTGGGGGAGGGTGTAGTCCCTGTGTCTGGGGTTGGCGGGGAGGGTGTATTCCGTGTGTCTGGGGTTGGGGGGTGAATGTATTCCCTGTGTCTGGAGTTGGGGTGAGTGTGTATTCCCTGTGTCTGGTGTTGGGGGTGGGTGTATTCCCTGTGTCTGGGGTTGGGGGGAGGGTGTATTCCCTGTGTTTTCGGTTGGGGGCGGGTGTATTCCCTGTGTCTGTGGTTGGGGGAGGGGTCTATTCCCTGGGTCTGGGGTTGGGGGTGGGTGTATTCCCTGTGTCTGGGGTTGGGGGGGGGGGTGTATTCCCTGTGTATGGGGTTGGGGGGGAGGGTATATTCCCTGCGTCTGGGGTTGGGGAAAAGGTGTATTCCCTGCGACTGGGGTTGGGGGTGTGTGTGTTCCCTGTGTCTGGGATTGGGGGAAGGTGTATTCCCTGTGTCTGGGGTTGGGGGGGGGTGTATTCCCTGTGTCTGGGATTGGGGGGAAGGCGTATTCCCTGTGTCTGGGGCTGGGGGAGGGTGAATTCCCTGTGTCTGGTGTTTTGGGGGTGTATTCCCTGTGTCTGGAGGAGGGGGGAGGGTGTATTCCCGGTGTCTGGGGTTGGGGGGAGGGTGTATTCCCTGTGTCTGGGGTTGGGGGGAGGGTGTATTCCCTGTGTCTGTGGTTCTGGAGAGTGTATTCCCTGTGTCTGGGGTTGGGGGAGGGTGTATTCCCTGTGTCTGCGGTTGGGGGAGCGGTCTATTCTCTGGGTCTGGGGTTGGGGGAGGGTGTATTCACTATGTCTGGGATGAGGGGAGGGATTATTCCCTGTGTCTGGGGTTGGGGGAGGGTGTATTCCCTGTGTATGGGGTTGGGGGGAGGGTATATTCCCTGCGTCTGGGGTTGGGGAAAAGGTGTATTCCCTGCGACTGGGGTTGGGGGGGGTGTGTGTTCCCTGTGTCTGGGATTGGGGGAAGGTGTATTCCCTGTGTCTGGGGTTGGGGGGGAGGGTGTATTCCCTGTGTCTGGGATTGGGGGGAAGGCGTATTCCCTGTGTCTGCGCTTGGGTGAGGGTGTATTCCCTGTGACTCTGGTTCTGGAGGGTGTCATCCCTGTGTCTGGGTTTGGGGAGAGGGTGTAATCCCTGTGTCTGTGGTTGGGGGGAGGGGGTATTCACTGTGTCTGGGGTTGGGGGGATAGTGTATTGCCTGTGTCTGGTGTTGGGGGGAGAGTGGATTGCCTGTGTCTGGGGTTGGGGGAGGGTGTATTCCCTGTGTCTGGGATTGTGGTGAGCGTGTATTCCCTGTGTCTGGGGTTGGGGGAGGGTGTATTCCCTGTGTCTGGCGTTCGGGGAGGGTGTATTCACTGTGTCTGGGGTGGGGGATGTAGTTCCGGTGTCTGGGGTTAGGGGAGTGTGTATTTCCTGTGTCTGGGGTTGGGGGAGGGGTGTATTCCCTGTGTCTGGGGTCGGGGGAGGGTGTATTCCCTGTGTCTGGGATTGGGGGGAGGGTGTATTTCCTGTGTCTGGGGTTGGGGGAAGGGTGTATTTCCTGTGTCAGGGGTTGGGGGGAGGGTGCATTTCCTGTGTCTGGGGTTGGGGGGAGGGTGTATTTCCTGTGTCTGGGGTTGGGGGGAGGGTGTATTCCCTGTGTCCGGTGTTGGGGGGATTGTGTATACCCTGTGTCCGCGGTTGGGGGGGAGGGTGTATTCCCTGTGTCTGAGATTGGGGGGAGGGTGCATTCCCTGTGTCTGAGGTTGGGGGAGGGACCATTCTCTGTGTCTGGTATTGAGGGAGGGTGTATTCCCTGTGTCTGTGGTTCTGGAGGGTGTATTCCCTGTGTCTGGGGTTGGGGGAGGGTGTATTCCCTGTGTCTGGGGTTGGGGGGGGGGAGGGTGTATTCCCTGTGTCTGGGGTTGGGGGGGGTGTATTCCCTGTGTCTGGAATTTGGGGGAGGGTGTATTCCCTGTGTCTGGAATTTGGGGGAGGGTGTATTCCCTGTGTCTGGTGTTGGGTGAGGGTGTATTCCCTGTGTCTGTGGTTCTGTAGGGTGTATTTTCCTGTGTCTCGTGTTGGGGGAGGGTGTATTCCCTGTGTCGGTGGTTCTGGAGGGTGTATTCCCTGTGTCTGGGGTTGGGGGGAGGGTGTAATCCCTGTGTCTCGGGTTGGGGGGAGCGTGTACTCCCTGTGTCTGGTGTTGGGGGTGGGTGTATTCCCTGTGTCTGGGGTTGAGGGGAGGGAGTATACCCTGTGTCTGGGGTTGGGGGGAGGGTGTATTCCCTGTGTCTGGGGTTGGGGGAGGGTGTATTCCCCGTGTCTGGGGTTGGGGGGACCGTGTATTTCCTGTGTCTGGAGTTTGGGGGAGGGTGTATTCCCAGTGTCTGGGGTTGCGTGAGGGTGTATACCCTGTGTCTGTGGTTCTGTAGGGTGTATTTTCCTGTGTCTGGGGATGGGGGAGGGTGTATTCCCTGTGTCTGGGGTTGGGGTGAGCGTGTATTCCCTGTGTCTGGTGTTGGGGAGTGGGTGTATTTCCTGTGTCTGGTGTTGGGGAGTGGGTGTATTTCCTGTGTCTGGGGTTGTGGGGAAGGCGTATTCCCTGGGGCTGGGGGAGGGTGTATTACCTGTGTCTGGGGTTGTAGGGGTGTATTCCCTCTGTCTGGAGTAGGGGGAGGGTGTATTTCCTGTGTCTGGGGTTGGGGAGAGTGTATTCCATCTGTCTGGAGTAGGGGGAGGGTGTATTCCCTGTGCCTGGAGTTGGGGGAGGGTGTATTCCCTGTGTCTGGGGTTGGGGGGGAGGGTGTATTCCGTGTGTCTGCGGTTGGTGGGTGAGTGTATTCCCTGTGTCTGGAGTTGGGGTGAGCGTGTATTCCCTGTGTCTGGTGTTGGGGGTGGGTGTATTCCCTGTGTCTGGGGTTGGGGGGTGGGTGTATTTCATGTGTCTGGGGTTGGTGGGAGGGTGTATACCCTGTGTCTGGGGTTGGGGGAGGAGTCTATTCCCTGGGTCTGGGGTTGGGGCGAGGGTGTATTTCCTGTGTCTGGTGTTGTGGGGGGAGGGTGTATTCCCTGTGTCTGGAGTTTGGGGGAGGGTGTATTCCCTGTGTCTGGAGTTTGGGGGAGGGTGTATTCCCTGTGTCTGGGGTTGGGGGAGGGTGTATTCCCTGTGTCTGGGGTTGGGTGAGGGTGTATTCCCTGTGTCTGTGGTTCTGTAGGGTGTATTTTCCTGTGTCTGGTGTAGGGGGAGGGTGTATTCCCTGTGTCTGTGGTTCTGGAGTGTGTATTCCCTGTGTCTGGGTTTGGGGGGAGGGTGTAATCCCTGTGTCTGGGGTTGGGGAGAGGGTGTATTCCCTGTGTCTGGGGTTGAGGGGAGAGTGTATTCCCTGTGTCTGCGGTTGGGGGAGGGTGTATTCCCTGTGTCTGGGATTGGGGGGAGCGTGTATTTCCTGTGTCTGGTGTTGGGGGTGGGTGTATTCCCTGTGTCTGGGGTTGTGGGGAAGGCGTATTCCCTGTGTCTGGGGCTGGGGGAGGGTGTATTCCCTGTGTCTGGGGGGGGAGGGTGTATTCCCTGTGCCTGGAGTTGGGGGAGGGTGTAGTCCCTGTGTCTGGGGTTGGGGGGGGAGGGTGTATTCCCTGTGTCTGGGGTTGGGGGGGGAGGGTGTATTCCCTGTGTCTGGAGTTGGGGGGGTGAGTGTATTCCCTGTGTCTGGAGTTGGGGTGAGCGTGTATTCCCTGTGTCTGGTGTTGGGGGTGGGTGTATTCCCTGTGTCTGGGGTTGGGGAGTGGGTGTATTTCCTGTCTCTGGGGTTGGGTGGAGGGTGTATTCCCTGTGTTTCCGGTTGGGGGCGGGTGTATTCCCTGTGTCTGGGGTTGGGGGAGGGGTCTATTCCCTGGGTCTGGGGTTGGGGGAGGGTGTATTCACTGTGTCTGGGATTAGGGGAGGGATTATTCCCTCTGTCTGGGGTTGGGGGGGGGGGTGTATTCCCTGTGTCTGGAGTTGGGGTGAGCGTGTATTCCCTGTGTCTGGTGTTGGGGGATGGTGTATTCCCTGTGTCTGGGGTTGGGGGGGAGGGTGTATTCCCTGTGTCTGGGGTTGGGGGGAAGGCGTATTCCCTCTGTCTGGGGCTGGGGGAGGGTGTATTCCCTGTGTCTGGTGTTTTGGGGGTGTATTCCCTGTGTCTGGAGTAGGGGGGAGGGTGTATTCCCGGTGTCTGGGGTTGGGGGGAGGGTGTATTCCCTGTGTCTGGGGTTGGGGGAGGGTGCATTCTCTGTGTCTGGTATTGAGGGAGGGTGTATTCCCTGTGTCTGTGGTCCTGGAGGGTGTATTTTCCTGTGTCTGGTGTTGGGGTGGGTGTATTCCCTGTGTCTCGTGTTGGGGGAGGGTGTATTCCCGGTGTCTGTGGTTCTGGAGGGTGTATTCCCTGTGTCTGGGGTTGGGGGGAGGCTGTAATCCCTGTGTCTGGGGTTGGGGGGACGGTGTATTCCCTGTGTCTGTGGTTCTGGAGAGTGTATTCCCTGTGTCTGTGGTTCTGTAGGGTGTATTTTCCTGTGTCTGGTGTAGGGGGAGGGTGTATTCCCTGTGTCTGTGGTTCTGGAGTGTGTATTCCCTGTGTCTGGGTTTGGGGGGAGGGTGTAATCCCTGTGTCTGGGGTTGGGGAGAGGGTGTATTCCCTGTGTCTGGGGTTGAGGGGAGAGTGTATTCCCTGTGTCTGCGGTTGGGGGAGGGTGTATTCCCTGTGTCTGGGATTGGGGGGAGCGTGTATTTCCTGTGTCTGGTGTTGGGGGTGGGTGTATTCCCTGTGTCTGGGGTTGTGGGGAAGGCGTATTCCCTGTGTCTGGGGCTGGGGGAGGGTGTATTCCCTGTGTCTGGGGGGGGAGGGTGTATTCCCTGTGCCTGGAGTTCGGGGAGGGTGTAGTCCCTGTGTCTGGGGTTGGGGGGGGAGGGTGTATTCCCTGTGTCTGGGGTTGGGGGGGGAGGGTGTATTCCCTGTGTCTGGAGTTGGGGGGGTGAGTGTATTCCCTGTGTCTGGAGTTGGGGTGAGCGTGTATTCCCTGTGTCTGGTGTTGGGGGTGGGTGTATTCCCTGTGTCTGGGGTTGGGGGGTGGGTGTATTTCCTGTCTCTGGGGTTGGGTGGAGGGTGTATTCCCTGTGTTTCCGGTTGGGGGCGGGTGTATTCCCTGTGTCTGGGGTTGGGGGAGGGGTCTATTCCCTGGGTCTGGGGTTGGGGGAGGGTGTATTCACTGTGTCTGGGATTAGGGGAGGGATTATTCCCTCTGTCTGGGGTTGGGGGGGGGGTGTATTCCCTGTGTCTGGAGTTGGGGTGAGCGTGTATTCCCTGTGTCTGGTGTTGGGGGATGGTGTATTCCCTGTGTCTGGGGTTGGGGGGGAGGGTGTATTCCCTGTGTCTGGGGTTGGGGGGAAGGCGTATTCCCTCTGTCTGGGGCTGGGGGAGGGTGTATTCCCTGTGTCTGGTGTTTTGGGGGTGTATTCCCTGTGTCTGGAGTAGGGGGGAGGGTGTATTCCCGGTGTCTGGGGTTGGGGGGAGGGTGTATTCCCTGTGTCTGGGGTTGGGGGAGGGTGCATTCTCTGTGTCTGGTATTGAGGGAGGGTGTATTCCCTGTGTCTGTGGTCCTGGAGGGTGTATTTTCCTGTGTCTGGTGTTGGGGTGGGTGTATTCCCTGTGTCTCGTGTTGGGGGAGGGTGTATTCCCGGTGTCTGTGGTTCTGGAGGGTGTATTCCCTGTGTCTGGGGTTGGGGGGAGGCTGTAATCCCTGTGTCTGGGGTTGGGGGGACGGTGTATTCCCTGTGTCTGTGGTTCTGGAGAGTGTATTCCCTGTGTCTGGGGTTGGGGGAGGGTGTATTCCCTGTGTCTGGGGTTGGGGGAGGGGTCTATTCCCTGGGTCTGGGGTTGGGGGAGGGGTCTATTCCCTGGGTCTGGGGTTGGGGGAGGGTGTATTCACTGTGTCTGGGATGAGGGGAGGGATTATTCCCTGTGTCTGGGGTTGGGGGAGGGTGTATTCCCTGTGTATGGGGTTGGGGGGAGGGTATATTCCCTGCGTCTGGGGTTGGGGAAAAGGTGTATTCCCTGCGACTGGGGTTGGGGGGGAGGGTATATTCCCTGTGTCTGGTGTTTTGGGGGTGTATTCCCTGTGTCTGGAGTAGGGGGGAGGGTGTATACCCTGTGTCTGGAGTTTCGGGGGAGGGTGTATTCCCTGTGTCTGGGGTTGGGGGAGGGTGTATTCCCTGTGTCTGCGCTTGGGTGAGGGTGTATTCCCTGTGTCTCTGGTTCTGGAGGGTGTCATCCCTGTGTCTGGGTTTGAGGGGAGGGTGTAATCCCTCTGTCTGGGGTTGGGGGAGGGTGTATTCCCTGTGTCTGGGATTGGGGTGAGCGTGTATTCCCTGTGTCTGGTGTTGGGGGTGGGTGTATTCCCTGTGTCTGGGGTTGGGGGGTGGGTGTATTTCCTGTGTCTGGGGTTGGGGGGTGGGTGTATTTCCTGTGTCAGGGGTTGAGGGGAGGGTATATACCCTGTGTCTGGGGTTGGGGGGAGGGTGTATTCCCTGTGTCTGGGGTTGGGGGAGGGTGTATTCCCTGTGTCTGGGGTTGGGGGAGGGTGTATTCCCTGTGTCTGGGGTTGGGGGGAGGGTGTATTCCCTGTGTCTGGGGTTGGGGGGAGAGTGTATTCCCTGTGTCTGGCGTTCGGGGAGGGTGTATTCCCTGTGTCTGGGGTTGGGAGAGGGTGTATTCCCTGTGTCTGGGGTGGGGGATGTATTTCCGGTGTCTGGGGTTAGGGGAGTGTGTATTTCCTGTGTCTGGGGTTAGGGGAGTATGTATTTCCTGTGTCTGGGGTTGGGGGAGGGGTGTATTCCCTGTGTCTGGGGTCGGGGGAGGGTGTATTCCCTGTGTCTGGGGTTGGGGGAAGGGTGTATTTCCTGTGTCAGGGGTTGGGGGGAGGGTGCATTTCCTGTGTCTGGGGTTGGGGGGAGGGTGTATTTCCTGTGTCTAGGGTTGGGGGGAGGGTGTATTTCCTGTGTCTGGGGTTGGGGGGAGGGTGTATTCCCTGTGTCCGGGGTTGGGGGGATTGTGTATACCCTGTGTCCGCGGTTGGGGGGGAGGGTGTATTCCCTGTGTCTGAGGTTGGGGGGAGGGTCTATTCCCTGTGTCTGGGGTTGGGGGAGGGGGGGAGGGTGTATTCCCTGTGTCTGGAATTTGGGGGAGGGTTTATTCCCTGTGTCTGGAATTTGGGGGAGGGTGTATTCCCTGTGTCTGGAATTTGGGGGAGGGTGTATTCCCTGTGTCTGGTGTTGGGTGAGGGTGTATTCCCTGTGTCTGTGGTTCTGGAGGGTGTATTCCCTGTGTCTGGGGTTGGGGGGAGGGTGTAATCCCTGTGTCTGGGGTTGGGGGGAGCGTGTATTCCCTGTGTCTGGTGTTGGGGGTGGGTGTATTCCCTGTGTCTGGGGTTGGGGGAAGGTGTATTCCCTGTGTCTGGGGTTGGGGGAAGGTGTATTCCCTGTGTCTGGGGTTGGGGGGGAAGGTGTATTCCCTGTGTCTGGGGTTGGGGGAAAGGCGTATTCCCTGTGTCTGGTGCTGGGGGTGTATTCCCTGTGTCTGGTGTTGTGGGGGTGTATACCCTGTGTCTGGAGTAGGGGGGAGGGTGTATTCCCTGTGTCTGAGTTTGGGGGGAGGGTGTATTCCCTGTGTCTGAGTTTGGGGGGAGGGTGCATTCTCTGTGTCTGGTGTTGAGGGAGGGTGTATTCCCTGTGTCTGTGGTTCTGGAGGGTGTATTCCCTGTGTCTGGTGTTGGGGGTGGGTGTATTACCTGTGTCTGGGGTTGTGGGGAAGGCGTATTCCCTGTGTCTGGGGCTGGGGGAGGTTGTATTCCCTGTGTCTGGAGTTGTAGGGGTGTATTCCCTCTGTCTGGAGTAGGGGGGAGGGTGTATTCGCTGTGTCTGGGGTTGGGGGGTGTATTCCCTGTGTCTGGAGTTCGGGGAGGGTGTATTCCCTGTGTCTGGGGTTAGGGGTGGGTGTATTCCCTGTGTCTGGAGTTTGGGGGAGGGTGTATTCCCTGTGTCTGGAGTTTGGGGGAGGGTGTATTCCCTGTGTCTGGGGTTGGGGGAGGGTGTATTCCCTGTGTCTGGGGTTGGGGGGAGAGTGTATTTCCTGTGTCTGGAGTTGGGGTGAGGATGTATTCCCTGTGTCTTTGGTTCTGGAGGGTGTATTCCCTGTGTCTGGGGTTGGGGAGAGGGAGTATTCTCTGTGTCTGGGGTTGGGGGAGGGTGTATTCCCTGTGTCAGGGATTGGGGGGAGCGTGTATTCCCTGTGTCTGGTATTGGGGGTGGGTGTATTCCCTGTGTCTGGGGTTGGGGGTTGGGTGTATTTCCTGTGCCTTGGGTTGGTGGGAGGGTGTATACCCTGTGTCTGGGGTTGGGGGGAGGGTGTATTCCCTGTGTCTTCGGTTGGGGAGGGTGTATTCCCTGTGTCTGGTGTTGGGGAAAGGTGTATTCCCGGAGTCTGGGGTTGGGGGGGAGGGTGTATTCCCTGTGTCTGGGGTTGGGGGAACGCGTATTCCCTGTGTCTGGGGCTGGGGGAGGGTGTATTCCCTGTGTCTGGAGTAGGGGGAGGGTGTATTCCCTGTGTCTGGTGTTGGGGGTGGGTGTATTCCCTGTGTCTGGGGTTGTGGGGAAGGCGTATTCCCTGTGTCTGGGGCTGGGGGAGGGTGTATTCCCTGTGTCTGGGGTTGTAGGGGTGTATTCCCTCTGTCTGGAGTAGTGGGAGGGTGTATTCCCTGTGCCTGGAGTTGGGGGAGGGTGTATTCCTTGTGTCTGGGGTTGGGGGGGATGGTGTATTCCGTGTGTCTGGGGTTGGGGGGTGAGTGTATTCCCTGTGTCTGGAGTTGGGGTGAGCGTGTATTCCGTGTGTCTGGTGTTGGGGGTGGGTGTATTCCCTGTGTCTGGGGTTGGGGGGTGGGTGTATTTCCTGTGTCTGGGGTTGGTGGGAGGGTGTATACCCTGTGTGTGGGGTTGGGGGGAGGGTGTATTCCCTGTGTCTTCGGTTGGGGGCGGGTGTATTCCCTTTGTCTGGGATTAGGGGAGGGATTATTCCCTGTGTCTGGGGATGGGGGAGGGTGTATTCCCTGTGTCTGGGATTGGGGGGGAAGGCATATTCCCTGTGTCTGGGGTTGGGGGGAGGGTGTATTCCCTGTGTCTGGGGTTGGGGGAGGGTGTATTTCCTGTGTCTGTGGTTGGGTGAGGGTGTATTCCCTGTGTCTGTGGTTCTGTAGGGTGTATTTTCCTGTGTCTGGGGTTGGAGAGGGTGTATTCCCTGTGTCTGGTGTTGGGGGAGGGTGTATTCCCTGTGTCTGGTGTTGGGGGAGGGTGTATTCCCTGTGTCTCTGGTTCTGGAGGGTGTATTCCCTGTGTCTGGGTTTGGGGGGAGGGTGTAATCCCTGTGTCTGGGGTTGGGGGGAGGGTGTATTCCCTGTGTCTGGGGTTGAGGGGAGAGTGTATTGCCTGGGGTTGGGGGAGGGTGTATTCCCTGTGTCTGGGATTGGGGTGAGCGTGTATTCCCTGTGTCTGGTGTTGGGGGTGGGTGTATTGCCTGTGTCTGGGGTTGGGGGGAGGGTGTATTCCCTGTGTCTGGGGTTGAGGGGAGGGTGTATTCCCTGTGTCTGGGGTAGGGGGAGGGTGTATTCCCTGTGTCTGTGGTTCTGGAGGGTGTATTCCCTGTGTCTGGGGTTGGGGGAGGGTGTATTCCCTGTGTCTGGGGTTGGGGGGGGCGAGGGTGTGTTCCCTGTGTCTGGAATTTGGGGGAGGGTGTATTCCCTGTGTCTGGAGTTTGGGGGAGGGTGTATTCCCTGTGTCTGGGGTTGGGGGAGGGTGTATTCCCTGTGTCTGGTGTTGGGTGAGGGTGTATTCCCTGTGTCTGTGGTTCTGTAGGGTGTATTCCCTGTGTCTGGGGTTGGGGGGGAGGGTGTAATCCCTGTGTCTGGGAATGGGGTGAGCGTGTATTCCCTGTGTCTGTGTTTGGGGGAGGGGTCTGTTCCCTGGGTCTGGGGTTGGGGGAGGGTGTATTCACTGTGCCTGGAGCTAGGGGAGGGATTATTCCCTGTGTCTGGGGTTGGGGGAGGGTGTATTCCCTGTGAATGGGGTTGGGGGGGGGTGTAATCCCTGTGTCTGGGGTTGGGGGTGGGGGTATTCCCTGTGTCTGGGGTTGGGGGGTGGGTGTATTTCCTGTGTCTGGGGTTGGTGGGAGGGTGTATACCCTGTGTCTGGGGTTGGGGGGCGGGTGTATTCCCTGTGTCTGGGATTGGGGGAGGGGTCTATTCTCTGGGTCTGGGGTTGGGGGAGGGTGTATTCCCTGTGAATGGGGTTGGGGGGGGGTGTAATCCCTGTGTCTGGGGTTGGGGGTGGGTGTATTCCCTGTGTCTGGGGTTGGGGGAGGGTGTATTCACTGTGTCTGGGGTTAGGGGAGGGATTATTCCCTGTGTCTGGGGTTGGGGGAGGGTGTACTCCATGTGTGTGGGGTTGGGGGGAGGGTATATTCCCTGCGTCTGGGGTTGGGCAAAAGGTGTATTCCCTGCGACTGGGGTTGGGGGAGGGTGTGTTCCCTGTGTCTGGGATTGGGGGAAGGTGTATTCCCTGTGTCTGGGGCTGGGGGAGGGTGTATTCCCTGTGTCTGGTGTTTTGGGGGTGTATTCCCTGTTTCTGGAGTAGGGGGGAGTGTGTATACCCTGTGTCTGGAGTTTGGGGGAGGGTGTATTCCCTGTGTCTGTGGTTGGGGGAGGGTGTATTCCCTGTGTCTGTGGTTCTGGAGGGTGTAATCCCTGTGTCTGGGTTTGGGGGGAGGGTGTAATCCCTGTGTCTGGGGTTGGGGGGAGGGTGTATTCCCTGTGTCTGGGGTTGGGGGGAGAGTGTATTGCCTGAGTCTGGGGTTGGTGGAGGGTGTATTCCCTGTGTCTGGGATTGGGGTGAGCGTGTATTCCCTGTGTCTGGTGTTGGGGGTGGGTGTATTCCCTGTGTCTGGGGTTGGGGGGTGGGTGTATTTCCTGTGTCTGGGGTTGGGGGGAGGGTGTATTCCCTGTGTCTGGGGTTGGGGGGAGGGTGTATTCCCTGTGTCTGGGGTTGGGGGGAGGGTGTACTCCCTGTGTCTGGGGTTGGGGGGAGGGTGTATTCCCTGTGTCTGGGGTTGGGGGGAGGGTGTACTCCCTGTGTCTGGGGTTGGGGGGAGAGTGTATTCCCTGTGTCTGGGGTTGGGAGAGGGTGTATTCCCTGTGTCTGGGGTTGGGAGAGGGTGTATTCCCTGTGTCTGGGGTTGGGAGAGGGTGTATTCACTGTGTCTGGGGTGGGGGATGTATTTCCTGTGTCTGGGGTTAGAGGAATGTGTATTTCCTGTGTCTGGGGTCGGGGAGGGGTGTATTCTCTGTGTCTGGGGTTGGGGGAGTGTGTATTCCCTGTATCTGGGGTTGGGGGGAGGGTGTATTTCCTGTGTCTGGGGTTGGGGGTGGGTGCATTTCCTGTGTCTGGGGTTGGGGGGGTGGGTGTATTTCCTGTGTCTGGGGTTGGGGGGGTGGGTGTATTTCCTGTGTCTGGGGTTGAGGGGAGGGTGTATTCCCTGTGTCTGGGGTTGGGGGGAGGGTGTATTCCCTGTGTCTGGGGTTGGGGGGTGGGTGTATTTCCTGTGTCTGGGGTTGGGGGGAGGGTGTATTCCCTGTGTCTGGGGTTGGGGGGAGGGTGTATTCCCTGTGTCTGGGGTTGGGGGGAGGGTGTACTCCCTGTGTCTGGGGTTGGGGGGAGGGTGTATTCCCTGTGTCTGGGGTTGGGGGGAGGGTGTACTCCCTGTGTCTGGGGTTGGGGGGAGAGTGTATTCCCTGTGTCTGGGGTTGGGAGAGGGTGTATTCCCTGTGTCTGGGGTTGGGAGAGGGTGTATTCCCTGTGTCTGGGGTTGGGAGAGGGTGTATTCACTGTGTCTGGGGTGGGGGATGTATTTCCTGTGTCTGGGGTTAGAGGAATGTGTATTTCCTGTGTCTGGGGTCGGGGAGGGGTGTATTCTCTGTGTCTGGGGTTGGGGGAGTGTGTATTCCCTGTATCTGGGGTTGGGGGGAGGGTGTATTTCCTGTGTCTGGGGTTGGGGGTGGGTGCATTTCCTGTGTCTGGGGTTGGGGGGGTGGGTGTATTTCCTGTGTCTGGGGTTGGGGGGGTGGGTGTATTTCCTGTGTCTGGGGTTGAGGGGAGGGTGTATTCCCTGTGTCTGGGGTTGGGGGGAGGGTGTATTCCCTGTGTCTGGGATTGGGGTGAGCGTGCATTCCCTGTGTCTGGTGTTGGGGGTGGGTGTATTCCCTGTGTCTGTGGTTATGGAGGGTGTATTCCCTGTGTCTGGGGTTGGGGGAGGGTGTATTCCCTGTGTCTGTGGTTATGGAGGGTGTATTCCCTGTGTCTGGTATTGAGGGAGGGTGTATTCCCTGTGTCTGTGGTTCTGGAGGGTGTATTCCCTGTGTCTGGGGTTGGGGGAGGGTGTATTCCCTGTGTCTGGGGTTGGGGGGGCGAGGGTGTGTTCCCTGTGTCTGGAATTTGGGGGAGGGTGTATTCCCTGTGTCTGGAGTTTGGGGGAGGGTGTATTCCCTGTGTCTGTGGTTGTGGGGAGGGTGTATTCCCTGTGTCTGGGGTTGGGGGAGGGTGCACTCTCTGTGTCTGGTCTTGAGGGAGGGTGTATTCCCTGTGTCTGTGGTTCTGGATGGTGTATTCCCTGTGTCTGGGGTTGGGGGAGGGTGTATTCCCTGTGTCTGGGGTTGGGGGGGCGAGGGTGTGTTCCCTGTGTCTGGAATTTGGGGGAGGGTGTATTCCCTGTGTCTGGAGTTTGGGGGAGGGTGTATTCCCTGTGTCTGTGGTTCTGGAGGGTGTATTCCCTGTGTCTGGGGTTGGGGGGGGAGCGTGTATTCCCTGTGTCTGTGGTTGGGGGAGGGGTCTGTTCCCTGGGTCTGGGGTTGGGGGAGGGTGTATTCACTGTGCCTGGAGCAAGGGGAGGGATTATTCCCTGTGTCTGGGGTTGGGGGAGGGTGTATTCCCTGTGAATGGGGTTGCGGGGGGGGGGGGGTGTAATCCCTGTGTCTGGGGTTGGGGGTGGGTGTATTCCCTGTGTCTGGGGTTGGGGGGTGGGTGTATTTCCTGTGTCTGGGGTTGGGGGTGGGTGTATTTCCTGTGTCTGGGGTTGGGGGGTGGGTGTATTTCCTGTGTCTGGGGTTGGTGGGAGGGTGTCTA
Organism: Scyliorhinus torazame; assembly: GCF_047496885.1. Lineage (NCBI taxonomy): Eukaryota > Metazoa > Chordata > Chondrichthyes > Carcharhiniformes > Scyliorhinidae > Scyliorhinus > Scyliorhinus torazame. The sequence continues at coordinate 184,375,660 of NC_092716.1, forward strand.
CCCTGTGTCTGGGGTTGGTGGGAGGGAGTATACCCTGTGTCTGGGGTTGGTGGGAGGGTGTATACCCTGTGTCTGGGGTTGGTGGGAGGGTGTATACCCTGTGTCAGGGGTTGGGGGGAGGGTGTATTCCCTGTGTCTTCAGTTGGGGGCGGGTGTATTCCCTGTGTCTGGGATTGGGGGAGGGGTCTATTCTCTGGGTCTGTGGTTGGGGGAGGGTGTATTCCCTGTGAATGGGGTTGGGGGGAGGGTATATTCCCTGTGTCTGGGGTTGGGGGAGGGGTCTATTCCCTGTGTCTGGGGTTGGGGGAGGGTGTACTCCCTGTGTATGAGGTTGGGGGGAGGGTATATTCCCTGCGTCTGGGGTTGGGGAAAAGGTGTATTCCCTGCGACTGGGGTTGGAGGGGGTGTGTGTTCCCTGTGTCTGGGATTGGGGGAAGGTGTATTCCCTGTGTCTGGGGTTGGGGGGAGGGTGTATTCCTTGTGTCCGGGGTTGGGGGGATTGTGTATACCCTCTGTCCGGGGTTGGGGGGAGGGTGTATTCCCTGTGTCTGAGGTTGGGGTCAAGGTGTATTCCGTGTCTGGGGTTGGGGGAGGGTGTATTCCCTGTGTCTGGGGTTGGGGGGGAGTGTGTATTCCGTGTGTCTGGAATTTGGGGGAGGGTGTATTCCCTGTGTCTGGAGTTTGGGGGAGGGTGTATTCCCTGTGTCTGGTGTTGGGGGGTGGGTGTATTTACTGTGTCTGGGGTTGGATGAGGGTGTATTCCCTGTGTCTGGGGTTGGGGGAGGGTGCATTCAGTGTGTCTGGAGTTAGGGGAGGGATTATTCCCTGTGTCTGGGGTTGGGGGAGGGTGTATTCCCTGTGTATGGGGTTGGGGGGGTGTATTTCCTGTGTCTGGGTTTGGGGGTAGGGTATATTCCCTGTGTCTGGGGTTGGGGAAAAGGTGTATTCCCTGTGACTGGGGTTGGGGGAGTGTGTGTTCCCTGTGTCTGGGATTGGGGGAGGGTGTATTCCCTGTGTCTGGGGTTGGGGGGAGAGTGTATTCCCTGTGTCTGGAGTTGGGGGGGACGGTGTATTCCCTGTGTCTGGGGTTAGGGGAGGGTGTATTCCCTGTGTCTGGGGTTGGGGGGGCGGAGGGTGTATACCCTGTGTCTGGGGTTGGGGGGAGAGTGTATTCCCTGTGTCTGGGGTTGGGGGAGAGTGTATTCCCTGTGTCTGGGGTTGGGGGAGGGTGTACTCCCTGTGTCTGTGGTTCTGGAGGGTGTATTCCCTGTGTCTGGGGTTTGGGCGAGGGTATATTCCCTGCGTCTGGGGTTGGGGAAAAGGTGTATTCCCTGCGACTGGGGTTGGGGGAGGGTGTACTCCCTGTGTCTGGGGCTGGGGGAGGGTGTGTTCCCTGTGTCTGGGATTGGGGGAAGGCGTACTCCCTGTGTCTGGGGTTGGGGTGGGGAAGGCGTATTCCCTGTCTCTGGGGCTGGGGGAGGGTGTATTCCCTGTGTCTGGTGTTTTGGGGGTGTATTCCCTGTGTCTGGAGTAGGGGGCAGTGTGTATACCCTGTGTCTGGAGTTTGGGGGAGGGTGTATTCCCTGTGTCTGGAGTTTGGGGGAGGGTGTATTCCCTGTGTCTGTGTTTGGGGGAGGGTGTATTCCCTGTGTCTCTGGTTCTGGAGGGTGTAATCCCTGTGTCTGGGTTTGGGGGGAGGGTGTAATCCCTGTGTCTGGGGTTGGGGGGAGCGTGTATTCCCTGTGTCTGGGGTTGGGGGGAGAGTGTATTGCCTGAGTCTGGGGTTGGGGGAGGGTGTATTCCCTGTGTCTGGGATTGGGGTGAGCGTGTATTCCCTGTGTCTGGTGTTGGGGGTGGGTGTATTCCCTGTGTCTGGGGTTGGGGGGTGGGTGTATTTCCTGTGTCTGGGGTTGAGGGGAGGGTGTATACCCTGTGTCTGGGGTTGGGTGGAGGGTGTATTCCCTGTGTCTGGGGTTGGGGGAGGGTGTATTCCCTGTGTCTGGGGTTGGGGGGAGGGTGTATTCCCTGTGTCTGGGGTTGGGGGGAGGGTGTATTCCCTGTGTCTGGGGTTGGGGGGAGAGTGTATTCCCTGTGTCTGGCGTTCGGGGAGGGAGTATTCCCTGTGTCTGGGGTTGGGAGAGGGTGTATTCCCTGTGTCTGGGGTGGGGGATGTATTTCCTGTGTCTGGGGTTAGGGGAATGTGTATTTCCTGTGTCTGGGGTCGGGGAGGGGTGTATTCTCTGTGTCTGGGGTTGGGGGAGTGTGTATTCCCTGTATCTGGGGTTGGGGGGAGGGTGTATTTCCTGTGTCTGGGGTTGGGGGAAGGGTGTATTTCCTGTGTCAGGGGTTGGGGGGAGGGTGCATTTCCTGTGTCTGGAGTTGGGGGGGGGTGGGTGTATTTCCTGTGTCTGGGGTTGAGGGGAAGGTGTATTCCCTGTGTCTGGGATTGGGGTGGGCGTGTATTCCCTGTGTCTGGTGTTGGGGGTGGGTGTATTCCCTGTGTCTGGGGTTGGGGGGAGGGTGTATTCCCTGTGTCTGGGGTAGGGGGAGGGAGCATTCTCTGTGTCTGGTATTGAGGGAGGGTGTATTCCCTGTGTCTGTGGTTCTGGAGGGTGTATTCCCTGTGTCTGGGGTTGGGGGAGGGTGTATTTCCTGTGTCTGGGGTTGGGGGGGGGCGAGGGTGTGTTCCCTGTGTCTGGAATTTGGGGGAGGGTGTATTCCCTGTGTCTGGAGTTTGGGGGAGGGTGTATTCCCTGTGTCTGGGGTTGGGGGAGGGTGTATTCCCTGTGTCTGGTGTTGGGTGAGGGTGTATTCCCTGTGTCTGTGGTTCTGTAGGGTGTATTTTCCTGTGCCTGGTGTTGGGGAGGGTGTATTCCCTGTGTCTCGTGTTGGGGGAGGGTGTATTCCCTGTGTCTGTGGTTCTGGAGGGTGTATTCCCTGTGTCTGGGGTTGGGGGGGAGCGTGTATTCCCTGTGTCTGTGGTTGGGGGAGGGGTCTGTTCCCTGGGTCTGGGGTTGGGGGAGGGTGTATTCGCTGTGAATGCGGTTGCGGGGGGGGGGTGTAATCCCTGTGTCTGGGGTTGGGGGTGGGTGTATTCCCTGTGTCTGGGGTTGGGGGGTGGGTGTATTTCCTGTGTCTGGGGTTGGGGGGTGGGTGTATTTCCTGTGTCTGGGGTTGGGGGGTGGGTGTATTTCCTGTGTCTGGGGTTGGGGGGAGGGTGTATACCCTGTGTCTGGGGTTGGGGGGAGGGTGTATTCCCTGTGTCTCCAGTTGGGGGCGGGTGTATTCCCTGTGTCTGGGATTGGGGGAGGGGTCTATTCTCTGGGTCTGGGGTTGGGGGAGGGTGTATTCCCTGTGAATGGGGTTGGGGGGAGGGTATATTCCCTGTGTCTGGGGTTGGGGGAGGGGTCTATTCCCTGTGTCTGGGGTTGGGGGAGGGTGTACTCCCTGTGTATGGGGTTGGGGGGAGGGTATATTCCCTGCGTCTGGAGTTGGGGAAAAGGTGTATTCCCTGCGACTGGGGTTGGGGGGGTGTGTGTTCCCTGTGTCTGGGATTGGGGGAAGGTGTATTCCCTGTGTCTGGAGTTGGGCGGGGGGAGGGTGTATTCCCTGTGTCTGAGGTTGGGGGGAGGGTGTATTCCTTGTGTCCGGGGTTGGGGGGATTGTGTATACCCTCTGTCCGGGGTTGGGGGGAGGGTGTATTCCCTGTGTCTGAGGTTGGGGTCAGGGTGTATTCCGTGTCTGGGGTTGGGGGAGGGTGTATTCCCTGTGTCTGGGGTTGGGGGGTGGGTGTATTTACTGTGTCTGGGGTTGGATGAGGGTGTATTCCCTGTGTCTGGGGTTGGGGGAGGGTGCATTCACTGTGTCTGGAGTTAGGGGAGGGATTATTCCCTGTGTCTGGGGTTGGGGGGGTGTATTTCCTGTGTCTGGGTTTGGGGGTAGGGTGTATTCCCTGTGACTGGGGTTGGGGGAGTGTGTGTTCCCTGTGTCTGGGATTGGGGGAGGGTGTATTCCCTGTGTCTGGGGTTGGGGGGAGAGTGTATTCCCTGTGTCTGTGGTTCTGTAGGGTGTATTTTCCTGTGTCTGGTGTTGGGGAGGGTGTATTCCCTGTGTCTCGTGTTGGGGGAGGGTGTATTCCCTGTGTCTGTGGTTCTGGAGGGTGTATTCCCTGTGTCTGGGGTTGGGGGAGGGTGTATTCCCTGTGTCTGGGATTGGGGGGGCGGAGGGTGTATACCCTGTGTCTGGGGTTGGGGGGAGAGTGTATTCCCTGTGTCTGGGGTTGGGGGAGAGTGTATTCCCTGTGTCTGGGGTTGGGGGAGGGTGTACTCCCTGTGTCTGGGGTGGGCGAAATGTGTATTCCCTGTTTTGGGGGTTGGCGGAGGTTGTATTCCCTGTGTCTGGGGTTGGGGGAGGGTGTATTCCCTGTGTCTGTGTTTCTGGAGGGTGTATTCCCTGTGTCTGGGGTTGGGGCGAGGGTGTAATCCCTGTGTCTGGGGTTGGGGGGAGGGTGTATTCCCTGTGTCTGGGGTTGGGGGAGGGTGTATTCCCTGTGTCTGGGATTGGGGGGAGCGTGTATTCGCTGTGTCTGGGGTTGGGGGGAGGGTGTATACCCTGTGTCTGGTGTTGGGGGAGGGTGTATTCCATGTGTCTGTGGTTGGGGGAGGGGTCTATTCCCTGGGTCTGGGATTGGGGGAGGGTGTATTCACTGTGTCTGGGGTTAGGGGAGGGATTATTTCCTGTGTCTGGGTTTGGGAGAGGGTGTATTCCCTGTGTATGGGGTTGGGGGGGTGTATTCCCTGTGTCTGGGGTAGGGGGAGGGTATATTCCCTGTGTCTGGGGTTGGGGGTGGGTGTATTCCCTGTGTCTGAGGTTGGGGGTGGGTGTATTTCCTGTGTCTGGGGTTGAGGGGAGGGTGTATACCCTGTGTCTGGTGTGGGGGGTGGGTGTATTCCCTGTGTCTGAGGTTGGGGGTGGGTGTATTTCCTGTGTCTGGGGTTGAGGGGAGGGTGTATACCCTGTGTCTGGGGTTGGGGGGAGGGTGTATTCCCTGTGTCTGGGGTTGGGGAGGGGTCTATTCCCTCGGTCTGGGGTTGGGGGAGGGTGTATTCCCTGTGTATGTGGTTGGGGGGGTGTATTCCCTGTGTCTGGAGTTGGGGGAGGATGTATTCCCTGTGTCTGGAGTTGGGGGAGGATGTATTCCTTGTGTCTGGGGTTGGGGGAGGGTGTATTCCCTGTGTCTGGGTTTGGGGGCGGGGAGGGTGTATTCCCTGTGTCTGGGGTTGGGGGGGGGGAGAGGGTGTATACCCTGTATCTGGAGTTTGGGGGAGGGTGTATTCCCTGTGTCTGGGGTTGGGGGAGGGTGTATTCCCTGTGATGGAGTTGGGGGGTGGGTGTATTCCCTGTGTCTGGGGTCAGGGGAGGGTGTATTCCCTGTGTCTGGGGTTGGGGGAGAGTGTATTCCCTGTGTCTGGGGTTGGGGGAGAGTGTATTCCCTGTGTCTGGGGTTGGGGGAGGGTGTATTCCCTGTGATGGAGTTGGGGGGTGGGTGTATTCCCTGTGTCTGGGGTCAGGGGAGGGTGTATTCCCTGTGTCTGGGGTTGGGGGAGAGTGTATTCCCTGTGTCTGGGGTTGAGGGAGAGTGTATTCCCTGTGTCTGGGGTGGGCGAAATGTGTATTCCCTGTTTTTGGGGTTGGCGGAGGGTGTATTCCCTGTGTCTGGGGTTGGGGGGTGTATTCCCTGTGTCTGGGGTTGGGGGAGAGTGTATTCCCTGTGTCTGGGGTTGGGGGAGAGTGTATTCCCTGTGTCTGGGGTGGGCGAAATGTGTATTCCCTGTTTTTGGGGTTGGCGGAGGGTGTATTCCCTGTGTCTGGGGTTGGGTGAGGGTGTATTCCCTGTGTCTGTGGTTCTGTAGGGTGTATTGTCCTGTGTCTGGGGTTGGGGTGTATTTCCTGTGTCTGGTGTTGGGGGAGGATGTATTCCCTGTGTCTGTGGTTCTGGTGGGTGTATTGTCCTGTGTCTGGAGTTGGGGAGGGTGTATTCCCTGTGTCTGGTGTTTGGGGAGGGTGTATTCCCTGTGTCTGTGGTTCTGGAGGGTGTATTCCCTGTGTCTGGGGTTGGGGCGAGGGTGTAATCCCTGTGTCTGGGGTTGGGGCGAGGGTGTAATCCCTGTGTCTGGGGTTGGGGGGAGGGTGTATACCCTGTGTCTGGGATTGGGGGGAGGGTGTATTCCCTGTGTCTGTGGTTGGGGGAGGGTGTATTCCCTGGGTCTGGGGTTGGTGGAGGGTGTATTCAGTGTGTCTGGGGTTAGGGGAGGGATTATTCCCTGTGTCTGGGTTTGGGAGAGGGTATATTCCCTGTGTATGGGGTTGGGGGGGGTGTATTCCCTGTGTCTGGGGTAGGGGGGAGGGTATATTCCCTGTGTCTGGGGTTGGGGGGAAGGCGTATTCCCTGTGTCTGGGTCTGGGGGAGGGTGTATTCCCTGTGTCTGGTGTTGTGGGGGTGTATTCCCTGTGTCTGGAGTTGGGGGAGGGTGTATTCCTTGTGTCTGGGGTTAGAGGAGGGTGTATTCCCTGTGTCTGGGGTTGGGGGAGGGTGTATTCCGTGTGTCTGGGGTTAGCGGAGGGTGTATTCCGTGTGTCTGGGGTTGGGGGGAGAGTTTATTCCCTGTGTCTGGAGTTGGGGGGAGGGTGTATTCCCTGTGTCTGTGGTTCTGGAGGGTGTATTCCCTGTGTTTGGGGTTGGGGAAGGTGTATTCCCTGTGTCTGGGGTTGGGGGGAGAGTGTATTCCCTGTGTCTGGGGTTTGGGGAGGGGGTATTCCCTGTGTCTGGGGTTGGGAGAGAGTGTATTCCCTGTGTCTGGGGGTGGTGTATTTCCTGTGTCTGGGGTTAGGGGAGTGTGTATTTCCTGTGTCTGGGGTTGGGGGAGGGGTGTATTCCCTGTGTCTGGGGTTGGGGGGAGAGTGTATTCCCTGTGTCTGGGGTTGGGGGGGTGTATTTCCTGTGGCTGGGTTTGGGGGGATGGTGTATTTACTGTGTGTGAGGTTGGGGGGAGGGTGCATTCTCTGTCTGTTGTTGAGGGAGTGTGTATTCCCTGTGTCTGTGGTCCTGGAGGGTGTATTCCCAGTGTCTGGGGTTGGGGAGGGTGTACTCCCTGTGTCTGGGGTTGGGGGGAGCGTGTATTCCCTGTGTTTGGAGTTGGGGGGAGGGTGTATTCCCTGTGTCTGGGGTTGGGAGAGGGTGTATTTCCTGTGTCTGGGGTTGGGGGAGTGTGTATTTCCTGTGTCTGGGGTTAGGGGAGGATGTATTTCCTGTGTCTGGGGTTGGGCGGATGGTGTATTTCCTGTGTCTGGGTTTAGGGGGAGGGTGTATTTCCTGTGTCTGGGGTTGGGGGGAGGGTGTATTTACTGTGCCTGGGGTTGGGGGGAGGGTGTATACCCTGTGTCTGGGGTTGGGGGAGGGTGTATACCCTGTGTCTGGGGTTGGGGGGAGGGTGTATACCCTGTGTCTGGGGTTGGGGGGAGGGTGTATACCCTGTGTCTGGGGTTGGGGGGAGGGTGTATACCCTGTGTCCGGGGTTGGGGGGAGGGTGTATTCCCTGTGTCTGGGTTTGGGGGGGAGGGTGTATTCCCTGTGTCTGGGGTTGGGGGATGGTGTATTTCCTGTGTCTGGGGTTGGGGGGATGGTGTATTTCCTGTGTCTGGGGTTGGGGGGAGGGTGTATTTCCTGTGTCTGGGGTTGGGGGGAGGGTGTATTTACTGTGCCTGGGGTTGGGGGGAGGGTGTATACCCTGTGTCTGGGGTTGGGGGGAGGGTGTATACCCTGTGTCCGGGGTTGGGGGGAGGGTGTATACCCTGTGTCCGGGGTTGGGGGGAGGGTGTATACCCTGTGTCCGGGGTTGGGGGGGGGGGGAGGGTGTATTCCCTGTGTCTGGGGTTGGGGGGGGGGGGGGGAGTGTATTCCCTGTGTCTGGAGTTGGGGGGATGGTGTGTTCCCTGTGTCTGGGGTTGGGGGAGGATGTATTATCTGTCTCTGGGTCTGTTCCGTCTCTCGGACGATAGCAGACGATCTGTTGGAGGTGGATTCAGTCCCTCGCTCCGCCCTGTTCCATATATTGTCGAATCCAAGTATTTCACCTTCAGTTTCCTCTCCCACTGAGATCTGTTCGAGATGGAGTACAAAGCAGACCATGTGCCAATGAATACCCGAACTTACCCGTACCAGGGGCTGAAAGAGGACGAGCAGTCCACCGTCATTACCGTGGTCCCCAATGCGCCGCCGGTCCGGGACCACCTGCTCTGGTCCATCTTCAACTTCTTCTACATGAATTTCTGCTGCCTGGGATTCGTGGCGCTGGTTTTCTCCGTCAAAGTGAGTGAGGGGCACCGGGAGGGGGTCAGAGACCCCGCGGAGGGGGACAGAGACCCGGGGGGGGGGGGGAGGGAGGGGATGCAGAGACCTCGGGGAGGGAGGGGGTGGCAGAGACCTCGGGGAGGGAGGTGGTGGCAGAGGCCCCGGGGAGAGGGGGGGTGGCAGAGGCCCCGGGGAGAGGGGGGGTGGCAGAGGCCCCGGGGAGAGGGGGGTGGGGGTGGCAGAGGCCCCGGGGAGGGAGGGGGTTGCAGAGGCCCCGGGGAGAGGGGGGGGCAGAGACCCCGGGGAGAGGGGGGTGGGGGTGGCAGAGGCCCCGGGGAGAGGGGGGTGGGGGTGGCAGAGGCCCCGGGGAGAGGGGGGTGGGGGTGGCAGAGGCCCCGGGGAGAGGGGGGTGGGGGTGGCAGAGGCCCCGGGGAGAGGGGGGTGGGGGTGGCAGAGGCCCCGGGGAGAGGGGGGTGGGGGTGGCAGAGGCCCCGGGGAGAGGGGGGTGGGGGTGGCAGAGGCCCCGGGGAGAGGGGGGTGGAGGTGGCAGAGGCCCCGGGGAGAGGGGGGTGGGGGTGGCAGAGGCCCCGGGGAGAGGGGGGGGGCAGAGACCCCGGGGAGAGGGGGGTGCGGGTGGCAGAGGCCCCGGGGAGGGGGGGTGACCGGCCCCGGGGAGGGGGGGAGAGAGGTGGACAGAGGCCCCGAGGGAGGGGATTTGCCCCATGGGCTGATTAAGGTTGAGACTGCGGCTGCATTGCGGGATGTTTGCGCCTTGGTTAGGGCGGGGGGAGAGGGTGCACACAGCCCCGGGGTTTGAGGTGAAGCTGGCCCACATCCTCCAGACGAGGATCCAATGGGCGAGAAGCTGCCGGAGCCCCAGCCTGGCACCCTGGTTGTGCTGGTGATCCGGGGAGGTGGTTTTGATGAGGGGGTGATGTCTGTGTTAATTGCAGCAATTCACTGAGCAATGTTTGCGGTATGTAAATGTTTTGGAGACAATCTTTTGCGCTGAATCGTTCCCAGTGAACTCGGGATTTCTCAAATAATAAGACAAAGGAGCCCATTGGCACTGAGTCTGTGCCAACTGCAGTCCAGTCAGTCCCTCCTTCCCCAGGGCCGCGATTATTCTTTTCTCCCTTCGAGTATTTACCCGTTCCCCTTTTCAAATCAACGATTAGTTTAGTTTTTAAGCAGCACTCCACACGGTAAACAGCATTTTTCGTCACATCACCCCTGCTCTTTTGACTGTTGCGCATTTCCGTTTCCATGACTCGGGAAAGGAAGAGGTTTACATTTGGAGGGTAATTGGAGAGAGTGGGTGTGCCTTTTTGTGTTAATCTGTGAGCAGGGCAACATGAAACCGATCAGGTTTAACCAGATGGGGATGTGTATGTCCGTGTGAGAATATCGCAAATTTGGAGACGGGAGTAGACTTTTCAATAATATTCACCCACCTCAATTTCCCCGTCCCCAAACTACCGCAAACCACTTGGTGCTTAAATAAATGTCAGCCCCTGCCTTGAATATACTCAATGACTGAGCACCCGCAGCCCTCTGGGCTAAAGAATTCCGAACATTGACCGCCCCCCCCCCTCCAATAGCTGACCCTTTCTCCTGAAGGTGTGATGCCATGACCGAGACTCCCTAGCCAAGGCAAGCACCCTTTCATTGTCCACCATGATTCCCTTCAGAATTTTATACATCTCAATGAGGTCACCTCTTATCCTAAACTTGGGAAATATAGGCCTAGTCTGTTGGATCTCCCCTCAGGACAACCATCTCATCCCAGGTCTACTGAAACTTCATTGTGCCCCCACCTAAGTATGCTTCCTATGGTAAGGAAACCAAAGCTGGTCACCATACTCCAGGTGTGACCAAGGCCCTGTATAATTGCAGTAAGATTTTTTTTCTTTATATTCTAATCCCTATGGAGCAAAAGCGACGATAACATTTGCCTTCCAAATTGCTCGCTATAGGTGCATGCAAACCTTCTATGATTCGTGTACTAGAGCACCTAAATCTCTTTAATTGCAAAAATGTATCCAGTTTCTCACCATTCAAAACTTATTCTGCTTTTTCTTTCACTCCTACCAAACTGGATAACTTCAATAATTGCACATTCTGCATCCATCTGTGTGACCTTGCGTTTCTGTGCATAAATGTGTCCAGTCTCCATTTCTAATACATCTCTGTTATACATTCACAATGCTTTAGAACATAGAACATAGAACAATACAGCGCAGTACAGGCCCTTCGGCCCACGATGTTGCACCGAAACATTTCACCTGGGAAAGTAACTTGGAGCTGTCTGAGAAGGTTTCAATCTGAAATTTTAGTAAACCTGAGCTTTTAGTGGTAATGGAAAGGGAAGAGGAGTGGAGCAAACTCCCATTGTGCAGGTTGGAAGTGGAAGTCAAGTTTTCCTGATCTTCTCCAACTTTTGACATTCTACTGACTACAATAACAAAGCAGCATTCTTTCTGAATACTTTCAGATTGATTTTGAAGGATATTAAGGATGAGAAAACAAACCAATCTTTCACTTGAATAAGGGGTTAGAGTAATTAACTAATTACTTTGGTGTTTTGTCTTTGGACAGGCATCATGGACAATTGCTTCTCCAATTTTTTGCCACATTCAACAATATTTTGGAATGGAGTGTGACAAAATACACTTTTACTTGATGATGGAAATTACTGTGTGCAATGGACAAACCTGTTTCTGATTAACAACACAAATTAAACTTGATAATACAAGTCCAACAATGAAAGTGTGCAGTTGCTGGAAGACATCTTGCACAGGCCTTTTCAAAGTTACCAAGAATTCAAGTTTTGAATTGTAGCGTCCAACTAGCAATGAGATTTTCAAGTCTTTTTATATCTATTCACACTTATTTCCTTTCAGTCTAGAGATCGGAAAGTTGTGGGAGATGCAGAAGGAGCTCGACACTATGCATCTACAGCCCGAGCACTCAACATTGCGGCCACAGTCCTGAGCATCCTTGTTCTTGTCATCCTCATTGTGATTATATTCGTTAGCCTGTCTACGGTGATGACATTTATAACGCAGAATGAAGAACAAATGTCTCATTCCATTGGAGGCAGTAATTGAATGAGGCAATGGTGTCACCGGCTCATTGTTCAGGAGCAATTATGTGATAGAACTCTTTTCAATGCCTTGATGCACTCTCAACCTATTGCTTCTTTCTATCTAGAATGTCTATGTAATACAGGCATGTTTAAAATGATCACCTCACCGGGATACAAATTTCTTTTTGTTTAAACTTGGCCAAGGTGTGTGTGATTGTATTAATAAAGCAATTGATAATCTGACGTCGCTTGGAGTTTAATGCCAAGCGTCCTTTGCTCAACTATAAACTATATGTTCCTCTGGACAGTAAGAAAAACCATTGAATAGGTTTATAGGTAAATATGTAGTGAAGTGCTGTTGATTCATGGCAATGATGTACTTTGCTCTGCGAAATAGTAAATCTGAAACTTTAGTCAGTGTCACAGGACTGAAGGTCTATAACATTCTGATACTGCTGTTTGCACTTTGGTGTAGGGGCTTGAATTGGTCTCAATAAATAACTTTGGGATGAAAAAAAATGGACTACGTGTGTTTTTCTTAACTGCCAGAGAGGTTGAGGAGAACCGAAGATGGGTTTTTTCTCCTTTCAAAATTTAGAGTACCCAATTAATTTTTTCCAATTAAGGGACAATTTAACTTGGCCAATCTACCGAGCTTGCACATTTTTGGGTTGTGGGGGTGAAACCCACGCAAACATGGGGAGAATGTGCAAACTCCACACGGACAGTGACCCAGAGCCGGGATCGAATCTGGCACCTCGGCGCTGTGAGGCATCAGTGCTAACCCACTGCGCCACCGTGCTGCCACCTGAAGATGGGTTTTAATGGCTTCCTTCCACTCTGCTCATCAGATGGAGGCTGTTGATTTTATTTTCCTTGAGCCTGCACTTCGTGTGAAATGGTTAAATCTGTAGTTACCACATTTGATGCTGTAAACTGAGAATCCAGAGACTAATTAAAATCAGTAGTCAGTGCAGATGTTAGTGTCCACCAACTGTGTGAGCAATCTGATCACAACCATCTATCTAAACAGCAGAATGCCAAAAGCTGATAGAGGAAAGGGGAAATTGAACACCTAAATGTTTGATAGAAGCATAACTGTAGGACCATCTCCTGAGGATATGATGAGTCAGTCTCATTGCAGCGGAATCAGTTTCTTAGTTTTGTGACCAGAACATGAAATTTCGAAATGTACATGTCATAGATGACTTTTGGTACAGTCAGGCACAAGAGAAATCTGAGTTATAGCCAAGGTGCTAAAGACTGACAAATCATCAACTTGATGATTACTACCCCAGAGATTAAAAGGAAGTACATTAAAAAAATTGTAGATTTTTAGTTATCTCCACTAAATTTAGCAATTGTCTCTTTTAGGTTAGAAGTTTGCAAATGTAACTCATGAAGAAAGCTGAGAAAAAACAGGAAATTATGGAGCTGCTGCTCTACTGTGGGGAAGTTATTGGAAATCTGTAAATAAGGACAAAGTGACTGACCACTTAAAGAAATTTGAACTGAGTGGGCTGATTCTTCCTATCTTGACTCTATTTTTGCTCCCCTTATCCAGACTTCTCCGATGCCCATGTTCCATTAGTAATTGTCTCCATTGCACTATAGATGTCCAGTCATAGCTCCATTCCCTACCATGAAGGCCTGAGGACTTTCTGCTTCTTCCTTGAATACAGACTGCACCAGTCACCGGCCATCATCACACTCATCTCTGAGGCTGAACATGTTCTCACTTCTACAACTTCTCCATCAACGCTACTCTCTCCAAATAAAAGGGGTTGCTACGGGTACCAGCATAGATTCCAGTAAAGACCAGAGAGGGTGTGCAGGTGGTGCCAAACACTGGAGGTTTGGGTAGTAAGCAGGGCAAGATGTTTTAAACAAGAGTTCTCAAAGCCATCCAATTGAACAGCCAGAGCTACTGACGTCTTTGAAAAAAAATTGGAACAATCTTTTTTTTGTGTTAAAGATGGTCTTCCAGCTCAGTTGCTGCTCTGTTGCTTCCAACCCTCAGGCAGATTCATGATTGTGCTTTTTTCAAAGATCGTCACCTAAATGGCAGTAGCAAAAGTGCAGCAACTGTTATGAGAGAACACCCGGTTGGAACATAGTAAATTAATCCCCATAATTCTCGAAGCAATTAGATGCTGTGTGGGGGAGATGGGCGAAGGGGGTAGAAGTTTCGTGGGGATGGGGGTTTGGAGGGGGAGATTAGTGGAAATGGGGGTTTGGAGGAGGCGAGGGCAGGTCGGAGGAAGTGATGGTTAGATGGGGGGAGTTTGGAAGGAGTGGGGAATTTGGGTGGGCTGGTGATGTTGGGTTGGAAAGGGGCCAGAAGGATTTGGGGGGGGATGTTAAGAGTGAGGTGGGGATTGGTTGGGGAGGGGGGGGGGGGGTTGATGGAGTGAAGGTGTCGCTTAGAATTTAGTAGCATAAAATTAAATACTGCACACTTCTCAAAATTCTACTTTGAATTTAAACCAGCGCATAAGTAGCAGTCTGAATTTTTGTTATGCCTGTAGTAGACAATTCTGATCACATGCTGTGTTGATGTACCAGAGGCTTGGGAATGTTGAACCTCGTCAAAATAAAGCAGAAATGATGCAAAACGCAGGGCTGGACACTCCAATGCCCGACGTTAGTATAGGTTATCCACATCTTCCTGCTACCTTAATATGGCGACTGGGGGCTTTTCACGGTGTGGCACCGTCAATATGACGCGAGGCAGGTTGAGGTAATGCCAATTGAAGGCTTTATTAAGCAGAACTTTATCCCCAGCAGCGTGGTTACAGAATGCAACTGCTGAGGGAAATGGAGGGAAAAACTGGGTTCTTATACCGGCATTTCTGGGTGGAGTCCAGTAGGTGGCAGATCCTATCAGGACCTGGCATCCCTCCACCAATAGCCTGTCGACACGTAGTGTACCGTATTACCCCGATTACATACCATCACATTCACCCCTTGTTGAACAAAAAACCCGGCGGGATGGTGGTTCGCATGATGGTAGGGGTTTACAGAGTCAGTACTGTGCCGTAACTTTGAACAAAGCACAAAATTATCGCTTCAACCGGGCCAAACGGGGTCGGCATGATGCCATAACTATAACAAATCACAATAACTGAAAACTGAGCCAACGGGCCAAACAGGATCGGCATGATGCCATAACTATAACAAGACACAATAACTGAAAACGTTGAGAGTTAAAGTGATTCGATGAGCCGGATGGGTGCCCTGGTCGTCCTTTCCGATCGTCCTAGGCGTGGTGGTGATGGAGCTGGCTCGAGTCCCGTCGACTCTGGGAGCGTAGCGCTGTCCCCTGTGTCCTTACTCCTGGGTGGGTCTGGGAGGAGAACCGAACCCCCCAGGAAGGGGGTGGCTGCGGGATGACCCGGCGGGAGTGAGGAGGTGGTGATTGGCGTTGGGGGGGGTGTGGGTAGCTCCGACGGGCGCCAGATCTCGCAGGGAGACTGTGTCCTGTCGCCCATCTGGGTACTCCACATAGGCGTATTGCGGGTTGGCGTGAAGGAGATGCACCCGTTCCACCAATGGATCTGACTTGTGCGCCCGCACATGTTTCCGGAGCAGAATGGGTCCCGGAGCTGCTAGCCAGGTCGGAAGTGGCGTTCCAGAGGAGGACTTCGTAGGAAAGAGGAGGAGGCGCTCGTGAGGCGTTTGATTCGTGGTGGTGCACAGCAGGGACCGGATAGAGTGAAGGGCATCGGGAGGACTTCCTGCCAGCGGGAAACTGGGAGGCTCCTAGACCGGAGGGCCAGCAGGACGGCCTTCCAGACCGTTCCATTCTCCCTTTCTACCTGCCCGTTCTCCCGGGGGTTGTAACTGGTCGTCCTGCTCGAGGCTATGCCCCCTCTGAGCAGGAATTGACGCAGTTCGTCACTCATAAAGGAGGACCCCCTGTCGCTATGGATATAGTCGAGGAAACCGAACAGTGTAAAAATGGTACCGAGGGCTTTAATGACCGTGGCCACTGTCATGTCGGGGCAGGGGATGGCGAAAGGGAAATGGGAGTATTCGTCAACGACGTCCAGGAAGTACGCGTTGCGATCGGTGGAGGGGAGTGGGCCTTTGAAATCCAAACTGAGGCATTCAAAGGGTCGAGGGGCCTTAACCAGGTGCGCTCTATCTGGCCTGAAAAAGTGCGGTTTGCAGTCAGCGCAGATCTGGCAGTTTCTGGTGACTGTTCGGACGTCCTCGACAGAGTAAGGGAGGTTGCGGGCCTTAAGGAAGTGGTAGAAACGAGTGACCCCGGGTGGCAGAGGTCCTCGTGGAGGGCTTGTAGACGGTCCACTTGTACATTGGCAGATGTGCCGCGAGATAGGGCATCGGATGGCTCGTTCAGCTTTCCGGGACGATACAAGATCTCATAATTGAAGGTGGAGAGTTCGATCCTCCACCGCAAGGTCTTGTCGTTCTTGATCTTGCCCCGCTGTGCATTATCGAACATGAAGGCAACCGACCGTTGGTCAGTGAGGAGAGTGACTCTCCTACCGGCCAGGTAATGCCTCCAGTGTCGCACAGCTTCCACTATTGCTTGTGCCTCCTTTTCCACTGAGGCGTGGCGGATTTCTGAAGCGTGGAGGGTTCGGGAGAAGAAGGCCACGGGTCTGCCTGCTTGGTTGAGGGTGGCCGCCAGAGCTACATCCGATGCGTCGCTCTCGACCTGGAAGGGGAGGGACTCGTCGATGGCGCGCATCGTGGATTTTGCGATATCCGTTTTGATGCGGCTAAAGGCCTGGCATGCCTCTGTCGTCAGGGGAAAAGTAGTGGACTGGATTAGTGCACGGGCCTTGTCTGCGTACTGGGGGGCCCACTGGGCGTAATAAGAAAAGAAGCCCAGGCAACGTTTCAGGGCACAGTGGGGGAGAGGGAACTCCATGAGGGGGCGCATGCGTTCAGGGTCGGGGCTCATCACTCCATTACGCACTACGTAGCCCAGGATGGCTAGACGATCAGTGTGGAACACGCATTTCTCTTTGTTGTAAGTGAGGTTCAGGGTGTGAGCGGTCTGGAGGAATTTTTGGAGGTTGGCGTCGTGGTCCTGCTGGTCGTGGCCGCAGATGGTGACGTTGTCGAGATACGGGAACGTGGCCCGTAAACCGTGCTGGTCAACCATTTGGTCCATCTCTCGTTGGAAGACCGAGACTCCGTTCGTGACGCCGAATGGAACCCTTAAAAACTGGTATAACCGCCCGTCTGCTTTGAAGGCAGTATAGTTGCGGTCACCGGGATGGATGGGGAGCTGGTGGTAGGCGGACTTGAGGTCCACGGTGGAAAAGACCTTGTGCTGTGCAATCCGATTGACCATGTCGGATATGCGGGGGAGAGGGTACGCATCTAGCTGAGTGTACCTGTTGATGGTCTGACTATAGTCGATGACCATCCTCTGTTTCTCCCCGGTCTTAACAACTACCACCTGGGCTCTCCAGGGACTGTTGCTAGCCTGGATGATGCCTTCCTTCAGCAGCCTCTGGACTTCGGACCGGATAAATGCTCGGTCCTGGGCGCTGTACCGTCTGCTCCTTGTGGCGACGGGTTTGCAATCCGGGGTGAGGTTCGCAAACAAGGAAGGTGGTTCAACCTTGAGGGTCGCGAGGCCGCAGACAGTCAGTGGGGGTACAGGGCCGCCAAATTTAAATGTTAAACTCTGGAGGTTGCATTGGAAGTCCACCCTTAGGAGTGTGGGCGCACAGAGATGGGGAGGACATACAGCCGGTAATTTCGGAACTCCCTCCCCTGCACCGTTAGGTTAGCGATGCAGAACCCCTTGATCTGAACGGAGTGGGATCCCGCCGCCAGGAAAATTTTCTGGGTGCTTGGCCGAATTATGAGGGAACAGCGCCTTACCGTGTCCGGATGAATGAAGCTCTCCGTGCTCCCAGAGTCGATAAGACACGGCGTCTTGTAGCCATTCACTAGGACTGTAGTGGTTGCAGTCTGGACAGTCCGGGGTCGCGACTGGTCGAGGGTCGTCGAAGCCAGACGTGGTTGTTGAAGTTGAGCATCGTAATCAGGCAGTATGTGGCCGTCTGTGTCGGGGTCCTTCAGCCAAGATGGCGGCGTCCATGGATCGAGTGCGGTTGGGGGTGGACAAAATGGCGGCGCCCATCTCTCCCTCGTGGCGTCGGGGGTCCAAAATGGCGGCGTCTTTGGTCACACGTGGATCGCTGGGGGAGGGCTGGGTCTGTGGTCCCGTTTCTTCCCCGGAGATAGCGGCGACCCCGCGGGACTTGCACACCGTCGCGTAGTGGCCTTTCTTCCCGCAGCTTTTGCAGGTAGCCGCGTGGGCCGGGCATCACTGCCGAGGGTGTTTCGGCTGGCCGCATAAATAGCAGCGGGGCCTCCCCCCGGTTGGTCTGGTGTTTTGGCCGCGCAGGTTTGCGGGGGTTGGGGGGGGGTGTCGGAGAGTCGACCGTTGCGGGGGTCCACGGAGCCCAAGGGGCTGTAGTGCGGTCGGGGGCGTAGGCGCGGGCGTTACGCGAGGCCACATCGAGGGATGCCGCCAGGGCCTGAGCTTTTGTAAGTCCCAGAGATTCTTTCTCCAGAAGCCTCTGGCGGATCTGGGAAGAGGCCAAACCTGCCACATACGCATCGCGGACCAGGAGCTCTGTGTGTTCACTCGCTGTTACCGCTGGGCAGTTGCAGTTTCGACCCAGGATCTGCAGAGTGTTATAAATCTCGTCCAGCGATTCCCCCGGAAAATGCCGTCGTGTGGCGAGCTGGTAGCGAGCAAAAACCTGGTTGGCGGGCCGGATGTAGATATCCTTCAGCGCGGCGATGGCACAGGTGAAACCGTCCTCGTCCTCGATAAGGGAGTAGATGTCAGGACTCACCCTGGATTAGAGGACCTGCATCTTTTGTTCGTTAGTCGGTGTGCCGGGGGCCGTTCGGAGGTAGCCCTCAAAGCATGCCATCCAGTGTTTGAAGATAGAGGCCGAGTTAGCTGCTTGGGGTGCGATGCGCAGGCACTCCGGGGTGATTCGGAGCTCCATGTTCCCACGTCGTTTTCTTCAATTTAAATTCTGTTTAATAAATTGTAGCACCGTCAATATGACGCGAGGCAGGTTGAGGTAATGTCAATTGAAGGCTTTATTAAGCAGAACTTTATCCCCAGCAGCGTGGTTACAGAATGCAACTGCTGAGGGAAATGGAGGGAAAAACTGGGTTCTTATACCGGCATTTCTGGGTGGAGTCCAGTAGGTGGCAAATCCTATCAGGACCTGGCATCCCTCCACCAATCGCCTGTCGACACGTGGTGTACCGTATTACCCCTAATACATACCACCACACACGGTAACTTCATTGCAGTGTTAATGTAAGCCTACTTGTGACAATAAAGATTATAATTATTATTATAGTGCTTCAATCCACCTTCCCCCGAGCCTTCCTCTCCTTCCCACTACCACAGCTCCCTCTCCAAGGGTCATACCACAGGGTGTTGGTCCTGGGTTGGCAGTGGATTAGTGATATCGCTAGTCCAGCAATCTAGAGACCCAGAGTCATGCTCTGGAGACCCGGGTTCGAATCCCGCCATGGCAGATGGTGAAATTTGAATTCAATTAAAAAAATCTGGAATTAAAAGCCTAAAAGGTGACCTTGAAAAAGTTGTCAATTGTTGTAAAAACCCATCTGGTTCACTAATACCCTTTTGGGAGGGAAATCTGTCATCCTTACCTGGCCAGGCCTACATGTGACTCCAGGCCCACAGCAATGTGGTTAACTCTTCAATGCCCTCAGGGATGGGTCATAAATGTTGGCCCAGCCCGCAACGCCCACATCCACTGAATTAATTTTTAAAGAATCAGTAAGATGACTCGCTGTGAGATGAGCTCTGCTGCTCCTCATTCTCTGACAATGTCTAACTCCTGCTGTTAAGATAATAAACCATTATCCAGCTGATGGTCCCGGCCTGTGAGCTGCTGATTCTTTCTCATGGGCCCAAATATGTTCTGGATGAGGGGGGGTTCCGGGAGATGGTGAGGGCTCACTCACTGGGGATGTTGTCATACAAGGTTTTTTTTAAATTTAGAGTTCCCAATTATTTTTTTCCCACTGAAAGGGCAATTTAGCGTGGCCAATCTCCCTACCCTGCACATCATTTTGGGTTCTGGGGATGAGACCCACGCAGACACAGGGAAAATGTGCAAACTCCACACAGAAAGTGACCTGGGCTGGGATCGACCCCAGGTCCTTGCTGCCTTTTGGCAGCAGTGCTAACCAGTGCACCACCGTGCTGCTCCTGCTGTCATACAAGGTGAGCTCACACTGCAGACCCATGCTCTGCCACTTCTCGGTGATGGCACAACCATGTGGGATGTTCATGTATCACTTCCCCCCGCCCCCACAGCCCATACGACTGCAACACGACACTTAGCCCCGGCCCATCCTTCACATCCATGAGGCAGAGGTTAGAGGCAAATCGGACAGGTGGTGAAAAAGTGTTTAATGGTGAGTATTTACAATAAGTGTGCCCTTTCTCCTTACTGTTTAACAGTACTTACTGTGCAAACTTAACTGTCATCTATCTTTCTAATCTTTTATGGCCTCCCACTAGGTGTACCCCAGACAGCACATCAGAAGTGGCGGTAGCCTGCTGCTTCTCTCACCCTCTGCCCTGTGATACCCTTGGCATTCGTCCACTGGAGGACCTGGGCCTGGATGGGCCCAGCGAACTTCAGGTGACGACGTGTCAGCCTGTTCTGCCATCTGCCCAGCAGTTGTGGCAGTGTCAAGTGGGGGGGGATTTGGAAGGTGGGAGGTGTTCCATGGGCCCCATCACATCCTCCTCCCTCGGGGTGCTTGCTGGCCCCGGGCTACTCCATAGGACGGAGGTGAGGGTGGAGTGAGCTCTGGAGGACCAACATCACCTGGTGCTTCCAGTGCTGGAGGCCTACCCTCATCTGAACCGTGGTCTCGATGCCCTCAGCCCTGGAGCACTGAGACTGGGTCATGTCCCTCAGTGAATGAGCCATGTCCCTCACTGGCTCGAACATGTCCCTCTGTGACTGTATTATGTCCCTCTATGCCTCAAGACATGCCCCTCTGTGACTGGTTAAGGTCAGTCAGCGTCCGGCCATATCTGCATGTGACTGGGCTCTCCTGTCCTGTGCCTCAGCCATGGACAGCACAGTGTGCCCCAAGTCTTGGACGTCCTGACATCTAGGCTCTGACATCTTGCCCTGGACTTCCACCGCAGATGGCACCCTTTCAGTGTTGGCCTGGGTGCCACGCATTGTTGGCACCGTCTCCTGCGCCTTAAGACAGCTGGACTCCTCCAGCTGACAACCCCACTTGTAGATTCTGGCTCTGCTTCTTCATGTGCACCAGCGATGGGATTATGGTTTCCAGGAGCACAATATCTGCCTGGGTGACAGCTGTTTCCTGCGATTAAGCAGCCTTCAACCATTCACTCTCTTGGGAGTCCCTGCCTCCAGCTGATATGTTGCAGTATGTGTGCGGTGCTCACCAGAGGGTGACCCAGGAGCCTAATCTCTAACTTAACCCACCGAGGTGATAGTCTCTTTGATGGTGGATGGTGCAGGTGAGAGCATTGCCAAGACGTTGGTGTCCTCCCCGGAATGATGCTCCAGGTGTTCTGGAGGTCTGGATGGGGGACAGTGACACCGGCTGGCCAGCCTTGTCTGAATGGGATCATGCAAAATAGAAGACATAGGGTGTGAGCTTGGGAAGGACTGATCTATGGGAGAGAGATGACTCACTTGATGTAGGGACATCTGCGTTGCACTGAACTCTCACTTGTTTGCATACTTTGTAGCCACTGCCCTCTCCTTGGCCACCCCCTTGAGTTGCAGGGCCCTTTCCTGAGAGGGGGTGCGGACCCAAATATCTGGGATGTCCCCTCCCACCTTCTGACTTTCCCGGCAATTACGGGCTGCTTTATCCTTGGGGGACACAAAAAGGACATAGTGAGACCCTGGGATGTAGGTTTTATAGGGGATTTGGAGCTGGTGGTGTGTGCGCGAAGGTCGATCATCTTTGTAATCATAGATTATCATAGATTATCATAGAATTTACAGTGCAGAAGGAGGCCATTCGGCCCATCGAGTCTGCACCGGCTCTTGGAAAGAGCACCCTACCCAATGTCAACACCTCCACCCTATCCCCATAACCCAGTAACCCCTCCCAACACTAAGGGCAATTTTGGACACTAAGGGCAATTTATCATGGCCAATCCACCTAACCTGCACATCTTTGGACTGTGGGAGGAAACCGGAGCACCCGGAGGAAACCCACGCACACACGGGGAGGATGTGCAGACTCCGCACAGACAGTGACCCAAGCCGGAATCGAACCTGGGACCCTGGAGCTGTGAAGCAATTGTGCTATCCACAATGCTCCCACTTTCCTCACGTAAATTGATTGCTCTGTGATTAATTATCCTTGGAGGCATTGAGCCTCCAATTTCATCATTGTACAGTCACTCTGCCTACTGCAGGCAGATGCAATAAAATAAAAACAAAACCACCATTCATATAGCACAATGTCCAGAGTCATTTGATAGCCAATTAAGTAGTTTGGAATTGTAGTCACTGGGACAACGTAGGCAACATTATCAAACGGCTGAGTAGGCATGAGAGGCTGAATGGTCTACTGCTCCTAATAAGTATGTTCATATGCCATTCTGGATCGATAAGTTGAGCTGGGCTAGAAATTCTTTGTCATCCATATTTGTCTCACAAACATGGTTGAATAATGGTTGGAGTACTGTTTATTTTGCTTAGGATGAAAGTTTACTGTGAACAGGCTTGGTGGGGTGATGGGACATAATGGACATGAATTGGTAACTTGTTTTACATTCCTGTGGCGGGATTCTCCGTCGGCTGATGCCGGAATTGTCTTCTGGCTTCTTAAAAGTTGTGTCACACAGAGACACCTGAGGTCTCCAATGTTTCTCACTGACAGTGAAGACATATATTGTTCAATCATTCCATTTTGTTGCTCAGGCTTCATTTGATCTTTCTACCCTGTAAGATTAATAAGAAAATCACATTCAGTTACATCCTTTGTACAAAATAATTATATTAAATTATATCATGCACCCAGGCAGAAGAAAGTCTTTTACTTCTACGGAATGGAAAATATCTTGTGCAGTTTATCTATGTTGCATGTATTGAGGGCGGGATTCTCTGTTAGCCCACGGCAAAATCGGGAAAGGCGATTGAACGGAGAATCGGTTACGATGCCAAAATCGTGGCAGGCGCTGATTTGACGCCAAATCGCAATGCTCCAGCACCTCGACAGTGGCGACAATGCGTTCCAGAATGCATGTACAGTAGACACCATTTGCATGTCATCAGCACGCCCGACCCGGTATTCTCCTGGTCTCTGCGAATCTTCGCCTCTGATGGGCCGAGTTCCCGATGGTGCAGTTCATTTGTGCTTTTAAAAATCGTGAAACCGGCGTGGCGACTACTGAGGGGGAGAGAGGGGGGATTGTAAGTGTCCAACATCGTCAGAGTTTGCTGACAGTTGTGCCGCTGGCCGGGGGGGGGGGGGGGGGGGGGGGGGGGGGGGGCTTCTGCCAGGGCCGGAGGGAGTAGCAGGGGTGGACAGGAGGTGGGCTGTGGGGTCGGGGTGGACGGGCATGGAACACCATTGCCACAGCCAGCAAGGCAGACATGCAGCTGTGCACACCGCAAACAGCCCACTTTGAACTTAGTGTCACGGGTCGTGTAGGTGTTCCCTCAGGACACCCCCTGGGTTCCCTCTGGCCCCAGCCGACCTATCAGCTGTATGGGTGCACTGAGTGAGTGTTTGTGGGGAGTGTAATGTGTGTGTGCGACTGCAGCTTGTCAGCGTCCCGAGTGTCACTCACAGACTCGGCAAATTCCCGACCATTTTTCACTGGAATCGATTGTGTTCGACACGGCACCCTTTAATAGTGGTAGAATCGGTCCAGGTTCGGCCCGAGTTTTTCTCTCGTGAAAGTCCATGAATTCTGCATTGGCATCAACACTTCGTCTCAGAAACGGAGAATCCCGCCCTGAATCTTCCCCCAAATATGAATTTACTGTCAACGTTTACACATGGCACAATGTGCAGAACATGTTAATGAGGGTTGAGGCAGTCACTGAAATCTGTATTATTGTCTGCGCGGTAGCACAGTGGTTAGCACTGTTGCTTCACAGCACCAGGGTCCCAGGTTCGATTCTTGCTTGGGTCACTGTCTATGCGGAGTCTGCACGTTCTCCCCATGTCTGCATGGGTTTCCTCCGGGTGCTCCGGTTTCCTCCCACAAGTCCCGAAAGACGTGTTTGTTAGGTGTATTGGACATTTTGAATTCTCCCACAGTGCACCCGAACAGGCGCCAGAATGTAGCGATTAGGGGATTTTCACAGTAACTTGATTGTAGAGTTAATGTAAGCCTACTTGTGACAATAATAAAAATTATTATTACTGTAAATGACTGATGGTATTTTTTGCTGTCAAATTAAAAATATTGCCCAATGCAGTTAAAGTTTGTTTATTGTTATGGTGGGATCACCTATAGGATGAACACAAACTAACACTGCATTATATCATTGCTGCTCTTAATATTAATAACCCATGTTGCATTTATATCGGATGATATTTGTAACCAGTTGCCAACAACGGGCATTATAATTTTACTTGCACCTTTCTGCGATTGTTTGGTGAATTGATGAATGAGTCCTGAGGAGGGAAAGGATTGTTGTAGGCAAAAATCCCCTGTACCAGTGCAGTCAAGAGGCCGAGTCTCAAGGCAAGGTTCAAAGCGTTGTTCTTTATTGTACAATTACTGAAGCCTTCAGGGAGACCCACACAGTCAGCTCAGAAACAGTGGCTTGGTCCACGTTGATCTCAACAATTACACATTCGCTCTGGATTTTTATAGGAATCCAAATTCGAGCGGGAACATTTGCTCATACATAATAGTTAAAGGGTAGTTTTGATTTAGATCTCTCAGACAGGTTTAAACTGAGAATATGCATCTTTGTCAATTTGCATCTGTATGGTGTGTCCGTGTTGATGAGATTATCTGTGCTCGCTCCGGTGTCCCTCCCTTGTCAATTTGCATCTGTATGGAGTGTGTTCGTGTTGATGAGATTATCTGTGCTTGCTCCGGTGTCCTTCCCTTCTCTAATGTGTTTCCCATTATCTCCCTGATGTGTCTCCTTAACTAAATTGACCTCCGATGTCTGTGGCTGTGCTATGCTTTTGTTTCTGTGTTTGCTAAATGAGGTGTTAATGGCATCTTTGTCCTGCTGTGTGTGTGGGGGACGCTAATCTAATCTATACATTTCTTTTATTCCTCCTATTCTGGTTTCTTTGCCTGCCTTGGCCATTTTATTAATTTATTATTTCATTCTTTCATAAGTCTTTGCAATACAGTTGTGCCATATATCCCACTGCCAGGGTCTTGACTCGCAGATATCCCGATCTCCTGGCCATGGGGCCGTTTTAAGATGCAGCTTCGTGCTATTGCTGGGCAGAACAAGTGTCTTCCATCAGTGCAGAAGGGGATTTAAACGAATGTCCATCCGGGTGTCCCCTTCTGCATTGTGGGCACATTATATTATAAACGGTGCCAATCAGCCCAATAAAATAGTCCAATAAATGTTAAACGATGCCAATCAGTCCAATAAAACAGTTTCATAAATGAAGAATGTTTGATGAGATGAGATAAAAATATGGTCTTGGAAAATGGCCTACTTCAGGATCATACATGATTGAGGGGAAGGATAAAGTGGGGGGGGGGGAATATGGGCCCTGAAACAAGAGAAGCACCATGGCCTATGATTTCTCTCTCTGGCCCTGTTCCTTTTTATATCTGCATTTTTTGTGGAATATGTGATATTACTTTTCTATCCTACTTGGGCCCCCGCCCCATCCCTTTTTCAATGACATTGAAGGGAAATAGATAATTCTCAAAGTAGGAAAGGATTTCTTGGGTAACGGTGAAACTAGGTAAGTTGATTCCACAAAGAGCTTGTGTTGAAGCAATGAGCCAAATGACCTCCTCTGTCCTGTAACCATTCTATAAAGACGGTATGTTGCCATTTCCTTCTCTTGCCCTGAACTGGAAAATTTCATCAACATTGCTTCCAATTCCTTTCATCGTCACATGATCGATCTCTGACTTTGTCTATTTCTAGAGATAAGTTAACTGCCAATATCCATTATGAGCACACTGGCTCCTAATGCTGCTGGATGGCCTGATTTATATTGCAAGAGCACTTGTAGCTAAAGCTACAAATGATTTATTAACATTAACTGTGGGTCAAATATATACAAAACAACACATGAATAACAGACGGAACACGCACAAGAAATCTCTCTCCCAGCTCCCTAGTCAGTCTGAGGTCACCTGACAAACATTCACTTATATACTAATGAGACTCCTAGTGGTCAGCCAGTGAATTATAAGACAACCATGATATCACTACAACTGCCTTAATTATTCTTGCTCACACCGGGGAGCGGGATTCTCCGGGATTCGGCGGGGCGGGCAGAAACGGTGCAGTGGAGCGGCGGGAACCACTCCAGCATCGGGCCGTCCCAAAGATGCGGAATCCTCCGCACCTTCAGGGGCTAGGCCGGCGCTGGAGTGGTTTGCGCCGCGCCGGCCGGCGTGGAAGGCCTTTGGCGCCGCGCCAGCCAGGGCCGAAGGGACTCCGCTGGCCGACGCAAGTCCGCGCAAGCGCGGGTGCGTCAGTAGCTGCTGACGTCATCCCCGCGCATGCGCAGGGGGTTTCACCTTCGCGCCGGCCATCGGAATAGAGTGCCCCCACGGCAAATGCCCGCCCGTGGATCGGTGGGCCCCGATCGCGGGCCAGGCCATCGTGGGGGCATCCCTGGGGTCAGATCGCCCCGCGCCCACCCGAGGACCTCGGAGCCCGCCCACGCCGCCAGGTCCCGCCGGTAAGGGACCAACTCCACTTTACGCCGGCTGGACCTGCATAGAACGGGTGGGACTTCGGCCCATCGCGGGCCGGAGAATCGCGGGGGGTCGGTGAATCCCGCCCCACATATTCTATAAGAATCCTATTCTCCCAGTTTCTCCGTCTCATTTGTGTGAACAATGCAACCTTCCAAAGAAATTCTCTGAATCTATCCTTTTTCCTCAACCAATGACTCCCCCCTCACTGTGGTTGGCAGATCCTTTGACTGTGCTTGTCTCTGAACCATGATAGGATTCCCCTTGTTCTCACCTTCCACCACCTCAGCCTCAGTATTCAAAGGATTACCCTCCACCATTTCCACCACTTCCTGTGTACGTCTACCTCCTAGCAAACAAAATCCTAGCAGTCATTTGAGGATTACAAAACAGAAGAAGGCTATTACGTCCATCATGTGTGTGTTGGCTTTCTCTAAAGAAACTCAGCTAGTCCCACTACCCTCTGCCTGCCCCATACCCGTAGCCCTGCAAATCATTTCTCTTCAGGTAATTATTTAATTCCCTTTTGAAAGCCATGATTGAATCTGTCTCCACCACACTATATGACAGTGCATTCCAGATCCTAGACAGTCACTTAGTAAAAATGTTTTTCCTCATGTCGCCTCTGGTTCTTTTAACAGACACTGTAAAACAGTGTCCTCTGGTTTCGACCCTTCCACCATTAAAACAGTTTCTCCTTATCTACTGTGTCCAGTTCTCTTGTAATGCACTCCTGGCTGGCTTGCCAGGTTCTGTCCTCTGTAAACCTCATGTCACCTGAATCTCTGCTGCCTGTGTCTTTACTCACACCAATTCCCAGTCACCTACTAAACCCTTGTGTTTGCTGACTTACGCTGGCTCGTAGCCAAGGAGCTCCACAATTCTAAAATTTGTGTCCATGTGTTCAAATCCTTCCCTATCTTTGTATTCTGACAGCCCCACAGCCCTCTGAGATTTCTGCACTCCTCCAGTTCAGGCCTCTTGAGTAGCCTGATTTTAATCGCTCCAATATTACTAGCCGTGCCTTCAGTTGACTCGGTCCATAGCTCTGGAATACATCATACGCTCCTCCATCTCTCTAATTCCCTTCATTCTTTAAAAGTTTCTTAAAACCGACCTTTTAGTCAGGTTTTTGGTCATCTGTCCTTACATCTCTTTAAGGGGCTTGCATTATATGTTTTCTCTCACCCCTATAAATGCCTTGGGATGTTTTATTACTTTAAAGGTGCTATTATTGTTACCTTGAAACATTTCACGACAATTAAACATGCTGGGTTAAGTTGTTATTTGGAAAAACGTGGGTTAATAAATGAAGGTCAGCCCAGATTTGATCAAGACAAATCATTAGCTAACAAATGTGGTTGATGTTGCCTACATAAATTTCAAAATGTATTTGATAAAGTGCCACATGATAGACTTCTAATTAGAGACAGTGGCCAGTATAAACACAAAATTGAAACGGAAAGCAGAGGAAATTTCAGACTGGATGAAATTATACAGTGGTGTTCCTCAGGAGGTAATGCTATTTTTGATATATATTATTACATATTAATGATCTGGACATAGGTGTGCAGGGCATAATTTCAAAGTTTGCAGATGACATGAAACTCAGAAATTTTGTAGATAGTGAAGAGGACAGTAACAGACTTCAACATAGATTGTGTAAATAGATTGATGGATTGGACTGAGATATAGCAGATGGAATTTAACACCAAGTGTTGTGTTACGTTTTGGATGGAAAAATTGGGAGTGGCAATATGTTCAAAATTGCGTGAGATTTTGATCCAGTAGGTAGGAGGAAATGGTTTCAGCGGCAGGAAAGGGGTCTGTAATCAGAGGACAAAGGTTTAAGATAACTGGCAAAAAAAAGAGCCAGAGGGCAGACAAAGAGGATTCGTTTTACGCAGTGAGTCATGATGATCGGAAAGGGCGGGGCGTGGGAGGGCGGAAGAAAATTCAATAATAACTTTCAAAAGTAGAAATACTTGAAGGAAATGGGATTAATTGAATAGCTCTTTGAAAGAGCTGGCACTGGGACCATTGGCCAATACTCTTCTTCTGGGATGTAAGATTCACCGAATCACAGAATTGTTACACAGAAGAAAGCCATTTGTACCAGCGTGGCTCTCAGGAGTAATCTACCCTGTGCCATTCCCCCACCGCCTCCCCTCAGCCCTACGGTGTTCTTTTTCAGATAATAATCCAATTCCCTCTTGAATGCCCTGATTCAATCTGCCTCCGTCATACCCTCAGGGAGTGCATTCCAGATCTTATCCAATCAGTGTATGAAGGCATTTGTTTCCCCTCATATTTTAATATTTTCTCTCAGATTCAATGACATAAAAGGCCAACTTGTTTTAATTAACAAAAAAATAAACAAGTGTTTCAGATTTTCCTGCACTCGCACACAAATCCTTGAGTCCAGTTCCTATTTTATCAGCAGCTTCTCATCACGCACATTCTTTTGCCGGACGGGTTAGGCAGCTATCACTGCGTCACTGGAAAGCCTCAAGGCCACTGAGTCAACCCTTCCCCCATCCTTCACATGCTCTCGTGCTGGCTTAACTTCGCAAACCTTCCCCTACTTAAAGGCAGCAACCTCTCGCGTACCCCTGACAATCGCAATCTCCACATCTCAGTTTCATAACCATTAACCTCTCACACATTCACAATGTTCAGTAGACATTTTAAGACACTGATTCAAAAGTTATTTAATCATTGCCTAATAGAAATTAAGCTTGCATGTGCAGAACAAGAAATCACAGGCAGAATAACACTATATCAAACTCCATTAAATCACTTCAGCCTGGCCACAGGAATTCCAACTGGCGCCCAATTAACTCTTTCTACACCAGTCCATTGTAATCATCCATGAGCACCCAATTCATAGAACCATATAATTTACAGCGCAGAATAAGGCCATTCGGCCCATCGAGTCTGCACCGACACAAATTCAGAAATCTCCTGCCCATGGTTTACTATTCTTCAGACCCAAAACACTGGAGTTCTTTTAAAAAAAAAATTTAGAGTACCCAATTCATTTTTTCCAATTAAGGGGCAATTTAGCATGGCCAATCCACCCAGCCTGCATATCTTTGGGTTGTGGGGGCAAAGCCCATGCAAACACGGGGAGAATGTGCAAACCCCACATGGACAGTGACCCAGAGCCGGGATCAAACCTGGGACCTCGACGCCGTGAGGCATCAGGGCTAACCCACTGCGGCACTGTGCTGCTCAACATTGCAGTTCTGACCTCAAATATCAGTGGATATTATCTCTAAGTCAAAAGATAATGGATTCAAACCCCACTTCAGAGACTCCAACACGACACCTCGGATTTTTTATAAATTTAGAGTACCCAATTCATTTTATCCAATTAAGGGGCAATTTAGCGTGGCCAATCCACCTACCCTGCACATCTTTGGGTTGTGGGGGTGAAACCCAAGCAAACACGGGGAGAATGTGCAAACTCCACACAGACAGTGACCCAGAGCCGGGATCGAACCTGGGACCACGGCGCCGTGAGGCAGAAATGCTAACCACTGCGCCACCGTGAGCCCTCTACTTCACCTTGGATGACACTCAAGTGTAGGCTTGACCAACGCACGGCCCGTGGGCTGGATGCAGTTCAGAAAGCTCCCCCAATATGGCCCAGGAGGCAGTTTTAAAAATGCTGGTATGATACTGAAAGAAACTGCTGTATCCCACACAGGGCACATGGGACAGATTATAGTCCCCGTGTGGCGCGAGGAGTATTCACTCCCCTGTTAACTAGGAGGCAGGGACTGTTGTACATAAGGTTGGCCTGGCTAGCACAGGCTTCCAGAGAGAAAGGGCTGGTGAAGCCTAACTGGATCCTGTGTGTGTATACTTTTCTGTTATGAATAAACCAGCACTTTATTTTTACTCAACTGACTCTGTTGCCTTTACTAATGTGTCTTGGGATAAGTGAATTGCATTTGTCTAATTCAACTTCCCGCCTGGCCAACCTATACTGGGGAGCAGCTGACTATCGAAGGCCCAACTCTCACCCCGGTGACCGACGAGCATCTATCTCTTTGGCTTCCCTCCTTGTGGTGCAGGCAGACGGTTCCTGCCTACTCAGCTGCGACTGGCTACACCGGTTGCGCCTTGCTACACCGGTTGCGCCTTGACTGCCGTGGATCCTCCAGGTGGAATGCGCGGGTTTGCAGGCTGTGTTGCGGAAGTTCCCTGGCCTTTTTGGGTTGGGCCTTGTGAAGATCAAAGGGGCCATAGCAAATATCCGGGTAGACCCGCAGGCCGAACCTCGTTTTTCAGAGCATGGTCGGTCATAGAGTTGCTGGCTCAATGCTGCCCTGTCAGTACCACCAGAAACTCCCAGTGGTGGTGCCTCTACACTCATGGGAGTGGCCTTGAAGCTCTTGGGTATATGCAGATTTCGATCAATAAGGGGATCAGGGGTTATGGGGAGAAGGCCAGAAGAATGGGGATGAGAAAAATATCAGCCATGATTGAATGGCAGAGCAGACTCGATGGGTCGAATGGCATAATTCCGCTCCTATGTCTTATGGTCTTATGTTCTTATTTCGCTGGGCCATTTATGGGCTCTATGTTCCTGGTGATCGTCGTTGCGAAATGGCTGAAAGTACACCGAATATCATCTAACACCTCCTGCATCATCATCGACCGGCTATGTGCCTCTTTTTCCACGCATGAGTTGCTGGAGGTCCTAGTGACGGACAACAGAGCCTCGTTCACTAGCGAGGCATTTGCCGCCTTCGTGAAGTTGAATGGCATCCGTCATGTCTGCATGGCGCCCTTTCACCCGCATCACAGTATGTAATGGAACCTACGAGGGAACGAGCGATCCTAGATCTGGTCCTGTGTAATGAGACAGGATTGATTAATGATCTCATAGTTAGGGATCCTCTCGGAAGGAGCGATCACAATATGGTGGAATTTAAAATACAGATGGACGGTGAGAAGGTAAAACACTAGTGTTTTGAGCTTAAACAAAGGAGATTACAATGGGATGAGAGAAGAGCTAGCTAAGGTAGACTGGGAGCAAAGACTTTATGGTGAAACAGTTGAGGAACAGTGGAGAACCTTCCAAGTGATTTTTCACAGTGCTCAGCAAAAGTTTATATCAACAAAACGGCAGGACAGTAGAAAGAGGGAAAATTGACTATGGATATCTAAGGAAATAAGGGAAAGTATCAAATTGAAGGAAAAAGCATACAAAGTGGCAAAGATTAGTGGGAGACTAGAGGGTTTGGAAATTTTTAGGGGGCACCACAAAGCTACTAAAAAAAGCTATAAAGAAGAGTAAGATAGAATATGAGAGTAAACTTACTCAGAATATAAAAACAGATCGGAAAAGTTTCAACAAATATATAAAACAAAAAAAGAGTGGCTAAGGTAAATATTGGTCTTTTAGAGGATGAGAAGGGAGATTTAATAAGGGGAGATGAGAAAATGGCTGAGGAACTGAACGTTTTTTTGGGTTGGTCTTCACAGGTAGTGATGGGCAAGCTAATGGGACTAAAGGTAGACAAGTCTCCTGGCCCTGATGGAATGCATCCCAGGGTACTAAAAGAGATGGCTAGGGAAATTGCAAATGAACTCATGATAATTTACCTAAATTCACTAGACTCTGGATGGTCCCGGTGGATTGGAAATTAGCAAACGTGACACCACTGTTTAAAAAAGGAGGTCGGCAGAAAGCGGGTAATTATAGGCCAGTTAGCTTAACTTCAGTAGTAGGGAAGATGCTGGAATCTATCATCAAGGAAGAAATAGCGAGGCATCTGGATGGAAATTGTCCCTTGGGCAGACGCAGCATGGGTTCATAAAGGGCAGGTCGTGCCTACTAATTTAGTGGAATTTTTTGAGGACATTACCAGTGCGGTAGACAACGGGGAGCCAATGGATGTGGTATATCTGGATTTCCAGAAAGCTTTTGACAAGGTGCCACACAAAAGGTTGCTGCATAAGATAAAGATGCATGGCATTAAGGGGAAAGTAGTATCATGGATAGAGGATTGGTTAATTAATAGAAAGCAAAGAGTGGGGATTAATGGGTGTTTCTCTGGTTGGCAATCAGTAGCTAGTGGTGTCCCTCAGGGATCAGTGCTGGGCCTTAATTGTTCACAATTTACGTAGATGATTTGGAGTTGGGCACCAAGTGCAATGCGTCCAAGTTTGCAGACGACACTAAGATGAGTGGTAAAGCAAAAAGTGCAGAGGATACTGGAAGTCTGCAGAGGGATTTGGATAGTTTAAGTGAATGGGCTAGGGAATGGCAGATGGAATATAATATTGACAAGTGTGAGGTTATCCATTTTGGTAGGACTAACAGCAAAAGGGATTATTATTTAAATGATAAAGTATTAAAACATGCTGCTGTGCAGAGGGACCGAGGTGTCCTAGTGCATGAGTCGCAAAAAGTTGGTTTACAGGTGCAACTGGTGGTTAAGAAGGCGAATGGAATTTTGTCCTTCATTGCTAGAGGGATGGAGTTTAAGACTAAGGAGGTTATGCTGCAACTGTATAAGGTGTTAGTGAGGCCACACCTGGAATATTGTGTTCAGTTTTGGTCTCCTTACCTGAGAAAGGACGTACTGGCGCTGGAGGGTGTGCAGAGGAGATTCACTAGGTTAATCACAGAGATTTTATTTTTAAAATTTATTTAGAAAAATAATTAATAATTAAATTTCCTTAATTTTTTTTCTTTTTTATAAAATTTAGAGTACCCAATTCATTTTTTCCGATTAAGGGGCAATTTAGCGTGGCCAATCCACCTAGCCTGCACATCTTTGGGTTGTGGGGGCGAAACCCATGCAAACATGGGGAGAATGTGCAAACTCCACACGGGCAGTGGCCCAGAGCCGGGATCGAACCTGGGACTCGGCGCTGCGAGGCAGCAGGGCTAACCCACTGCGCCACCGTGTTGCCCCGGTTAATCCCAGAGTTGAGGGGGTTGGATTACAAGGAGAGGTTGAGTAGACTGGCACTGTACTCATTGGAATTTAGAAGGATGTGGGGGGGGGATCTTGTAGAAAATTTTAAAATTACGAAAGGAATAGATAGGATAGATGTGGGGAGGTTTTTTCCACTGGCAGGTGAAAGCAGAACTAGGGGGCATAGCCTCAAAATAAGGGGAAGTAGATTTAGGACTGAGTTTAGGAGGGGCTTCTTCAACCAAAGGGTTGTGAATCCATGGAATTTCCTGCCCAGTAAAGCAGTTGAGGCTCCTTTATTCAATGTTTTCAAAATAACGATAGATAGTTTTTTGAAGAATAAAGGAATCAAAGGTTATGGTGTTCGGGCGGGAAAGTGGAGCTGAATCCATAAAAGATCAGCCATGATCTCATTGAATGGCGGAGCAGGCTCGAAGGGCCAGATGGCCTACTCCTGCTCCTAATTCTTATGTTCTTCTGTTATCGCATGGATTGACGGAATGTGCTGTCCAGACTGTGTCCTGTCGGCCTTCGGGGTACGCCACGTAGGCGTACTGAGGGTTTGCGTGGAGAAGGTGAACGCTCTCGACCAACGGGTCCGATTTGTGCGCCCGCACATGTTTTCGGAGCAAGATGGGTCCTGGGGCTGCCAGCCAGGTCGGCAGCGACGTTCCGGAGGATGACTTCCTAGGGAAGACAAGGAGGCGCTCGTGAGACGTTTGATTAGTTGTGGTACACAGCAGCGACCGGATGGAGTGGAGGGCATCCGGGAGAACTTCCTGCCACCGGGAAACTGGGAGATTTCTGGACCGTAGGGCCAGTCGGACGGTCTTCCAGACAGTACCGTTCTCCCTCTCTACCTGACCGTTCCCCCGGGGGTTGTAGCTGGTCATCCTGCTCGAGGTTATCCCGTTGCTGAGCAGGAACTGACGCAGCTCGTCGCTCATGAAGGAGGACCCTCTGTCGCTATGGATGTATGCGGGGAAACCGAACAGTGCAAAGATGGTGCAGAGGGCTTTAATGACCGTGGCCGCGGTCATGTCGGGGCAGGGGATGGCGAAGGGGAAACGGGAGTATTCATCCACCAGGTTTAGCAAGTACGCGTTACGGTCGGTGGAGGGGAGGGGGCCTTTGAAATCCTGACTGAGGTGCTCAAAGGGACTTGAAGCCTTTATCAGGTGCACTCGATCTGGCCTGAAAAAGTGCGGCTTGCACTCTGCGCAGATTTGGCAGTTCCTGGTGGCTGTTCGGACCTCCTCAACAGAGTTGGGGAGGTTGCGGGTCTTCACAAGTGGTAGAATCGAGTGACCCCCGGGTGGCAGAGGTCCTCGTGGAGGGCTTGGAGACGGTCTACTTGTGCGTTGGCACATGTGCCGCGGGATAGGGCATCGGACGGCTCGTTCAGCTTTCTGGGACGATACAAGATCTCATAGTTATAGGTGGAGAGCTCGATCCTCCACCTCAAGATCTTGTCGTTCTTGGACATTGTCGAGGTATGGGAACATGGCCCGCAAACGGTGCTGGTCAACCATTCGGTCCATCTCCCGTTGGAAGACCGAGACTCCGTTAGTGACGCCAAATGGGACCCTTAAAAAGTGGTAGAGCCGCCCGTCTGCCTCGAAGGCCGTGTACTTGCGGTCACTCGGGCGGATGGGAAGCTGGTGGTATGCGGACTGAAGGTCCACGGTGGAAGAGACCTTGTACTGTGCAATCCGATTGACCATGTCGGATATGCGGGGGAGAGGGTACGCATCTAGCTGCGTGTACCTGTTGATGGTTTGACTATAGTCTACGACCATCCTCTGCTTCTCCCCGGTCTTTACAACTACCACCTGGGCTCTCCAGCGACTATTGCTGGCCTGGATCATGCCTTCCTTCAGCAGCCGCTGGACTTCAGACCGGATAAACGTTCGATCCTGGGCACTGTATCGTCTGCTCCTAGTGGCGACGGGTTTGCAATCCAGGGTGAGGTTTGCAAACAAGGAAGGCGGTTCAACCTTGAGGGTCACGAGGCTGCAGATAGTGAGGGGGGGTATAGGGCCGCCGAATTGGAATGTTAGGCTCTGGAGGTTACATTGGAAATCTAACCCAAGGAGAGTGGGAGGGCAGAGGTGGGGAAGGACATAAAGCCGATAATTCTTAAAACTCCCTCCCTTGCACTGTTAGGTTCGCGATGCAGAACCCTTTGATTTCTACGGAATGGGATCCCACTGCCAGGAAAATCTTTTGGGTGCTCGGACGAATGGAAAGAAAACAGCGTCTTACCGTATCCGGATGGATGAAGGTTTCCGTGCTCCCAGAATCGATCAGACATGGTGTTTCGTACCCGTTGACCAGCACCGTTGTTGTTGCCGTTTGGAGCGTCCGGGGCCGCGACTGGTCCAGGGTCACCGAAGCCAGTCGTGGTTGTTGCATCGGGGTGTTTTCTTCAGACCCCGTGGAGCCGTCTATGCTGGGTTCCTTGGCTGTCAGCCAAGATGGCGGCGTCCATGGATCGCACGCAGTCGGGGGCGGACAAAATGGCCGCGCCCATGGATCGCACGTGGCTGGGGGTCACAAGATGGCGGCGCCTATCCTCCCCATGTGGCGTCCGGGACCCAAAATGGCGGCGCCCGTTGGCCGCCATGGATCGTTGGGGGGATTGAGTCTGCTGTCCCCGTTCTCCCCCGGAGATTGCCGCGACCCCCGGGGACTGGCACACCGCTGAGTAGTGCCCCTTTTTGCCGCAACTTTTACAGATGGCCGAGCGGGCCGGGCAGCGCTGCCGGGGGTGTTTCGACTGCCCGCAAAAATAGCAGTGGGGCCCACCCAGGTGGTCTGGTGCTCTGGCCACGCAGGCTTGCGGAGTGGTGGGGGGTGCCGGGAAGTCGGTCGCAACGGGGGTCCACG
Source organism: Scyliorhinus torazame (assembly GCF_047496885.1). Taxonomy (NCBI): domain Eukaryota; kingdom Metazoa; phylum Chordata; class Chondrichthyes; order Carcharhiniformes; family Scyliorhinidae; genus Scyliorhinus; species Scyliorhinus torazame. The sequence goes on from NC_092716.1 coordinate 184,411,866, forward strand.
GAGCCCAAGGGGCTGCTGCGCGGTCGGGGTCGTAGGCGCGGGCATTTTGTGAGGCGACGTCGAGGGAGGCCGCAAGGGCCAGTGCCTCTGTGAGCCCTAATGAGTCTCTCTCTAGCAGTCGCTGGCGAATTTGGGAAGAAGTCATACCTGCCACAAAAGCATCCTCAATTAGGAGCTCCGTATGTTCGTTTGTGCTCACCGATGGGCAGTTGCAGTTCCTTCCCAATATCAGCAGCGCGCTGTAGAACTCGTCCAGCGATTCTCCGGGGATTTGCCATCTCATCGAGAGTTGGTGGCGTGCGTAGACTTGGTTTATGGGCCGAATGTAGACCTCTTTCAGCATGGTGAGCGCCGTCGGGAAATCCTCCGCATCTTCAATGAGCGTGTAGATCTCCGGGCTCACCCTGGAATGCTGGACCTGCATTTTCTGGTCTTCTGCAGTCCAGCCGGGGGCCATTCGGAGGTATCCTTCGACGCACGCTAGCCAGTGTTTAAATACGGCCGCTGAGTTTGCTGCATGGGGGCTGATTCGCAGACACTCCGGGGCGATCCGGAGCTCCATAGTCTTTTTAAGTCTGCTTAATAAATTGTGGCACAATCAATTACTCACGAGTTGAGAAGTGATGAAGTCAATCGATGGCTTTATTACGCAGACTTGTTCCCCAGCAGCTCAGTTACAGAATGCGGCTGCTGGGAGAACCCGGGCTCTTATCCTCCACCTTACTGGGTGGAGCCAGCAGGCGGCAGATCCAATCAGGACCCAGTGTCTGTCTACCAATAGCCTCTCGGCATCAGAGGTACCGTATTACCCCTAATACATACCACCAAGGGGCGTGAGAGGTGTGCGAGGGAGAGAGGGAGACATCATGTGGGGGAGAGAAAAAGAGAGAACATGTGAGGGAGAGAGAGAGAGAGAACGTGTGAGGGAGAGAGCGTGTGAGGGAGAGAGAGCGTGTGAGGAAGAGCAAGAGAGCGTGTGTAGGGAGAGAGAGAGAGTCGGTGGTGGAGAGAGAGCGAGTGGTGGAGAGAGAAAGAGAGCGTGTGGGGTGAGGGAGTGAGAGACTCTGTGGGGGAGAGAGCTTATGGGGGAGAGAGAGAGCATATGGGGAGAGAGAGAACATGTGGGGGAGAGAGAGAGGATGTGTGGTGGGGAGAGGAAGAGTTAGAGAGAGCAGAGGGAAGAGAAAGAGAGTGCAAATGGGGGAGAGAGAGAGCATGCGAGGGAGAGAGAGATCGTGTGGTGGAGAGAGAGAGAGAGCAGAGCTCCTCAGTGACGGAAGAGATTGATGCGCCATTTAAAAATGGCACCCGATCTCTCAACGTCCCCCCCCCCTCCCTCAACGCACCCCCCGAACCTCCCCAATGCCCCAACTCCCCTGTTGGGGGGTTCTCCACAAGACATGGGCAGGGCACCCCTGGACCCAATCCCCGATGTGGGCAAAATGTCACCTGGGAACCTGGCAGTGCCTCTTAGGCTTCCTGGCAGTGCCAGGCTGCCCAGGTGGCACTGCCAAGGTGCCAGGCTGGCAGTGCCCAGGTGCCATCAACAGTGCCCTCATCTTTCCAAGATTTATGCATTGGATTGGCCTCTTGAATATGTCATACTGATGGAGAAAAACCCTGAGTTGCGTACGGACATATTGGACTTTCAAATAATATCTGTGGTTTTAAAAATGGACATACATGCCAAAGGTGACTGAGGATGTAAATTCCATCACTGGCTGAATTTTGATGGGTGATACTAAGAGAGAGACAATGGAATCACACCCTGCCTCCAGGCAAGGATATATCGAAAGCCTTGCAAAAACCAACTGCCATCTCCTGTGGAGATATCGGAAGCTGATTGCCATCTCGGCAGGAATGATATCCTGTGAGCAATGCCCCAGCCAAATTTGTGGATTTTTACCTTCCAGGAATAGGCAAAGACTGGGATAAAGGCCATCTGGAAAACCTGGTCAGGGTTGACTCATGGTGGGTAGATCAACATGTGACGCAAGAGGAAAAACAGCAGCAGACCCCTGCATGTTTCACAGCTAATTCGCTCTTTCTCTCTCTGATTGCTAAAGCAAGCTAAGACAACATAGCTATAGCTGAAAGGGAAGCAGGGCAGCTTCGCATGAAACCTGCAGAATACTGGAATCTTGAAACCGACTATATATCTGCTGAAGTCAGTGGTACAGGAACATTCCATCTTCGCCTCACAGACAAGCCAATAGCTGATTCATATATTTTTTAAAAGATTACTTACGGACCAATTCTTATATCTAATTGGTGTGAACATGCATGCATGTTCTTTATCACTATTCTTGCATTTAGTAGTTAATTAACCCACTCTATCTTTAACACCAAAAAGGTTGGTTAAATTGGCTCCTTTTAAAACATAAATATTGGGCATGGGAAAGGGTATCTACAAGGGAAGGGATCCTTTATTAATTAATCTGGTTGTGACCAATCGAGGTTGGGGAGGGGGGGGGGGGGGGGGTGTTGGTTAAAGAAAGGGAGCTGGTTCATCCTTCCTCACCTGGGGACAAACCAAATTGGGGAACCTCACCTGGTGACCGGTGTCATATCAAGTGAGAAAAGAATGGAAATGTGGCCCTCCAAGTGAAAAGGATGGACAAGCCTGCTCTAATATAAAACGAAGGGAGCGCTGCTGTACTGAAAGGGCCGTGCTGCACAATCCGAGGGCAAAAATGAAGGAGCTGCATGTCAAAGGGTCAATACTCAGGGAGCACAGCACTATCAGAGGTGTATTAGCAAGAGACTGTTTCACGATCAGAGGGGCAGCGCTGAAGGAGTGCTGCACAGTCGGAGGGTTAGTACTGAAGGAGCACCTCACTGTCAGAGGGTCAATTATGAGGGAGCCCTACACTATCAGGATCAATACAGAGAGAGGGCTGAACTGTTGCTAGGGTTGTACTCAGGGAGAATTGCACTGTCAGAATGTCATTACTGAGGCAGTGCTGCACTGTCAGAGGGTTGGCCAGTGTACATATCAGGTTAGTCAGTGTTGATGCAGAGCTGTATGATGAGCTGGATAGCTGATCTACCTTGTGTAAATATTTTTGGAAACGTACTTACCTTTGGCCATTGTCACTGCTTGTATTGAGAAATGTTCATACACAGTATTGACAATTCACCCAGAGCTCAATTCTGTGTTAAACCATAGAATGGGAAAACAGTGGGATTCTCCGTGGGCCGACGCCAAAACCGGGAAAGGTGATTGAGCAGAGAAGCGGACATGAAGCCAAAATCCCGGCACATGCCAATTTCCAATTCTCCGGTGCCTTGACAGCTGCGTCAATGCGTTCTACTCCGCACGTACAGTAAACGCCGTTTGCATATTATTAGCGGGCCTGACCCAGTATTCTCCGGAGTCTCCGCGATTCTCCGCCACCGCCGGGGGTATTCCCGATGGTGAGTGTCACTTGTGCTTGTAAAAATCGGGAAACAGGCGCTGTGGCTGGCGAAGGAGAGAGGAGATGCGACACGCAGAGGCTGCCACTCCTGCCACTGGCAGGGCTGGCGTGGGGTGGGGGAGCTGGGGGGCTCCGCCAAGCCCGGGGTGGCGGCGGGGTGATGGAGTTGACCAGTGGGTGGGCTGTGGGGTTGGGGTACCCCCCATGGGGCCGGGGCGTCCAGGCATGGACCGCCATTGCCGGAACTGCAAGGCAGCCATCTTGCTGTGGAACCCCACTGACCGTTCTCCATGGCCCCTGGTCGCACAGAGTGACAACGGCCATATGGGTGCCCTTACCCCACCCCACCATCCCCCGCACCCCAGCCCCCACCAACCGCCCCCCCCCCCCCCCCCCCCGCCGCCCCCCCCCCCCCACACCCCCACACCCCCAAATGGCCGCCTCAAGGGTAATGCCCACAGTAGCCCCTGTAGGAACATGAGAGGGCCACGGAGCTTACTGGTGGCATGGGTAGCGCCAGCCAACATTACCCCTAGCAGCAGGGATGGGTGCCAGGGCCAGCAGCCCCCATGATGCTGGGTATCGACTGGGCCAGGAGTGCGGTGGACAGACTGGCAGGGTGGAACAGCCGGTATTGGGTGTGAGGTTGGGGGAGGGGAGGGGAGGGAGGAGTGACACATGCACGGGCAAGGGCTGCAGTGCATGTGGACCTATTTGGGCATGGGGGTATGTGCCATGCTGATATGCCTGCCTTTCACCCCGAAAGGCAATGCACATCAGAATTCAACCAGGAATAGCAGCCTTCATCCTAATCGCCACATCCCTGGGGGATGCACTGAGGCTGTACCAGATGGAGCTGCTCAAGGAGGATGCTGCAGCAGCGGAGCGTGCCCCAGGTGAACAAAGAACAAAGAACAAAGAACAAAGAAATGTACAGCACAGGAACAGGCCCTTCGGCCCTCCAAGCCCGTGCCGACCATACTGCCCGACTAAACTACAATCTTCTACACTTCCTGGGTCCGTATCCTTCTATTCCCATCCTATTCATATATTTGTCAAGATGCCCCTTAAATGTCCCTATCGTCCCTGCCTCCACTACCTCCTCCGGTAGTGAGTTCCAGGCACCCACTACCCTCTGCGTAAAAAACTTGCCTCGTACATCTACTCTAAACTTTGCCCCTCTCACCTTAAACCTATGCCCCCTAGTAATTGACCCCTCTACCCTGGGGAAAAGCCTCTGACTATCCACTCTGTCTATGCCCCTCATAATTTTGTATACCTCTATCAGGTCGCCCCTCAACCTCCTTCGTTCCAGTGAGAACAAACTGAGTTTATTCAATCGCTCCTCATAGCTTATGCCCTCCATACCAGGCAACATTCTGGTAAATCTCTTCTGCACCCTCTCTAAAGCCTCCACATCCTTCTGGTAGTGTGGCGACCAGAATTGAACACTATACTCCAAGTGTGGCCTAACTAAGGTTCTATACAGCTGCAACATGACTTGCCAATTCTTATACTCAATGCCCCGGCCAATGAAGGCAAGCATGCCGTATGCCTTCTTGACTACCTTCTCCACCTGTGTAGCCCCTTTCAGTGATCTGTGGACCTGTACTCCTAGATCTCTTTGACTTTCAATACTCCTGAGGGTTCTACCATTCACTGTATATTCCCTACCTGCATTAGCCCTTCCAAAATGCATTACCTCACATTTGTCCAGGTTAAACTCCATCTGCCATCTCTCCGCCCAAGTCTCCAGACAATCTAAATCCTGCTGTATCCTCAGACAGTCCTCATCGCTATCCGCAATTCCACCAACCTTTGTGTCGTCTGCAAACTTACTAATCAGACCAGTTACATTTTCCTCCAAATCATTTATATATACTACAAAGAGCAAAGGTCCCAGCACTGATCCCTGTGGAACACCACTGGTCACAGCCCTCCAATTAGAAAAGCATCCCTCCATTGCTACCCTCTGCCTTCTATGGCCTAGCCAGTTCTGTATCCACCTTGCCAGTTCACCCCTGATCCCGTGTGACTTCACCTTTTGTACTAGTCTACCATGAGGGACCTTGTCAAAGGCCTTACTGAAGTCCATATAGACAACATCTACTGCCCTACCTGCATCAATCATCTTAGTGACCTCCTCGAAAAACTCGATCAAGTTAGTGAGACACGACCTCCCCTTCACAAAACCGTGCTGCCTCTCACTAATACGTCCATTTGCTTCCAAATGGGAGTAGATCCTGTCTCGAAGAATTCTCTCCAGTAATTTCCCTACCACTGAAGTAAGGCTCACCGGCCTGTAGTTCCCGGGATTATCCCTGCCACCCTTCTTAAACAGAGGAACAACATTGGCTATTCTCCAGTCCTCCGGGACATCCCCTGAAGACAGCGAGGATCCAAAGATTTCTGTCAAGGCCTCAGCAATTTCCTCTCCAGCCTCCTTCAGTATTCTGGGGTAGATCCCATCCGGCCCTGGGGACTTATCTACCTTAATATTTTTTAAGACACCCAACACCTCGTCTTTTTGGATCACAATGTGACCCAGGCTATCTACACCCCCTTCTCCAGACTCAACATCTACCAATTCCTTCTCTTTGGTGAATACTGATGCAAAGTATTCATTTAGTACCTCGCCCATTTCCTCTGGCTCCACACATAGATTCCCTTGCCTATCCTTCAGTGGGCCAACCCTTTCCCTGGCTACCCTCTTGCTTTTTATGTAAGTGTAAAAAGCCTTGGGATTTTCCTTAACCCTATTTGCCAATGACTTTTCATGACCCCTTCTAGCCCTCCTGACTCCTTGCTTAAGTTCCTTCCTACTTTCCTTATATGCCACACAGGCTTCGTCTGTTCCCAGCCTTTTAGCCCTGACAAATGCCTCCTTTTTCTTTTTGACGAGGCCTACAATATCATTCGTCATCCAAGGTTCCCGAAAATTGCCGTATTTATCTTTCTTCCTCACAGGAACATGCCTGTCCTGTATTCCTTTCAACTGACACTTGAAAGCCTCCCACATGTCAGATGTTGATTTGCCCTCAAACATCCGCCCCCAATCTATGTTCTTCAGGTCCCGCCTAATATTGTTATAATTAGCCTTCCCCCAATTTAGCACATTCATCCTCGGACCACTCTTATCCTTGTCCACCAGTACTTTAAAACTTACTGAATTGTGGTCACTGTTACCGAAATGCTCCCCTACTGAAACATCTACCACCTGGCCGGGCTCATTCCCCAATACCAGGTCCAGTACCGCCCCTTCCCTAGTTGGACTGTTTACATATTGTTTTAAGAAGCCCTCCTGGATGCTCCTTACAAACTCTGCCCCGTCTAAGCCCCTGGCACTAAGTGAGTCCCAGTCAATATTGGGGAAGTTGAAGTCTCCCATCACCACAACCCTGTTGTTTTTACTCTTTTCCAAAATCTGTCTACCTATCTGCTCCTCTATCTCCCGCTGGCTGTTGGGAGGCCTGTAGTATACCCCCAACATTGTGACTGCACCCTTCTTATTCCTGATCTCTACCCATATAGCCTCACTGCCCTCTGAGGTGTCCTCTCGCTGTATAGCTGTGATACTCTCCTGAACAAGTAGCGCAACTCCGCCTCCCCTTTTACATCCCCCTCTATCCCGCCTGAAACATCTAAATCCTGGAACGTTTAGCTGCCAATCCTGCCCTTCCCTCAACCAGGTCTCTGTAATGGCAACAACATCATAGTTCCAAGTACTAATCCAAGCTCTAAGTTCATCTGCCTTACCCGTAATGCTCCTTGCATTAAAACATATGCACTTCAGGCCACCAGACCCGCTGTGTTCAGCAACTTCTCCCCGTCTGCTCTGCCTCAGAGCCACACTGTCCATATTCCCTAGTTCTCCCTCAACGCTCTCACCTTCTGACCTATTGCTCCCGTGCCCACCCCCCTGCCATACTAGTTTAAACCCTCCCGTGTGACACTAGCAAATCTCGCGGCCAGGATATTTATGCCTCTCCGGTTTAGATGCAACCCGTCCATCTTATACAGGTCACACCTGCCCCGGAAGAGCTCCCAGTGGTCCAGATAACCGAAACCCTCCCTCCTACACCAGCTGTTTAGCCACGTGTTTGTCTGCTCTATCTTCCTATTTCTAGCCTCACTGGCACGTGGCACAGGGAGTAATCCCGAGATTACAACCCTCGAGGTCCTGTCTTTTAACTTTCTGCCTAGCTCCCTGAACTCCTGCTGCAGGACCTCATGCCTCTTCCTGCCTATGTCGTTAGTACCAATATGTACAACGACCTCTACCTGTTTGCCCTCCCCCTTCAGGATTCCCTCTACCCGTTCGGAGACATCCTGGACCCTGGCACCAGGGAGGCAACATACCATCCTGGAGTCTCTTTCACGTCCACAGAAGCGCCTATCTGTTCCCCTGACTATAGAGTCCCCTATAACTATTACTCTTCTGCGCTTTGACCCTCCCTTCTGAACATCAGAGCCAGCCGTGGTGCCACTGCTCTGGCTGCTGCTGTTTTCCCCTGATAGGCTATCCCCCCCGACAGTATCCAAAGGGGTATACCTGTTCGAGAGGGGGACAACCACAGGGGATTCCTGCACTGACTGCCTGCCCTTTCTGGTGGTCACCCATTTCTCTGCCCAAGGCATGAGGCAGCTTGGCACCGCGGGGGAATGGGGGAGGACATCCGCTCCCGGTGGTCATCAAGGTGACGGTTGCCCTGAACCTTTACACAGTGGGGTTCTTCCAGGCGCTGAGTGGGGACCTGAGCAGAATCTCAGAGTTGGGTACACAGGTCTTTCCGTGCCATCAGGGAGGCCCTAGATGCCCTTTCGGCACAAGACATCAAATTCAATGTGGATCGACCCACTAGGATGCCCAGGCACCAGGATTTGCCGAGATTTTCCAGGTCCAGGGGGGTCCAGGACGGGATGCATGTTGTCCTACGAGCATTGGCCCATGACAGGCTAGTCTTCATAAACCAAAAGGGATTCTACTCGATGAACGTATAACTGGTGTGTGACCATCAGCTGCACATCATCATGCAGGTTTGTGCCCGATATACGGACAATGTGCATGACACCTTCATCCTGGCACACTCGACAGTTCCTTTTTTTCTTTCTTTTTTTTTCCTTTATAAATTTAGAGTACCCAATTAATTTTTTCCAATTAAGGGGCAATTTAGTGTGGCCAATCTACCTACCCTGCACATTTTTTTGGTGAAACCCACGGAAACACAGGGAGAATGTGCAGACTTCACATGGACAGTGACCCACAGCCAGGATCGAACCTGGGACCGCGGCGCCGTGAGGCAACAGGGCTGACCCACTGTGCCACCCCCAACAGTTCCTTACCTCTTTGTGGCATTCCCCCGGCTGAGGGGTTGGCTCCAGGACGGCAGGGATTAGCCACTGCGGTCATGGCTGATGACGGCTATCCAGAACATAAGAACATAAGAACATAAGAACTAGGAACAGGAGTAGGCCATCTGGCCCCTCGAGCCTGCTCTGCCATTCAATGAGATCATGGCTGATCTTTGTGGACTCAGCTCCACTCTCCGGCCCGTACACCATATCCCCGAATCCCTCTATTCTTTAGAAAGGTATCTACCTTTTTCTTAAAAACGTTTAAAGAAGGAGCCTCAACTGCTTCACTGGGCAAGGAATTCCAGAGATTCACAACCCTTTGGGTGAAGAAGTTCCTCCTAAACTCGGTCCTAAATCTATTTCCCCTTATTTTAAGGCTATGCCCCCTGGTTCTGCTTTCCCCGACCAGTGGAAACAACCTGCCCACATCTATCCTATCTATTCCCTTCATAATTTTATATGTTTCAATAAGATCCCCCCGCATCCTTCGAAACTCCAATGAGTACAGTCCCAGTCTACTCAACCTCTCATCATAATCTAATCCCCTCAACTCTGGGATCAACCTCGTGAATTTCCTCTGCACTCCCTCCAGTGCCAATATGTCCTTTCTCAGGTAAGGAGACCAAAACTGAACACAATACTCCAGATGTGGCCTCACCAACACCTTATACAATTGCAGCATAACCTCTCTAGTCTTGAACTCCATCCCTCTAGCAATGAAAGACAAAACTCGATTAGCCTTCTTAATCACCTGTTACACCTGCACACCAACATTTTGTGACTCGTGCACCAGCACACCCAGGTCCCTCTGCACAGCAGCATGTTTTAACATCTTACCGTTTAAATAATAATCCATTCTGCTGTTATTCCTCCCAAAATGGATAGCCTCACACTTGGCAACATTGAATTCCATCTGCCAGACCCTAGCCCATTCACCTAACCTATCCAAATCCTTCTGCAGACTTCCGGTATCCTCTGCACTTTTTGCTTTACCACTCATCTTAGTGTCGTCTGCAAACTTTGCCACATTGCACTTGGTCCCCAACTCCAAATCATCTATGTAAATTGTGAAAAACTGCGGGCCCAACACTGATCCTTGAGGGACCCCACTAGTTACAGGTTGCCAACCAGAGAAACACCCATTTATCCCCACTCTCTGCTTTCTGTTAGTTAACCAATCCTCTACCCATGCTACCACTTTACCCTCAATGCCATGCATCTTTAGTTTATGCAGCAACCTTTTGTGTGGCATCTTGTCAAAAGCTTTCTGGAAATCCAGATATACCACATCCATTGGCTCCCCATTATCTACTGCACTGGTAACGTCCTCAAAAAATTCTACCAAATTAGTCAGACACGACCTACCCTTTATGAACCCATGCTGCGTCTGCCCAATAGGACAATTTCCCTCCAGGTGCCCCGCTATTTCCTCCTTAATGATAGATTCCAGCATTTTCCCTATGACCGAAGTTAAGCTTACCGGCCTATAATTACCCGCTTTCTGCCGACCTCCTTTTTTACACAGTGGTGTCACGTTTGCTACTTTCCAATCCTCTGGGACCACCCCAGAGTCTAGTGAATTTTGATAAATTATCACTAGTGCGTTTACAATTTCCCTAGCCATCTCTTTTAACACTCTGGGATGCATCCCATCAGGGCCAGGAGACTTGTCTACCTTTAGCCCTATTAGCTTGCCCAATACTGCCTCCTTAGTGATTACAATCATCTCAAGGTCCTCACCTATCTTATCTTTATTTCCATCAGTCACTGGCATGTTATTTGTGTCTTCCACTGTGAAGACTGACCCAAAAAACTGTTCAGCTCCTCAGCCATTTCCCCTTCTCCTATTATTAAATCTCCCTTCTCATCTTCCAAAGGACCAATATTTACCTTAGCCACACTTTTTTGTCTTATATATTTGTAGAAGTTTTTACTATCTGCTTTTATGTTCTGAGCAAGTTTACTTTCATAGTCTACCTTACTCTTCTTTATAGCTTTTTTAGTAGCTTTCTGTTGTCCCCTAAAGACTTCCCAGTCCTCTAGTCTCCCACTAATTTTTGCCACTTTGTATGTTTTTTCCTTCAATTTGATACTCTCCCTCACCTCCTTAGATATCCACGGTCGATTTTTCCCCTTTCTACCGTCTTTCTTTTTTGTCGGTATGCACCTTTCCTGAACACTGTGAAAGATCGCTCGGAAGGTTCTCCACTGTTCCTCAACTGCTTCACCATGAAGTCTTTGCTCCCAGTCTACCGTAGCTAGTTCTTCTCTCATCCCATTGTAATCGCCTTTGTTTAAGCACAAAACACTAGTGTTTGATTTTACCTTGTCATCCTCCAACTGTATTTTAAATTGTGGTCGCTCCTTCCAAGAGGATCCCGAACTATGAGATCATTAATCAATCCTGCCTCATTACACAGGACCAGATCTAGGGCCGCTTGTTCCCTTGTAGGTTCCATTACATACTGTTCCAGGAAATTATCCCGGACACATTCTATAAACTCCTCCTCAAGGCTGCCTTTACCAACCTGGTTAAACCAATCGACATGTAGATTAAAATCCCCCATGAGAGTTTTCCGGGTGCAGCGATGACCAGCTAAGTCGCACGTTTCGGCAGCTCCCGGTGGAACGGACTTTTGGGCTTTTAATAGGAGCCCCATCGGCAATTTTAACGGCAAGTAACACTGTGCGGTAATCCAGAAGGGAATCCCCCCTGGACACGGATGGAAAAAAGAGAGGAAAGTAGCCGGATTGCGGTGGATCCTCTAGAGCAGCGGCCAGGAAGGCAGGCACAAAGCAAGATGGCGTCGGAAGGAGGCAGTTTAATATGGGGCCCTGACCAACAAGAGTTCCTGCGGCGTTGCGTAGATGAACTCAAAAAGGAGATGAAGAAGGAGCTGTTGGCCCCGATATTACAAGCGATTGAGGAGCTAAAGGAGGAGCAAAAGACCCAGGAACAGGAGCTTCGGGTCGTGAAGGCAAAGGCTGCTGAGAATGAGGACGACATACAGGGCCTGGTGGTGAAAACGGAGATCCACGAGGCACAACACAACAGATGTGTGGAAAGGCTGGAGGTGCTGGAGAATAATGCGAGGAGGAAGAACCTAAGGATTCTTGGTCTTCCCGAAGGTGCAGAAGGGGCGGACGTCGGGGCATATGTGAGCACGATGCTGCACTCGTTAATGGGATCGGAGGCCCCGACGGGTCCGCTGGAGGTGGAGGGAGCCTATCGGGTTATGGCGCGAAGACCGAGGGCTGGAGAAATTCCTCGAGCAATAGTGGTGAGATTTCTCCGATACAAGGACAGAGAGATGGTCCTCAGATGGGCAAAGAAAACTCGGAGCAGTAGGTGGGAGAACGCGGTGATCCGCGTATATCAAGATTGGAGTGCGGAGGTGGCGAGAAGGAGGGCAAGCTTTAATTGGGCCAAGGCGGTGTTGCATAAAAGGAAGGTCAAATTCGGAATGCTGCAACCGGCAAGACTGTGGGTCACACATCTAGGGAAACCCCACTACTTCGAAACGGCAGATGAGGCGTGGACATTTATTGTCGAGGAGAAGCTGGAGTGAGCGGGCCAGAAAAAGAACGTTTGGGACAAAAGTGGGGGGGTGAATGTGTGGGATGAAGGGGGGAAAAGGGGGAAGAGATGACTTCCCAAGTTGTTAAACCTGCGACCCTGTAACTTCTCTCTCTTCCCCATGTCGTGGGGGAGGGGGTGAGGGAGGATGAGGAGCTGAGGGCGCCGGCCATTGGGGCCGGGGCCAAAAGGGAAGCGCGGGCTTTGTTCCCGCGCTATGGTAATCATGGCGGGAACAGGGAAGCAGGAAGGAGGGGGCCTCGCACAGTGTGAGCCGAGGTCACGGGGGGAAGCCGAGGTCGGCCAGAGTTTGCTGACTTCTGGGAGCAACATGGGGGGTGCAATTACGCTAGCTTGGGATCTAGCGGGGGGGCGGGGCTAACTGGGTTGCTGCTGCTGGGGAGAAGGGGGAGCTGGTATGGGAGGGGGGGGTCGGGGCGGGGAGGGCGCCGCCTGGGGGGGATACAGCTACGTGGGAACCGGGTGAGGAGCTGGATTGAAAAAGGAAATGGCTAGTCATCAAGGTGGGGGGGGGGGTAAAGAGCCCCCCAACCCGGTTGATCACGTGGAATGTGAGAGGGCTGAACTGGCTGATTAAGAGGGCACGGGTACTCGCACACCTAAAGAAACTTAAGGCAGATGTGGTTATGCTTCAGGAGACGCATCTGAAGCTGATAGACCAGGTTAGACTACGCAAAGGATGGGTGGGGCAGGTGTTTCATTCGGGGCTAGACGCAAAAAACAGGGGGGTGGCCATACTAGTGGGGAAGCGGGTAATGTTTGAGGCAAAGACTATAGTGGCGGATAGTGGGGGCAGATACGTGATGGTGAGTGGCAAACTGCAAGGGGAGGCGGTGGTATTAGTGAATGTGTATGCCCCGAACTAGGATGATGCCAACTTTATGAGGCGTATGTTAGGACGTATCCCGGACCTAGAGGTGGGGAAGTTGGTAATGGGTGGAGATTTTAATACGGTGCTGGACCCAGGGCTGGACAGATACGAGGTCCAGGACCGGAAGGAGGCCGGCTGCAGCTAGGGTGCTTAAGGATTTTATGGAGCAGATGGGAGGAGTAGATCCCTGGAGATTTAGTAGACCTAGGAGTAAAGAGTTTTCGTTTTTCTCCTATGTACACAAAGTATTTTCCCGAATAGATTTTTTTGTTTTGGGAAGGACACTGATCCCAAAGGTGACGGGGACGGAGTACACGGCTATAGCCACCTCGGATCATGCTCCACACTGGGTGGACCTGGAGATAGGGGAAGAAAAACAACAGCTTCCACCCTGGAGAATGGACATGGGATTATTGGCAGATGAGGGGGGGTGTTTGAGGGTGAGGGGGTGTATTGAAAGGTACTTGGAACTTAATGATAATGGGGAGGTACAGGTGGGAGTGGTCTGGGAGGCGCTGAAGACAGTGGTTAGAGGGGAGCTGATATCTATTAGGGCACATAAAGGAAAGCAGGAGGGTAGGGAAAGGGAGCGGTTGTTGAAAGAACTTCTGAGGGTGGACAGGCAATACGCGGAGGCACCGGAGGAGGGACTGTACAGGGAAAGGCAAAGGCTACATGTAGAATTTGACTTGTTGACTACGGGTAATGCAGAGGCACAATGGAGGAAGGCACGGGGTGTACAGTACGAATATGGGGAGAAGGCGAGTAGGTTGTTGGCCCACCAACTGAGGAAAAGGGGAGCAGCGAGGGAGATAGGGGGGGTGAGAGATGAGGAGGGAGAGATGGAGCGGGGAGCGGAGGGAGTAAATGGAGTGTTCAAGGCATTTTACGAAAGACTATATGAAGCTCAGCCCCCGGACGGGAAGGAGAGAATGATGTGCTTTCTGGATCAGCTGGAATTTCCTAAGGTGGAGGAGCAGGAGAGATTGGGGCTGGGAGCACAGATTGAGATGGAGGAAGTAGTGAAAGGGATTGGGAGCATGCAGGCGGGGAAGGCCCCGGGACCAGACGGATTCCTAGTTGAATGCTATAAGAAATATTTGGACTTGCTGGCCCCGCTACTGATGAGAACCTTTAATGAGGCGAGGGAAAGGGGGCAGCTGCCCCCGACTATGTCAGAGGCAACAATATCGCTCCTCCTAAAGAAGGAAAAAGACCCGCTGCAATGCGGGTCATACAGGCCCATTTCCCTCCTGAATGTGGATGCTAAGATTCTGGCCAAGGTAATGGCAATGAGGATAGAGGATTGTGTCCCGGGGGTGGTTCATGAGGACCAAACTGGGTTTGTGAAGGGGAGACAGCCAAATACAAATATACGGAGGCTGCTAGGGGTAATGATGATGCCCCCACCAGAGGGGGAAGCAGAGATAGTGGTGGCGATGGATGCCGAGAAAGCATTTGATAGAGTGGAGTGGGATTATTTGTGGGAGGTGTTGAGGAGATTTGGCTTTGGGGACGGGTATATCAGGTGGGTACAGTTGCTGTATAGGGCCCCGATGGCGAGCGTGGTCACGAATGGACGGGGGCCTGACTATTTTCGGCTCCATAGAGGGACGAGGCAGGGATGTCCTCTGTCCCCGTTATTGTTTGCACTGGCGATTGAACCCCTGGCCATAGCACTGAGGGGTTCCAGGAAGTGGAGGGGAGTACATAGGGGGGGAGAAGAACACCGGGTATCTCTGTATGCGGATGATTTGTTGCTATATGTGGCCGACCCGACGGAGGGGATGCCAGAGATAATGCGGATACTTGGGGAGTTTGGGGATTTTTCAGGGTATAAACTGAACATGGGGAAAAGTGAGTTACTTGTGGTGCATCCGGGGGAGCAGAGCAGAGAGATAGAGGATTTACCGTTGAGGAAGGTAACAAGGGACTTCCGGTACCTGGGGATCCAGATAGCCAAGAATTGGGGTACATTACATAGGCTTAATTTAACACGGTTGGTGGAACAGATGGAGGAGGATTTCAAGAGATGGGACATGGTGTCCCTGTCATTGGCAGGTAGGGTGCAGGCGGTTAAAATGGTGGTCCTCCCGAGATTTCTTTTTGTGTTCCAGTGCCTCCCGGTGGTGATCACGAAGGCTTTTTTCAAAAGAATTGAGAAGAGCATTATGAGTTGTGTGTGGGCTGGGAAGACCCCGAGAGTGAGGCGGGGATTCTTGCAGCGTAGTAGGGACAGGGGGGGGACTGGCACTACCGAGCCTAAGTGAGTACTACTGGGCCGCCAATGTTCCAATGGTGTGTAAGTGGATGGGAGAAGGGGAGGGAGCGGCGTGGAAGAGATTGGAGAGGGCGTCCTGCAGGGGGACTAGCCTGCAAGCAATGGTGACGGCGCCGTTGCCGTTCTCACCAAAGAAATACACCACAAGACCGGTGGTGGTGGCTACATTGAGAATTTGGGGGCAGTGGAGACGGCATAGGGGAGGGACGGGAGCTTCGGTGCGGTCCCCGATAAGAAACAATCATAGGTTCGTTCCGGGGAGAATGGATGGGGGATTTGGAGCATGGCAAAGAGCTGGGGTAGTACAACTAAGAGACCTATTTGTAAATGGGACGTTTGCGAGTCTGGGAGCGCTGACGGAGAAATATGGGTTGCCCCAAGGGAATGCATTTCGGTATATGCAATTGAGGGCTTTTGCGAGGCAACAGGTGAGGGAATTCCCGCAGCTCCCGACGCAGGAAGTGCAGGATAGAGTGATCTCAGAGACATGGGTGGGGGACGGTAAGGTGGCGGACATATACAGGGAGATGAGGGACGAGGGGGAGATCATGGTAGATGAGCTGAAAGGGAAATGGGAAGAAGAACTGGGGGAGGCGATTGAGGAGGGGCTGTGGGCTGATGCCCTACGTAGGGTAAACTCATCGTCCTCGTGTGCCAGGCTAAGCCTGAAACAATTTAAGGTGCTACACAGGGCGCATATTACTGGAGAACGGCTTAGTAAATTTTTTGGGGTAGAGGATAGGTGTGCAAGATGCTCGAGAGGCCCAGCGAATCACACCCACATGTTCTGGTCATGCCCGGCACTACAGGGGTTCTGGGTGGGGGTGGCAAGGGTGCTTTCGAAGGTGGTGGGGGTCTGGGTCGAACCAAGCTGGGGGTTGGCTATATTTGGGGTTGCAGAAGAGCCGCGAGTGCAGGGGGCGAGAGAGGCTGACATGCTGGCCTTTGCGTCCCTTGTAGCCCGGCGCAGGATATTGTTAATGTGGAAGGAAGCCAAAACCCCGGGTGTGGAGACCTGGATAAACGACATGGCAGGGTTTATAAAGTTAGAACGGATTAAGTTTGTGCTAAGGGGTTCGGCTCAGGGGTTCACCAGGCAGTGGCAACCGTTCGTCGACTACCTCACAGAAAGATAGAGGGAATGGAAAAGAAGTAGACAACAGCAGCAACCCAGGGGGGAGCGGGGGGTGGGGGGGGGGGGGGAGGGGGGACGGGCTCTCAGGGATGTTATTGTATATGTATAGGTATTTGGTATATGGAATTGTATATTTGGATTGTATTTTTGGAGAGTATTTATTTTGGACAAGGCAGTGCCATTTAGTTTTGTTTTTGTTTTTGTTTATATATTACTTATTTATTTGTTTAAAACTGGCCACGGTTATTTATATTGCTTTATTGTTGCGTAAAAGAAACACTACGCATTGTTATGTTTGGCCAAAAAACTTGAATAAAATATATATATATATATATATATATATATTTTTTTTAAATCCCCCATGATAACCGCTGTACCATTTCTACATGCATCCGTTATTTCTTTGCTTATTGCCTGCCCTACCATCCTGTTACTATTTGGTGGCCTATAGACTACTCCTATCAGTGACCTTTTCGCCTTACTATTCCTGATTTCCACCCAAATTGATTCAGCCTTGTCCTCCATAGCACCTATATCATCCCTTACTATTGCCCGGATGCCATCCTTAAACAACAAAGCTACACCACCGCCCTTACCGTCCATTCTATCCTTTCGTATAGTCTGATACCATTGGATATTTAACTCCCAGTCGTGACCATCTTTTAACCATGTTTCCGTAATGGCCACTAAATCATAGTCATTCACGATGATTTGCGCCATCAACTCATTCACCTTATTCCGTATACTACGAGCATTCAGGTAAAGTACACTTATGCTGTTTTTTATGTCTTTGTTATGAATCCTAACACCTTGATCAGTAACTTTTCGCAAATTATTTTTCCTCTTACCCTTTCTCCTAATTTTCCTTGTCTTTGAACCCATGTCTCTACATAATAACCTGTCACGTAACCAGCTGCCTTGCTCTCCATTAACCATTATACTGTCCATAGCTTTACCCTTCCCTTCCCCCCAACTTGCTAGTTAAAGTCCTTGTGACCAACCTATTTATCCTATTCGCTAGAACACTGGTCCCAGAATGGTTCAGGCGAAGACCGTCCCAACGGTACAGGTCCCTCCTGCCCCAGTACTGATGCCAATGCCCCATGAAATGGAATCCCTCTTTCCCGCACCACTCCTTTAGCCACGTGTTAACTTCCCTAATTTTCTCAACCCTATGCCAATTGGCACGTGGCTCGGGTAGTAATCCAGAGATTATAACCCTGGAGGACCTGTTCTTTAATTTAGTCCCTAGTGTTTGATAATCCCCAAACAGGTCCTCTTTCCTAGTCTTACCTATGTTGTTAGTCCCAACGTGGACCACAACAACTGGATCCTCCCCCTCCCTCTCCAAAATCCTTTCAAGCCGATCAGAGATGTCCCTCACCCTGGCACCGGGCAGACAACATACCATGCGGGACTCACGATCTGGCTTACAAAGGATACCATCAATCCCCCTAATTATAGAATCCCCTACAACTACCGCTTGTCTTTTTGCTCCCCCCTCTTGAATGGCTTCCTGTACCACGGTGCAGTGGTCAGTCAACACATCCTCCCTACAGCCCTCTTCCTCATCCACACAGGGAGCAAGTACCTCATACCTGTTGGACAAGGTCAAGGGCTGAGGCTCCTCAACTCCTAAACTCAGGCTCCCCCTACCTGCCTCCCTTGCAGTCACACCACTCTGTCCCTGACCACTGACCAAATTAACAGTACTTATTCTACCGGGTGTGACTGCCTCCTGAAACAAAGCGTCCAGGTAATTTTCCCCCTCCCTGATGTGCCGCAGTGTGTGCAGCTCGGTCTCCAGCTCATCAATCCTGAGCCGAAGTTCCTCGAGCAGCCAACACTTGCTGCAGATGTGGTCACTGACGGTCTCAATGGGATCCACCAGTTCCATCATCATACAGCAAAGCACATCACCTGTCCAGCCATATTCAACTAGTTAATTAATTTAAATAATTTATTTTTATTTTTATAGAACCTCAAGGATAAACCCGAACACCAACAAAAACACAGCCCTCTCTCGCCATTCACCCAAACTCAGTCACTCACCTGAACTCAGATGCACTCTGTTCCAATCAGCACTCAGTCACTCACCTGAACTCAGATGCACTTTGTTCCAATCAGCACTCAGCCACTCACCTGAACTCAGATGCACTCTGTTCCAATCAGCACTCAGTCACTCACCTGAACTCAGATGCACTCTGTTCCAATCAGCACTCAGTCACTCACCTGAACTCAGATGCACTCTGTTCCAATCAGCACTCCGTGTCTAAAGGCACTCCTGCCAAACCTTTTGTACCCTGCCTGATTTCCAATGAGCCAATAGGCCCGCTCCAGGAAGTGAAGTCTCTTTTAAATATGCACTCACCTCTCCCAGCAACCCTGCAGCCTGTGGCCTGCTCCAGGAAGCGAAGTCTCTTTTAAATATGCACTCACCTCTCCCAGCAACCCTGCAGCCTGTGGCCTGCTCCAGGAAGTGAAGTCTCTTTTAAATATGCACTCACCTCTCCCAGCAACCCTGCAGCCTGTGGCTTGCTCCAGGAACTGAAGTCTCTTTTAAATATGCACTCACCTCTCCCAGCAACCCTGCAGCCTGTGGCCTGCTCCAGGAAGTGAAGTCTCTTTTAAATATGCACTCACCTCTCCCAGCAACCCTGCAGCCTGTGGCCACAGATCGACGCGGAGACCGGCTACAACGACACCCATGCAGTGACCAGTGATCGAGCGGTGCTTCGGCGTCCTGAAGATGTAATTCAGGTGCCTGGAATGCGCTTGAGGGGCCCTCCAGTATAGCACTTGGAGGGTCTCCCACATGGTGGTGGCCTCCTGCGTCCTCCACAACATCGTGCAGCAGAGGCGTGATGGGCTGGAGGAGGGAGATGAATGCCAGTCCTCGTCCGACGAGAAGGATGTGGGGAAGGGGGAGAATGGGCAGGACATGAGGCCCCGGCAGGCTCGGTTGGCCGGACAATACGTGCGCCAGGGCCAACGCATATGGGACACTCGAATTGCCTACAGGTTCAACGGTTAGGGGGCCTGGCCAGCAGCATGGACATCCCATCACCCTCCCAATGCCCAGCCACTCCCTCCCGTCAACACCCTCCGTGCATCCACCCACCTCCCCACCCCTCCTTGATACTTACCTGCCTCACTACGGGGTGGGGGTCTTGCGTTGGCAATGCAATGAGCTCTGGTGCTCCACATTGTTTGACAATATCTGACTCCTGCCCACCATCCACATGGGTGATCCCTGCTTGTGAGCTGGCCATTTCATCAGACGCTCTATCGAATCCCTGGGGTGGTGAAGGTGGGGACATTGGTGAGCGGGGGTGAGCGGGGTGGGGGTGGGACACCAGAGCAGAGAGCACTGGCTGAACTGGCATCCCTGGGCCCAGCCCACTCACAACGTCCTCTCATCACCACTACCCCCCCCCCCTCCCCCCACCCCCTGCGCCTCCTCTGCGGCCAGTCCAGACCAGCCCATCACTCACAGCCATCTGACAGAGCACCAAGGCAGTTGTTCATGTTGTGCATAGGTGTTTAATGTGAGCAAATAAATATGGGAGTGTGCCCAAGCCCCTAACGCTATCCTGTGCCCTCCACCAATGCCAACTTAACTGGTGTAGTGTTCTTTTCGGATGGCCTGATGTATATTACAAGAACACTTGTAGCTAAAGCTATAAATGATTTATTAACATTAACTATGGGTCAACTATATACAAAACAACCGATGAAAAACAGTAGGATCAAGCACAAGCAACCTCTCTCCAGTTCCCTCCAGCCAGTTTGAGGGGTCACCTGACTCTGACATTCACTTATATACTAATGAGAGTCCTAGTGGTCACTCGGTGATTTACAACAGAACCATGATATCACTACAACTGGTGTCTGCTTTTCTGGCCTTACGGACCCTAACACTATGCTTAGGTGGATCCCCAGGCAGTACATCAGAATTGGAGGCGGCCTGCTGTGATCCGCGCCCTGCGAACTGGGCCCTCTTTGGCGGCCGTCTTATGGAGCAACGGGGCCTGGATGGGCCCAGCTGCTGCTCACGTGAGCCAGGTGGTGCGGTGCCACCCTGTTCTGCACAAAGCCCAAATGTCGCAGGGATGGGGGGGGGGGTGCGTAGTCCGAGGCGCTGTGGTGTTCCGGCACCTCCCCTAAGGGACTCACCAGTGCGAGCCCCATCACCCTCTCCTCCCTTGGGGTGCCCGATGGCCCCCGGGCAACTCCATGGGACTGGGTGTGAGCGGAGCTAACCCCTGAGGCTTCCACGCCACCTGGCATTGCGAGTCCTGGAGGCCCACACTCGACCCTCGCGGCCATGGAGCACAGGGAGTGTACCACATCCCTTTGAGACTGCGCCACACCATGCTGTAATTGTGCCACCACCTTCTGGGTCTGTGCCACATGATCCAGTGCCCGCATCACCTCCCTCTGTGTCTGTCCCACATCGGCTAGTACCTGGGCAATGCCGCCGATTGTCTCAGCCATGGCCCACGGTGGCTGGACATGCTCAGGAGTGCTGCTGCAATGTTCAGGTGGCCCTGGCACATGGCTGCCTGTGAGTGAGCAGCCCTGCGCTGTGCCTCAGCCACCTCCCCCACAGAGTGTCCCAGGCCTTGGACATCTTGACCCATGGCCAAAACCTTTGCCCCGATGGCCTCCACCGCAGGCACCACCCGTGCAGTGTTGGCCTGGGTGGCACGCATGGTTGGCACCATCTCCTGCTCCTACAGGCAGTCTGACTCCTCCAACCGCACCTCCAGGTGCTGGACAGTTGCTGCCATCCCCCCTCCTGTACTCACTAGCTCTGCGACTGCATCCCCACAATAGGTGGGACTGCGCTTTCCAGAAGCCCGAAACCTATCCAGGTGGCAGCTAGTCCCTCGAGTCGGGCCACCCTCCGATTGTCCGCCTCCTCGGGGGTTCCTACCTCCACTTGCTGTACCACGACAAGTGTGTTGGGCGCAGGAGATGGTGCCCCTGAAGCCTCTAAACTGCCCAATCGAGGTGAGTGTCTCTGAGATGGTGGAGACAGTTGTGACGGAAAGTCAATGTTGTCCCCGAACTGGTGCTCCGGGAGTGTCTTGGGCAGTGGGTCAAGGGCTCCCATCTGTGACGGGTCCTCCTCCTCGCTGCTCTCCTCCTGGGGTTGGGCTTGTGGTTGGGGGGTGGTGGGGGTGCTGGTGGTGGAGGGGGCAGTAGGGGGGGAGGGGGGTTGTGGGATTGGTGACACACATGTAATGGGGAATCACAACTCAGTGAGGTCTGACTTGTTCGCCAGATGCCGACCTCCGCCTCAACTTTGCCTACTCCCCAGGCCCACCAATCAAGTCCAGGGCCCACTGCTCTGTGGTAAGGGGCTGCATGTCCGGCGATCTCCCTCCAGCCTTCTCCCGCTCCCTGGGATGAGGGGGTGTGGGGGGGAGTGGAGGGTGTTTGGTTGTGGGGGGGGGGGGGGGGGTGGTTGCTGGTGGCCTAAGTGGCCAGGGAGGGGGTTCGGTCGCCATCCAGAGTGGAGGTGGGGTGGGGGGGGGGGGGGGGGGGGGGTTCGGTCGCCATCCAGAGTGGAGGTGGGGTGGGGGGGGGGGGGCATGCCGAGGGGAGGGGAGGTTTACGGGTGTGTGGGATGGGGCTAGTGCCAGGGACACAGTGCTGCCTACATATTCTGGCCATCCTGATTTGTGCAGTTTCTTCCTGTACTGCTGGCCGATCCTATGGTCCTCACGGCCTCTCCGAACCTGCGCGCAGGCCTGGTGCACGGCGGTGGGCAGCAACCGCCTCCCCACCCCGGGGCGCAGGGTGGCCTGCCTCTCCTCCACGGTGTCTAGCAGGATCTCCAGTTCAGCATCAGTGAATCGTGGTGCCGCTTATCTCGCTGCCATCTTGTTGGCTGGGGTGAGTTTGTGTGGGGAGTCGAGTGCTTTTATGCGGCTGCAGCTTGTCAGCCTCTTGAGTGCCAATCCCGAATCCAGCGAATCAGTCACCGTTTTTCATTGGAATTGGTCGTGTTTCACTTGGCACCGGTGCTAGCCCCTTAACAACCGGGAACAGTGCCAATTTTGCCATCGTAGAACATCAGGTGATTAAGAAGGCAAATGGAGTTTTGTCCTTCATTGCTAGAGGGATGACCAGGGAGGTTATGCTGCAATTGTATAAGGTGTTAGTGAGGCCACACCTGGAGTATTGTGTTCAGTTTTGGTCTCCTTACCTGAGAAAGGACGTACTGGCACTGGAGGGTGTGCAGAGGAGATTCACTAGGTTAATCCCAGAGCTGAAGCGGTTGGATTACGAAGAGAGGTTGAGTAGACTGGGACTGTACTCGTTGGAATTTAGAAGGATGCGGGGGATCTAAGAGAAACATATAAAATTATGAAGGGAATAGATAGGACAGATGTGGGCAAGTTGTTTCCACTGGCGGGTGAAAGCAGAACTAGGGGGCATAGCCTCAAAATAAGGGGAATTGGATTTAGGACTGAGCTTAGGAGGAACTTCTTCACCCAAAGGGTTGTGAATCTATGGAATTCCTTGCCCAGTGAAGCAGTAGGGGCTCCTTCATTAAATGTTTTAAAGATAAAGATAGATAGTTTTTTGAAGAATAAAGGGATTAAGGGTTATGGTGTTCGGGCCGGAAAGTGGAGCTGAGTCCACAAAAGATCAGCCATGATCTCATTGAATGGTGGAGCAGGCTCGAGGGCCCAGATGGCCTACTCCTGCTCCTAGTTCTTATGTTCTTATCACTGATTCAGTCCGGGCATCAGCACTTAGTTTCTGGTGTGGAGAATTCCACCGGTGTGTCTCTGAATTTCCTTGTTATCATCTGGCTTTGCACTGTTGATAGTTTTGAATTGTGTCAAACGAGTGGGGAGGTTTGTGTTTTAATGCATTTGGAAACTCTTACTCCATTGTTGCACTTAATACAAGTGAAAACCTTATGCCAGTCAAACCCCTCAGAGACGTTTGTAAAACAGCTGGCAGGATTCTCCGGTCGCCGACGCTGAAAGTGCGTTAGGCAATCAGCGGAGAATATCCAATTCTGACCAAATCGAGGCGGCACCGCTTTCACGATGCTCCGCCCCCTCCAAAGCGGCATATCGACGGCCTCAGGACGTTGCCTGAGGCCCATCCCCGATGCTCCGCTCCCGACCGGCCGAAATCCCGACAGCGTGGGTCTCTACGGTCTCACCCATTGGGAACTCAGCGTGGCGGCTGCACTCCAGCACCGCCACAGTCGGGGAAGAACCGATCCGCGGCCAGGGGGGACTTTGGCAGGGGCTGGGGTCCGGGGCGCGCGGTCCAGCAAAGGGGGGGGCACTATTTCCCATGCCTGGTCCACGGCCGCCGCCATGTTGCACGGCCGTCGCCGCAGGCCTCCGTCGTGCACATGCGCGGCTGTGGACCCGGCAATTCTCCAGGCCGTATCAGCAGCGAGAGCCGGGTGCTCTACGCTGCCGTTCTGCTAGCCCCCAGCCAAACGGAGGAACGGTGGCCGTTTTATGCCAAATATTCAGTCATAAAACGCCACCGTTCCCCCGCCAGCGTGGGGACATAGCCTTAGAATCGGAGAATCCAGCCCAGCATTTTTAAAGTGCATCAAAGTTTCCTGGGTTCATTCAGCTCCTGAACTCAGTGTAAGTTTACACCTAAAGACCACATCCGGCCCCCCCCCTTTCACTTCGGACCAGTCTGAGTGAGGGGTTAACGGGCTGAGGAACCATCAAGTTCACTTACCAATTGCAGGCTCTCTGTAAGCCCTTTCTTCACATTTTTAAATCTTGGAATCATGCAGAACAGAAAGGGGCCATTCAGCCCATCGTGCCATGACCACATCTTTGAAGGAACAACCCAATTGAGCTCACTCTCCAGTTGTTTCTCCCTGTTAGCCTGGTCATTTATTTCCTTCCGGTTAGGCTCCAGCTGAGGTATTGTGACCAATTGTGGCCCAGTACTTTAGGAAGAATGTCAAGACAGGAGAAAGAGTTTTACAGATCAGGATACTAACCTTGGCCGAAACCCTCAGCACTTCCTTGTGCCGTATCCCTCTATACCCATCCTTTCCATGTATTTGTCGAGATGTCTTTTGAACGGCGTTAATGTATCTGCTTCGACAATCTCCCCAGGCAACACATTTACCATCCTCTGTAAAAACCTGCCTCGCACATCTCCTCTAAACTTTGCCTCAAGGACCTTCAAACTATGCCCCCTGGTGACTGACCCCTCCACCCTGGGAAAGGGTGCCTACCGATCCACTCTATCATACCCCTCAATCTTGTAGACCTCTATCAGGCCACCCCTCAACCTCCATCGCTCTAATGAAAACAGTCCAAATCTATTCAGCCTCTCCGGATAGCCAACACCCTCCAGACCAGATAACATCCTGGTAAACCTTCTCTGCAAACTCTCCAAAGCCTCCATATCCTTCTGGTAGTGTGGCGACCAGAATTGTGTGCAATATTCCAAGTGTGGCCTTACAAAGGTTCTATACAACTGCAGCATGACTTGCCAGTTTTTATACTCGAAAGGCAAGCATTCTGGATGCTTTCTTGACTACCATGTCCACTTGTATTGCCACTTTCAAAGATATGTGGACCTGCACGCCCAGATCGTTCTGACTTTCTATATTCCTTTTTTTAAATATAAATTGAGAGTACCCAATTCATTTTTTCCAATTAAGGGGCAATTTAGCGTGGCCAATCCACCTAGCCTGCACATCTTTGGGTTGTGGGGGTGAGGTCCACGCAAACACGGGGAGAATGTGCAAACTCCACACGGACAGTGACCCAGAGCCGGGATCGAACCTGGGACCTTGGCGCCGTGAGGCAGCAGGACTAACCCACTGCGCCACCGTGCTGCCCTGACTTTCTATATTCCTAAGGGTTTTGCCATTTACAGTATATTTCCCCTCTATGCTACGCCTACCAAAATGCATTACCTCACATTTATAGAACATAGAACATAGAACAGTACTGCACAGTACAAGCCTTTCGGCCCACGATGTTGTGCCGACCATTTATCCTAATCTAAGATCAACCTAACCTACACCCCTTCAACCTATTACTGTCCATGTGCCTGTCCAAGAGTCGCTTAAAAGTCCCGAATGACTCTGGCTCCACCACCTCCGCTGGCAGTGCATTCCACGCACCCACCACTCTCTGTGTAAAGAACCTACCTCTGAGATCTTCCCTATACCTTCCTCCAATCACCTTAACATTATGTCCACTTGTGACAACCATTTCCACCCTGGGGAAAAGTCTCTGGCTATCCACTCTATCCATGCCTCTCATCACCTTGTACACCTCTATCAATTCACCTCTCTTCCTTCTTCATTCCAGTGAGAAAAGCCCTAACTCCCTCAACCTTTCTTCAAAAGACATGCCCTCCAGTCAAGGCAGCATCCTGGTAAATCTCCTCTGTACCCTCTCCAAAGCATCCACATCCTTCCCATAATGCGGTGACCAAATTGGACACAATATTCCAAGCGTGATTTTATAAAGCTGCAGCAAAACCTCACGGCTCTTAAACTCAATCCTCTGTTAATGAAAGGCAACATACCATACGCCTTCTTAACAATCCTATCAAACTGGGTGGCAACTTTGAGGGATCTATGTACGTGGACCCCAAGATCCCTCTGTTCCTCCACACTTCCAAGAATCCTGCTTTTAACCCTGTTTTCAGCATTCAAATTCGACCTTCCAAAATGAATCACTTCACATTTATCTAGGTTGAACTCCATCTGCCACTTCTCAGCCCTGCTCTGCATCCTGTCAATGTCCTGTTGTAACCTGCAATAGCCCTCGACACTATCTACAACTCCCCCAACCTTCGTGTCATCGGCAAACTTACTAACACACCCTTCCATTTCCTCATCCAAGTCATTTATAAAAACCACAAAGAGCAAAGATCCCAGAACAGCTCCTTGCAGGACACCTCTGGTCACCGATCTCCAGGTGGAATACTTTCCATCCACTACCATTCGCTGACTTCTTTCGGCCAGCCAATTCTGTATCCAGACAGACAAATTTCCCTGTATCCCATGCCCCCTAACTTTCTGAATGAGCCTACCACGAGGAACCTTATCAAATGCCTTACTGAAATCCATATACACCACATCCACTGCCCGACCTTCATCAATATGACTCGTCACATCCTCAAAGAATTCAATGAGGCTTGTGAGGCATGATCTGCCCAAGGTCTGGATTAAACTCCATTTGCCATTTCCCTGCCCAAGTCTCCAATCTATCTGTGTCCTGCTATATCCTCTGACAATCCTCAACACTATCTGCCACTCCACCAACCTTGGTGTCATCTGCGAACTTACTAATCAGACCAGCGACATTTTCCTCCAAATCGTTTATGTGTACTACAAACAACAGAGGCCCCAGCACAGATCCCTGTGGAACATCACTAGTCACAGCCTTCCATTCAAAAAACACACTTCCACTGCTACCCTTTACCTTCTGTGACCGAGCCAGTTCTGTATCCATCGGGGCGGCATGGTAGCACAGTGGATAGCATTGTCGCTTTACAGCTTCAGGGTCCCAGGTTCGATTCCCAGCTTGGGTCACTATCTGTGTGGAGTCTGCATATTCTCCCCGTGTCTGCGTGGGTTTCCTCTGGGTGCTCCTGTTTCCTCCCACAGTCCAAAGATGTGCAGGTTAGGTGGATGCTAAATTGCCTTTAGTGTCCAAGCAAAAAAAATGTTAGGTAGGTTACTGGGTTACGGGGATGGGTTGAAGGTGTGGGCTTAAGTGGGGTACTCTTTCCAAAGGTTGGTGCAGACTTGATGGGCCGAATGGCCTCCTTCTGCACTGAAAATTCTATTCTATGATTACCACCTCACCTCTGATCTCGTGTGACTTCACCTTTTGTACCAGTCTGCCATGAGGTACCTTGTCAAAGGCTTTACTGAAGTCCATGTAAACAGGTCAGGCCTGCATTTATTGCCGATCCCTAGTTGCCCTTCAGAAGGTGGTAGTGAGTTGCCTTCTTGAACCACTGCAGTCCTTGAGGTGTAGGTACACCCACTGTGCTGTTAGTGAGTGAGTTCCAGGATTTTGCCCCAGCGACAGTGAAGGAAAGGTGACATATTTCCAAGTCAGGGTAGTGAGTGACTTGGAGGGGATCCTCCAGGTGGTAGGGTTCCCAGGTGCCTGCTGCTCTTATCCTTCTAGATGGTAGCAGTCGTGGGTTTGGAAGGTTCTGTCTAAGGAACCTTGGTGAGTTACTGCAGTGCATCTTGCAGATGGTACGCATGGCTGCCACTGTTCATTGGTGGCGGAGGGTTTGAATGTTTGTGGAAGGAGGAACAATCAAGCAGGCCAGGCTGCTTCGTCCTGAATGGCGTTTAGCTTTTTGAGTGTTGCTGGAGCTGCACATATCCAGGCATGTGATGAGTATTCCATTACACTACCAACTTGTGCCTTGTAGATGGTGGGCAGTTTTCTTTTGGGGGCGGGGGTTAAGGAGGTGAGCTATTCACTGTTGGATTCCTAGCCTATGACCTGCCCTGGTAGCCACAGTATTGATATGGCTAGTCCAGATCAGTTTCTGATCAATGGCAACCCAATGTTGATTGTGGGGGATTTAGCGATGGTCATGCTACTGAATGTCAAGGGACAGTGGTTAGATCCTCTCTTGTTGGAGATGGTCATTGCCTGGCACTTGTGTGGTGCAAATGTAGCTTGCCCAAATCTGGATATTGTCCAGGTTTTGCTGCATTTGGACATGGACTGCTTTATTATCTGAGGAATTGTAAATGGTGCTGAACATTGTGCAGTGATCAGCAAACATTCCCACATCTGACCTTATGTTGGAAGGGAGGTCATTGATGAAGCAGCCGAAGATGGTTGGATTTCAGACACTACTCTGAGGAACTCCTGCAGTGATGTCCTGAAGCTGAGATGATTGACCTCCAACCACCACAACCATCTTCCTTTGTGCTAGATATGACTCCAACCAGCGGAGAGTTTTCCCCGATTCCCATTGACTCCAGTTTAGCTGGGGCTCCTTGATGCCATACTCGGTCAAATGCTGCCTTGATGTCAAGGGCAGTCACTCTCACCTCACCTCAGCAGAGCTATTCGCGATTCTCTGAATGGCGGATCGGTCTTCAGGAGCTGAATGGTCCCCTCCTGCTCTCATTTCTTATGTTCTCAAGGGAATGATACTTCCATTATGTGGAGCAGACAGCAGAACCTGGAATTATTCACCTCAGAGCAGAGAAGGTTAAGAGGAGATTTGAATGGTTTGAGTGTAAAGAAAGAAGTACTGTTTGGTGGCAAAAGGGTTTGTAACTGAAGGCACATATTTAAGATGACTGACACCGGATCCAGAAGGCACATGAAACCAAAAGAAATAGGAGTAGATCTGGGCCGTGCAGCCTTTTGAGCCTCCTCTGCCATTCAATAAGATCTAAGTACCCTGTTATCATATTCTTGAATAAGATTGTTATCAGACGCTGATTAGACACTTACTTTCCCACAATTTCTGGGATATTCTTTGTAGTTTCTAATAGAACATAGAACAATACAGCGCAGTACAGGCCCTTCGGCCCACGATGTTGCACCGAAACAAAAACCATCTAACCTACACTATGCCATTATCATCCATATGTTTATCCAATAAACTTTTAAATGCCCTCAATGTTGGCGAGTTCACTACTGTAGCAGGTAGGGCATTCCACGGCCTCACTACTCTTTGCGTAAAGAACCTACCTCTGACCTCTGTCCTATATCTATTACCCCTCAGTTTAAAGTTATGTCCCCTAGTGCCAGCCATATCCATCCGCGGGAGAAGGCTCTCACTGTCCACCCTATCCAACCCCCTGATCATTTTGTATGCCTCTATTAAGTCTCCTCTTAACCTTCTTCTCTCCAACGAAAACAACCTCAAGTCCGTCAGCCTTTCCTCATAAGATTTTCCCTCCATACCAGGCAACATCCTGGTAAATCTCCTCTGCACCCGCTCCAAAGCCTCCACGTCCTTCCTATAATGCGGTGACCAGAACTGTACGCAATACTCCAAATGCGGCCGGACCAGAGTTCTGTACAGCTGCAACATGACCTCCCGACTCCGGAACTCAATCCCTCTACCAATAAAGGCCAACACTCCATAGGCCTTCTTCACAACCCTATCAACCTGGGTGGCAACTTTCAGGGATCTATGTACATGGACACCTAGATCCCTCTGCTCAGCCACACTTTCAAGAACTTTACCATTAGCCAAATATTCCGCATTCCTGTTATTCCTTCCAAAGTGAATCACCTCACACTTCTCTACATTAAACTCCATTTGCCACCTCTCAGCCCAGCTCTGCAGCTTATCTATATCCCTCTGTAACCTGCTACATCCTTCCACACTATCGACAACACCACCGACTTTAGTATCATCTGCAAATTTACTCACCCACCCTTCTGTGCCTTCCTCTAGGTCATTGATAAAAATGACAAACAGCAACGGCCCCAGAACAGATCCTTGTGGTACTCCACTTGTGACTGTACTCCATTCTGAACATTTCCCATCAACCACCACCCTCTGTCTTCTTTCAGCTAGCCAATTTCTGATCCACATCTCTAAATCACCCTTAATCCCCAGCCTCCGTATTTTTTGCAATAGCCTACCGTGGGGAACCTTATCAAACGCTTTGCTGAAATCCATATACACCACATCAACTGCTCTACCCTCGTCTACCTGTTCAGTCACCTTCTCAAAGAACTCAATAAGGTTTGTGAGGCATGACCTACCCTTCACAAAGCCATGCTGACTATCCCTGATCATATCATTCCTATCTAGATGATTATAAATCTTGTCCCTTATAATCCCCTCCAAGACTTTACCCACTACAGACGTGAGGCTCACCGGTCTATAGTTGTCGGGGTTGTCTCTGCTCCCCTTTTTAAAAAAAAGGACCACATTTGCTGTCCTCCAGTCCTCTGGCACTATTCCTGTAGCCAATGATGACATAAAAATCAAAGCCAAAGGTCCAGCAATCTCTTCCCTGGCCTCCCATAGAATCCTAGGATAAATCCCATCAGGTCCCGGGGACTTATCTATTTTCAGCCTGTCCAGAATTGCCAACACCTCTTCCCTACGTACCTCAATGCCATCTATTCTATTAGCCTGGGGCTCAGCATTCTCCTCCACAACATTATCTTTTTCCTGAGTGAATACTGACGAAAAATATTCATTTAGTATCTCGCCTATCTCTTCAGACTCCACACACAATTTCCCATCCCTGTCCTTGACTGGTCCTACTCTTTCCCTAGTCATTCGCTTATTCCTGACATACCTATAGAAAGCTTTTGGGTTTTCCTTGATCCTTCCTGCCAAATACTTCTCATGTCCCCTCCTTGCTCGTCTTAGCTCTCTCTTTAGATCCTTCCTCGCTACCTTGTAACTATCCATCGCCCCAACCGAAACTTCACACTTCATCTTCACATAGGCCTCCTTCTTCATCTTAACAAGAGATTCCACTTCCCTGGTAAACCACGGTTCCCTCGCTCGACGCCTTCCTCCCTGTCTGACCGGTACATACTTATCAAGAACACGCAGTAGCTGATCCTTGAACAAGCCCCACTTATCCAGTGTGCCCAACACTTGCAGC
Organism: Scyliorhinus torazame; assembly: GCF_047496885.1. NCBI lineage: Eukaryota > Metazoa > Chordata > Chondrichthyes > Carcharhiniformes > Scyliorhinidae > Scyliorhinus > Scyliorhinus torazame. The sequence continues at coordinate 184,443,133 of NC_092716.1, forward strand.
CTACTTCTCCACCTTATCCCCCCCAAGTCACGTCTAATGGCATCATAATTGCCCTTCCCCCAGCTATAACTCTTGCCCTGCGGTGTATACTTATCCCTTTCCATCATTAACGTAAACGTCACCGAATTGTGGTCACTGTCCCCAAAGTGCTCTCCTACCTCCAAATCCAACACCTGGCCTGGTTCATTACCCAAAACCAAATCCAACGTGGCCTCGCCTCTTGTTGGCCTGTCAACATATTGTTTCAGGAAACCCTCCTGCACACACTGTACAAAAAACGACCCATCTATTGTACTCGAACTATATCTTTTCCAGTCAATATTTGGAAAGTTAAAGTCTCCCATAATAACTACCCTGTTACTTTCGCTCATATCCAGAATCATCTTCGCCATCCTTTCCTCTACATCCCTAGAACTATTAGGAGGCCTATAAAAAACTCCCAACAGGGTGACCTCTCCTTTCCTGTTTCTAACTTCAGCCAATACTACCTCGGAAGAAGAGTCCCCATCTAGCATCCTCTCCGCCACCGTAATACTGCTCTTGACTAGCAGCGCCACACCTCCCCCTCTTTTGCCTCCTTCTCTGAGCTTACTAAAACACCTAAACCCCGGAACCTGCAACATCCATTCCTGTCCCTGCTCTATCCATGTCTCCGAAATGGCCACAACATCGAAGTCCCAGGTACCAACCCACGCTGCCAGTTCCCCTACCTTGTTTCGTATACTCCTGGCATTGAAGTAGACACACTTCAAACCACCTACCTGAACGCTGGCCCCCTCCTGCGACGTCAAATCTGTGCTCCTGACCTCTATACTCTCATTCTCCCTTACCCTAAAACAACAATCCAGGTTCCCATGCCCCTGCTGCATTAGTTTAAACCCCCCCAAAGAGCACTAACAAATCTCCCCCCCAGGATATTTGTGCCCCTCAGGTTCAGATGTAGACCATCCTGTCTGTAGAGGTCCCACCTTCCCCAGAAAGAGCCCCAGTTATCCAAAAATCTGAAACCCTCCCGCCTGCACCATCCCTGTAGCCACGTGTTTAAATGCTCTCTCTCCCTATTCCTCATCTCACTATCACGTGGCACGGGCAACAACCCAGAGATAACAACTCTGTTTGTTCTAGTTCTGAGCTTCCATCCTAGCTCCCTGAAAGCCTGCCTGACATCCTTGTCCCCTTTCCTACCTATGTCGTTGGTGCCAATGTGGACCACGACTTGGGGCTGCTCCCCCTCCCCCCTAAGGACCCGGAAAACACGATCCGAGACATCACGTACCCTTGCACCTGGGAGGCAACATACCAAACGTGAGTCTCTCACGCTCCCACAAAATCTCCTATCTGTGCCCCTGACTATAGAGTCCCCAATTACTAATGCTCTGCTCCTCTCCCCCCTTCCCTTCTGAGCAACAGGGACAGACTCCGTGCCAGAGGCCCGTACCCCATGGCTTACCCCTGGTAAGTCGTCCCCCCCACAAGTATCCAAAGCGGTATACTTGTTTCTCAGGGGAACGACCGCAGGGGATCCCTGCACTGACTGTTTTTTCCCAGTCCCTCTTACAGTTACCCACCTATCTCCAATCTTTGGTGTAACTAATTCCCTGAAGCTGCTATCTATGACCCCTTCTGCCTCCCGAATGATCCGAAGTTCTTCCAACTCCAGCTCCAGTTCCCTAACTCGGTCTTGGAGGAGCTGGAGATGGCAGCACTTCCTGCAGGTAAAATCAGCAGGGACACTAACTGCATCCCTCACCTCAAACATCCTGCAGGAGGAACATTGTACTCCCTTCCCTGCCATTCCTCTAACTTTCTACCAAGATCTGGCTAACAACTAAATTAAATTTTTATAAAAAAAATAATAATAATATAATAAAAATATGGTACTTACCTCAGACCAATGGGTTTTATTATTAGGTTAGAGGAGGAGGGCGGGTGGGAGACACTACACGTGTAGTGTCTCGGGTTTCCTCTCCACCAGAATTTATTGGTGAGGGTCTTCCCAGACGTCCGCGGGTCGACTTCCTGATCCCGCCTAAAAAACTAATTTAAAGAAAAGAGAAAAAGTCTCAGCTCCTGCTGAAACTGACTCACCACTCACCAGCTGCTCTCACGCCGCCGAAATCGACTGGCCTGCCCCTGCAAAGAGAAGTGCTTTTAAAGGTTGACTTACCTCCCAGCACCCTCCTTCCGCAATGCTCCCGCTGAAACTGACTAACCAGCTGCTCTCACGCCGCCGAAATCGACTGGCCTGCCCCTGCAAAGAGAAGTGCTTTTAAAGGTTGACTTACCTCCCAGCACCCTCCTTCCGCAATGCTCCCGCTGAAACTGACTAACCAGCTGCTCTCACGCCGCCGAAATCGACTGGCCTGCCCCTGCAAAGAGAAGTGCTTTTAAAGGTTGACTTACCTCCCAGCACCCTCCTTCCGCAATGCTCCCACTGAAACTGACTAACCAGCTGCTCTCACGCCGCCGAAATCGACTGGCCTGCCCCTGCAAAGAGAAGTGCTTTTAAAGGTTGACTTACCTCCCAGCACCCTCCTTTCGCAATGCTCCCGCTGAAACTGACTAACCAGCTGCTCTCACGCCGCCGAAATCGACTGCAATGTAAATGCAATGTAAAGACACTTTTCTTTTTAACCAGGCGAGTTGCGATCTGGACTGTGCTGCCTGATTGGGTAATGGAAGCAGAGTCAACAGCCACTTTCAAAGATGGATTGTATCCAATAAATACTTGAAGTGAAAACATTAGCAGGGCTATGGACAAAGAAAAGGGGAGTGGGACTAATTAGATAGCACTTTCAAAAAGGCAGCACCAAAATCATAGAATTTAGAATTTACAGTGCAGAAGGAGGCCATTTGGCCCATCAAGTCTGCACCGGCCCTTGGGAAGAGCACCCTACTTAAGCCCACACCTCCACCCTAATCCAGTAACCCCACCTAACCTTTTTTGGACACTAAGGGGCAATTTATCATGGCCAATACATCTAACCTGCACATCTTTGGACTGTGGGCGGAAACCGGAGCACCCACGCAAACACGGGAAGAACGTGCAGATTCCGCACAGACAGTAACCCAAGCCGGGAATCGAACCTGGGACCCTGGAGCTGTGAAGCAACAGTCTCAACCACTGTGCTACTGTGCCACCCAAATGGCCTCCTTCTGTCCTGTATCTTTCAATGATTTTATTACTTTGGTTCTCTTCTATTCCATTAACCTTGCATTCATCGTAAGCCTCATTTTTCTGTTACATTTTATCATTTTAAAATTTTATAATCCATATATCAACATCACCAACTTGTATTTATATAGCACCTTTAAAATAATAAAAAGCTGGAGGGCAGCACAGTGGCGCAGTGGATTAGCCCTGCAGCCTCACGGTGCCGAGGTCCCAGGTTCGATCCTGACTCTGGGTCACTGTCTCTGTGGAGTTTGCACATTCTCCCTGTGTTTGTGTGGGTTTCGCCCCCACAACTCAAAGATGTGCAGGGTAGGTGGATTGGCCATGCTAAATTGCCCCTTAATTGGAAAAAATGAATTGGGTACACTAAATTTATTTTTTTAAATAATAAAACGTCCCACGTTTTCTAACAGAAGCATTATAAAGAAAAGTTAGACACACAAGTCACATAAAGTGATATGAGGATAGATAGCAAAAAGCTAGGTCAAAGCGGTAGATTATAGGCAGTGTCTTAAAGGAGGAGAAAAAGAGAGAGGGTTAGGGAGGCTGTTAGACTGCATTCTGTTCGATGGGCCTTTGCTCCTTGTTATAAATTTCCCATTAATAGTTCATCGTAATATTTTATTGGGAATTTTTAGTTCTGGGAAGATTAAAGATGAACTGTACAACATAGGATAAATGCAACTAAAGAAGCTTGAAGACTAGTTGAAAGATTCAGGCCAAGTAGACCTAAGCGGTTAACAGCTAGAAACTTAAGATTATAAAACAGCGGGTGAGTTTACCTAGCTGGAGAAGTGTCTACACTGCAATACAGCCCAGAGAGTTGTTTTGGGAATTAGAGCTAGTTAGTTTAGAAGCTTTCAGTGAGCCCTGGAAAGCTATATCATTTTAGAGCTTCAAAAGGTTTTAGGGTTTCAATTTATCTGTCTGTTTTCTGAGGGAGTGAGCGTTCTTCAGCAGGGGAAAGGGCTATACTGAAAAGGTGCTGCTGTTAGAAGGCTGTTACTCTCCAGTTACACACCGGGGCGACATTCTCCGGAAACGGCGCGATGTCCGCCGACTGGCGCCAAAAACGGCGCCAATCAGACGGGCATCGCGCCGGCCCAAAGGTGCGGAATGCTCCGCATCTTTGGCGGCCTAACCCCAACATTGAGGGGCTAGGCCGACGCCGGAGGGATTTCTGCCCCGCCAGCTGGCGGAAATGGCGTTTGTTGCCCCGCCAGCTGGCGCGGAAATGCGGCGCATGCGCGGGAGCGTCAACGGCCGCTGTCAGTTTCCCGGCGCATGCGCGGGAGCGTCAGCGGCCGCTGTCAGTTTCCCGCGCATGCGCAGTGGGGAGAGTCTCTTCCGCCTCCGCCATGGTGGAGGCCGTGGTGGAGGCGGAAGGGAAAGAGTGGCCCCACGGCACAGGCCCGCCCGCGGATCGGTGGGCCCCGATCGCGGGCCAGGCCACCTTGGGGGCACCCCCCGGGGTCAGATCGCCCCGCGCCCCCCCCCCAGGACCCCGGAGCCCGCCCACGCCGCCTGGTCCCGCTGGTAAATACCAGGTTTGATTTACGCCGGCGGGACAGACAATTTCTGGGCGGGACTTCGGCCCATCCAGGCCGGAGAATTGAACGGGGGGGTCCCGCCAACCGGCGCGGCCCGATTCCCGCCCCCGCCCAATCTCCGGTACCGGAGACTTCGGCGGGGGCGAGGGCGGGATTCACGGCGGCCAACGGCCATTCTCCGACCGGCGGGGGGTCGGAGAATGACTCCCTGTCTTGAGTGGGTGTGGTTTACGCCATCACCATGGCGGGACGGGGGCTGATAGAGCTGCCAACTGGTTCCACAGAGATCAGGGCGCCATCTTTAAAGGACACCCTGATCAGCACTAAAACCTATCAGCCCCCAGCCCCCTTCCAGTGCTTTCCCTGGAACAGGATGGCACTGTCAAGTTGGCACTGTGCCAGGGACCAGTGCCAGGGCACTGCCTGGGCATTGCCCTCTCTCCCCTGGGGAGACTATGTTGCAGGGAGCTCGTTAACAGCATTTAAATTCATTAAAATCTATTTAAATTAGGTTCCCACCTTTTGTGGACTTGAACCTTGTGACATGCTGGTGAGGGCGGGAAAAATCGGAAAATGCGATCTCTTTCAAGAGAATCAAGTTTTCTGATTCTCTCCAGCTTTTACGCCCATGTTGCTGATCCTGAACACGGATAGTGCGGGCTAAAAATCGCCCCCACAGTGTTTACTGATATCGAGTGGGTTGCTGATAAATCCATGGGTTCCGTCTTGGTTGTATTTGCTATTTATTGTGCCATGTTGTGTGTTTGACAACGATTTGCCTGTTAATTCACTTGAATGTTGTAGTATAAGATTGATATTGTAAATAGTTTGTAACTTTCTGGTCTTCTATAGTAAAGCTTATTTTTGTTTGTTCGAAACCTGTGGAATTTTGTGGCTTTTTTCTCTGAGTAAATATCTTGGGCGGGATTCTCCGACCCCCACCAGGTCGGAGAATCGCTGGGGGGCAGCGTGAATCCCGTCCACGCCGGCTGCCGAATTCTCCGGTACCGGGGATTTGGCGGGGGCAGGAATCGCGCCGCGCCGGTCAGCGGCCGCTGTTAGCGCGCACCCCCCGGCGATTCTCCGGCCTGCGATGGGCCGAGTGGCCGCCCGTTTTAGGTCGGTCCCGCCGGCATAAATTACAACAGGTACTTACCGGCGGGACCTAGCTGCATGGGCGGCCTCCAGGGTCCTCAGGGGGGCGCGGGGGGATCTGGCCCAGGGGGTGGGGTGCCCTCATGGTTTGACAAAGCTTTGACAAAGAGTCATCGGACTTGAAACATTAGCTCTTTACTCTCCCGACAGATGCTGCCAGACTTGCTGAGATTTTCCAGCATTTTCTCTTTCGTTTCAGATTCCAGCATCCGCAGTAATTTGCTTTTATACCTCTATGTCGTCCTAATTGGTTTGGTTGAGTTTCAAATACATTTGATTCAATGGTTAACTGTCAATCCTCAATGTGCAACATAAGTTTTAAATGTTTCATGTATTAATATCTGTGTGTGCTATGGAAAGACATTTTGTGCTGTAATCAAGTCTGTTTTTTACTGGTTTTCTGCTGACTTCACTTTATCCATATTTTGAACAATGGTGGTTTCATATTGCTATGGTGCTTATTTCGACCTTGATCTTGATTACTGGTACAGTTCATTTTTCAATATGAAACTTACTTTGAAGAACATTAGTCCGTTCATATTGTCAGTAAAAATTTTGTTTTTACCTCCAATTAGTTTGTGGATGTGTCAGGCTTTGTACCTCTGTTTAAGTTGTGTGTTTTGTCATGACCTAAGGTTATGAATACTGAAATCCTTATTTTAAAAATGGGTATTAAAGACTGGGGTTTAATATTTACATTAAAATAGCCTTTTACGTATCAGAAATAGTTGATTTCCTTCAGGCTCTGGTCAAGGATCATAAAGAAGAAAATTGGCTTCAGGACACAAAGCAGTGAGTCATGCCAAATGGTTATTTTTCAGACTGAATGATCGTAGACAGTCGGGTTCCCCAAGGGTCAGTGCTAGCACCAGTGCTTTTTTGCTATACAGGAATGACACGGGTGGACTTCCTATTGCGGCGATGCGTTGAGCGTTCGCATATAAGTTCGCATAATTTATGGGTGACATTTTCTTTTAAAAGGGAAGCGAATTTTAACTTATCAGTCTCTCCTCCGATGTGGGATGCCTGCAGAGGGTAAAACCAGGCAGAAGACTAATAAATGTTCCACACCAGATTCGGAAGTACCTCATGGTGGAGGGGGAAAAAACATGGCAGAGCCCTCCGGATCATTGACGCCTACCCTGGAGCCAACAGAGAAATTGATGGAATTTCTTATGGGGGATTCAACAAGCAAAGGCATTCGATGGTGGAAGATCTTTCCAAAACAATCGATGAAGCGGTGGACCCCCTTTGGTTAACTTTAGAGAGAGTAGAGAAGCAGATGAAGGCACAAGGCATGAAGATCCATGAGATAGAAGAGGCAGTCTCAGCCTGCCACCCCCCACATCCACTACAATCCGACACGCCTGCCCACGCATCCCTGGTTGCAGCGGGGGCCCCTGCTCACCGCACCCCACACCCTGTACCTCAGACACCCGCATGTAACGTTACCTGGATCAGGCAGTGGTCCCCGCCCGGTGCACACGCAGGTTGCCGAAGGGCGCCCTGGTGCTGGGGCCCAGCTCCTGGGTGCTCGGATGTTGGCCGCTTCATCCATGGTATTGCCTCCTGCAGTGTTCCAGCGCAGTGTCCAGGCATCACAGTCCGATTGGAATGCTAGGCAATAACTCCCACATGCTACATGGCATGCCTATACACAGGAATCCACTTGGGAACTATGAAATGCTCCCTTAACTCCGATTGCTAATACCCAATTAGCAATAGCCTTCAGCCGCGAGGCCAGAGGCCTCCGCAGTCAGTGGGAGTTATGGCTGGTCGGTGGGACAGGCAGGCTGGTGTTGTCCCCGGAACGGGAACATATGGTCCAGGGGTTGGCATGGCGGACTTGCAAGGGCTGAGACACCCATCACCCCCCCACCCCCCCCCGCCCCCCAGCCCCCAGCCGAGGTCATGGGCGGCCATCCCCCCGCTCCACAATCCCTCACCCCCACCACACTGATGGCGGCCGCCCCGATTGAGGCTGGCCCCTCCCAGGGCTCCCTCACTCACTTCTGAGCACCGACGGCAGCAACCCCAGTACCCCTGGGTTCATTGCCTGGAAGAGAAGGTAGCTACTCACCTCCTCGGGTCCCCACATCAGCCCTTCCACCGGCTTCATGCTTTTAAAAAGGAGTGCTATTTGGCGTTAACTTGACCACCTGCTGGGGAGGCCACTAGATATGGGGTCGCTCCCGTTAATTGTATTGAGATTGGGCTTAAGTGGAAACTATTGATTTCTCGCCACGTTACAGCGGGATCCTGAATTTGCTAACGGGGATGAACCAGTTAGATCACAAACTCATTCGTGCCCGGCACGGGTCTCAATTTTAGACTCCCACATTTAACGCCCTCACCGCGCTCTCGCTCAACCACAACACGGCTATTAAATCGCACATAATAACAAAAAGGAGTGAAACTGTGTACAGGCCACATTTCATATAATCGACTCAATATGATTTCGCTAGAACAGGATAATTGATGACTCTCGCCCTTGTGCTCACGCCTCGCATGCCCTTGCAGGAGAAAAGACAACTATAAATAGAAGAATTGCAGGATAATGACACCATCGTTGTTGCTTGAGACGGCAGAGGCCAAGACAAGATCAGTTAACACTCTTCAGGATCTCTCAAGGATTCCAACAATCAAAGTACTGTTGCTCTTTTCAATGAGTGGAATACTATCCCACCAGCGTTGCCAATAATGTTGCCAAATTAACTAGATATGGCAGTTATTAATGATAATATTGCTTTCAGAGTCGCCAGGTATCAAATTATATCACCCTAAGGCTTTACCGGATATCGATCAAAGACCAAACAACGAGTTAGTCAGTTCAAGTTCAAAGGTAGTTTATTTACACACAAGGATTACTTCGACATGCAACATAAAACACTACAAGTTAAACTACACCTAACAACTACAAAACCTATACTTAGCTTCAGGGCAACCGGCTCTACGCAGATGAACAAGGCCTTTGTTTGGATCTTGCGTGGCTGGGTAGAAGAAGAGGCTTCGTTTCTGCTGGGCTCATCCGTCTGGCAGCGATCGTTGGTCTTGAACTTGTGTTCTGGTCGTAATGCTACACTTGGTTTTAGGCATAGGCCGGGGCCAAGAGAGACCGAACACATGGCTGTGTCTCTTTTTATCCCTCTGGGATTTCACGCTCTTTGGGGCGGTCCTTAACTTTGGACCCAATAAATCGAAAGGCTTCGATCAATGCCTTCAATTTTGGCCAATAAAGGAGCGAGTGCCTTGATGGCTGGGCATGTCCTGAGCGGTCATTGACCGTGGCTGTTTGGGCTTTCTTAGCAAAGGGAGTGGCGCCAATTAGTCTGTATCTGTATCGGTTACCTGAGTACAGTCCTTTTGTTCTGGGGAAATGGGCCATTAGAATGCAAACGAGTGGGGGTTTCGATCGCGTCTAGCTATCTGGGTTAAATACACACACAAGCTCTGGGTCCTGGGTTGACCATAATTCCCATGGTCCTTTGCAGGTGGCCATCTCAGATGGCTACATCCCGTCCTCTTGATCTTGAACGCGAAGCGTGGTGGACCACACTGTTGATCCCTCACCCGTCCTTGGTGTGCCGGTTACCCTTGGTCAAGGGCAGGTTCTACACTACTCTGTCCTATGTTTTGGAACATTTACCTAAGTTTTATTAACACATCATACATTCATAATCTCTAAGGGGTCACTATAAAACATTCAACTATCACACATTTAACTTATTCGCACAAGGGAGTATCTATCTATCACTATCTAAGGAACTCTCATGCTGCTGGCAAATATAAAAAGGAACTTATGTACAATACAAAAGTTTTAAACCAACGGCAGCATCACATTTCTACTTATAACTTATCAACGTTACAGAGGTGTACAATCTTTATTTTTATCGGTGGTTACATTGTTTGTTAGGTTGGGTGAATTCCGAAGAAGGGGGCTCGGAGTGTATGTCTCGGGAAGCGGGAGGATCTTTTTCGCCATTTGCGGAGTCTAAGTGTCTGGATCACACTGCAGATTACCTCTATCACCAGAAGGGCCTCTACTGTATATGAAAGGGAATACCATTTAACAATGGTTTCACACCAAGTGGGGGTATCAGTGTTTATCTCTATGTGTGGTGTGGTGTCTGGGCTAGGGGTATCATGTTGTGTGGTCATGTTCGGGGCTGGTGTGGTGTAGGGTACAAAAACTTGTAACGTGCGCAGTTGTAGGAGTCCAGCGATGATTGCAATGGAGGTCCTCAGTCCTGTCTTCATCTTTTCTTCTGTTCTTCGTTCTTCATATATTCCTGGCGGTGCAAGCATAATATCTGTTATTATGGTTGGTTAACATCTTGTTTTGTTTGTCTTTCTCTCCTTAACTTCAATTACCCATTAGAATCGTCACCATGTGTGACTCCCTCATTTTAAAAAAAAATAACCTTTTTTTGAGACAAGACATGCAAGAAAATGTTTTTTTCTTTTAAGTGCAGAGAATCTCGCAGCTTGTGGTCGATGCTTGGAGTGGGTGGACAATTTATTCGACCCTTAAGAAATTAAGTCACAACCATGGGAGGTTGAGGTTTATCTTAACCAGCCAAATTTTAGGGGGGCCGGTTTTATAAAGTTTCTTCATCCCAGAGTCCAGAGGTGGTTCGCGTATAGCAGCATATATGTGGCAACCAAGTGTGTCAAACATGTAAAAAGCAGGTGGGGAAGCGACCAAAGGATCGCGGAAGGTAGAGTTGAGTGTACAGACTGTGGCAAAAGGCATTCTTTAAACCACAATAAGAGCAGAGAAGGGACAACTAAGACCTGCCAAAGACAGTGAAAAGTGTAAAGAACCATTCCAGAGTACTCAAAAGTGACTGGAACATGAGGTGCATGTGGGCCGCGGCAGGGCAAGAATGGGTGGGATTCCCGGATAGAGCGGTGATCAGTGCCGTTGCTCCACTACCCGAGCTTAGCTGACCGGATGCATTTGGGGTCCTCAGGCAGGGCATGGATTAGTGCCGTTGCTCCCTACCTGGGTGACCGAAAGGAGCGCAAAGAATTTGTAACACGTGAGATCCAACAATTGTTCCTTTAATGGCCATTGGTCAATAAATGGCGTCGGAAGAGTAGCTATGACTGTGTCAAGAAATTGGGTGTCAGGCAGACATTAATTACAACCATGTAGCAATAAGAAAGAAAGGAGGAAATAAAAGGCGGGCAGGCTCCATCAGTAAATAGGACACCGTAATTCTTATGCGGCTCCTTTTTCTCATCATCTGGATACCTCAGGGTTCTGTATCGAAAAGCGTTGTAAAAGGGTTACCGTAATGGGAGTCAGACTTGGAATCGTCACCATCTCCCGGTTGTCAGACTCGTGTCTGCCATTTTTGTGCCATGGCCGCGTGGGCCGTCGTGGAATCTGAATGGTCATGTCTTACCAATCTACAAGAGTTGTTGTGGTGCCAAAAAGGGGTTCGTTTGTCATGAGGCGTAGGGGCGGCGACAGTGAAGGGCAAATTACTGTTGTCTGGTGGTGGTGGTGGCTTTGGCTGTGGAAGGGGATATTGGGGGCCAAACATGTCCTGGTCGTGCTTCCAGGGGCTGGGGTGACTGGAGCCGGGGAGGTTGTACCAGTGGTCAGTGATCGTGGTCAATTCAGGGAGGCTGGCACTACAGTCTGAATCAAGCTCAAGATGGAAAGCCGTACTTGTGGGCAGAGACAAGGTCGGGTCTGTGGGCGTGGACGTGCTATCATGGCTGGGGGAGGGTTGGACTAGGTTGTCGATGGGCGGGGCGGAATCATCTGCTATTGCCAGGGAGATGTGGTGGGAGTGGCTACATTGGGTTCCATAGACTTTGAGCTGGTTGATGTGGAACCAACCAGTTTTACCATTGGGGTACGTTATCTTGTACACGGAGGGGCTCACTTTGTCCGAAATAGAGTAGGGTCCTGCAAATTTAGGGGAGAGGAACGAACTGGGATTGTACAGGGAAACCATCACTTGCTGACCGACTGTATACTCTATCGGGTGCACTGTTTTATCAAAGCAGGCCTTACTCTGGTTTTTCCTAGCGCCTAGTCGGACAGCTGCAGCGAGCTGTGCTGCTTTAATATTTTCCGTGACTTGTTGGAGTGCTTTTTCATGGGTGAGGGTGGTGACTGTGGGGCTTGCCAAATCAAGACCTAATCAATATTCAGTTCCTTTCATGGGCCGTCCGGTCATGAGAGTGTGGGGGGTGAAACCTGTGGCACTGGTTACTGTGTTTCTAATAAACATAAGGGCAAACGGGAAGACTGTGTCCCATGTGGTGTTATACTGTTGCACCATTTTTCTAATGGTCGCTTTCAAGGTGCAATTCATTCGTTCAACAATGCCGCTGGTTTGGGGGTGATACGCTGTGTGAAATTTTTGCTTGATTCCAAAAATCGTTAGGACATTTTGCATGACTCTGCCAGTGAAATGGGAACCTTTGTCTGACTTAATGCTGCGGGGAAGACCCCAGCATGTAAATATCTGTTGGGTCAAAATCATAGCTGTGGCTTTCGCTGTGTTCGTCCAGGAGGGGAATGCTTCTACACATTTTGTAAAGGTGTCAATTACTACTAATACATATTTAAAACCATTTCAGCGCGGGGGGGGGGGAGGGGGGGGGACCAATATAGATGAGCTGTAAATTTGTCCATGGACCATTAACAGGTCAGGTGTGTCTCAATTGTCCTTTCTTGGAGTACTGTTGCTGATTTTCTCCTTGGTTCAATTGTTCTGTTTTATTACCTTTGCTCTCGAGTCGCCAGGTATCTTTATGATACCGCCACGAGGTTCAAGTCCGAGTAATGATCAATAACCCAATACACCGATTAGTAAGATTTAAATCAAAGCACATTTATTATACACAGTAATCGCTACTCATGCACAAATTCTACGTCTAAGCTACTTCTACAACTAACAGGCCTATACTTAACTTTGGACTGGCCCACCAGGTCAGGGGAACAAATGGCCTTTCTTTCGGGTTCTGAGTCTGCGGCATTCGAAGTTGGTACGGATTGGTAGCCAGGAGCGCCTATCCCGTAGCGAGTGTTGAGTTAAGACTTATGGGTTTCGGTGATCACTGGAGTCACTGCACCGGTCACGATCAATGTTGGTTCATGTTGCTGGGTGACCCGGGCAGGACGCAGAGGTGAAGAAGAGGAGCTGCTGAAGAGCACGATTTGAACTTGGGGCTCAATTCTTATCATCCCCAGGGGCTTCACGCCTTTTGGGGTGGACCCTGTACCTGGTCCCAAGTGATTGGACTTTGGCCCAATCGCTTGATTCGATTTTCTCCAATACTGGAGCGGTTCCCTGATCGATGGGCGGTCTTGAAGTGCTCGTTCACCTCCTTTGTGTTGGCTCCTGCTGGCGCCGAGGAGTCTGGCTTTGCTTTGTGTGTCAAAAATGTTACTTATTGTTCCCGGGAATTGCTCATCAGTATGCAGATGGCTGCTACTTTGTTATGCTGATGGCCACTGGTATCGATGTTGTCTGGTTTTTGCAGAAGTAAATACACAGCAAACCTGCAGCCACTGGTTTCTGTCTTGTTGGCTGACTTTCCCATCAGCCTTTGCCGTTCGCCATTTTAAATCGGGAGTTGGCCAATTTAGGTGGCTACATCCCCTCCTTGTGATCCTAACAAGTTGCTTTCCATTCCCTGACCTGGGGGGGCACTTCTTTCATGGCCTCTACATTGACCATAACTATGCAAAAATTTTTAACTGACAATTCTAAGGGGCGCTATGTCAAACAGGGACATGCATTACAAAACAATAAAAATGGGAACCTCTAACTATTCTTAATACATTATACTCACTTAAACATTTCATCATTCTAACTTCCTCAACCATACAAACAAAATCATAGCAGTTTATACACATGTTTCCTGGCTTGGCAGTCAAGCTCAGGATGGTACAATTTGCTCATGAACATTTCTTTACATTTCTTTATTTACAATAAAACTGCAAATGAATGCTCTTTATTATAGATCGCGGGGGTCGGGGGTCTGGTCGTATCCGAAAATAGGGGATCTGATCCTATATACCGGGGTGCGAGCGCGGTAGGCTCTCCTTCTCCATTTTCTGAGACGCATAGTCTGCACGATGCAGCAGAGTATCGCCAATACCAGTAAGGTTTCTATTACATATGACAGAGAGTACCAGGTTATAAACCTGGCACACCAAGATGGTGCGGTGTCGCTGGTGACTGGGCTCTGGGTACTGTGGGGAAGTGAATCATTAACGGCTGGGGGGGGGGGCTTGAGGTCATGGGGTTCGCGTTCACTCGCAACCAAATGTCCATTATTATAAGCAATCCGGAGGATGTCCTCATGGTGCTTCTTCTTTTCTTTCCTTCTCTTCTCCGGTCCTGGAGCTTCTGGAGTTCTGTGGAAACAAGCATAGTGTCTGTAACTATCTTGGTTTAACATCTCGTACGATAGTCTGTCTGTCCTGTAGTGCCAATTACTCCCTTTATAATTGGTCACTATGTGTGACTCCCTCATTTCTTTTCAAAACCGAATTTTAGGACAATACACACTTTCAAATAATGAACCAGTGCGAGCCGTCTCGCAGACTATGCGATTTACCATCCAAATGTTTCAGGATGTAAATAGCATGTGGTTGGCAACCTAAGGGTTACCTGAAACAAAACAAAGCTTTCTAAACTAAAATTTCCAAAATGAGGTGCGTATGGGCCGCGACGGGTAAGAGTTGGATGGAGTCCACGGGTAGGACGGCTACCAATGCTGTGTCTCCCCTACCCGAGCGTAGTTGACCAGAGGGGGGGTTCCCAGGCAGGGCGGGTCCCAAGCCGTTTCTTCACTGCCTGAGCAACCGACAAGAACGGGCAAGAAATGCAGTCATCGTGGTGGGGCTGCCGTAGTGGTTCTTTCCTTGAACCAGAAGAGCAGTTATGAACGGGTGTCTGGTACCTGAACAAGTCTCTGCAGACAATGCTGAACTAGTGTCTGGCAATAGTGAGTCTCTGTGGGCAGTCCTCAGAGGTTTCGGCCGAAAAGACGTGGGGCCGTGAGATATTTTTTTTCCTCTCTGACAAACAACATTTAACAAACTTACAAACAACATAAAACATGCGGCAGGTTCCATCAAAAAGGACACCACTTCTCCCAAGCGGTTCCTTTTAATCATCATCTGGAAACCTCAGTTCTCGGTTGCGAACAGGGTCGCAAAGGGGTTCTCGGTATGGGAGTCAGACACAAGGTCGTCATCTTCACCCGGGTGCCAAACTCTTGAGTGTATCAGGGCTGAAAGGGCTGCATGGTGTGAGGTGGGGTTGCTCTCGTCATTGCGGACGAGTCGGAACGAGTTATCTCGGTGCCAATAATTGGTGTCTAGTTGTGTGGGGACAGAATCGGGGTCGTCAGTGTGGTTCGGTGGTCGGTGGTGGGGTTTGTTCAGGAAAGTGATCATGAAGGGATCACTTGGATCGTAGTCGGAATCGCTGGGTGTGGGGCCTGTTTTCGGGGGTGGAGTTGAGGTTGAGTCCGTGGCTGGGCTGGATGTGTTGGGGGATGGTAGGGTTATGTTGGCTGTGGGCGGGGCGTGATGTGCTGCATCGAGCATGACGTGGTGTGCGTGGTTAGACTGTGTTCCATATGCCTTCATAGAATTTACAGTGCAGAAGGAGGCTGTTCAGCCCATCGAGTCTGCACCGGCTCTTGGAAAGAGCACCCTACCCAAGCCCACACCACCACCCTATCCCCATAACCCAGCTGGTTGATATGGAACCACGCAGTCTTACCATTCGGGTACTTTATTTTATAATAATATAAAATATGTGGGCTTACTTTGTCCACAATGGAGTACGGACCCGAGTATTTTGGTGACAGGAATGTGCTGTCCTATACTGTACTCAGTCGCATGCACTGTCTTGTCGAAACAAGCCTTGCTCTGTTTCTTTCTGGTGCCCAATTTTACTGCGGCTGCTAGCTGAGCCGTTTTAACATTTTCAACTAATTGCTCCACTGCTTTCTCGTGTGTGAGGGCCGTCACTTCGGGGCTGGTCAAGTCTAAACCTAATAAAAATTCTGTGCCTCTAATGGGGCGTCCGGTCATGAGGGTGTGTGGGGTGTAACCTGTGGAAGTAGAAATTGTATTACGCAAAAACATCAGCGCAAAAGGGAGGACTGAGTCCCAAGTGGTGTTGTTCTGCTGGACCATTTTTCTGAGGGTGGATTTTAGGGTCCGATTCATGCGCTCCACGATACCACTCGACTGTGGGTGGTATGCTATGTGGAATTTTTGGGTGATGCCAAATATCGTGAGGACGTTCTGCATGACACGTCCCGTAAAATGGGAACCTTGGTCAGATTCAATGCTGCGGGGGAGTCCCCAACTTGTAAAGATGTGGTGGGTCAAAACCTTGGCTGTGGTTTTTGCAGTGTTTGTGCGGGCTGGGAATGCTTCCACCCATTTCGTAAATGTGTCAATTACCACAAGTACATATTTATAGCCATTCCTGCAAGGGGGCAATGGTCCTATAAAATCAATCTGGAGGTTAGTCCAGGGACCATTAACGGGTCGAGTGTGGCTGAGTTGAGCCTTTTTGGCATATCTGTCCGGATTATTCTGGGCACAGATAAGATAATTCTCAATGTAGTGATTTACATCATCCTTTAAATTCGGCCACCAACAAAGCTGCTTGAGATTGGCTGTAGTGGGATCGATTCCCTGATGTCCATGACCGTCATGGAATAAACAAATCAGTTGATTCCTGTCCTGTTCAGGAACCACATAAAGGGTGTCTTTTAACACCACACCATCATGTGTGGTCAGAGCATTTCTAAACCTCTCATAGGGGGCTGGATATTTTCCTTTTACAATCTCCCTGAGATTGCTGTTCTGCTTCTGGGCCTCCACTAGATCCTCGATCTTTGTCTGTGAGACATGAACTGCACTCACTGGTGCGCTTTCGGGGGGTGTCCAAACGTATCCGTGCCTGGAACCTGCTTTGGCCAGTGCGTCGGCTTTCACATTTCCAGGGGGGGGGAGGAACGGTGGTGACTACGAACCTTGACTATCCCAAAAGTCCTGTTCTGTGCTCTCTCTAAAATGTGGCGGAGCAATGGGGCTGAGGGGAGGGGTTTTCCATCTGCGGAAACAAATCCTCTTGTTTTCCACAGGGGCAGGAATTCCGTGAGGCTGTTGCAGACATTGAGGCTGTCCGAGTATATGTCTGCTGGGCTGGGGAAGGAATCTGGGTGTTCCATAATATATGTGATGGCCACGAGCTCTGCTGCCTGCGCGCCTAAGTGGCCTGGAAGTTTTAACAATATTTTCTCAAGGGCGCGTCCCTGCGCGTCCTCGACATAGAAACCGCAATCTGTTATGCGCTTCCCATCCAATACTGTGGAAGATCCATCCACATAGATCTTTATGGGCTCACACGTGTCCATGTGCTGGGGGCTCTGGGGTTGAACTACCTATCTTTCTGGGGGGTGTTTTAGCAATAAAGGGGCCTGTGTCGTGGTGTGGCGAGATAATTTCACATTCATTGGAGGTTCCGGGGTACTGTAGGTTGTCAGCTAAAAAGGTGTGCCTCTTTGTCCGTTTAACAGTGATGTCCAGTCCCTGCAAGAGAAGGGTCCAGCTAGCTGCTCTAATCTGGCTTACTGTACCGTCCTTGAGTCGTCCGTCCAGTAAAAGTTGGGTGGGGGGGGTGTTCGGTGAGAATTGTGATGGGGTTCAGACCGGTAATATATGAAAAATACTGAACTGCCCAAAATACTGCGAGCAGGTGCCTCTCACAGGCTGAAAATCCCTGCTCCACACCATCTAAAATTCTGGAGGCGTAAGCTACGGGCCTTAACTGGTCGAGCCGTTCCTGGAGGAGCACGGCTGAAAGGGTGCGGTCTGTGGTCGCTACCTCTATGGCGTAAGGGGAAAGCGGGTCGGGAACTTGTAGTGCGGGGGCTGCTATGAGTGCCTGTTTTAAAGAGTCCACAGCATCCGTATGCTGCGGAAGCCATTCCCAGGGGGCTCCTTTCGTTAGGAGGTCTGAGAGGGGCGTGCCTTGCTGGCGAAACCGTCAATGTGGTTTCGGCAGTAGCCAACCAGTCCTAAAAACGACCGGAGGGCTGAAACGTTCTGGGGAAGGGGCAATTTAGCGATCGAGTCAATTCTTTTATGCTCGATCTCGCATTTACCATGTGTGATAATTGTTCCCAAATATATCACCTTGTCTTCCAAAATCTGGGCCTTTTTGGGGTTGACTTTACAACCGATTGAGTGTAAGAGTTCCAGGAGTTCGGACAGAAGCTCAATGTGCTCTTCCATGGTGTCTGTCTGCAGTAGTAGGTCGTCTACATACTGAACCAGACATTCGGGGCGAGAGAATTTGGCAAAACCATTTGCCAGCTGTCGGTGGAAAATGGAGGGGGAGTTGTGGAAGCCTTGTGGCAGGCATGTCCACGTGTACTGCTGTGCTTTAAAGGTGAAGGCAAATTTGTACTGGCACGCCTTTGCCAATGGAATGGACCAGAATCCATTACTGACATCCAAATCCGTAAAGAATCGGGAATTGAGTCCCTGCTTGAGCATGGTCTCGGGACTTGTGGCTATTATGGGGGCAGCTGCGGGGGTGATTTTGAAATGAATTAAATTAGTTTGTTGAGTTCCCGGTAATCGATGGTCAGTCGCCATGATCCATCGGGCTTTCTCACTGGCCAAATCGGGGCATTATTAGTGGAGGCTACTGATCTAAGTACGCCCTGCTCTAATAAGCTTTCCATTACCTTTGAGATTTCTCCCCCGGCCTCTTGGGGAAATCCGTACTGTTTTGGGGGTCTAGGGTCAGGTCCTGTTATTTGTACGGAGCCAGTCATCCGTCCACAGTCGTGCTTGTGGGTCGCGAATGCTGTCCTGTTCTTTTGCAGAACTGCCCTAACCTGCTTGTCCGTGCTAAGCGTGGTCGGGTTGAACCAAAATTTGCCTAGTTCGCGCTAATTTTGTTCGCGTACTCTCCTATGTTGAGCATTGCGGGGGCTCTTGCGGATTTTGCCATCTTCCAGACACACTGGTTGACTGGATCAAATGAAAGATTATGGGAATTCATGAAATCGATTCCCAGAATGTGTTCTGCTGTGTGGGGCAGGTCAACTAAAACTATGGGGTGCTTGGTGGTGATGGTACCGATTTGAATGGGTACAGGGGCTGTGATGTGTCCCTGCTGTGAGTGGCCTGTAAAGCCGCTGAGGGTGATAGTGGCTGTAGTGGACCACGTGTCCTATTGGAACATGGTGGAGGAATTTATTGTGGTGTGGGACCCTCCTGTGTCCCAGAGAAATTCGATGGGCTGTCCCAAATTTTCGCTGCAACTACCGGTCGTCCGGACCTATCCCAAAGGGTGCCGCAGACCCAACTGAGGGAGCCCATACACCGTCAGTCCGTTCCGGTTAAGTCCGTCTGATCTGAACGGGCGCGAACACTATGAATGGGCTCCGTCTTTTTCTTACTCAGAGTGCCCGTCTGCTGGGCTCTCTGTGGCTTTCTAGGGGCATTGCACTCTCTTGCGAAGTGTCCCAACTGTCCGCAGTTGTCACACTCCTGTGACTTGGGTGGGGGGCTGTTCTTTCCCTCATTCACCCATGCGGGGTTGTGGTGTGTTGTAACTGCCTGCTTATCTGCTTCGGCCTGCTTGTCCTTGGGATTCTTGACTGCGAGTTTGCTTTGTATAGATTGCTCCCAAGCGCGGGACAATCTTTTCACTACCCACTTCTCGTTATGGGCCTCCTCTGAGGGATCATAACTCGTGCAAGCTTTCTGTCCTGTTTCTGTGGCATGGGAGATAAGGATGCGGGTCCATTTGGCCATGTTGTCTGCGGACAAATGGGCATGGTCTAAGTCTCCAAAGACTGCTGCAAAGTGGATCCACAGGTGTCCAGCAAACGCTGTGTGGGGTGCTCGGATTTCTTTTGCCTACATTTGTTGAGGCCATCTACGGGGTCACCCCGGTTATACCCGATCACATCCAGGATCGCGGTATGCATTTCTGCAAGGGTGCCTCCTACTACATTCTGTGGGTCGGGAAGGGCTGCTGCTACTGAAGGGTCTAAACTTAAAACTGTGAGCTTTACATGCTCTCGCTCATCCAGGCCGTACATGGTCGCCTAATGTTTTACTCTGGCAAAGAAATGGTGGGGGTCTGAGGTGGGGAGGAACGGTGTGATCTTATCGCACGCGTCCCGTAATTGGGTCACTGTTAAGGGGGTGGAGTATAGAAATTCCGCATTGTCCGATGTGGCTGTGCAATGGGTGGTGACTGGGTTCATTGGAGCGTGAATTATCTGCTCCCTGGGGGGTTGGGGCACTTTCCTCTTTTGTGGCTTTCCCTGCGCACATGTTCCCTGAACATTTCTCTGCGCTGTTTCATTCAATTCTTCCCAATCAGGGCCGTTTTCCTGATCTAATTTCGCACCAAATGTTTCCTGGAAGCCTTTCTGAACTGAAAGCAGCGATTGCAGCTCTGCAATCTGCTTCCAGCACTTTGCATGATCTAGCGTGCTTTGTCTTTGTTCTGTGGTAGCTGCATGGAGTGCTCTTAATGCTGCCTTTAGATCGCTGCATTGTCTCTGCAACGCTTCTACCTGCTTTTCTGTTTCTTCACGTACCAGGACTGCACGTTGCGTGTCCTGATAGGCCTATTCGTATTGAGACTGGAAGCTGCTTAAGTGCGCCAGACAAGACTGGTGTGCCCTTTTGGCATCCTCCACCTCTCCATCTTTTGCTGCCATCTTCCTTCTCAATTCCAAATTCTCCTTTTCTACCTCGCTTACATCGACCTTACTCATTCGATGTATGCCCTCAACTTCTTTCCGGAGCGTCCTAATGACCTCTGTGCCTCGCAATTGTGCCAAGCAGGACACGATTGCCATCGGCTTGCGAGCTTTCCCTAAGCTCTTTTTGTGGATCTCGCTCAGGTTCTCCCACCAAGTATGTCCTATACTCCCGGGACCTGATTCCTCGTTGTCACAGAATTCATTCCAAAGGGGCCATCCTTTGCCTTTGAGATATTTCCTGATCTCTTCCTCCCAAATGGAACATTGTCCCACTCTACTGCTGCTGGTCGCTGCGACCGCAAATTCCTCTGGGATCATTAGGCACTGCATTGCCTGCATTGCCATCTTTCCTATCCGAATGCTGCTCTTCAAATTTGGGACAGGGGTATTAATCCGAATGCTGCTCTTCAAATTTGGGACAGGGGTATTAAGGCGGTGCTGTAAATACGGGTACGGCTTTCGCTACTTTCCGATATACAAATTTCCAACAGTTTTGTCGCAACAAAAAAAATCTATCAGTTTTACCTTATCGCCCTGTTAGTTACGCATGCATACACACACTTCCGAATTATGAGTATTGATCAGAACTGCTTGAACACTTGTGGTTTTCTGTTTCCAATTGGGTCTCTAATTCAAATTCTGGGTTCTACCGGAGCGGTTTTCCACTTCTAGATCGGGTCCCGGCGGAGTCGCCAAATAATGTTGCTGATTTTCTCCTTGGTTCAATTGCTCTGTTTTATTCCCTTTGCTCTCGAGTTGCCAGGTATCTTTATGATACCGCCACAAGGTTGAAGTCCGAGTAATGATCAATAACCCAATACACCGATTAGTAAGATTTAAATCAAAGCACATTTATTATACACAGTAATCGCTACTCATGCACAAATTCTACGTCTAAACTACTTCTACAACTAACAGGCCTATACTTAACTTTGGACTGGCCCACCAGGTATGGGGAACAAATGGCCTTTCTTTCGGGTTCTGAGTCTGCGGGATTCGAAGTTGGTACGGATTGGTAGCCAGGAGCGCCTATCTCGTAGCGAGCGTTGAGTTAAGACTTACGGGTTTCGGTGATCACTGGAGTCACTGCACCGGTCATGGTCAATGATGGCTCATGTTGCTGGGTGACCCGGGCAGGACGCAGAGGTGAAGAAGAGGAGCTGCTGAAGAGCACAATTTGAAATTGGGGCTCAATTCTTAAAGTCCCCAGGGGCTTCATGCCTTTCGGGGCGGACCCTGTACCTGGTCCCAAGTGATTGGACTTTGTCCCAATCGCTTGGTTCGATTTTCTCCAATACTGGAGCGGTTCCCTGATCGATGGGCGGTCTTGAGGTGCTCGTTCACCTCCTTTGTGTTGGCTCCTGCTGGCGCCGAGGAGTCTGGCTTTGCTTTGTGTGTCAGAAATGTTACTTATTGTTCCCGGTTTTGGCTCATCAGTATGCAGATGGCTGCTACTTTGTTATGCTGATAGCCGCTGGTATCGATGTTGTCTGGCTTTTGCAGAGGTAAATACACAGCAAACCTGCAGCCGCTGGTTTCTGTCTTGTTGGCTGACTTTCCCATCAGCCTTTGCCGTTCGCCATTTTAAATCGGGAGTTAGCCAATTTAGGTGGCTACAGTACCTTTCAGGATTGTTCTGTGCACAGATTAAACAATTCTCAACATAATGCTTTTAAATTGGGCCGCCAGCACAAAGGTCTTAAATGGGCAATGGTATTGTCTATCCCCTGATGTCCGTGTCCGTCATGAAACTGGAAAATTATCTGGTTTCTGTCCTGGGTGGGGACCACATAAATTCCATTTTTCAAGACTATACCGTCCTCTACCATCAGTGAGTCTTTGAATTTGTCGTAGGGGGCTGGGAAGTTATCGTCTAAAACTTGCTTAAGAGTGTCGTCTGCCTTTTGGGCCTGGGTTAAATCTTCGATATTGGTCTGTGAAACCTGGACTGCGTGTATCAGTTCACTTTCGGGGGTTGCCAAAAGTGTCCGTGGCGTGACCCTGACTTAGCTCAGGCGTCTGCCTTTACGTTACCGGGTGGGGAGGAACGATGATGGCTTCTCACTTTGATTATGCCTTATGTGCGGTCTTTTGCTGTCTTAAGGATATGCTTCAACAATGGGGCTGAGGGTAGGGGTTGACCATCAGCGGATACGAATCCTCGAGATTCTCACAGGGGCAGGAATTCTGTCAAACTATTGCAGACATATAAACTGTCCGAATGTATGTCCGCTGGAGTCGAAAAGGAATCTGGGTGCTGCACTACATATGCTATCGCTGCTAATTCGGCTGCTTGTGATCCTCGGTGGCTGGGCAATTTTAAAGATATTTCCTCTAATGCGCGCCCTGTGCGTTTTCCACATAAATTCCACAACCAGTTATTCTCTCTCCATTTTCTATGGTGGAGGAACCGTCTACATAAATCTTTAAAGCGTTGTCCGTGGTTTGGGGATTTTGTGTTCTGATGCCTGCTTGTGTGTGTAGTGACTTCGGAATAAAGGATCTGTGTGATGTTAGGCTGCAATGATCTGGCACTCATGTGGGGTTCCTGCATACTGAAGGTTGTCTGCTAAAAATGTGTGGGTCTTTGTACGTTTAACTGTAATGTCCCTTCCTTGTAACAACAGTGTCCAGCGAGCTGCTCTATTCTGGCTGACTGAATCGTCCTTTAACCTATCATCTAACAATAGCTGCGTTGGGGTGTGCTCGGTTAAAATCGTGACTGGGTTAAGGCCTGTGATATATGCAAAATACTGCACTGCCCAAAAGACTGCAAGCAAGTGCCGTTCGCAGGCTGAAAATCCTTGCTCTACAGAATCCAAAATTCGTGAGGCATAGGCTACGGGTCCTAAGCGGTCATGTCTTTCCTGTAGGAGTACTGCTGATAGGGTTCGGTCGGTGGTCGCTACTTCTATGGCGTAGGGAGAGTGTGGGTCTGGAACTTGCAAAGCGGGGGCTGTGCCTCGGGCGCATTTTAATTCATCGATGGTGCCTGTGTGCTGAGGAAGCCATTCCCATGGGGTGTTCTTTTGAAGGAGCTCCCCGAGCGGGGCTGCTTGTGTGGCAAAACCATCTATATGGTTCCTACAATATCCAACTAATCCGAAGAATTACCGGAGTGCAGTGACATTGTGGGGCAGGGGCAATTTAACTATTGACTCAATTTGCTTCTGTTCGATCTCTCTCTTCCTGTGGGTGATAATGGTGCCTAAATAAAGGACCTTTTCCTTTAGGATCTGGGCTTTTTTCGGGTTAATCTTGCATCCAATTGATTGTAAGAGACCTAGCAATTCTGAAAGAAGCTTAACATGCTCTTCCTTTGTGTCTGTCTGTAGGAGTAAGTCGTCCACATACTGAATAAGGCATTCGGGGCAGGAAAGTTTGGAAAATCCATTGGCCAATTGCCGATGAAAAATGGAGGGGGAGTTGTGGAAACCTTGCAGGAGGCATGTCCACGTATAGTGCTGCCCTTGAATTGTGAACGTGAACTTATATTGACAGGTCTTGTCTAAGGGAATGGACCAAAAGCCATTGCTGATGTCCAGCACTGTGAAGTACTTTGCCTGTACTCCCTGCTTGAGCATGGTCTCGGGACACGTGGCAACGGTGGGGGCTGCTAATGGACTGACCTTGTTGAGCTCTTGGTAGTCAATGGTTAATCTCCATGAACCATCGGCTTTCTTTACAGGCCAAATTGGGGCATTGTTTGTTGAGGCTATGGGCCAAATTACTCCTTGATCCAGTAAGCTATTGATGACTTTTGAGATCTCACCCTCGGCTTGCTGTGGGAAACCATATTGCTTCTGGGGCTTGGGATCGGGACCTGAAATTGTGACCAAACCTGGGATCTTCCCACAATCGTGTTTGTGTTGGGCGAAGGCTGCTTTATGTTTTCTGAGGACATCTCAAATTGTCTGGTCTGTACTAATTATTTGCGGATCAAACCAATAGTCTCCTACTGAGCAAATCCTATGTTCGTAGTCCCCTACTGTGAGCGGGGCGGGGGCTCTCGCTGTTTTGGCCATTTTCCATACACACCTATTCACGGGGTCAAAGGAAAGGTTGTGGGAGCTCATAAAGTCGATTCCTAGAATGTGCTCTGCTGTTTGGGGCAAGTCGACTAAAACAACGGGGTGTCTGGTGTTTACGGTTCCATCTGAATATCTACGGGGGCTGTAATGTATCCCTGCTGTACATGTCCTGTAAATCCACTTAGGGTGATGGTGTCTGTGGTGGGCCACTTGTCGCGCTGAAACATTGTGGAGGAGTTTAAAGTGGTGCGGGACCCTTCTGTGTCCCAAAGGAACTCTACTGGATGTCCCCAGACTGTGCCTGTGACTATGGGTCTGTCTGATTTGTCCCAGAGTGTGTCGCAGATCCAAGTTGGGGAGTCCGAACACCGTCAATCTGTGGTGTTGATTACTGCATTATCTGTTCGGACGCTAATGCTATGTCTGGGCCTAACATTGTTCCTAGGTGGGGCATTCGATTGCAGGTGCCGTTGCTGGTTCGGGGGGTTTTGTCGGCATTCGTGGGCGTAATGTCCCATGTGTCCACAATTATAGCAACCTCATGGTGCCTATGCTTTGGGGTGCTGTCCTTCATGTCTGCCCTCATTTACCCATGCTGGGTCCTGATTAGTCCTGACTGGGTGCATATTCGCCTCTGCCTTTTCCTGATCTGCCTTCCCATGTAGGGATTGTTCCCAAGCTCTGGAGAGTCGCTTTAAAACCCAAACTTTATTATGTGTGGCGTCTGCGGGGTCGTAATTTACACAAACCTTTTGACCTGCTTCTGTGGCGTGGGGGACTAAAGTGCTTAGTGGTGTCATCCTCATTTAAGTGTGCGTGGTTCAAATCCCCAAATACTGCTTTAAAATGGATCCAGAGGCGACCTGCAAGTGCAGTCGGATGCTCTCCCTTCTTTTGCCTACAACGGTTCAAACCATCTACTGGGTCTCCCTTGTTGTACCCGATCGCCTCTAAAATGGCCGTTTTCACCTCCTGTAGGGTTCCTCCTCCTACATTCTGGGGTTCTGGTAAAGCTAACGGACGGGTCAAGGTTCATGACTATAAGCTTAACTTCCTCCCTTTCGTCTAGACCATACCTAACCGTTTGCTGTCGTACTCTCTCAAATAAATTATGTGGGTTCGAATGGTTCAATTTTGGCGCAGGCATCTCTCAGTCGGGTGATGGTTAGTGCTCTGCTCTGTTGGTCGCTGCGACCTCGGGTTCCTGCAGGTTCATTAGGCGTTCCATCGCTTTTGTGGCATGCAGGTTAATACACACTTCTGAATCTTGGTGATTTAATTGATACAGGCCTTACACTTGTGATTCTTTCACTTTTTTCTCGCAATTGGGTTTCAAAGTTTTGTGGGTTCTCTCGGAGTGACAAAATCACTTCTAAATCGAGTCCCACCAGAGTCGCCAATAATGTTGCCAAATTAACTAGATGTGGAAGGTATTAATGATAATATTGCTTTTCAGAGTTGCCAGGTATCAAATGATACCACCACAAGGCTTTACCGGATATCGATCAAAGACCAAACAACCAGTTAGTCAGTTCAAGTTCAAAGATGGTTTATTTACACGCAAGGATTACTTCAACATGCAACATAAAACACTACAACTTAAACTACACCTAACAACTACAATAACCTATACTTAACTTCAGGGCAACCGGCTCTTTGCAGATGAACAAGGCCATTGTTCGGATCTTCCGTGGTTGGGTAGAAGAAGTGGCTTCGTTTCTGCTGGGCTCAGCCGTCTGGTAGCGATCGTTGATCTTGAACTTGTCTTCTGGTCGTAATGCTACACTTGGTTTTAGGTGTAGGCCGGGGCCAAGAGAGACCGAACACATGGCTGTGTCTCTTTTTATCCCTCTGGGATTTCGCGCTCTTTGGGGCGGTCCTTAGCTTTGGACCCAATAATTCGACAGGCTTCGATCACTGCCTTCGATTTTGGCCAATAAAGGGGCGGGTGCCTTGATGGCTGGGAGTGTCCTGAGCGATTATTGACCTTGGCTGTTTCGGCTTTCTTAGCAAAGGGAGTGGCGCCAATTAGTCTGTATCTGTATCTGAGTACAGTCCTTTTGTTCTGGGGAAATGGGCCATTAGAATGCAAACGAGCGGGGGTTTCGATCGTGTCTAGCTATCTGGGTTGCAAATACACACACAAGCTCTGAGTGTGTTTGAGTCCTGGCTTGGCCATAATTCCCATTGTCCTTTGCAGGTGGCCATCTGCAATGGCTACAGTACAAAGCACCAACACTTCCACCATTCCGTTGCTCCGATGCCCAGACAACCCGCAGCCTAGGCCCCAGCCAGGAGGAATGAATCGACCCACTCGGCCAACTCCAACCCCTCACGACGAGCATCGGGAAAAGGATAATGTAGGACCAGTGATTCGGGGGACACAACCGACCACTGGCCTCAAAGACCACATATGTGGTGATCCATCAAATCAGATGCACCCAGCCACAAATCAAGATTACGGAAACATGGCAGTCAATTCTCAAACTCAATCCGCACTTCTGACCAGGCACCGGGTTCACAGACACACTTACCTCGGCAGGGCAGCACAGTAGCACAAGTGGTTAGCACTGTGGCTTCACAGCTCCAGGGTCCCAGATTCGATTCCCTGCTGAGTCATGTCTGTGCGGAGTCTGCACGTTCTCCCCGTGTCTGCGTGGGTTTCCTCCCACAGTCCAAAGATGTGCAGGTTAGGTGGATTGGCCATGCTAAATTGCCCTTAGTGTCCAAAAAGGTTAGGAGAGGTTATTGGGTTACGGGGATAGGGTGGAAGTGAGGGCTTAAGTGGGTCGGTGCAGACTCGATGGGCCGAATGGCCTCCTTCTGCACTGTATGTTCTATGTACCTCCGAAATCCATCAGGATAGATGACACACCATGCAGCAGGATCTCAACCTTACAAAGGCAGGCCCTTACCAGGGAAGTGCTCGATCGAGTGCAAGAAATCTCTCTTACGCCGCCGCCATTCTCCTCAAGAGACCTTGCAATTCTTCAAAGTGAGCTCTACTGACCTGCACCGCAGAGCTGAGATCTTCAACAAGAACAGCATCTTCAATGGCGGCCAGTATCCAGATGCACACAACACCGCTGAAGAAAGAGCCTGCTCACCAGAAACTGCGTCACTGCAAGCTGGGCCCCAACCAAGCCCACTCCGAGCGCCACAAGGAAACAAGAATTTTAATGAGTTATCTCAGCTCTTCTTCGCAAAAACATCAATTAGGATCCTCTAGAGACACAGCACAAGCCGTGTAACCCAAGAAAAGCAAATATGAAATGTGCAGCAGGATAAAACAAAAAAATTAGAAGATGAGCAGGGTCGGAGCTCGTAAAAACGAGGGGATGTATAACTATGAATGACTTGACGGTAAAAAGAAGCACAAATAGGTATCAGTTCATGGATGGGATTCTCTGATCCCGCGCTGGGTCGGAGAATCGCTCGGGGGGCGCGAATCCCGCTACGCCGCTCCAATGCTGGGCCGCCGATTCTCCGGCGACTGGAGAATCAGTGCCAATGGCGCTGTTGCGGTCGACGCAGCGCCGGTCGAGGGACGCCGAACGCGGCCCCCCCACCCCCCCACCCCCCCCCCCCCCCAGTGATTCTCTGCGCTCGACGAGCAGAGTGCCCGTCGAGTTCGCCCGAGTCCCGCCTGCGTTGTTCGCGTGCGGTCCTTCCCGGCGGGAACTCGGCGTTCTGGCTGCGGGGGCCATCCTGGTGGGGGGGGAGGGGGGGATCCGACTCCATGGGGGGCCCTCCACAGTGGCCAGGCCCACGATCGGGAGCTACCGATCGGCGGGTGGGCTAATTCCGGGGGGCGGGGCTATGTTCCTCTGCTCGGGGCCACTGTAGGACTCCGCCATGTTGCGTGGGGGCCAGCGCGGAGACGGCAACCCAAGCGCATGCACGGGTCCGTGCCGGCCATGGCATGCATGCGCAGACCTGCGCCGAATCGGCAGCTGGAGCTGCATGAAGCGCACCAATGCCATGCTGGCCCCTGTGGGTTGGGGGATTGCTACTCCTAGCGGCCAGATGACGCCATCGTAAAACGCTCCGGCGTTTATGACAGTGTTAACACTTAGCCCCATTATCGGAAAATCCTGCCTCATGTGTTTGTCAAAGTCCAGAAAGTCCAATTCCAGAAAGGGCTCCCTCGCGGAAAAGTTCCAGCTCAGGTGGGTTCCTGCTGGAATGTGGAAGTGAGAAATTCTTTGAAAGATATTTGCAATGCAGTGCAATATGGTTAATATTTAGAGACTTGGTCTTTTTGACAGGTTTTGGCCAGTGGCTCCCTGATAAACAGGCTTTGATGAGGGCTTGTTGCAGGCTGCTTGGTCAACCAGGGACCGTGCTGTCAGATGTTTGTAGTTTGGAGTTAAATCTGCAAATTAGCCTGCTTCTGAGTTCCCAGGCGGCTACTCAAGTCATGTGAGCTCCTTCCCCCACAATTATTTCCGAAAGGAATGTTTGTCTGGTGTCTGGATCTAGCCTTTGTTTTGTGGCTTATAATGTCCCAGTCATTAGCTACTGAAAGTCATTATCGATGACCTTGTTCTTGGTAGCTATTGTCTTGGCAGATCCTCGGACTTTGTTAAACCATACAGCATAGGGGCAGAAGTAGGCCATTTGGCCCATCGAGTCTGCTCCACCATACAATCAATTCATAACTGATCTGATAATCTTCAACTCCACTTTCCCGCTTTTTCCAATAACCTTTGATTCCCTTCCTGATTAAAAATCTGTCTATCTCAGCCTTGAACATACTTAACAACCCAGCCAGTACAGTCCCCTGTGGGAAAGAATTCCACAGATTCTCTGAGAGAAGAAATTCTTCCTCATCTCTGTCTTAAATGGGCAACCCCTTACTCTGAGATTATGCCGTCTGCCCCTGGACTCCCCCATAAAGGGCAAACAACCTCTTAGCATCTCAGCTTGGGGGGTGGGGGGGCGGGGGGCGGGGGGGGGGGGGGGGTGGGGGTGGGGGGGGGGTAAGCTTATTAAAATTCAAATTATGTCCATTCCCTTTCAGTAGTTCCTTTTTGACACTTATGGGGCGGGATTCCCCGTTGCCCGACGCCGATATTGTAATTGGCAACCGGGCGGAGAATCCCTGTTTACGACCGAATCGGGGGCGGTGCCTATTTTTAGATGCTCCGCCCCCTCCAAATGGCATCAACGAGGAGTACACCGCACACCATTGGGACGGCCTCAGGATGTTACCTGAAGGCCTGAAGGCCCTCCCCCAATGCTCCACCCCCGATGGGCCGAGTTCCCGACTGTGCTCTCAGTTTTGTGAACCCGGCGTGGCAATGCGGACTGTGTCCAGCGCCGCCACAATCGGAGGGGAGCCGTGCTGCTAGCCGGGGGGGGGCTTTGGCCAGGGCTGGGGGGACTGGTCCACGTGCGGCAGGCGCCATGTTGTACAGCACGACCGCTGCAGGTCGTCGCCGTGCGCATGCGCGGTCACGGACCTGGCAATTCTCCAGGCGTGTATATCGGGAAGGCCATGCGTTTTACGTGGCACAGCTGCTAGCTCCTCACCGGTTGGAGGTTCAGTGCTGGGGCCTCACCGATTTTATCGTCGTAAAACCAGACACTTCCTCCAGACATAGCCTAAAACGGGAGAATCCAGCCCATGGTGTCTGAGGATGTGTTGAGAGGACACAGGAAAGGTGGCTTTCCCTCTGGAAATGTGGAATTTGGCATATTTAGCCTGAAAATAGGCCACTCCACTAAGCCAGTTAAAACCCTCCACCCTCCTCCAAGATCATCATAGATGCACGGAGGTGCCCTCAAACCATCCAAACGGCATAAGAGACGGTAAACTGGCAGAAGCCAGGAGAGTAAAGCCAGGGCGGCAGACACGTGGAGTGAGGTAGAGCTGGACCTAGCTGACCGAGCCGGGTCGCCGACACTCACGCCCGACTAGCCAATAAGTCAGTGGATGGAGCTTCTAACGCAGGAGCTCCTGAAGCACAGGGACGTGATCGAGTTGGAAATGATGGCAGTGAAAGCGACAGTGGCAGATATCCTGGCCCCCTTTAAGGAGGTGCTGGAAAAAATTGAGAGGCTATTGGAGGTACAGGAAGCCACGGTGTGGGAGCTCGAAAAGGCAGCGGCCGACTAAGGAGACCGAAGTGCCTCATTAAAAGCGGAGGTGGCGAGGTTGTTGGCAAGCCAGGGAACGCTCAAGGGAAAAGTGGAGGACCAGGAGAACTGATTGCGGCGCCAGAACCTCCGGGGTCTGCCAGAGAGTATGTGGCTTGGAGGGGAAAACTTCCCCAAGCCCCCAGAAATAGACAGGGCCCACTGGTCACTCCGGCCAAGGCCAAAATCAGGGGAGCAACAACGGGCCATCATTGCCAAGCTACAGAGGTTCCAAAAAAGAGAGCGAATCCTGAACTGGACAAGACACACGTGCTCGTGCACATGGGAAGGGCACTCGATCCATGTATATCAGGACATTGGGGTAGACCTGGCCAAACGCAGGGCTGAATTCAATACAGCCAAAGCAGCCCTGTGCAAAAGCAAGGAATGGTTCAGGTGCTGCCCCCGGCCAAACTGGATAACCTTCTAAGGCAAGGGACTGTGTACAGGACTCACGGACAGACAGATTCAGCCCCAAATCGGCAAAACAATCAGGTATGGCAAGGGAACTAACGCTTTAAAGGAGCAGATTGGAGCAGTGGACCCATGGAGATTTACACACCCAAGGCAGAAGGAGTTCACCTTCTCCCACCTCAACAGGGTCTACACTAGGATCGACTGATTCAAAGTGGGAAATTGATGCTTCCAGGGATAGTAGGAGCAGAGTACTCCGCAATAGTAATCTCTGACCACTCTCCACACTACCTAGATGTGAGGCTAGAGACAGGGCGGGCTTAACATCCCTCATGGAGGCTGGACGAGGTGTTCGGCGAGTGGATATCACAAACAATCAACGGTTATGTAACCTGCAATCAGAACAGGGAAATCTCGCCCTCCAAGTTCTGGGAGGCACTGAAGGTGGTAATAAGAGGGGAGATTATTATGGTACTTCACAGCCCCAACTGTGGAACTACTGGCAGAGAGAAAATAGCTACAAATGGACTTTGACCTGCTCCCCACTGGGAAAGCGACGAAACCAGCTCCACCAGTCATGGGGGACATTTTATGAGCATGGAGACAAGCCAGCGGCCTGTTGGCTCACCAGCTGAGGAAGCAGTCAGCCATAAGGAAAATAGCTCAGACGCAGAATAGGAACGGCAGTCGAGTCGCAGCAGCAGAGGAGATTAAGAAAGCCTTTGTGATTTAAAAAAAATAATTTAGAGTACCCAATTAATTTTTTCCAATTAAGGGGCAATTTAGCGTGGCAAATCCACCCACCCTGCACATCTTTGGGTTGTGGGGGCGAAACCCACAGAAACACGGGGAGAATGTGCAAACTCCGGACTGTGACCCAGAGCCAGGGTCGAACCTGGGATCTCGGCGCCGTGAGGCAGCAGTGCTAACTACTGGGCCACCGCGCTGCCCTGCCTTTCTGAACTTTTACCGAGACCTGCACACCTCCAAGCCCCCGGAGGGAGACCCGAACATGAAACAGTTCGTCGACGGACTGGACATGCCGTGGGGAAAGGAGATGGGGCCTGGAAACACCATTAGAACTGGGGAGTCGGCAGCATGATGGTGCAGTGGGTTAGCCCTGTTGTCTCACAGCACCGAGGTCCTAGGTTCCCTGGCTCCATCACTACCTTCCCCTTCCCTGTCCGTACCCTCAGAATTTCCCTGGACACAGCCTGCTTTTGTAACTGATGGGCTAGCATTCGCTCTCTTCCTATCCATATTCATACTGCACGCCTCGCACCCTCCGTAGCTGCCCTACAGCCTTCCCTGTCACCAACCTATCAAACTGTCCCTGTAACTTCTTTCTCTCTGCCAACCCCTCCTTGGTGGGGGCACTCGAATATTTTCTGCCCACCTCAACTATCTCGTCCAACAACCGTCCAACTCCTCCCTCCTTGAACAAGATAATCTCTCCCCGGACCACCACCTTCAACGCCTACCAAAATGTGGCTGCCAATACCTCCACATTCTGATTCAACTCCACATAGTCTCTGATATCCGACTGCACCTTCTTACAGATCCCCTTTCCCGCCAAAAGCCCCGAGTCTAACCTCCATCCCGGCCGCCTCTGCTCCTGCCTCGAGTTAAGTCTTTTTATTAAATTTAGAGTACCCAATTCTTTTTTTAAATTAAGGAGCAATTTAGCGTGGCCAATCCACCTTCCCTGCACATCGTTGGGTTATGGGGGCAAGACCCACACAGACAAGGAGAAAATCTGCAAACTCCACACGGACATTGACCCGGGGCCGGGATCAAACCCGTGTCCCCGGCGCCATGAGGCAGCAGTGCTAACCACTGTGCAAGCGTGCCGGCCCGCCTCAAGCTACGTCTAACCTCCAACCAGTGCGCCACATGGTCTGAGATCACCATTCCCGCAAACTCCGCCCCACCACCCCACCAACACCGCTCAGCTCACTACCAAAAAGTCAATTCTAGAGTATACCTTGTACATGTGCGAGAAGAAGGAGTACTCCCTCACCCCCTGGTTCCTAAACCTTCACGGATCCACAAGGATTCCCATCCTTTCTATAAACCCTCCCAACTCCTTCGTCATCCTCAACCTTCCCATTGACTTAGAGTTCGACCTATCCACCCTTGACTCCAGCACGCAGTTAAAATCACCCCCCATAATCAACTGATGCGTGGCTAGGTACGGAATCGCTCACAGCAACCCCTTCACAAACCCCACGTCGTCCCAATTCAGCGCATATGTCGTGATGGGTGTTCTGATGTACAAACGATCCAACACGGCTGAAGATGGTGTATCTCAATTTTATTAACTACTCAACTGTAACAGCACACTGCTAACTTGGGTACGTGCATTACCAGCTAATCTGTGGGCCCTGTCCTATTACTATCTGGGTGAAGCACTCAGCACATGGTGAATGTCTGAGTGGCAGGCTCTGAGCTCGGTGCTCTGAGCTGGCTGCTGCTGGAATGAGTGGGAACTGTAGTGTCCCCTGTTTTTATAGTGCGTGTGCTCTCACTGGTGATTGGCTGCGATGTTGTGTGTGTGCTGGTTGGTCCTACTGCATGTCCATCAGTGTGTGTGTGATTGCACCATGATATGCTGATCTAAATATCATGACATCCCCCATTTTCGCAAAGAATATGTGCCTACATGATAATAAATAAAGAAGTGTGGTGAGTGCATCTAATCATGTGTGTGAAATATTTACAACAATATGTACATGTGGCTATACTATATACACAGGAAGGTGCCAGGTGCAGAAACTAACTATGTTGCACCAAGAACGAAACCAATGTTATTAACAAACAATAACAAAATCTGAAACAGTATAGCAAAAAGTCTGAAACAGTATGCCAGAACAAGTCAGTGAGTCCAATATGAAAAGTTTCATAAATTAAGTCTCTCAGGTGGGCGACGAATTCGGGTTGACCGCCTCAAGGGTGGGTCAGGATCCACCGGCTGAGGAACGGGCCGGTCCACGAACGAGTGAGGAGGTAGCAGTGTGTCCGGAAGGTCAACAAAGTCCATTGCAGGGACAACAGGAGGGCGTGGCACCGGTGAAGGATCACGTAGCGAGCGCGGAACCAGACAAAGGGCATGCCGATTGCGGCGGCGAATAGAGCCATCAGGCAGACGAACCAGGAACGAGCGGGGAGCTATCTGTCGGAGAACCTCAGTGGTTGCCGACCAGCCGCCCTCCGGAATGTGTAGGGAATGCGGACATTATCTCCAGGCGCCAGGGCAGGAAGATCAGTCACCCGAGCATCATGTGTCACCTTTTGTTGCTCACGCTGTTGCTGCATCTGCCGAAGTACTGGAGCATGGTCGAGCTCTGGGACGTGAATGGATGGCACAGTGGTCCCGAGGGTGCAACCCATAAGCAGCTGGGCCGGCGATAGGCCTGTGGACAGTGGGGCCGAGCGATAGGCCAGCAAGGCGAGGCAGAAGTCTGATCCTGCATCAGCAGCCTTGCCGAGGAGCCTTTTAACGATGTGGACGCCCTTTTCTGCTTTGCCATTCGACTGAGGATGCAGAGGACTGGACGTCACGTGTGTGAAGTTGTATGAGCTGGCGAAGGAAGACCATTTCTGACTCGCAAAGCAGGGGCCATTGTCTGACATCACGGTGAGCGGAATGCCGTGGCGAGCAAAGGTCTCTTTGCAGGCCCGGATGACAGCCGATGACGTGGTGTCGTGCAGGCGTATGACCTCTGGATAGCTGGAAAAGTAGTCGATGATGATGATGTAGTCCCTGCCGAGCGCATGGAACAGGTCCACGCCCACCACAGCAGACGAGGGGAAAGTCTTATACTCCACCCCCCTCACAGTGACCCAATTACGGGACGCGTGTGCTAAAATCGCACCATTCCTCCCCGCTTCAGACTCACACCATTTCTTTGCCACCGTCAAACACCAGGCGACCATGTACGGCCTGGATGAAAAGGAGCAGGTAAAGCTCACGGTCCTCAGCTTAGACCCATCGGTCACAGCAGCCCTTCCCGACCCACAGAATGTAGGAGGAGGCACCCTTGCAGAAATGCATACCGCGATCCTGGATGCGACCGGGTACAACCGGGGCGACCCCGTAGACGGTCTAAATAAACGTAGACAAAAAAAGTCTGAACACCCCACAGCGTTCGCAGGACGCTTGTGGATTCACTTTGAAGCCGTTTTCGGCAACGTAGACCGTGCCCATTTGTCCGCAGACAATATGGCCAAATGGACCCGCACCCTTATCTCCCATGCCACGGAAGCAGGACAGAATGCCTGTAGCAATTATGACCCCTCGGAGGAGGCTCATAATGAGAAGTGGGTGGTCAAAAGATTGTCCCGTGTTTGGGAACAAGCGGCTCACGGCAAATCAGCAGCTAGAACCCCCGAGGAAAACCAAGCCGCCGCAGACGTGCAGGCAGTAAGAACCACTCTTCACAACCCCGCCTGGGTAAACGAGGGAAAGAGCAGCCCCCCAGCAAAACCGCAAGAGTGCTACAATTGCGGACAGTTGGGACATTTTGCTAAAGAATGCAAGACCCCTAAAAAACCAGAGAGCCCATCAGACCGGCACTCTCAATAAGAAAAAGGCAGAGCCCAGACATAGTGTTAGCGCCCAGTCCGATCAGACAGACGTGACCGGAACGGACTGACGGTGTACAGGCTCCCCCAGCTGGGTCTGCGATACCCTTTGGGATAGGTCAGGACGACCCGTAGTCGCAGCAAAGGTTAGGGGACAGCCGATCGCGCTTCTCTGGGACACAGGAGGGTCCCGCACAACCTTAAATTCCTCCACCCTTGGTAAGGACATGTGGTCCACCACAGCCACTATCACCCTCAGCGGCTTCACAGGCCACTCACAACAGGGGCATATCACGACCCCTGTACCCATCCAGATCGGAAATATTAATACAAAGCACCTCGTAGTGTTAGTCGACCTGCCCCCAACAGCAGAGCACATTTAAGGGATCGATTTTATGAACTCTCACCACCTCTCCTTCGATCCAGTCAACCAGTGTGTCTGGAAGATGGCGAAATCCGCTAGAGCCCCCGCAACGCTCAATATAGGGGACTACATGAACAAAATCAGTGCCGTAGGCGAGTTTTGGTTTAACCCCAGCACACTCAGCACGGACCGACAGGTTAGGGCAGTCCTGCAAAAGAACAGGGCAGCATTCGCAACCCACAAACACGACTGTGGACGGATGACCGGTTCCGTACAGATAACCGGACCGGACCCAAGACCCCAGAAACAGTACGGATTTCCCCTAGAAGCAGAGGGAGAAATCCTAAAGGTCATAGAAAGCTTGTTAGAACAGGGCGTCCTAAGACCGGTAGCCTCGACTAACAATGCCCCGATTTGGCCAGTAAGGAAACCCGACGGATCATGGCGTTTAACCATTGATTGTCGGGAACTCAATAAAGTCACCCCCGCAGCAGCCCCCACCGTTGCAACAAGTCCCGAGACCATGCTCAAACAGGGACTCCATGCCCGATATTTCACGGTTTTGGACGTCAGTAATGGGTTCTGGTCCATTCCATTGGCAAAGGCGTGCCAGTACAAATTTGCCTTCACTTTCCGAGCTCAGCAGTACACGTGGACATGCCTGCCACAAGGCTTCCACAACTCCCCCTCCATTTTCCACCGACAGCTGGCAAATGGACTTGCAAACTTTTCTCGCCCTGAATGTCTGGTACATTCCACGTGGCGGCATCAAAAAGATACCTGGCGACTCGTGAGCAAAGGTGACGTAATCAGAGCTAATAAACTAAGGCTAAAAAGAGCAACAGCTTCTTGACGCACACCATGGAGCTGACCCATGGAGTCGGCTCCGTTACCCGGGAAAGCACTCCTTGGTCCTGAAAGTCCTGCAGCTGCTGCTTGAGGTGGTCCTTGAGGGGTGCTGGGACCCTGCGAGGTGCGTGAACTACCGGGGTGGCATCCTGTTTAAGCCGGATTTTGTACATGTAGGGCAGTGTGCCCATGCCCTCGAAAACATCCTGGTTGTGCGTGAGGATTGAGTTGAGCTGCGCCCTAAAGTCTGCATCTGGGAAATCGGACGTGCCTTCTGGAGAGAGAGAGTGTACACACCGAACGAGGTGGAGGATTTTGCACGCCTGTGCGCCTAGCAGAGAGTCCTTTGAGGAGCCCACGATTTTGAATGGTAGTGTGGCTTTACGTGATTTGTGTGTCACTTCGAGCTGGCACGACCCCGGGCGGGGATGACGTTGCCATTATAGTCAGCGAGTTGACAGTTGGATGGCAGAATAGGTGGTTTAACCTTCAGGGTCTGGAATGCTGACCATGCGAGGAGATTGGCGGAGGCACCAGTGTCCAGGCGGAATCTGATCTGGGATCGGTTGACCGTCAGGGTGGCACACCACTCGCCATCCGGATCAGTGCTGTGCACCGACAGCGGTTGGTGCATTCGACTTGGGGACAGCTTGTTCTTATTGATGACAGCAACGCGGAAGGGCTCCCTGTCCTCAGTGTCACTGTTCTGTGTGATGTCAGGATCAGACTCGGTGAACGTGGGTTGAATTGCCCGAACGTTTCTGCGAGGCTGGTAAAACTGGTACGAGTTGGCAGGCTGAGCTGCTCGACAGCAGGCAGCATAGTGGCCCAACCTGCCACAGCGTAGGCATTGTCGCGCTTTGGCAGGACATTGCCGCTTTAAATGGGCGGAGCCACAGTTGCCGCACGTCGTGACATCAGTGCGTTCATTGCGCCACCGCGCATGCGCGGTGGGGTCTTGTGTAGTGCGCGCCTGCGCATCGCGTTCCGCTGCATCAGCGACCCCTCTTTTGGCGCGTACAAGCGCGGGAGGCCTCGGAAAGCATGCGAAATGGCCGGCCTCCTCCAGGCCGCGGCCCGGGAGGTACTCGATCCTCTGGACACGCTCCGCCTCGTGGGGCCCGTGCCGCGCCGTTTCAGCCGCCTGGATGTGTGAGTACCGGCTGGTGGCGTTCTCATGCAGGATGCAGGTCTCGATGGCCGTCGCTAGGGTGAGTTGCTTGAGCCGAAGGAGCTGCTGGCGCAGGGTGTCCGTCATGACTCCGAAAACTATCTGGTCGCGTATCATGGAGTCAGAGGTGGTCCCATAGCCACAGGACTGCGCGAGGATGCGGAGGTGTGTTAAAAAAGACTGGAAAGGTTCGTCCTTACCCTGCAGGCGCTGCTGGAACAGGTACCTCTCGAAGCTCTCATTTACTTCAACGCTGAAGTGTTCGTCGAACTTCCGGAGCACCGTCTTGTATTTGGTTTTGTCCTCGCCGTCTGCAAATGTAAGGGAGTTATAGATGTGGATGGCGTGTTGCCCCGCCGTGGAGAGGAGAAAGGCAATCCTCCTGGTTTCCGACGCATTCTCCCTGTCTGTGGCCTCGAGGAAGAGTTGGAAGCGCTGCTTGAACAGTTTCCAATTGACCCTGAGATTGCCAGCGATTCGGAGCGGCGGCGGCGGGTTGATGTTCTCTATGGTGCAGGACGGCGGATTGCTGATACGTTGCAGGTAGGTCTCACAGGCGCTGGTTTGCGTCCACTTCTGGTATCATGTCGTGTTGGGTGTTCTGATGTACAAACGATCCAACACGGCTGGAGATGGTGTAACTCAATTTTATTAACTACTCAACTGTAACAGCACACTGCTAACTTGGGTACGTGCATTACCAGCTAATCTGTGGACCCTGTCCTATCACTATCTGGGTGAGGCACTCAGCACATGGTGAATGTCTGAGTGGCAGGCTCTGAGCTCAGTGCTCTGAGCTGGTTGCTGCTGGAATGAGCGGGAACTGTAGTGTCCCCTGTTTTTATAGTGCGTGTGCTCTCACTGGTGATTGGCTGCAATGTTGTGTGTGTGTTGGTTGGTCCTACTGCATGTCCATCAGTGTGTGTGTGATTGCACCATGATATGCTGATCTAAATATCATGACAGCATAAGCTTCACTAGCACCACTAACGCCCCTTCAACACCCTGCTCACTATCACATACCTCCCACCCAGGTCACATACTTCCTTGGCCTCTACAAACTCCGTCCTTTTGCTCAGCAACATGGCCACCTCCTGTGACTTTGAATCAAACCCTGAGTGGAATACCTGACCCACCCATCCCTTTCTCAACCTAACCTGATCCTTCGCCCGGAAATGCATCTCCTGCAGAAAGACCCTGATCTGTTCTCCTGCCCCTCTACCTTTGTCCTTAGCCCGTTGCAAAGGTTCCCAAGGAGCCCCACCTTGGCACCCAACGCCACTACCCGATCACTGTGATAGGATATCACCTTCTCCATCTCCCGGATTTGTGACCCCTGTGCCTCCAGGCACTTCTCGACTGGCTCCATTGATCCTTTCAGGGTGTTACCGCTCCTTCGATGGCCTTCAACCAATCTTCCTGCATCTCCTTTCGCTGCTGGCGGAACTCTTCTCTAATAAAGGCCATCAACAGCGCCATCGGGAGTTTTCTAACTTGCAACAACCCTTCCCCCTCCGCTATCTTCCCAATCGCTACTGCATCACAGATCTCCTCCAGTTCCTTGGCCAGGTCTTTAACCTTTTTCTTTCGGATCTCATAACCAGCAGACATTCCACTCATAGGGAGTCACTTCTCCTCCACACCTTCAGCTACACGTTCCTGTCGAAATTACTCCACTTTCAGATAAAAAGAGCTCAAATCAATGCCTTCCAGGCGGAGCTGCCATGTGCAATCACTCACTCCATGGCTGCCAACAGAGGTCCCGTGCTGACAGTGTTACAGGCGATGCTGTCAGTTACAGGCGGTGCTGTCAGTGTTACAGACAGTGCTGTCAGTGTTACAGATAGTGCTGTCAGTGTTACAGACAGTGCTGTCAGTGTTATAGACAGTGCTGTCAGTGTTACAGGTGGTGCTGTCAGTTACAGGCGGTGCTGTCAGTGTTACCGACAGTGCAGTCAGTGTTACAGACCGTGCTGTCAGTATTACAGGTGGTGCTGTTAGTGTTACTGGTGCTGCTGCCAGTGTTACAGACAGGGCTGTTCGTGTTACAGGTGGTGCTGCCAGTGTTGCAGGTGGTGCTGTCAGTGTTACAGGTGGTGCTGTCAGTATTACAGACAGTGCTGTCAGTGTTACAGACAGTATTGTCAGTGTTACAGGTGGTGCTGTCAGTGTTACAGGTGGTGCTGTCAGTGTTACAGGTGGTGTTGTCAGTGTTACAGGTGGTGCTGTCAGTATTACAGACAGTGCTGTCAGTGTTACTGGTGGTGCTGTCAGTGTTACAGGTGGTGTTGTCAGTGTTACAGACAGTGCTGTCAGTGTTATAGACAGTGCTGTCAGTGTTACAGGTGGTGTTGTCAGTGTTACAGGTGGTGCTGTCAGTGTTATAGGCGGTGCTGCCAGTGTTACAGACAGTGCTGTCAGTGTTACAAGTGGTGCTGTCAGTGTTACAGGTGGTGCTGTCAGTGTTACAGACAGTGCTGTCAGTGTTATAGACAGTGCTGTCAGTGTTATAGACAGTGCTGTCAGTGTTACAGACAGTGCTGTCAGTATTACAGGTGGTGCTGTTAGTGTTACTGGTGCTGCTGCCAGTGTTACAGACAGGACTGTTCGTGTTACAGGTGGTGCTGCCAGTGTTGCAGGTGGTGCTGTCAGTGTTACAGGTGGTGCTGTCAGTATTACAGACAGTGCTGTCAGTGTTACAGACAGTATTGTCAGTGTTACAGGTGGTGCTGTCAGTGTTACAGGTGGTGCTGTCAGTGTTACAGGTGGTGCTGTCAGTGTTACAGACTGTGCTGTCAGTGTTACAGGTGGTGTTGTCAGTGTTACAGGTGGTGCTGTCAGTGTTACAGGTGATGCTGTCAGTGTTACAGGTGGTGCTGTCAGTGTTACAGACAGTGCTGTCAGTGTTACTGGTGGTGCTGCCAGTGTTACAGACAGTGTTGTCAGTGTTACAGACAGTGCTGTCAGTGTTATAGACAGTGCTGTCAGTGTTACAGGTGGTGCTGTCAGTTACAGGCGGTGCTGTCAGTGTTACCGGCAGTGCAGTCAGTGTTACAGACCGTGCTGTCAGTATTACAGGTGGTGCTGTTAGTGTTACTGGTGCTGCTGCCAGTGTTACATACAGGACTGTTTGTGTTACAGGTGGTGCTGCCAGTGTTGCAGGTGGTGCTGTCAGTGTTACAGGTGGTGCTGTCAGTATTACAGACAGTGCTGTCAGTGTTACAGACAGTATTGTCAGTGTTACAGGTGGTGCTGTCAGTGTTACAGGTGGTGCTGTCAGTGTTACAGGTGGTGCTGTCAGTGTTACTGGTGGTGCTGTCAGTGTTACAGGTGGTGCTGTCAGTGTTACAGGTGGTGTTGTCAGTGTTACAGGTGGTGCTGTTAGTGTGACAGACAGTGCTGTCAGTGTTACTGGTGGTGCTGTCAGTGTTACAGGTGGTGCTGTCAGTGTTACAGGTGGTGTTGTCAGTGTTACAGGTGGTGCTGTCAGTGTTATAGGCGGTGCTGCCAGTGTTACTGGTGGTGCTGCCAGTGTTACAGACAGTGCTGTCAGTGTTACTGGTGGTGCTGTCAGTGTTACAGGTGGTGCTGTCAGTGTTACAGGTGGTGTTGTCAGTGTTACAGGTGGTGCTGTCAGTGTTATAGGCGGTGCTGCCAGTGTTACAGACAGTGCTGTCAGTGTTACAGGTGGTGCTGTCAGTGTTACAGGCGGTGCTGTCAGTGTTACAGACAGTGCTATCAGTGTTATAGACAGTGCTGTCAGTGTTACAGGTGGTGCTGTCAGTTACAGGCGGTGCTGTCAGTGTTACCGACTGTGCAGTCAGTGTTACAGACCGTGCTGTCAGTATTACAGGTGGTGCTGTTAGTGTTACTGGTGCTGCTGCCAGTGTTACAGACAGGACTGTTCGTGTTACAGGTGGTGCTGCCAGTGTTGCAGGTGGTGCTGTCAGTGTTACAGGTGGTGCTGTCAGTATTACAGACAGTGCTGTCAGTGTTACAGACAGTATTGTCAGTGTTACAGGTGGTGCTGTCAGTGTTACAGGTGGTGCTGTCAGTGTTACAGGTGGTGTTGTCAGTGTTACAGGTGGTGCTGTCAGTATTACAGACAGTGCTGTCAGTGTTACTGGTGGTGCTGTCAGTGTTACAGGTGGTGTTGTCAGTGTTACAGACAGTGCTGTCAGTGTTATAGACAGTGCTGTCAGTGTTACAGGTGGTGTTGTCAGTGTTACAGGTGGTGCTGTCAGTGTTATAGGCGGTGCTGCCAGTGTTACAGACAGTGCTGTCAGTGTTACAGGTGGTGCTGTCAGTGTTACAGGTGGTGCTGTCAGTGTTACAGACAGTGCTGTCAGTGTTATAGACAGTGCTGTCAGTGTTACAGACAGTGCTGTCAGTATTACAGGTGGTGCTGTTAGTGTTACTGGTGCTGCTGCCAGTGTTACAGACAGGACTGTTCGTGTTACAGGTGGTGCTGCCAGTGTTGCAGGTGGTGCTGTCAGTGTTACAGGTGGTGCTGTCAGTGTTACAGACTGTGCTGTCAGTGTTACAGGTGGTGTTGTCAGTGTTACAGGTGGTGCTGTCAGTGTTACAGGTGATGCTGTCAGTGTTACAGGTGGTGCTGTCAGTGTTACAGACAGTGCTGTCAGTGTTACTGGTGGTGCTGCCAGTGTTACAGACAGTGTTGTCAGTGTTACAGACAGTGCTGTCAATGTTATAGACAGTGCTGTCAGTGTTACAGGTGGTGCTGTCAGTTACAGGCGGTGCTGTCAGTGTTACCGGCAGTGCAGTCAGTGTTACAGACCGTGCTGTCAGTATTACAGGTGGTGCTGTTAGTGTTACTGGTGCTGCTGCCAGTGTTACAGACAGGACTGTTTGTGTTACAGGTGGTGCTGCCAGTGTTGCAGGTGGTGCTGTCAGTGTTACAGGTGGTGCTGTCAGTATTACAGACAGTGCTGTCAGTGTTACAGACAGTATTGTCAGTGTTACAGTTGGTGCTGTCAGTGTTACAGGTGGTGCTGTCAGTGTTACTGGTGGTGCTGTCAGTGTTACAGGTGGTGCTGTCAGTGTTACAGGTGGTGTTGTCAGTGTTACAGGTGGTGCTGTCAGTGTTACAGACAGTGCTGTCAGTGTTACTGGTGGTGCTGTCAGTGTTACAGGTGGTGCTGTCAGTGTTACAGGTGGTGTCAGTGTTACAGGTGGTGCTGTCAGTGTTATAGGCGGTGCTGCCAGTGTTACTGGTGGTGCTGCCAGTGTTACAGACAGTGCTGTCAGTGTTACTGGTGGTGCTGTCAGTGTTACAGGTGGTGCTGTCAGTGTTACAGGTGGTGTTGTCAGTGTTACAGGTGGTGCTGTCAGTGTTATAGGCGGTGCTGCCAGTGTTACAGACAGTGCTGTCAGTGTTACAGGTGGTGCTGTCAGTGTTACAGGCGGTGCTGTCAGTGTTACAGACAGTGCTGTCAGTGTTATAGACAGTGCTGTCAGTGTTACAGACAGTGCTGTCAGTATTACAGGTGGTGCTGTTAGTGTTACTGGTGCTGCTGCCAGTGTTACAGACAGGACTGTTCGTGTTACAGGTGGTGCTGTCAGTGTTACAGGCGGTGCTGTCAGTGTTACAGACAGTGCTGTCAGTGTTATAGACAGTGCTGTCAGTGTTACAGACAGTATTGTCAGTGTTACAGGTGGTGCTGTCAGTGTTACTGGTGGTGCTGTCAGTGTTACAGACAGGACTGTTCGTGTTACAGGTGGTGCTGCCAGTGTTGCAGGTGGTGCTGTCAGTGTTACAGGTGGTGCTGTCAGTATTACAGACAGTGCTGTCAGTGTTACAGACAGTATTGTCAGTGTTACAGGTGGTGCTGTCAGTGTTACAGGTGGTGCTGTCAGTGTTACAGGTGGTTCTGTCAGTGTTACAGACTGTGCTGTCAGTGTTACAGGTGGTGTTGTCAGTGTTACAGGCAGTGTTGTCAGTGTTACAGGTGGTGCTGTCAGTGTTACAGGCAGTGTTGTCAGTGTTACAGGTGTTGCTGTCAGTGTTACAGACAATGCTGTCAGTGTTACAGGTGGTGCTGTTAGTTACAGGTGGTGCTGTCAGTGTTACAGACAGTGTTGTCAGTGTTATAGACAGTGCTGTCAGTGTTACAGGTGTTGCTGTCAGTGTTACAGACAATGCAGTCATGTT
The DNA here is from genome assembly GCF_047496885.1 of Scyliorhinus torazame. Classification (NCBI taxonomy): domain Eukaryota; kingdom Metazoa; phylum Chordata; class Chondrichthyes; order Carcharhiniformes; family Scyliorhinidae; genus Scyliorhinus; species Scyliorhinus torazame. Next base: position 184,487,541 of record NC_092716.1, read on the forward strand.
ACAGGTGGTGCTGTCAGTATTACAGACAGTGCTGTCAGTGTTCCAGACAGTGTTGTCAGTGTTACAGGTGGTGCTGTCAGTGTTACAGGTGATGCTGTCAGTGTTACAGGTGGTGCTGTCAGTGTTACAGACAGTGCAGTCAGTGTTACTGGTGGTTTTGCCAGTGTTACAGACAGTGCTGTCAGTGTTACAGGTGGTGTTGTCAGTGTTACAGGTGGTGCTGTCAGTATTACAGACAGTGCTGTCAGTGTTACAGACAGTGTTGTCAGTGTTACAGGCGGTGCTGTCAGTGTTACAGGTGGTGTTGTCAGTGTTACAGGTGGTGCTGTCAGTATTGCAGGTGGTGCTGTCAGTGTTACTGGTGGTGCTGCCAGTGTTACAGACAGTGCTGTCAGTGTTACAGGTGGTGTTGTCAGTGTTACAGGTGGTGCTGTCAGTATTACAAACAGTGCTGTCAGTGTTACAGACAGTGTTGTCAGTGTTACAGGCGGTGCTGTCAGTGTTACAGTTGGTGCTGTCAGTATTACAGGTAGTGCTGTCAGTGTTACATACGGTGCTGTCAGTGTTACAGATGGTGCTGTCAGTGTTACAGGTGGTGCTGTCAGTGTTACAGGTGGTGCTGTCAGTATTATAGACGGTGTTGTCAGTGTTAAGATGGTACTGTCAGTGTTACAGGCAGTGTTGTCAGTGTTACAGGCGTTGCTGTCAGTGTTACAGACAATGCTGTCAATGTTACATGTGGTGCTGTCAGTGTTACAGACAGTGCTGTCAGTATTATAGGCGGTGTTGTCAGTGTTAAGGTGGTGCTGTCAGTGTTACAGGCAATGTTGTCAGTGTTACAGACAATGCAGTCATGTTACAGGTGGTGCTGTCAGTATTACAGACAGTGCTGTCAGTGTTCCAGACAGTGTTGTCAGTGTTACAGGTGGTGCTGTCAGTGTTACAGGTGATGCTGTCAGTGTTACAGGTGGTGCTGTCAGTGTTACAGACAGTGCAGTCAGTGTTACTGGTGGTTTTGCCAGTGTTACAGACAGTGCTGTCAGTGTTACAGGTGGTGTTGTCAGTGTTACAGGTGGTGCTGTCAGTATTACAGACAGTGCTGTCAGTGTTACAGACAGTGTTGTCAGTGTTACAGGCGGTGCTGTCAGTGTTACAGGTGGTGTTGTCAGTGTTACAGGTGGTGCTGTCAGTATTGCAGGTGGTGCTGTCAGTGTTACTGGTGGTGCTGCCAGTGTTACAGACAGTGCTGTCAGTGTTACAGGTGGTGTTGTCAGTGTTACAGGTGGTGCTGTCAGTATTACAAACAGTGCTGTCAGTGTTACAGACAGTGTTGTCAGTGTTACAGGCGGTGCTGTCAGTGTTACAGTTGGTGCTGTCAGTATTACAGGTAGTGCTGTCAGTGTTACATACGGTGCTGTCAGTGTTACAGATGGTGCTGTCAGTGTTACAGGTGGTGCTGTCAGTGTTACAGGTGGTGCTGTCAGTATTATAGACGGTGTTGTCAGTGTTAAGATGGTACTGTCAGTGTTACAGGCAGTGTTGTCAGTGTTACAGGCGTTGCTGTCAGTGTTACAGACAATGCTGTCAATGTTACATGTGGTGCTGTCAGTGTTACAGACAGTGCTGTCAGTATTATAGGCGGTGTTGTCAGTGTTAAGGTGGTGCTGTCAGTGTTACAGGCAATGTTGTCAGTGTTACAGGCGTTGCTGTCAGTGTTACAGACAATGCTGTCAATGTTACATATGGTGCTGTCAGTGTTACAGACAATGCTGTCAGTGTTACAGACAGTGTTGTCAGTGTTACAGACAATGCTGTCAGTGTTACAGACAATGCTGTCAATGTTACAGGTGGTGCTGTCAGTGTTACAGGTGGTGCTGTCAGTGTTACAGGTGGTGCTGTCAGTATTATAGGCGGTGTTGTCAGTGTTAAGGTGCTGCTGTCAGTGTTACAGGCAGTGTTGTCAGTGTTACAGGCGTTGCTGTCAGTGTTACAGACAATGCTGTCAATGTTACATGTGGTGCTGTCAGTGTTACAGACAATGCTGTCAGTGTTACATGCTGTCAGTGTTACAGACAGTGCTGTCAGTGTTACAGGCGGCGCTGTCAGTATTACAGGTGGTGCTGTCAGTATTATAGGCGGTGTTGTCAGTGTTAAGGTGCTGCTGTCTGTGTTACAGGCAGTGTTGTCAGTGTTACAGGCGTTGCTGTCAGTGTTACAGACAATGCTGTCAATGTTACATGTGGTGCTGTCAGTGTTACAGACAGTGCTGTCAGTGTTACATGCTGTCAGTGTTACAGACAGTGCTGTCAGTGTTACAGGCGGTGCTGTCAGTATTACAGGTGGGGCTGTCAGTGTTACATACGGTGCTGTCAGTGTTACAGACTGTGCTGTCAGTGTTACCTTATTTTTACTTTCCAGTTAGCGCTTATTGTGAGGTTCAGGGTGGGAATGTTTGACTCATTTTGAATATTTGAGTTCAGGTAGAGATGTCAGCAATCCCAGAGGAACAGCAGTTTATTTGTGACAGATACTGATATCTGGGTCGACATTGTTGTCTCATCTTTTGTTGGCTCAGGTTTTTGAACATGTCGAAACATTGAAAATTACCAGCCAGGCAGAGTGGAAATAGCCCGGGGCCCAAACTTCTGTGAATCTGAAATGAAACTTAACAAACAGGAAACAAAATTACTCAGTGTTTGATAGATTTTGTTCCTCTTTTGTGGACGTCCGACTTTTACATTAATGCTGATCTGGCCAGTGACACCCACAATTGCCTGGTGTCAGAATTGTTAAACTTACACAGCAAACAAAACATGAGTTTGTCATTTGATTTTGTCGCTGTGAGCACTTGTTCAGCAAGCACAACAGGAAACCCACAGAGAAGTACATGGCACAAAGAGCAAAGCACAGTGAACATCCAGGCAGGACACATTCTGTCAATCATTCATTATACGGAAAACATCACTTAAGGTCACCAAAAGATGAATAAACAATGCTGCTGACATTTGGCATATTTTAATTTTCAGAACACTCATGAGATGCAGCTTAATTTTAGAAAAATCTAAAGACCAAAGAAGTCCTGTTTAACTGCGACTGATTTGGGTGTAGTTCCTGCTGCCTGTTTATCTCCACGATTGTGACAAGCAACTCAGTGCTAAACACACTGCTCAGGAGCTGCATATGGTTCCTGTGTGGTTTGCATCAATTAGAGCTTGCCTGTGTAGTAGAAAGGGTTAATAGATGGGATATGCTAATGTATAAAGTAGAAAATGATGTACCATGGACATCAGTCAGTCATGTATTAGACTCGAGAGAGAGAAAGAACAAAGAACAAAGAAATGTACAGCACAGGAACAGGCCCTTCGGCCCTCCAAGCCCGTGCCGACCATGCTGCCCGACTAAACTACAATCTTCTACACTTCCTGGGTCCGTATCCCTCTATTCCCATCCCATTCATGTATTTGTCAAGATGCCCCTTAAATGTCACTATCGTCCCTGCTTCCACCACCTCCTCCGGTAGCGAGTTCCAGGCACCCACTACCCTCTGCGTAAAAAACTTGCCTTGTACATCTACTCTAAACCTTGCCCCTCTCACCTTAAACCTATGCCCCCTAGTAATTGACCCCTCTACCCTGGGGAAAAGCCTCTGACTATCCACTCTGTCTATGCCCCTCATAATTTTGTAGACCTCTATCAGGTCGCCCCTCAACCTCCTTCGTTCCAGTGAGAACAAACCAAATTTATTCAACCGCTCCTCATAGCTAATGCCCTCCATACCAGGCAACATTCTGGTAAATCTCTTCTGCACCCTCTCTAAAGCCTCCACATCCTTCTGGTAGTGTGGCGACCTGAATTGAACACTATACTCCAAGTGTGGCCTAACTAAGGTTCTATACAGCTGCAACATGACTTGCCAATTCTTATACTCAATGCCCCGGCCAATGAAGGCAAGCATGCCGTATACCTTCTTGACTACCTTCTCCACCTGTGTTGCCCCTTTCAGTGACCTGTGGACCTGTACTCCTAGATCTCTTTGACTTTCAATACTCTTGAGGGTTCTACCATTCACTGTATATTCCTTACCTGCATTAGACCTTCCAAAATGCATTACCTCACATTTGTCCGGATTAAACTCCATCTGCCATCTCTCCACCCAAGTCTCCAAACAATCTAAATCCTGCTGTACCCTCTGACAGTCCTCATCGTTATCCGCAATTCCACCAACCTTTGTGTCGTCTGCAAACTTACTAATCAGACCAGTTACATTTTCCTCCAAATCATTTATATATACTACAAACAGCAAAGGTCCCAGCACTGATCCCTGTGGAACACCACTGGTCGCAGCCCTCCAATTAGAAAAGCATCCTTCCATTGCTACTCTCTGCCTTCTATTACCTAGCCAGTTCTGTATCCACCTTGCCAGCTCACCCCTGATCCCGTGTGACTTCACCTTTTGTACTAGTCTACCATGAGGGACCTTGTCAAAGGCCTTACTGAAGTCCATATAGACAACATCCACTGCCCTACCTGCATCAATCATCTTAGTGACCTCCTCGAAAAACTCTATCAAGTTAGTGAGACACGACCACCCCTTCACAAAACCATGCTGCCTCTCACTAATACGTCCATTTGCTTCCAAATGGGAGTAGATCCTGTCTCGAAGAATTCTCTCCAGTAATTTCCCTACCACTGAAGTCACAGAAAGAGAGAGAGAGAGAGAGAGCGAGAAAGTAAGAGCTTGGAATCATGCCCAGTAACAACATGCCCACTCTGTAACAGATTTAGATGAGATAAGAATAAACAAGTGTAAAGCAAATACCAGAGTATGTTGACTGTCTCTCTACCAACCAAGCTCCTCACCTATAGCCCAAGATAGAACACATCTTACAACAGCCTGCCCATCTAAAGCCTGACTGCACCTCTTAAAGGGGAGGTGGATTCTGGCTTCAGCTGTGGCTGGAATTGGTTGGAAAAGACATTCTGAGATGGCGGAAACCAGAGCACAGGCAGCAGGAGAGAGGGAGGTCTCCTGGTTCACAGTTGCAATGCCTAAGTGCAGAAGGTGAAAGGTAATCTTTTGACCAAAAGGTCCTCCAGGCAGAAGCAGTGGGGACAGATTCCCATGTAGGTCAATGTCAGGTGTTTGGTCCAGAGGTTGCGGATACTGTACTGGTAGAAAGTTCAACCTACACATATGGCCATTGAATGGTCTGAAATAGAGTCTAATGTGGAAAAATGTGAAGTTGTTCACTTTGGCAGGCAGAATAAAAAAGCAGAGTGTTACTTAAATGTAGAACAACTACAGAATTCCTAGGTGCACGAGACACAAAAAGTTAGTATGCAGGCATAGCAGCCTTAAGATGGCTAAAGGAATTGCACCCTTCATTACGAGAGGAATTGAACATAAAAGTAAGCATGTTATGTGTGCTTCAGTTATACAAGGTATTGGTGAGGCCACATCTCGAATACTGCATGCAGTTTTGGTCTCCTTATTTAAGGAAGGGTGTAAGTGCATTGGAGGCGATTCAGAGGAAGTTTATTAGGTTGATACCTGGAATGATTGGGTTGTCTTATGAGGAAAGATTGGACAAACTGAGCTTGTTTTGACTGGAGTTTAGAAGAGTGAGGAGCAATTTGATTGAAGTATAAGATCTTGAACTGTCCTGAGAAGATGGGTGTGGAAAGGATGTTTCCTCTTGTGGGTGAGCCCAGAACTAAGGGCAGTCTCCCAGGCACCACGTGATGCGGGTGTGGGAATTGCAACTTTTCCGCGGTCTCTGGCGCTACTCATTTTGTAATCCTTCTTTTATCCTGTCTATGTGGTACACGCGTGCCTAATCCACGAGTTAATACTTCATATGTGCGGCATGGTAGCACAGTGGTTAGCACTGTTGCTTCACAGCGCCAGGGTCCCAGGTTCAATTCCAGGCTTGGGTCACTGTCTGTGTGGAATCTGCATGTTCTCCCCGTGTCTGCGTGGGTTTCCTCCGGGTGCTCCAGTTCCCTCCCACAAGTCCCGAAAGACGTGCTGTTAGGTAATTTGGTCATTCTGAAATTCTCCCTCCGTGTACCCGAACTGGCGCCTGAATCTGGCGACTTCCACAGTAATTTCATTTCAGTATTAATGTTAGCCTACTTGTGATACTAATAAAGATTATTATCATTATTATTAGTGTGTCCCTGGAAGATTTTTGGTTGAGTGTTTGGAGAAAAGCTGCTGAGGGATCCTAAGAAAGCTGCTGATGCAAAGGGGGTGGAGCCAACATCTCAATATGGCGAGCTGCTCCTTGAGCAGGCTCCCTACCCAGCCCTTCTGAAGGCGCTGCAGGTGATTACTATGAACACCATTAGCGTGAAAGATGATAAACCTGGCTTGCGGATGCACAATATTAGTGCTCATGAGACCGAGCTGCAGAATACTAATAAAAGACTCAATGAAACGGAGAAAAGAATCCTGATTGTCAAAAATGTTGCTTCCTCAGATGAAGGTCAAATCGATCCTTGGAAAACCAGCTAATGATCTGTCAGAAATCCTGGAAGATCTGGAGAACCAAGGCTGGAGGAAGAAGGTCTGAGTCGTCGGTCTGCCAGAAGGAGTCGAGGATATGACTCCTGTTAATTTTTGAGAGCTGGCTACCACATTGCCTTAAGCTGAATGTGAAAGATGGGTGTTTCAAGTTGGAAAGGGCGCATCGTATCCTGGGCAGGATTCTCCGTTGGCTGACGCCGATATTGGGAAACGCAATTGGGCGGAGAATCAGTTCCAACATTGAAGGGCACAGACATCGTATTTAAACCCCACACCCCCTACTGGCCATCCCCATGCATGAAATCCCATCCGTGATTCATACCTGCTGCACTAGGGGTATGGGCCCTGGGTTGGCAGTAACAGCAGGTCTGGTCCATGGGATGGAGGATGATGACAACCCGCTCTGCGATGAGCTCTGGTGCTCCGCATCGTATGACAACGTTTGAATCCTGCCCATGGTAGCACTTTCCACCATCCACCTGGGTGATCCCTGCATGCGGGCTGGTCATTCCTTCACACGGTCCCATCAAATCCCTTCGGTGATGGCAGTGGGGGAGAGTGGGGAGATCAGGCCACCCACCACGACCGCGCATTCCCCCCACCACCTGCACCCCTCTCTGGCCAGACCAGACCAGCCCACCCCTCACAACCACCTGACAGAGCACTGAGGTAGGTTGTAACAGTGTGAACAGGTGTTTAATGTGACAACATATATATAGATTTATGCCCTAGCCTCTATCACTAACCTGTGCCCTGCACACATGCCAACTTAACTAGTGTGAGGGCAGCACGGTGGCGCAGTGGTTAGCACTGCTGTCTCATGGCGCCGAGGTCCCAGGTTCGATCCTGGCTCTGGGTCACTGTCTGTGTGGAGTTTGCACATTCTCTCCGTGTTTGCGTGGGCTTCGCCCCCAAAGATGTGCAGGGTAGGTGGATTGGCCATGCTAAGTTGCCCCTTAATTGGAAAAAATGAATTGGGTACTCTAAAAATTAAAAAAAATTCAACTAGTGTCTAACTTTCCGGCCTCAGAGTCCCTAATGCTACATCTAGGTGGATCCCCAGAAGGTACATCGGGAGAGAGGCGGCCTGCTGTGATTCCCAACCTGCAACCTGGGTCCCTGTTGGCGGCTGTCTTTTAGACCCGGATGGACCCAGCTGCTGCATAGGTGTCCCAGGTGGCGTGGCGCTACCCTGTTCTGCCCACTGCCCACCAGATATACCAGGGACAGGTGTGGTCGGGGGCCTGAGGTTCTGCGGTGTACTGGCACCTCCCCTGCGGGAGTCACTGGCACAGGCTCCATCACCTCCTCCTCCCTCGGGGTCTAGGGGTGCCCGGTGGCCAACGGGCTACGTTATGGGACGGGGGTGCAAGCGGAGCTATTGTAGCCATTTAAAATGGCAAACTCCCGATTCAAAATGGCGAACGGCAAAGGCTGATGGGAAAGTCAGCCAACAGGACAAAAACGAGCAGCTGCAGGTTGGCTGTGTATTTACCTCTGGAAAGGCCAGACAGATCGATACCAGCAACCATCAGCATAACAAAACAACAGCCATCTGCATACTAATGAGCAATCCCTGGGAACAATGGGCAACATTTAGACACATAAAACAAAACCAGACTCTTCGGCGCCAACAGAAGCCTACACAAAAGGAGGTGAACGACAACCTCAGGACCGCCCATCGATCAGGGAACCGCTCCAGCATTGGAGAAAATCGAACCAAGTGATTGGGACAAAGTTCAATCACTTGGAACCAGGTACAGGGTCCGCCCCGAAAGGCGGGAAGCCCCTGGGGACTATAAGAATTGAGCCCCAAGTTCAAGGCGCTCTCTCTTCCAGCCCTCGTCACTCTTCAGCAGCCGATCGAACCTGTAAGTCTTACTTCAACGCTCGCTATGAGATAGGCGCTCCTAGCTATCAATCTGTACCAACTTCGAATCCCGCAGGCTCAGAACCCGAACGAAAGGCCATTTGTTTCCCTGACCTGGTGGGCCAGTTCCAAGTTAAGTATAGGCCTGTTAGTTGTAGAAGTAGCTTAGACGTAGAATTTATGCATGAGTAGTGATTACTGTGTACAATAAATGTGCTTTGATTTAAATCTTACTAATCGGTGTATTGGATTATTGATCATTACTCGGACTTGAACCACGTGGCGGTATTATAAGGATACCTGGCGACTCGAGAGCAAAGGTAATAAAACAGAGCAATTGAACTAAGGCAAAGTTAGCAACACTATCCCCCGAGGTTGCCCCACCACCTGGTGCTGCCAGTCCTGGAGGCCCAGTCTGATCTCAATAAGGGTCTGCATGCTTGCAGCCATGAATGCAGTGGACCATCGCGGTCTGGCACTGCACTACGTTACCCATTGATTGCGCCACCACCTTCTGCGTCTGTGTCACATCAACCAGTGACTACTCCATCTCTTTCTGGGCCTTGGCTTCCCTCTGTATGGCCACGTCGGCCAGCACCTGGGTAATTACACAGACGTTCTCAGCCATGGCCTGTTATGACTGGGCCGCACTCAGAAGCACCGTTGCAATGTCCAGGTGGCTCTCGCACATGGCAGCCTGTGAGGCGGAAACCCTACCCTGAGCCTCGGCCAGTGCCGGCACAGAATGCCCCAGGCCTTCGACATGCCGATCCATAGTCAAAACCCTCGCCCCCAATGCCTCCACCGCGGACACCACCCGTATGGTGTTGGCCTGGGTGACACACATGGTCGGCACCACTTCCTGTTCTTGCACACGTTTGGATTCTTCCACCGGCATCTGCTTGCCAACAACCCCCTCATGTCGACCCTGGCTCTGCGACTACGACTCTTCAATCGATGGGACTGTCACTTCCAGAAGCCTGAAACTCGTCTTGACGGCAACTAATCCCTGGAGTTGGCCTGTCCTCTGACCATCCGCCCCCTCGGGAGTTCCTACCTCCACCTGATGTACCAAATCAGCTCTGTGGTGCGCACCAGATAGTGTCCCAGGAGCCTCTTCACTAAAGTGCCCAACCGAAGTAAGTGTCTCTGGGATGGGGGAGGGTGTTGGAGACAGCTGTGACAGGAAATCTGTGTCATCCTCGGACTCGAGTCTCTAGGGTGTCCTGAGTCTCGACGGAGGGCTGGTGTCCGAGCTGCCCTCAGCGTCGGTGCTCAGCACACGGTGGGGCTCTGACTGTGGCACTGGCTGGGAGTGGGGGACACCGGCTGGATCCGCCCCATCACCAGGCAGGTCCTGCAAGATACAAGATAAGACGCATGATTACACCATGGGCCGGGGAGTGGTGGGGGTGAGGGTGACGTGGGGGTGACGGTGTTGCTGAGGTTGGTGTGGGGTGAGGGTGGCGGGGGGAGGGAACAGAAAGTGCACAGTGTTAGACAGTCTGGCGCATGCAGCCCAGGCGGTGGGTAGCTGGTGGCCTCAGGAACCATGGCACCCGGCCATGACAGCCAGTATGGGTGCCGGCCTGTGGTGCAGGGTGGGGGTTCAACGGCTTTCCAGGTTGGGGGGGGGTGGTTACGGGTGTGGGGCAGGGGTTGGTGCCAGAGGCACAGTGCTGCCTACTCACCCTGGCCACCGTGAGGAGGTCATGCAGTTTCTTCCGGCATTCCTGGCAGGCCCAGGTGGCATTGCTCATGGCATTTACTGCCTCAGCTACCTGCGCCCAGGGACGACGAATGGCAGCGGCTGGCAGCCTCCTTCCCGGGATGGACTACAGGGTTTCTCCTCCACGGCGTCCAGCTGGGTCTCAAGCTCAGCGTCCATAAAATGGATACCGCTCTCTTCACTGCCATTGTGTTGGCTAGGGTGATGTGTGCGGGGAGTGAAGTGTGTATATGCGTCTGTAGCTTGTCAGCCTCCTGAGTGTCAATCACGGACCCGGCGAATCATGCACTGCTTCTCATTGGAATCGATTGTGCTCCATGTGGTGCAAGTGTTAGCCCCTCAATGGTTGTTGAATCAGTCCAGGTGCAGCGCCAGTTTTGCTGTTGTAGAACTCCACAAATCCTGCCCAGGCATCAACACTTATGTCTCGGGAACAGTGAAGTCAGCTGACCATCTCTCGCTCTCTCTCCCATTTGCTGCAGTGAAATAACTGCTCTCTTGTTGTGAAATCAATGAGTGCCTGCCACATCCTTTGCTGTGAACCTGAAATCAAGCTGGGTCTGCAGAGAAGGTAGACAACACTGCCAGAGAAAACCATCTCAAGCCTAAAAGGGAGAAGTACCAACACTTCAGAAAGACATTAACTGGAAGTCATCCCAGTGCATCAAAGATTCTTATCCCTTTATTTTATTGATATTTTCTTCCCCTTTTCACCACCCTTTCCTGTGTATGTGTGTGTATATAGAAAGTGTGGGGAGTTAGGAAGGGGTGATTGGGAAAGGGATAGTAGATAGTTACATTTTTTGTCTATTTAATTATAATACTATACATAATTAAAGTTTACTAGTGTTAAAGTTACAAACCTGGTGACTGTAAAGTCCTTCCGGTCTTTTAAAATAAAACATTATTTCACATATGGTTTGAATCTGGGTGAAGTGGGGCTGGAATTAACCGCGCATAGCATGTCATGACAACAGAAATTTCAAACGTCTCTCACATTTTCCTGCCACATCCGGTGTTAATTGCTTTAGTTTACCATTTACTTTCTCTCCAGGTTCCTATTCATGTCACTCATCAACATATACACAGAGAGGATGTTTAAAAACTTGACCTCTAAAGAATAGTTTCCGAGCAATGCTGAGGAAGAGAAAGCAAAGTTCAGCCACTTCATTGGCAACCCCCTGATACCTGAAGCATCTCCATAGTGTTTTGAGGCATTCTTCACCACCTAGACTCGGAAAGTCACTTGTCGCAGGTTTCCAGCATTTCAACGATCTGTCAATGGCTGGTAAGACAAAACTAGCTCATCACAATGTGCCTCGATAGATTGCACTCCTCCACTGCAACAAATTCTAGAACCCCTTCAGTTGCAGTGCTCTTTTTATTATTCATTCGTGGGAGTTGGCGTCACAGGCTGTGCCAGCATTTATTGCTTACAGAAAGGCTAAAGTGAGCAAAGCCCATGATGTTTTGTGTCACCATCATCAAGTTCTCCATCGTCAAGTGCTTCGTTGCATTGTGCAAAATATCAGCCAAACAGCCGGCTGCAACAATATCATTTTGAGCCTTTCAGGTTTTAGGGTAGCGCTGTTTTGCTTTCCTTATAATTAACATTTGCATTGTCGGCTGAATCGGTGGACACCCCTCCAAGGCTGAGCTCAAGACACTGAGCTTGGATAATATTTCTGGTGGAATTGCTTCTGAGGTTTCTCGCTGTCACTACAGAAATCAAACAGTAAATGCTGAACCCCTTCTCAAAATTGAAATATCTCAAAACCAAGTGGAAACACTTTGTTGTCCCATTGTTGGAGGCATCAGTTGAAAAGAAGAAACAAAGATCATTTGCTTTATACAGTCTCAAGTGCCTCCTTATGGCAGTCGAGTATTTGTGCTCAGTGATTTCCCTTTGCTTTCCCACCCATCAGTTATCTTGTCTCACAGAGGAGTCACCATACTTTTCTTTATCAACGTTTATGTAGCAGTCAATACTCCCACAAAGCTGATAATGCCTCATGGCATGGCACACTTTACATAGTTCAGCAGCAGTCACTCTCTTGCTTTGAGGCAAAAGAGGCAATTAAAAAAAAGAGCTCAGTGACACACTTTGAAGTGTCTTGTGCAGAGATCACAACAAGTTAACAGCAGGATTCAGCAAGTAATTAGGAACACAGATGGAATGCTAGCTTTTATAACAAAGGAAGGTGAGATTTTAAAAGTGGGGAACTGGATACTGGGACGAAACCTAGAATACTGCGTGCTGTTTTGCTTTCCTTATTTAAATGGCGGATATAGTTGCATTGAAGGCAGTTGAGTGGAGGTTCACTAAATTGATTCCTGGGGTGAATTGGGGTGCCTTATGAGGGAAGGTTGAGCAGGTTGGGTTGATGCTCATTAGAAGAACGTGGGTTTGGAAGAACGCAAGGCGATCTTATTGAAACAGATAAAACTCTGAGGGGGCTTAACTGGACAGATGCTGAGAGGATGTTTCCCCTCATGGGGAAATATAGAACTAAGGATGCAGTTTAAAAATAAGGGGTCCCCCATTTAAGCCACTGACCACTGCAGTTCATGTGATATAAGGACACCAACAGTGCTGTCAGGGAGAGAGTTCCAGGATTTTGGTCCACAAAACATAGAAGATTGGATCCAATGCCAGAATGTTAGCCCTGAAGAAGTAGCGTGTACATTCTGGTCAGGGACGAGGGTCTAGGACCAAGTCAACTGGGCAGGACCTGTCCCCGAACCAGAAGAGGAAGACACTAGACTATGCATGGCATGCGGCCAGAGAAGCCACAGGGAACAGAAACCATAGGGATGAGTCAGCCCGTCACTCTGCCAGAGGTCGGCTTCAACCCACATCCCGCACCTTTCTCCTCGAACAGCCAGAGGATGAGTGTATGCAACTAAACTGCATCATGGCACCCAAGATTGCCTATTAGAATCACTGTTCAGGTAAACAACCATTCCTTGGAGATGGAATTAGACACGGGAGCTGCCGTCTCAGTAATTGGCAGGCAAACGTTTGAGAAAATCAAATCAGGAGTACAATGTCTGAAGTTACAGGATACTGAGGCGAGATTGGCCACATATACGGGAGAACTGGTGGCCATAGTGGGGATTACAGAGACTCCAGTAGTCTACAATGGCAGTCCGTGCGGTTACCGCTGATTAAAGTGAAAGGACGTGGCTCCAGTTTACAAGTCCGAGGCTGGCTGCACCATCACCGTCTTGATTGGCAGTGAATTTTCCAGATGGGTTCCAGAGGCCTCCAAAGAGATCTTGGGGAAGTACCCCAAGACTTTCTAGGCCGACTTGAGGAAACACGGAGGAGCATGGCGAAAATTCATGTCGGCCCCAACGCACAACCTAACTATTTTCGGGCTCGTCCAGTTCCCTCCGCGCTGCTACCAAAGGTTAATGCAGAGCTCTGATGACTAGAGAACCTGGGAATCAGTAGGCTGGTTAAATCCGTCGACCGGGGGCATCACGGTGGCGCAGAGGGTTAGCCCTGATGCCTCATGGCACCGAGGTCCCAGGTTCGATCCCGGCTCTGGGTCACTGTCCGTGTGGAGTTTGCACATTCTCCCCGTGTTTGCGTGGGTTTCGCCCCCACAACCCAAAGGTGTGCGGGCTAGGTGGATTGGCCATGCTAAATTGCCCCTTAATTGGAAAAAATTAATTGGGTACTCTAAATTTAAAAAAAAAAAAATTGTCGACCGGACCCATCTCAGCCTTGCTTTTCCAGATATAGGCAAGAAAATGCTTTGTGGTCAAGAGCAACAAGGGCGTTGCCCAGACAGATGCAAACAGACGAAACAGTTTGCACCAGGTGATGCAGTCTACGTTAGGAACTTCAGTGACGCCGCCAAGTGGGTTCCAGGCATTGTAGTTCGACAAATGGGACCGATATTGTGCCAGGTTTGGGTACAGGACGGAGAAATGAAGAGGCACCTGGATCATCTCTGCACCAGGGGGCCAGTTGTATGCAAAACCCATCTAGAGGAGCCATCCTCAACTCAGACATCCCGGCACCAGCAGCTTTGAGGGCGTTACCCCCAGGGGGACCCAATGCAGAAATGAAGGAGGTCGAGGGTTCCCACTCCGATGTGTAGACCCAGGCATTGGACATTTCTGATGGTGATCAGATCGGTGAGCAACCACCAGTGGTGATCCAACCACGCCACTCAGTGAGGAATCAGTGTTCACCATCTAGATATACACCACCTGATCCAGCTCCACAAGCACATAATGCGCAGTTGAGGCTGAAGAAGAGGAAGCGCCCTACTACTACACCCTCATTGGAGGAGTCTTCGGAGTTTGGGGTGGGGGCTTGAAGGGATGTTATAACGTGACTTACGGCGTTGGACCAATTAGTCTCCCCATGAGTCTCTCTGAGTACGAGCAGAGGGGTGGGGGCCCCATCAACGGAGCAATGGACACTATCTATGAAAGGGAGCCGAACAGAGAAGTCCCGACGGACTTGTGTATATCGTGTAGTTACTTATTCACTTTTTAACTCCTTTCTTTACGCCTCTCGTGTGGACTCTGTCGTGTTTGGTACACTGGTATAACACTGGCTGCAGCATAGATCAAAAAGATACTCCAGACCTTGAAGTTAGTTCAATCAGGTTTATTGAACCAGTAGCACAGTTAGCACAGTTCTCTGTGAGTTCGACTCTCTGCTAAATTAAGTGTGGTTACTCTGTCTGACTGAACCAGACTAGCTCTTAGCCACGTGGTGGAGGTGTGAGATTGTAACAACATCCTTGACTGACTCTCTAGATGTTCATCAGTGGAAAGAGGCAGAGTGTGAGTGCTCCGTGTCTTTTATAGTCAGATCCCACCCCTGAGTGTCCTGCCTGCTTATTGGTCATGTCCTGTTCTCTGTGTCCATTAGCTGCTTGTCTGTATATCATTATGTGTGTGTCTGCATATCATGACAGACTCCTCTCTGCTCACAATATTCAACAACATGGTAAACAGCACAAGCAATGCAGGAAGACATTGGAGTAGAACACCCACCATTTGTTCCCCAACCAGCTCCTGTTACCCATTTACCCTGTCGTCCACTCCCCTTTACTCCCTTTCCACTCCCACTCCTCCCTACTCTTATTCCACTCCGCCCTCTCCACTGGCCTTTCATTCCTCATCCATCCCCTCCACCCTTCATCACTGGGAACAGTTTGTTCCTATGCAACTGTCCCGTCCTTTCAGCATTTTCAACGCTTAAGTAACTGCTCCAGAATACTTCCCTTTATTTTTGTCTTTCTGCATATCAGCAACATCAGTGAATCTGTTGACAACCTGTATTTCCTCAATATTCTTCCTGTTGTATAAATCTCAATCCTGCACACCACACTCAAACTCAGTTCTTAGTTCTTTCATATAAGCTCATCATTGTATTCTCTACCTTAAGGTAAACCCTGGGTTTCCACTGGTTCATTTTACAACCTTGTTAAAACAACCTGAACCCCTAAATCACCCATTTGCCCACAGCCCTGATCCCTCTCCCTCAGGATAGTTCCCTCTGGAGAAAGATTAAAGATTTATTTACTGAAATCTGTCATCTCAAATGCCCTGACACTGAGGACACTGAATTCCACTGCTGCTGACTGTTGTCCAGTGACCTTTACTGTATAAAATGTACCCGATGCAATTACTCTAAATGTAGGGGGCAGGGTAGGATTGGACTGGCCTGTGGTGCTGCACACAAATGATAGTTTGCTGGCCATTTGGTGAGGAAGGTACTGGAGAGAGGTTAGTAACTGTTTTCTGTTTCCAATTGGTCTGAGTCTCCAGAACAGGAAGATTAAAAAGATGCAAAATTTTTTGAAACAGCTGATATTTTGCACAAGATTCAATTTGGAGCGGACCCAAAGAAGTCGGCCTGCTTCACTCAAACCCAATGAACCAAAACAAGTTGTTCAGCTCCACCCAACCCCCCATCCTCCTTTTGCCCTTCTCATGGTATTTGCTGTTGACTCCTAATTTACAATAAACATATTGTTGAGAGGCCCAGGTCACAGCTGTTGTGAATCATTGAAGTTGCAACAGCCTCTTCCAATTTGCTTCGCTGACTGTATAAAACAAGATGAATAATCAGCGCCTGTGTAACTGACCTAAAAATCCAGAGAACATGAGTTCAAACTTAAAGAGGTCAGTTTGAGAATTTGAATTCTGTTTTTAAAACAAGATCTGGAAAATCTGGTATCGGTGACAGTAACCAGGAAGCTATTAGATTGTTGTAAGAACCCATTTGATTCATGAATGTCCTTATCCTGGGCCCTCTGGCCTATATGTGACTCCAGGCCCTCAGCAAAGTAGTTTGGCAGGATTGCCCGTTAGGCGATGCCAAAATGGGGGCGTGCAATCAGGCAGAGAATAGCCTGATAGCCTTGCTGATAGTCATGATGGCTTCATTCTGCGACAGCCCACTGCACCATTTTTATAAATTCCGTTTTTCAAAATTCATTTACATGATGTGGGTGTCGCTGGTTGATGCGACCATCAATTTGCTCGATATGGGAGTAGAAGTAAACTGCGGCTTTAATCAACTTAGAACAGTGCCTGCCTGCGACTGATCCAATACTGAGAACTGTCTACAGGTTAACTGCTCTTTATACCTCCCTTCAATGGGAGGAACCATGCGCAGAGCCTATACATGCCCCAACATGTTCCGCTTTGGATAATGCCATACAATGGCCCATAGGTTGAGTCCACAAGAGCAGCAGCATAGCACAGATACAAATACAAGGGCAAAGCATGGTACAGATACAATGGTGGATTATTGGTATAATACATTCGCCACATGCACCCCCTGTTAAAAAAATGAAGTCCGGCGGGGGTGATGGGTTCATAAGTTCAGCCGGTCCGGCGCACGGATTGTGCGCTGTGATCGCCGAAGCTCTGGCGTTGTTGCTGGCCCGGGTGTCAAACTCATCCGTGCTGGCATCGGTAGTGAGGGCGCTGGTGCGGGTACAGACGTGGACTCCTCGGGCGTCTCTTCTGTAGCTTCATTCCTGTGGATCGGGAAGTGGCGATGGCGGGCGGGAGGGAGCGCGGGAGCCATATCGGGGCGGGGGCGCTGGTCATGGTAGATTGGGCGGGATATGGTGGAGGGGCGGTGGTGGTGGTGGTGGAACCGGCGGGCGCCAGGTCCCGGAGGGAGACCGTATCCTGTCGGCCATCGGGGTGTTCGATATAAGCATACTGGGGGTTGGAGTGTAGGAGCTGGACCCTCTCTACCAGAGGGTCAGACTAATGGCTCCTGACGTATTTTCTGAGCAGGACAGGCCTCGGTGTCTTCAGCCAGGACGGAAGCGAGGCCCCTGAGGTGGATCTCCTGGGGAAAACAAAAAGGCGGTCATGAGGGGTCTCGTTTGTGGCCGTCCAAAGTAGGGACTTAATAGAGTGGAGCGCATCGGGGAGCACCTCCTGCCAGTGGGAAGCTGGGAGATTCCTGGACCGCAGGGTCAGTAGGACGGTCTTCCAGACCGTCGCGTTCTCCCTCTCCACCTGTCCGTTTCCCCTGGGGTTATAACTGGTAGTCCTGCTCGAGGCGATGCTCTTACTGAGCAGGTACTAATGCAGTTCGTCGCTCATGAACGACGAGCCCCGGTCTCTGTGGACATAATTGGGGAAACCAAACAGGGTGAAGACACTATGTAGGGCTTTAATGACGGTGGACGTGGTCATGTCGGGGCAAGGGGTTGCAAAGGGGAAGCGGGAGAACTCATCAATAATATTGAGGAAATATGTACTGCAGTTATTGGAGGGGAGGGGCCCTTTGAAATCGATACTGAGGCGCTCAAAGGGCCGGGATGCCTTCACCAGGTGGGCCTTATCTGGTCGATAGAAGTGCGGTTTACACTCAGCACAGATCTGGCAGTCCCTGGTCATAGCTCTGACCTCCTCGGTGGAGTAGGGCAGGTTGCGGGCTTTGATATAGTGGATAAGCCGGGTGAGCCCTGGGTGACAGAGGTCATCGTGGATATCCCGTAGTCGGTCATCTTGCGCGCTGGCGCATGTGCCGCGGGACAGGGCATCTGGGGGCTCGTTGAGCTTCCCAGGACGATATACTATATTGTAATTATAGGTGGAGAGTTCGATCCTCCACCTCAAGATCTTATCGTTCTTGATTTTGCCCCGCTGCGTATTATCGAACATGAAGGCTACCTATCGTTGGTCGGTGATGAGGGTAAACCTCCTACCAGCGAGGTAGTGCCTCCAGTGCCGTACGGCTTCCATGATGGCTTGGGCCTCCTTTTTGACTCAGGAGTGCCGAATTTCAGAGGTGGTGAGTTGCGTGTACCGGTTTATGGTTTGGCTGTAATCTACAACCATCCGGTTCTTTTCCCCGGTCTTGACGACCGCCACCTGAGCTCTCCAGGGGCTTTGCTGGCCTCGATGACTCCCTCCCACAAGAGTCGCTGGACCTCAGACCTGATAAAAGTCCTGTCCTGTATGCTATACCGCCTGCTTCGGGTGGCGACTGGTTTGCAGTCGGCGGTGAGGTTTGCGAAGAGTGGGGGAGGGTCGACTTTTAAGGTCGCGAAGCTGCATATGCTGAGTGGGGGTAGGGGTCCCCCGAACTTCAGGGTTAAGCTCCTGAGGTTGCATTGGAAATCTAGTCCCAATAGGAGAGGAGCGCAGAGGTCTGGGAGCACATATAATTTAAAATTGGTGCTTGGGTCGCGACTGGTCCAGGGTGACTGCGCTGGGTTGTGGGTAGCCGGCATGGTCAGAGGTGCTGGGGCTGTTCCGCGATGGCTGCCCTTGTTGATCGTACCCGTCGAGCGGCGTAGCAGATGGCAGCTTAGGTGGCGGCCCCCGTTGGTCAAGCGTGGCGGGCGATGAGGAAGATGGCGTCCAAGATGGCGACCCCATGGATCGTACGTGGCCGGCCGCGTGGGGGAGGATGGCCAAGATGGCGGCCCCCGTGAGTTGAACGTGCTGTGAGGGCTGGAAGATGGCTGCCCCCACGGATAGCATGAGGCTGATGACGCATCTACAGGGGGCGGAGACGGCAGACATGCTGCCACACTGCGGGGTCTGCGGGCCTGTGAGTCTGAGGATCGGGCCTGTGAGTTAGAGTTCTTGGACCTGGCCAGGCAAACTTTGGCAGCCTGTCGAACAACAACAGCTGGAGCTGACCAGCCTCCATCAGGTAGCTTGATCCGAACAGCATCCACTGAGGATAGCACAGGCAAATCGGTGGCATGAGCATCATAGCCCTGCTTTTGCCGATCCCTGAGTTTCTGCACCTTCTGCAGCACCAGGAAGTGATCCAGATCAGGCAAGTGTATGGCTGGAAGAGTCGTCCGCAGGTCCCTGTTCATCAGGAGTTGAGCCGGTGACAGGCCGGTAGACAGAGGGGTTGCCCTGTACACAAGCAGCGCAAGGTTGACTTCAGAAGCAGAATCCGCGGTCTTGCAGATGAGCTGCTTTACGATGTGCAGCCCTTTCTCAACCTTCCCGTTGGACTGCGGGTAGTGTGGGCTTGAAGTGACGTGATGAAACTGATATCACTGGGCAAATCTTGACCACTCTTGGCTGCTGAAGCAAGGACCATTGTCACTCATGACCGTGAGGGGTATACCATGCCTGGCGAACGTCTCCTTACAGGCCTTGATGACTGTGGCGCACAAAGACTCCGTGAGACGAATAGAGTGAAGTCGATGAGGCTTTATTAAGCGTGTCTGTTCCCCAGCAGCCCGATAGTAAACTGGCCTGCGGGGGAAGGCACCGGCTTCTTATACTTCGCCTTCAGGGCGGAGTATGAGGTCAACGGCCAACCAGGACCCGGGATCTGTCAGCCAATGACATTAGGGCTTCCAGTCCCACATGACCCCCAATACATACTACCACAATGACGGTCTTGGATGTGAGGTCTGAGAGCTTCACGACTTCTGGGTAGTTGGAAGAATAATCAATGATTAACACATAATCACGACCCTTGGCTTCAAAGAGGTCGATGCCCACCTTGGACCACGGGGAGGTCACGATTACGTGCTGCTGAAGCGTCTCCTTGCTCTGTGCTGGCTGGAAGCGCTGACAGGTCAGACAGTTGAGGACCATATTTGAGATGTCCTGACTAATCCCAGGCCAGTAGACAGCTTGCCTGGCTCTGCGCCTGCACTTCTCAACATCCAGATGTCCCTTGTGGATTTGCCGGAGCACCAAGCTCTGGAGACTGAGTGGAATGACAATGCGGTCCAGCTTGAGGAGGATACCACCAACCACCGTCAGGTCGTCCTTCACATTGAAGAATTGAGGGCACTGCCCTTTTTGCCAGCCATTGGCGAGGTGGCGCATGACACGCTGCAGAAGAGGGTCTTTGGCTGTCTTGTCCTGAATGCGAATCACCTTTGCATCCGACGCCGGGAGGTTGCTGGCCCACAGCTGCACCTGTGATTCGATCTGTTGGATGAATGCTGGCGGGTCAGTAGGCAAGGTTATGGAGTGGGACAAGGCATCCGCAATAATGAGCTCCTTGCCAGGCGTGTACACGAGCTCAAAGTCGTACCTCCGGAGTCTGAGGAGGATGCGCTGCAGCCGGGGCGTCATGTCGTTCAGGCCGTTGTGGATAATGTGGACCAGAGGCCTGTGGTCCGTCTCGACGGTGAATGTCGGCAGGCCGTAGACATTATCGTGGAACTTGAGAATTCCAGTGAGAAGGCCCAGGCATTCCTTTTCAATTTGGATGTACCGCTGCTCGGTGGGTGTCTTCGCCCGTGATTCGTAGGCAACCAATGCCCAGGATGAGGTGTCATCGCGCTGGAGCAACACCACGCCGATGCCGTCCTGGCTCGTATCTGTCGAGATTTCTGTTTCCCTGTCAGGGTCAAAAAACTGCCAACACAGGTGCAGTGGTGAGCTTGGCTTTCAACTCCAACCACTCGGCTTGATGAGCTGCCTGCCACTCAAAGGCAATAGACTTTTTCACCAGGTGTCTGAGGGCCGTGGTGTGTGAGGCCAGGTTTCGGATAAACTTGCCCAAAAAGTTTACTATGCCTAGGAAGCGCAGCACCGCCTTCTTGTCTTCAGCGGTCTTCATGGCTTTGATGGCCTTGACCTTGTCTGGGTCCGGGTGCACACCCTGCTGAGATATCTGGTCACCTAAGAACTTCAGTGTCACATGCCAAAGCTATACTTGGCCCTGTTCAGCTTGAGGCCATTGGCATGGACACGGCGGAATAACTGCTGGAGATGAAAGATGTGCTCTTCGGGGGTTGTGGACCATGTGATAACATCGTCCACATACACACAAACCCCTTCAATGCCCTCCATCATCTGCTCCATGATTCTATGGAAGATCTCCAAGGCCGAAACAATGCCGAACGGCATACAGTTATAGCAGTACCTGCCAAACGGTGTGTTGAAGGTGCAGAGCTTTCTGCTGGACTCATCCAGCTGGATTTGCCAGAATCCATGTGACGCATCTAACTTTGTGAAAAAACGGGCGTGCGCCATCTCACTTGTCAGTTCCTCCCGCTTCGGGATGGGGTAGTGTTCCCGCATTATATTCTGGTTGAGATCCTTGGGATCAATGCAGATGCGCAGCTCCCCCGAAGGCTTTTTTACACATACCATCGAGCTGACCCAGTCAGTCGGTTCTGTAACTTTGGAGATGATGTCCTGGTCCTGAAGATCCTTTAGCTGTGCCTTCAGGCGCTCCTTCAGAGGAGCCGGGACCCCGCATGGTGTGTGGACCACAGGCGTGGCATCAGACCGCAGCAGGATCTTGTACCGATATGGCAGAGTGCCCATCCCGTCAAACACATCCAGATACTGAGTGAGGATGTCGTCAATGCCGGCTTGAAGATCCACGTTGGGGGAGGTCATTGTGTAGACCCGCTGCACAAGGTTTAGCTGCTTGCATGCATGTGTGCCGAGCAGGGAGGCCTTGTCTGGCTTGACAATTTCAAACCTTAGCTTTGCGTGAATACTTCTGTTGGAGACTCCCAGCGCTGAGATGGCATTGCCGTTATAGTCCAGGAGCTGGCAGGCTGCTGGAAGGACCTTGAGGGGCTTCTTGATGCGATTGAAATCTGCCTGTGAAAGGAGATTGGCAGAAGCACCTGTGTCCAGCTTGAACTGGATAGAGCACTGATTTACTTGTATCACCGCATGCCATTCGTCCGCAGAATCCACAGTGAGGATGGGCAAGCCTCTGTGATGGTGTCGGTGAGGCATGTTCACGTGTGGTAATGATGCCCACATGGTAGGGGGACTCCAGGCAATCGTCCTTTGGATACGTTGTACTGCCAGGATCAGAATCCAGTAAACCTTGTTGGACACTCCGAACGCGCCTGCGTTGGAATTGGGAGCGCTGGCCCTTGACTGGTTGTTCAGACCTGCACAAGGCTACATAGTGTCCAGGCTTTCCGCAATTTAAACAGCGCCTGCCTCTTGCAGGACAGTGTTTCTTTATGTGGGCGGTGCCGCAATTTGGGCACGTCATGACGTTGTTAAGCTCCGTGCGTCGTCGCACATGTGCAGTGCGGTCGGCAGACGTTCGCACCTGCGCAGTGTGGTGATCGGCCGCTTCGTTATCCCATTTGCATCGCGCATGCGTGGGGCCCCGGGAAGAGCATGTGAAATGGTCGCTTTCATCAAGGCTGAGGCACTGGCCTGCACACACACTGCCTCGTGGGAGGCAAATTTCTCATTTTCAGCCGATTTGTATTGGGAATACCGATTTTTGGCGTGCTCATGCACTGTACATGTTTCACTCGCGACTGACAGGGTCATATGCTTGATTTTAAAAAGCTGCTCTCTCAGAGGATCAGAGTGAACTCCAAAAACGATTTGGTCTCTGATCATGGAGTCAGCAATATCACCAAAGTTGCAGGACAGCGCTAGTAGACAGAGATTAGTTAAGAAGGAGTTGAAAGATTCATGTTTACCTTGTAGGCGTTGTTGGAATATATAGCGCTCGAAGATTTCATTGGTGTCCACTTCACAATGACTATCAAATTTGTCCAGAATGGTCTGAAACTTTGTCTTGTCCTGGCCTTCGGTGAAGTTAAATGTGTTGAAGAGTTGGATGGCTTGATCCCCCGCAGTTGAGAGTAGAAGAATGATCATTCTTGTATCAGACGCACCCTCGAGGTTTGAGGCTTCGATGTACAGCAGAAACCTTTGCTTGAAAGTCCTCCTGTTGGCACTGAGATTGCCGGAAGTCCGCAGCTGTTGAGGAGCCTGGATCCCCTCCATGGTGCCGGGATACATTTGTTGGTCGTCACGGAACAGATTGAGGTAAACCACCTAGGGATAGCAGTCTACTGGTACCATGTCGTGTTCAGCACACTGAGGTAACACGGGCTGCAACTGGATGCAGCTATAACTGAAATATACTCCAGACCTTGAAGTTAGTTCAATTTGATTTATTGAACCTGCCACACAGTTAGCTCCGTTCTCTGTGAGTTCGACTCTCTGCTAACCTAAGTGTGATTACTCTGTCTGACTGAACCAGACTAGCTCTTAGCCAAGTGCTGTCGGTGTTATGTGATATATACACCTGACTCACTCTGTAGATGTCCCCAGTGGAAAGAGGCAGAGTGTGAGTGCCTCGTGCCTTTTATAGTGGGAAACCACCCCCAAGTGTTCTGCCTGCTGATTGGTTATGTCCTGTTCTCTGTGTTCATTAGCTGCCTGTCTGTATCTCAGTATGTGCATGCCTGCATATCATGACGGAGGGGGTAAATAAGGAGGTAGGGGAGTTGGGGAGCAGAAGGCGGGATGGTGGGCTGTTAGGTATTTAGTTGGTTTGATTATTTGCAGCCCTGTTGGCTTGTTTTGTTTTACAGTTGTGTTTAATGTGTAACGATATAAATGCCTCAATAAAATATCTTTAAAAAAAAGATGATGGGGAGTAGACTGATAGGGCGGTAATTGACTGGGTTGGACTTTTCATGTTTCTTGTGTACAGGGCACACCTAGGCAAATTTCCATATTGTCGGATAGATGCCAGTGTTGTAGCTGTACTGGAACAGCTTGGCTAGGGATGCGGCAAGTTCTGGAGCACAAATCTTCAGTTCTATTGCTGGAATATTGTCAGGACCCATAGCCTTTGCAGTATCCAGTGCGTGCAGCCATTTCTTGATATCACGTGGAGTGAATTGTATTGGTTGAAGACTGACATCTGTGATGCTGGGGACCTTCGGAGGAGACCGAGATGGATCATCCACTCTGGAGCACAAGTCTTCAGTACTATTGCCGGAATATACGGGATGTGGGCATTGCTGGCTAGACCAGCATTTATTACTCATCCCAAATTGCCCTTGAGAAGGTGGTTTTGAGCTTTTTTCCTGAACCGCTGCAGTCCCTGTGGTGCAGGTACACCCTCTGTGCTGTTAAGGAGGAAGTTCCATCAATAGAGAAGGTACAGCGATATATTTCCAAATCAGGATGGTGAGTGACTTGGAGGAGAACATCCAGGTCGTGTTGTTCCCATGTGTCAGCTGCCCTTGTCTTCGAGATGGTAGCAGTTGTGGGTTTGGAAGGTGCTGTCTGAGGCAGCTTGGTGAGTTCCTACAGGGCATCTTGTCGAAGGTATACATTGCTGCTACTGTGCATCGATGATGGAGGGAGTGAATGTTTGTTGAAGAGATGTCCATCAAGCCGGCTGCTTTGTCCTCAATGGCATTGAGCTTCTTGAGTTTTGTTGGAGCTGTACTCACCCAGGCAAGTGGAGAGTATTCCATTACACTCTTGACTTGTGCCTTGTAGATAGTGGACAGGCTTTGGAGAGTCTAGAGGTGAATTAGTCACTGTCACATTCCTAGCCTCTGACCTGGGGCTGAATTCTCAATTTTGGAGACTAATAATAATAATAATGTTAATTGTCACAAGTAGTCTTACATTAACACTGCAATTAAGTTACTGTGAAAATCCCCGAGTTGCCACATTCCGGCACCTGTTCAGGTACACGGACGGAGAATTCAGAATGTCCAAATTACCTAACAGCACATGTGGGACAGGATTTGTGGAGAAAACCGGAACACCTGGAGGAAACCCACACAGACACGGGAAGAACGTGCAGACTTCGCACAGACAGTGACCCAAGCCGGGAATTGAACCTGGGACCCTGGCGCTGTGAAGCAACAGTGCTAACCAGTTTCCCGCTGGAGATGAATTGCCTCTGATTTGCACTTACGCTGGGAGTGGGCAACCAGAGGTAACTCACCATCCCTTGCCAGGCAAATTTATGCATGTCGGGGATTGTGAGGAATTCTGTCTCAAATTCCGCTACCGAGCCGTCATTTTGAGCAGGTGGCTCGATAACTTTCCCCTCCACCATAGTGCGAGGGTGACCTTACCCACCCCCCCCCCCCCACCAGAGACCCTCAAAACAAAGTTCCCCATGAGGGACCCCATAAGAGAGACCCCCACCAGAGACCTCCAGAAGAGACACCTCCCACCAGAGACCCCCATAAGAGAGCCCCCCACCAGAAACCCCTCCATAAGAGAGCCCCCCACCAGAAACCTCACCAGAAGAGAGACCTCACCAGAGACCCCCACCAGATAGCCCTCCATAAGAGAGACCCCCATAAGAGAGTCCCCCACCAGATAACCCTCCATAAGAGAGACCCCCACCAGAGACCCCCATAAGTGGGCCACCCACCAGAAACCTCTCCATAAGAGGGACACCCACCAGAGACGCGCTATAACAGAGCCCCCACCAGAGACGATCCCACCAGAGACTCCCCAAGAAGTCGTGGTGCCCAGAGGCACCAACAACATAGCTAGGAAAAGGGATGAGGATTTAGAAAGTGATTTTAGGGAGTTAGGTTGGAAGCTGAAGAGCAGGACGAGCAGAGTAGTGATCTCAGGATTGTTACCGGTGCCACGTGCTAGTGAATCAAGGAACAGAGAGCGAGTGCAGCCGAACACGTGGCTACAGGGCTGGTGCAGGAGGGAAGGCTTCAGGTATGTAGATCATTGGGATTCCTTCTGGGGAAAGTGGGACCTGTACATGAAGGACGGGTTGCACTTAAACTGGAGGGGTACCAATATCCTGGACGGGAGGTTTGCTAGAGCTCTTTGAGAGGGTTTAAACTAGTTTGGCAGGGGGATGGGAACCATAGCTACGTATCAGAGGATAGGGTAGCTGTTGAACAGGCAGAAATAGTATGCAGCGAGTCTATGAGGAAGGATAGACAGTTGATAGGGTAAAGTTGCACTCAGTGGGATGGGTTAAAGTGTGTCTGTTTCAATGCAAGGAGTGTCAGGAATAAGGGAGATGAACTTAAAGCATGGATCAGTACTTGGAACTACGATGCTGTGGCCATTACGGAGACATGGATTTCACAGGGGCAGGAATGATTGTTAGATGTTACGGGGTTTAGATGTTTTAAGAAGAATAGGGAGGGAGGTAAAAGAGGATGGGGAGTGGCACTGTTAATTACGGAGTGCATCACAGCTGCAGAAAAGGAGGTAGTCGAGAAGGGTTTGTCTACTGAGTCAGTATGGGTGGAAGTCAGAAACAAGAAAGGAGCAGTCACTTTATTGGGAGTTTTCTATAGACCCCCCAATAGCAGCAGAGAGATGGAGGAACAGATTGGGCGGCAGATCTTGGAAAGCTGCAGAAGTACCAGAGTTGTTGTCGAGGGTGACTTCAACTTCCCTAATATTGACTGGAACCTCCTTAGTGCAAATGGTTTGGATGGAGCAGATTTTGTCCGGTTTGTCCAGGAAGGATTCCTGACTCAATATGTAGATAGGCCGACTAGGGGGGAGGCCATATAGGATTTGGTGCTTGACAACAAACCAGCCCAGGTGTCAGGGGCGTGATTCTCCGACTCCCCGCCGGGTCGGAGAAACCCTAGGAGGCGGCGCGAATCCTGCCCCGCCACCCTGATGCCAGCTGCCGTATTCTCCGGCGCTGGTTTTCAGGCGGGGTTCACGCCACGCCGGTCGGGGCCGTTGGGAGCAACCCCCCCCCCCCCGGCAATTCTCCATGCCCCGATGGGCCGAGCGGCCGTCCGTTTTTGGCCAGTCCCGCCGGCGTGGGTTACGCATGGTCCCATGGGATGGGACCTGGGACCTGGCAGGTAAGTCAGCTGGGGCGGTCCTCTGGGAGGTGCAGGGGGATCCGACCCCGGGGGGGGGGGGGAGGGGGGGTGGCCTGGCCCGCGATCGGGGCCCACCGATCTGCGGCTGGGCCTGTGCCGTGGGGGCACTCCTTCCTTCCGCGCCGGCCCCTGTAGGGCTCCAACATGGCTGGTGCGGAGAAGGGAACCCCCTGCGCATGCACGAGATCACGCCGGCCCTTCGGCGCATGCGCGAACTCGCGCAGTACCCCTCCGCTGTCCACCTAGACCCCGGAAGTGCGGGGAATTCTGCACTTTCGGGGGCTGTTGACAACGGAGTGGTTGGCGCCAGCTCTCCCGCTGGCATGGGGACATGGTCCTCAGAAGGGAGAATCCCGCTGCAGATGTCTCGGTGGGAGAGCATTTCGGTGACAGTGACCACAACTCCTTGACCTTTACCATAGTCTTGGAGAGGGATAGGACCAGACAGTATAGGAAGGTATTTAATTGGGGGAGGGGAAATTATACTGCTATTAGATAGGAGCTGAGGAGCGTAAATGGGGAACAGATGTTCTACAGGAAAGCACAACAGTAACCTGGGGGTTGTTTCAGCAGCACTTGCTGTGAGTGCTGAATAGTTTTGACACTCTGAGACAAGGAAGGAATGGTGGACAAGAGAGTTGGAGCTTCTAGTCAAGAGGAAGAAGGAAGCTTACTTAAGGTTGAGGAGACAAGGATCTGGCGCGGCTCTTGAGGGTTACAAGGTAGCCAGGAAGGAATTCAAAAATGGACTTAGGAGAGCTAGAAGGGGCATGAAAAAGCCTCGGCGGAAAGGATTAGGGAAAACTCCAAGGCGTTCTACATTTATGTGAGAAATGAGAGGATGATCAGAATGAGAGTAGGGCCGATCTGGCATAGTGGAGGGAACTTGTGCCTAGAGCCTGAGGAGGTAGGGGTGGCCCTAAATGAATATTTTGCTTCAGTATTCACTAGAGAGAGGGACATTGTTGCTCGTGAGGACAGCGTGAACCAGGTTAATAGACTTGAACAGGTTGATATTAAGAAGTACGATGTGCTGGGAATTTTGAAAAACATCAGGGTAGATAAGTGCCCTGAGCCAGGCGGGATATACCCAAGGTTACTACAGGATGCGAGGAGAAGATTTCTGCGACGATGGTGATGATCTTTGCGTCCTCACTCTCCACTGGAGTAGTACCGGATGATTGGAGGGAGACGAATGTTCCCCTGTTCAAGAAAGGGAATAGGGAAATCCCTGGGAATTACAGACCAGTCAGTCTTACGTCTGTGGAGAGCAAAATACTGGAAAGGATCCTGAGAGATACGATTTATGATTATTCAGAAAAACATAGTTTTGACTAAAGATAGTTAGCATGACTTTGTGAGGGGCAGGTCATGCCTCACAAGCCTCAATGAATTCTTTGGGGATGTGACGGGACACATTGATGAAGGTCGGGCAGTGGATGTGGTCTATACGCATTTCAATAAGGCATTTGATAAGGTTCCCCATGGTAGACTCATTCAGAAAGTTAGGGGCATGGGATACAGGGAAGTTTGGCTGTCTGGATACAGAATTAACTGACCGAAAGAAGACAGCGAGTGGTAGTGGATGGAAAGTATTCCGCCTGGAGGTCGGTGACCAGTGGTGTCCCACAGGGATCTGTTCTGGGACCTTTGCTCTTTGTGGTTTTTATAAATGACTTGGATGAGGAAGTGGAAGGGTGGGTTAGTAAGTTTGCCGATGACACAAAGGTTGGTGGAGTTGTAGATAGTGTCGAGGGATGTTGCAGGTTACAACAGGACATTGACAGGATGCAGAGCTGGGCTGAGACATGGCAGATGGAGTTCAACCTAGATAAATGTGAAGTGATTCATTTTGGAAGGTCAAATGTGAATGTCGAATACAGGGTTGAAGGCAGGATTCTTGGAAGTGTGGAGGATCTTGGAATCCACCAACATGGATCTCTCAAAGTTGCCACCCAGGTTGATAGGGTTGTTAAGAAGGAGTATGGTGTGTTGGCTTTCATTAATAAGATAAAGATGCATGGCATTAAGGGGAAAGTAGTAGCATGGATAGAGGATTGGTTAATTAATAGAAAGCAAAGAGTGGGGATTAATGGGTGTTTCTCTGGTTGGCAATCAGTAGCTAGTGATGTCTCTCAGGGATCAGTGTTGGGCCCACAACTGTTCACAATTTACATAGATGATTTGGAGTTGGGGACCAAGGGCAATGTGTCCAAGTTTGCAGACGACACTAAGATAAGTGGTAAAGCAGAAAGTGCAGAGGATACTCGAAGTCTGCAGAGGATTTGGATAGGCTAAGTGAATGGGCTAGAGTCTGGCAGATGGAATACAATGTTGACAAATGTGAGGTTATCCATTTTGGTAGGAATAACAGCAAAAGGGATTATTATTTAAATGATAAAATATTAAAACATGCTGCTGTGCAGAGAGACTTGGGTGTGCTAGTGCATGAGTCGCAAAAAGTTGGTTTACAGGTGCAACAGGTGATTAAGAAGGCAAATGGAATTTTGTCCTTCATTGCTAAAGGGATGGAGTTTAAGACTAGGGAGGTTCTGCTGCAATTGTATAAGGTGTTAGTGAGGCCACACCTGGAGTATTGTGTTCAGTTTTGGTCTCCTTACTTGAGAAAGGACGTACTGGCACTGGAGGGTGTGCAGAGGAGATTCACTAGGTCAATCCCAGAGCTGAAGGGGTTGGATTACGAGGAGAGGTTGAGTAGACTGGGACTGTACTCGTTGGAATTTAGAAGGATGAGGGGGGATCTCATAGAAACATATAAGATTATGAAGGGAATAGATAGGATAGATGCGGGCAGGTTGTTTCCACTGGCGGGTGAAAGCAGAGGGAGGCATAGCCTCAAAATAAGGGGAAGTAGATTTAGGACTGAGTTTAGGAGGAACTTTTTCACCCAAAGGGTTGTGAATCTATGGAATTCCTTGCCCAGTGAAGCAGTAGAGGCTCCTTCATTAAATGTTTTTAAGATAAAGATAGATAGTTTTTTGAAGAATAAAGGAATTAAGGTGTTCGGGCCGGAAAGTGGAGGTGAGTCCACAAAAGATCAGCCATGATCTCATTGAATGGTGGAGCAGGCTCGAGGGGCCAGATGGCCTACTCCTGCTCCTAGTTCTTATGTTCTTATGTTTAAGAGCCGCGAGGTTTTGCTGCAGCTTTATAAAACCCTGGTTAGACCACACTCGGAATATTGTGTCCAGTTCTGGTCGCCTCATTATAGGAAGGATGAGGATGCTTTGGAGAAGGTGCAAAGGAGATTTACCAGGATGCTGCCTGGACTGGAGGGCATGAAGAAAGGTTGAGGGAGCTCGGTCTTTTCTCACTGGAGTGAAGAAGGAAGAGAGGTGACTTGATAGAGGTGTACAAGGTGATGAGAGGCATGGATACAGTGGGTAGTCAGAGACTTTTCACCAGGGTGGAAATGGCTGTCATGAGGGGACAGAATTTTAAGGTGATTGGAGGAAGGTATAGGGGAGATGTCAGAGGTTGGTTCTTTACACAGAGAGTGGTGGGTGCGTGGAATGCACTTCCAGCAGAGGTGGTGGAGTCAGAGTCATTCGGGCCATTTATGCGACTCATGGACAGCAGTAAATTGAAGGGGTGTAGGTTAGATTAATCTTAGATTAAGATAAATGGTCAGCACAACATCGTGGGCCGAAGGGCCTGTACTGCGCTGTATTGTTCTATGTTTTATGTTCTATAAGAGAGCCACATGCCTGGAAGCCAGAGTGCAGTCCAGAGAGAGACAGTGAAAAAAAAAAGCACTGCTTTAAAACTCACCTGCGCCCTACATCTTCAGGCAGGCAATGCAGCAGCTGTAAATTCCTAGAAAATGAAAACCACAGGCGCAATCGTCTGGCCACGCTGCACCGGAAAAGCAACTCGCTGTGGCACAGCGTGGTTGTTGAAAGCCAGGAGACCCCGCTCACAGGATCTACCAGGCTCGCAATGTTTCGTGAGATTCAACACAATCTCGTGAGACATTGCGATGTGAATCCCATCCCACTCTAATGTGCAGATTCCCGAGGTATCTGAGAGGTATCCCACAAATGGGGATCAGACGGAACAGCACTTGTGGGTGTCTCCAAGGGGATCAGAGGCCCCCAGTTGCATGCCCTTTGGCAGGGTGGTGCCCTGGTACTGCTGGTGCATCTGGGTAACCTGGCAGTGCCAGCCTAGCACCATGGCACTGCCAACCCAGCACCCTGGCAGTGCCATCTGGGTGCCATCCTGGCACTGCCAAGGTTCCCAGGTGACACTGCAAGCTTGCATGGGTACTGACACAGTGGCAAGCTGCATTTTTGCATGGCATGATCAGGCTGGGATTGCCCAGTGTAGGTGTTGGAGGGGGGTGCGGGTGAGTCAGGGGACCATCCCATTTGCATTCGGGCTGCGGGGGAGGCCCTGTTTCTTTCAGGGACCTCGGAGATCGGCATATTTAAATGGCATCCTAATCTCTCGGTACAATGGGGAGTTCCAGCGAGCAGAACTCCCCACTGTAAAAAACGGCTGCAAGTCGCGTTGATTAGCCATGTGTTTCTCGGCATGTGCTGGGCTACATGCGGCTAAACCCGCTCGCTGGGGGGCTTTGTTCCCTTTTGGGAGAATCGCGCCCCTGATCGCTAGTGTTTAAACCCCCTCAGATTTCTATTCCACAAGGCTTTCATTCACATCCATGGAAAATTGCTTGCACTAGGCTGTGGTTGATGGCTTGCACTCAGCCAGCTATCTCTATTGTTAAATTTCATTTCCCTTCATGCTTGAATGGATCTAAAGTAACCTTTTGTGTAACTAACTGCAATGTTTATAAACATCTAGCTACGATTGACAGCTCTTGACCACATCAAAAGCAGTTAAGTGCTTTCTGCAGAGGAAAAGAGGAAGTGAGAGGTATAAATTAAAATTTATGTGCTTTAACAAAACAAAGGAAACTTGACAGCTAAGATTTTATCCAAGACCACTGTACAAATCCTTGTAAAACTATAAATTCTTGTGCTTCCACTCCCTACCACTCCAACATGATGCAATCCCTATGGTTTAATCAGTGGGAGAGACAATCTGCTCGGATCCCTGCTCATAATTGATGTCCTCTGGGTTTTGAAACCCTTTAGAGACCCCTCAAAGACTCCTCCGCCTGCATCTGTGCTAGGCAGATTCAGCCACAGGACAGGAGGTAGCATCTTGAGTACTGAATGTGCTGTGGACAATGTGAGTGAAGTGAGAGTGTTTTGAGTGACGTCCCCACTTTGACCCTCACTTTTACCATCATCCTTCTCATGGGTCAACTGCAGATCCCTAAAAGCATTCTGCTGGAGAGTCATTGAATGCAAGTCATAGACCCACTGTAGGCCAGGACTAAGGTATCTGACATCCTATTTAAGGTGGGAGACATGGGCCTGGATTCTCCGATCCCACGCCGGGTCGGAGAATCCCCGGGGAGGTGCGAAAATCACGCCACACCGCCCTGACGCCTGCTCGCCGATGTGCGGGTGCCCACTGGATTGCCGCCGCGCTGGTCGGGGGCCATTGAAAGTGACCCCCCCCCGGCGATTCTCCGGGCCTCGACGGGCCAAGTGCCCGCCGAGTCCCGCCGGCATGGGTTACGTATGGTCTCACACGGCAGGACCACGGAGTTCTGGCTGCGGGGGCTGTCCTGGTGGGGGATGGGGGGATGCGACCCTGGGGGGCCTCCACGGTGGCCTGGCCCGTGATCGGGCCAACCGATCGGTGGGCGGGCTGGTTCCGTGGGGGCCTATGTTCCTCCGCGCCGGGGCCCTGTAGGGCTCCGCCATATTGCCCGGGTGCCGGCGTGGAGACGGGAACCCATGCGCATGCACGGCCGCGTGCTGGCCGTGGCGCGCAAGCGCAAACTCGCGCCAGCTGTGGCGCGCCGGTTTTTGGACACCGGAGTTGCGGAGACCACTCCGGCGCCGTACTAGCCCCTTAGGAAGGGGTGGATAGCGGCCAGGCGACTTGGCCGCAGGACTGGAGAATCCTGCCCTTGGTGACTCCCATGACTTGATTTTTAAAGCAAGAGTGGAAGCCGTACCATCTTGTGCAATGCTTTTTGTACATGTAAATAACCAAGTATGCGCACTGATCTTCAACAGTAAGCGAGAGCTGCCTGCAGAGTGAAAGTGGAAAAGCAACCATAATGCTGCCTGCTGCTGATTTGCTGCTGAGAGCATGAAATTCCACAGAGGGCCAGCATATTTAACTCACAGGAAATTGGTCATTATGGGCAAAAATGTATACAATGCACTCAACCCAGCACAAGATTCCCCCCCCCCCCCCCCCCCCCGCCCCCCATCACAGACTTTTCATCTAATACAATCAAACTTTCAAGTCACCCGCTGTGACCTGTACACAAACATGTACAAGCCTGTTTAAGCTTGCCGGAAATTGCAGCAGCAGCGTCCCTCAGCCATTAACAAGCTTCTAAAGGAGCTTAATGGAATGGTAATTGGGGGCAAATGGGTCCCCATTATCCTGCCACCCATGAGCACTTTACATTGTAGACAGTTCCAGAGGCATCAGGATCCAGAGGCAACCTCTGAACCACAATTTTTAAGCCATGCCGACATCGGGTCTCGATCCTGAAGTGTTGGGTACTCTGATACACAGACGAACAAACACGGTTGCGAATGGTACAACGCAGTTTTATTTCAATGAACTATTAACATATTAAACTCTGGTATTCCGCACATGGTGAACCTCTGAGTGGCTGGCAATGGGGTCAGTGCCCTGAGCCCTCTCCTGCTCGAGTGCCCAGAAAATGTCATGTTCCCTGCTTTGTACAGTGTATGCTCTTGTCCGTGATTGGCTGTCGTGTTTTGTGTGTTGATTGGTCCGTTGATCTGTCCATCATTATGTGTGTATGTATGTGCTGTGATGTTCACCTGAATATCATGACATCCCCCCTTTTTTACTGGATTATGTTCCTACGTGTTCATAAATAGAGATGTGTACTGAGTGTAGCTAAATGTGTGTGTGTGCAATATTTACAGCATGAACATGGGGCTTAACTATATACAAGGGGCGATGTTGGGTGTGACATAACAACGAGGTTGTACCATAACAAAGAACGGGGAAATGTTGAAAGATAAAACGAATTCCTGTAACGATAAGAACATAAACATATTAGATGGCTTTTGTTTTTTGACTTCCCATGTCGGTGCAACATCGTGGGCCGAAGGGCCTGTACTGCGCTGTATCGTTCTATGTTCTATGTTCTATATTAACAAAGTGGTTGCATGAGTCCAATGTATAAACAATCTCATAAGTCCAGTCTAGTAGGTGGGCGACGAATTCGGATCGACCGCCTCAAGGGTAGGTCTGGAACCACCGGCTGAGGAACGGGCCTGGCCACGGGCGACAACAGAAGGGGCATGGTAGCAGGCAGTTCCACGAAGTCGAAATCAGGAACAACAGGAGGGCACGGTGTCGGTGTAAGGTCTCGTAGTGAGCGTGGAAGCAGGCGAAGAGCCCGGCAATTGCGCCTATGAACGGATCCATCAAGCATGCGAACCACGAACTGGCGGGGAGCCACGCGTCGGAGAACTTCGGCAGGTGCTGACCAGCCACCTCCTGGTAGGTGGATGCGGAGTTCGTCTCCAGGGGCCAGGGCGGGAAGATCAGTTGCCCGGGTGTCATATGATCTCTTCTGGCGACCGCGCTGCAGTTGCATCCTGTGCAGTACTGGAGCATGGTCGATTGTGGGCGCCAGAATGGAAGGCACAGTAGTCCTGAGGGCGCGACCCATCAACAGCTGGGCTGGTGAGAGACCAGTGACTAGTGGGGCCGAGCGATAGGCCAGCAGGGCGAGGCAGAAATCTGATTAGGCAGCAGCAGCCTTACAGAGGAGCCGCTTGACAATGTGAACGCCCTTCTCCGCCTTTCCGTTGGACTGGGGGTGCAGAGGGCTGGACGTCACGTGTGTGAAGCCATACGAGGCAGCAAACGATGACCATTCCTGGCTGGCGAAACAGGGCCCATTGTCCGACATGACCGTCATCGGAATGCCGTGGCGAGCGAAGGTGGCTTTGCATGCCCTTATGACAGCGGACGACGTCAAATCGTGCAGGCGTATGACCTCTGGGTAGTTGGAGAAGTAGTCAATGATGATGACATAGTCCCTGCCAAGCGCGTGAAAGAGGTCCACACCCACCTTCGCCCAGGGGGACGTCACCAGCTCATGGGGCAGAAGCGTTTCAGGAGGTTGCGTCGGCTGAAACCTTTGGCAGGTTGGGCAGTTGAGCACCATATTGGCAATGTCATCACTGATGCCCGGCCAGTATACCGCCTCTCGGGCCCTCCTGCACTTCTCGACCCCCAGGTGGCCTTCGTGTAGTTGGTCGAGAACCAGCTTGTGCATGCTGTGCGGAATCACAATCCGGTCCAGCTTCAGAAGGATACCATCAATGACGGCCAAGTCGTCTTGGACACTGTAGAACTGCGGGCACTGCCCTTTGAGCCACCCTCCCATCATGTGGCGCATCACACGTTGTAGAAGGGGGTCGGCCGCAGTCTCTCGGCGAATACGGGCCAGACTGAAGTCGTCAGCTGGCAGATTTGCCGATGAGAAGGCCACCTGCGCCTCGACCTGACATACGAACCCCTCCGAATCTGGCGGCGTGCTCACTGCTCTCAATAGGGCATCCGCAATGATAAGGTCCTTCTCTGGGGTGTAGACCAGTTGGAAGTCATACCTCCTGAGTTTAAGTAGGATGCGCTGGAGGCGAGGGGTCATCTCGTTCAGGTCCTTGTTTATGATGCTGACCAGGGGGCGGTGGTCAGTTTCAACAGTGAACCCAGGAAGACCATACACATAATCATGGAACTTGTCTAAACCGGTTAGCAAGCCCAGGCACTCCTTTTCGATCTGCGCGTAGCGCTGCTCTGTGGGGGTCATGGCCCGCGAGGCATAGGCGACCGGGGCCCATGACGCAGTGTCATCCCGCTGCAGGAGCACTGCCCCAATGCCGGACTGGCTGGCATCAGTCGAAATTTTGGTGGCACGAGACGTGTCAAAAAACGCCAACACCGGTGCAGTGGTGAGTTTGAGTTTGAGCTCCTCCCATTCCAGCTGGTGTGTGGGCAGCCACTGGAACTCTGTGGACTTTTTGATGAGGTGGCGCAGAGCTGTCGTGTGGGAGGCAAGGTTGGGAATGAACTTCCCCAGGAAGTTGACCATGCCGAGGAAGCGTAGTACTGCTTTCTTGTCTGCCGGCTGCGGCATGGCTGTGATGGCGCTCACCTTATCTGCATCCGGACGGACCCCTGACCGGGAAATGTGGTCCCCCAGGAATTTCAGCTCGGTTTGGCCGAAAGAACACTTGGCTCGGTTGAGGCGCAGGCCGTTTTCACGTATGTGCACAAAGACGCGCTGGAGACGATTGATGTGCTCCTGTGGTTTGGTGGACCAGATGATGACGTCGTCCACGTAGACGTGCACCCCTTCGATGCCTTCCATCATCTGCTCCATGATCCTATGAAAGACCTCGGACGCCGAGATGATGCCAAATGGCATTCTGTTCTAGCAGAACCTGCCGAAAGGGGTGTTGAAAGTGCACAGCTTTCGGCTGGACGGATCCAGTTGGATCTGCCAAGAGCCTTAAGAGGCATCCAGTTTGGTAAATATTTTCGCCTGGGCCATTTCACTTGTGATCTCTTCCCGTTTGGGTATGGGGTAATGTTCCCTCATAATATTGTTATTGAGGTCTTTCGGATCAATACAGATCCGGAGCTCGCCGGAGGGCTTCTTGACACACACCATGGAGCTGACCCACGGCGTGGACTCCGTGACCCTGGATAGGACCCCTTGGCCCTGGAGATCCTGCAGCTGCTGCTTGATGCGGTCTTTGAGTGGCGCTGGGACCCTGCGAGGTGCGTGAATGACCGGGGTGGCGTCTGGTTTGAGCCAAATTCTATAGGTGTATGGCAGTGTTCCCATGCCCTCGAATGCCTCCTGGTTGTGGGCGAGGAGCGATTGGGGCTGTGCGTTAAACCCTGCATCCGGGAAGTCAGACGTTCCGTCTGGAGAGAGAGAGTGGACTTGTTGCACGAGGTGGAGAGCCTTGCATGCCCGTGCGCCTAGCAGGGAGTCCTTCGATGAGCCGACTATCTTGAATGAGAGTGTGGCCGTGTGTGTGTTGTGTGTCACCTGGAGCTGGCAGGATCCCATAGCCGGGATAACGTTCCCGTTGTAGTCGACCATCCTGCACCGGAACGGCCGAATTGGTGGTCTGACCTTCATGGCGTAGAAGGCTGACCATGCTATGAGGTTGGCGGAGGTGCCAGTGTCCAGGCGGAAAGTTATCGGCGATCGGTTGACCGTCAGGCTGGCACACCATTCATCACCTGGATTGATCATGTTAACTCGGTTCCCATCAATGACCGCAACACGGAAGGCGTCTCGGTCATCTGTGTCACCGGTCTGGATGTCGTCTGGGCAAGATTCGTAATGGGGAGGCTGAATGGTCCGCACGTCCCTGCGAGGTTGTCAGAGTTGTGGAAGATTGACAGGTTGGGCTGCTCGACAGTAAGCAGCGTAGTGGCCCACCTTGCCACAGCGTAGGCATTGTCGGGTTCTTGCGGGACATTGCCGTTTTAAATGTGCAGCTCCACAGTTGCCGCACGTCGTGACGTCATGACGTTCGTTGCGTCACTGCGCATGCGCAGTTCGGTCTTGCGTCGGGCGCACCTGCGCATCACGTCCCTCAGTGTTGCCGTAGGTTTTGGCGCGCACAAGCGCGGGAGGCCCCGAAAAGCGCACGAAATGGCTGACGTCGTCCGGGCCGCGGGCCGGGAGGAACTCGATCGCCTGGACCCGTTCGGCCTCGTGGGGCACCTGGCTCGCCGATCCGGCCGTGTAGGACCCCCGCCGCGCCGATTCGGTCGCCTGAAATTGTACATAGCGGCTAGTCGCGTTTTCGTGCAGGACACAGGCTTCGATTGCGGAGGCTAAGGTGAGGCCTTTTATTTTTAAAAGCTGCTGTCGTAGGGTGCCCGAGGCGGCCCAGAAACGATCTGGTCCCGAATCATGGAATCTGAGGTGGTGTCGTAACCGCAGGACTGCGCGAGGATGCGGAGATGGGTAAGGAATGACTGAAAGAGCTCATCCTTACCTTGCAGGCGCTGCTGGAAGACATATCTCTCGAAGCTTTCGTTGACCTCGATGTTGAAGTGTTGGTCGAGCTTGAGAAGGACCGTCTTCTATTTGGATTTGTCCTCGCCTTCCGCGAACACCAGGGAGTTGTAGACATGGATGGCGTGCTGCCCTGCGGTGGTGAGGAGGATGGCGATCTTTCTGATGTCCGAGGCGCTCTCTCTTTCGTTGGCTTCCAGAGAGAGCTGGAAGCGCTGCTTGAACAGCTCCCAATTTACGCCGATGTTCCCAGCGTCTTGCAGCGGCTGCAGTGTGTTGACGGTGTCCATGGCGCAGGATGGCAGGTTTGTGGGTAGGTGTCAAATCACTCCTGGTATCATGAAGTGTTGGGTTCTCTGATACACAGACGAACAAACACGGTTGCGAATGGTACAACGCAGTTTTATTTCAATGAACTATTAACATATTAAACTCTGGTATTCTGCACATGGTGAACCTCTGAGTGGCTGGCAATGGGGTCTGTGCCCTGAGCCCTCTCCTGCTCAAGTGCCCAGAAGTGTCGTGTTCCCTGCTTTGTACTGTGTATGCTCTTGTCCGTGATTGGCTGTCGTGTTTTGTGTGTTGATTGGTCCGTTGATCTGTCCATCATTATGTGTGTATGTATGTGCTGTGATGTTCACCTGAATATCATGACAGATCCCACTTGTGATTAAAACTCCAGCCCCTGGAACACACAATGATGGTCAAAGCAATGTATGGACGCATTTCATTGGCGACTCTCTCTATGAAAGAAGACATCATTACAATGCTCTATAATATCAACTCACTCTCGTTTGAATGGGACTCCTGCATTCTCTCATAATCGCATGCAGGGTGTGTTGTGTGAAAGACCCATCAGAGTATCTCACATTTTCTGCTGATGCGGTGGTCGTGGGTATGTCCTCGTTTCTCTACATAGGAGGTTTTTGACCCTCATATATCTGAGTCCGTTCCCCCCTGTCAGCTGGAACTTCTCTGTTACTTTCTCGAGTGTTGTCAATCAGTTTTCAGTGTAGAAGTCCCTAACTGTCAATGTTCCCCCGTCCTGTCTCTACCTATTGAAGGTGACATCGATTGTTGAAATGAAAATGAAAATCGCTTATTGTCACAAGTAGGCTTCAAATGAAGTTACTGTGAAAAGCCCCTAGTCGCCACATTCCGGCGCCTATTCGGGGAGGCTGGTACGGGAATTGAACCCTGCTGGTGGCCTGCCTTGGTCTGCTTTAAAAGCGAGCGATTTAGCCCTGTGCTAAACCAGCCCCTGTTGCGGGCGTGAACCTGTGGTTATTGCAGATGGGGGCCTTAATGGACATTTTGGTTAATGCGAAGTGCTATCGCAGTTGGTTCCACACTGAAGTGTTGCTATTGCAGGTTTGGGAATGCTAGTCCATGGCTCTCGTTCACCTTTCTGGGGATCCTTGAGGTTTTTCCCCTCCCACAGTTTTTCGAATGAGTTGAAGAACGCATTGGGGATGTAGATCGGAATGGATCTGAATAAGAAGCGAAACATGGGCAGTGTCTTCACTTGATCATCTGCACCCTCCTTGCCAGGGAGACTGGGAGTGTGTCCCATCTCTGCGGGTCCTTTTTTACTTCTCCACCTGGTCAGACTGGTCAGGTCCCATTTGTGAATCCGTGTCCAGTTGTGGGCAATTTGGATCTTCAGGTAGCAGAATGTGTTTTGGGCCTGTTTAAATGGTGTTCTCTCCAACTCTGCCCCTCAGCCTTGCGAGTTCACAGAGAAGACCTCACTTTTGCCCAGGTTGAGTTTGTAGCCTGAGAAGGCTCCAAACTCTCTTAAGGGCACCATGATTCCCCCCATGCTGCTTTGTGAGTCCGAGATGTAGAGGAGCAGGTCATCCGCATAGAGTGAGACTCTGTGCTCTCTGTCTCCTCTCCGGATCCCCTTTCAATTCTTTGCTGCCCTGAGCGCAATTGCCAGTGGTTCGATCACTCGGGCGAACATCAGCTGGGACAACGGGCATCCCTGCCTTGTGCCTCTGTGCAGTTGGAAGTACTTAGAGCTGGTGGTATTTGTCTGTACGCCCGCTGTGGGAGCGTTGTACAGGAGCTTCACCCAGGAGGTGAATCCTGCTCCAAGCCCGAACCGCTCCAGTACCTCTATGAGGTACTTCCATTCGACTCTGTCAAAGGCATTTTTCTGCATCCAGGGAGATTATCACCTCAGGTGTCCTCTCCCCGGATGGGGTCATTATCACGTTCAGCAGGAGCTTGATGTTTGATGTTAACTGTCTACCCTTGACAAAGCCCATTTGGTCTTCTATTATCACCTCTGGTACGCAATCCTCCAGTCTCCTGGCTAGGGTCTTGGCCAGTATTTTTGCATCCACGTTTAGCAGTGAAATGAGTCTGTAGGACCCGTATTCTGTTGGGTCTTTGTCTTTTTTGGGTATCAGCGAGATTGAGGCTGCCGCTCGTGTAGGCGGCAGGGTGCACCTCGCCAGCGAATCTGTGAACATCTTCCGCAAGTACAGGGCCAGTGCTGCTGCGAATGTTTTGTAGAAGTCCACCGGGAATCTGTCTGGTCCCAGCACTTTCTCCACCTGCATGGAGTTGATATTTTTCATGACTTCTCCAGTTCTAACAGTGCTTCCAGCACCCGTTTTCTGTCCTCCCCACGATTGGCATGTCCAGTCCATCGAGGAACTGTTTCATCCTCAAGTCCCCTGCTGGGGGCTCGGAGGTGTATACAGTGCCCAGTACTAGTTTTCCTTTGCTGTCCCGAATCTGGATTATTTCCCTTGTGGCTGGCTTTGTCTCCATGCTCGTACATGGTACCCCGTGCCTGGCGGAGTTGGTGCACTGCTTTCCTCATGGGAAGCAGATCAAAGTCCATTTTTAGCTTTTTGCTCTCCGCCAGGAGCTCTACGGTCTGGGCCTCAGAGTATCCACCGGTCTACCTCCAGCATGGAGTCGACTAGCTATCGCTTAGCTGCCCTCCCTTCCCTATCTCTTCGTGCTTTGTAAGCAATAATTTCACCCCTGATCACAACCTTCACCGCCTCCCAGAACATGGAAGGTTCCCCATTGGACCTCCCTATTCTGGTTTTGAGTAATGTACTCATTTATGGCCTGTGATATTTTCTCGTAGAAAGCCTTATCGGCCAGAAGGGCCATGCCCAACCTCCATGGGGTGTGTGGGCCTGACCCGCCTTTAATCTCACATCCATATAGTGTGGAGCATGCGGAGATTACGTTCGCGGAGTATTCCGTTCTTACTAGCCCTGGAAGCACCAATTTCCCCACTACAAAGAAGTCGATCCATGTATATACGCTGGGTACCTGGGGAAAGAAGGTAAACACCTCCCCTGGGTGGGTGAACCGCCATGGGTCCACGGCTGTCATCTACTCCATGAATATGCTGAGCTCTTTCATCATGTTGGAGGTCTTTTCCGTTTTGGGATTCGGCCTGTCTGCCCATGGATCCTGTACACAGTTAAAGTCCCCCCCCCCCCCCGCCCCTCGCCATGATCAGTTGTGCATATCTATGTCGGGGATTTCCGCCATGGTCTTCTTTGTAAATTCCGTGTCATCCCAGTTGGGAGTGTACACGTTGACCAGGACTACCAGTGTCCCATCTAGGACCACACTGAGCATGATGTGCCATTCCCCTGGGTCCATAACCATCCTCGTCGCAGTAAACATTGTTCTCTTATTTAACAGTATTCCAACCCCCTGGCCATCGTCCTGCAGCAGGAATGGTAGGTTTGTCCCACCCAGACATTCCTTACCCACAGTCAATCCTTCTCCCTCAGGTGTGTCTCTTGAAGGGAGGCCATGCCAACTTTCATACTTTTCAGGTGGGCCAAGACTCTAGATCTTTCCACTGGGCTGTTAAGTCCCCTGACTTTCCAGGTGACTATTCTGATTCGGGGTTTTGTGGCCCTCCCCCCCCCCCCCACCCCCCTCCACCCCCCCCCCCCCCCCCCCCCACCCCCACCCTTGCGGGATCAACCATACTTACCTGGTGGACGCACCCCTGCACTCCGGGGTTTCCCTTTGTTTGGGGGCCATCCAAGATGCCACGGGCACTGAGCTCCCCATGAGGTCGGGCCTCTGCGCTCCAGAGTTTCCCATTACGCCATGCGGGAGAGTCCCTGCACTCCGAGGTTTCACTTTGTCCAGGGACCCTCCAAAGTGGCTGCTTGCAGTGCCTTTGTGTTCCACGTCACCACGTGTGGCCTGTTGCAGCCAGCCTAATGCCCTTGATATTTTTGTTCCTATGTTCCCCCTGTGGTACTTTCTCCCCCACACCCTCCGTCCTCCTCCCCACCTCCCTGTTGTTGACCCCCACCCCCGTTTCCTTCCCTCTGTTTCTTCCCCTAGTCGTCCCTCTGTTGCTGATGCGTACCGCCCCCCTTTGCCAGGCACTCTCTCCCTTGTGGGTGATGCGCCGCGGCCTCTCTTTCCTTAGCGTTTCGGGGTGCTAGCTTCCCTGCTAGTGTGGTGGCCCCCGTCGTCTGTTCTCTGTGCTCCCTACTTGCCGTTCTCCTCACCCTTTCCTGGGCTCTGCTGCCCACTCTCTTTCTTTCCTCTATTGCACCTCCTGGCACCAAAAGGAGGCAGCGCAGTCCCGCGCAAAGTGTTCATCGAGTCGGTTAACATGTAGCAAATAAAGGGCAGCACGGTGGCGCAGTGCACTGCTGCCTCACGGCGCCGAGGTCCCAGGTTCGATCCCGGCTCTGGGTCACTGTCCGAGTGGAGTTTGCACATTCTCCTCGTGTTTGCATGGGTTTCATCCCAAAAAGATGTGCAGGGTAGGGGGATTGGCCACACTAAATTGCCCCTTAATTGGAAAAAATGAATTAGGTACTCTAAATTTATAAAAAAAACATTTAGCAAATAAATAAATAAAGTCTATTCAGATGACCTTTTCACTGCCGCCCCTGCTGCCATTTCTACAGCCCATTTTTAAGGACACACTTGTCCGTGTCCGCAGGGGCCGTGAAGAAGTGCTCCCTGCCTTGGAATGTGACCCAGAGTTTGGCTGCTTTTGCCCTGTTGAGCTCTGCCCAGTGCTTGGCCAGATGCCCCAACGTCCTGGTAGATCCTGCTCTGTTGATCTTCCCAGTTACAACTGTTTGTTTGCCTTGCCCAGTGCAGGATTCTTACCCGATCTTGGTGCCGGTGCATTTTAGTGATTATCGGCCTCAGTCGTTCCCCGGCTTTGGGTTTTAGACGAAGCGTCCGGTGGGCTCTGTCTATTTCTGGGGGTTTGGGGAAGCTATCCCTTGCCACCAGATTGCTCAGCATTTGGGCCATGTAGTCTATGGGGTTCCTACCTTTGATGCCCTCTGGGCAGGCCCACAATCCGTAAGTTTTGGTGCCTCGATCAGTTTTCCTGATCCTCAATCTTTCTTTTCAGACTCCCCTTTGTAAACTCCGTGTTTCCAGGGTGGCGCAGTGGTTAGTACTGTTGGCTCCGGCGCTGAGGACCCGGGTAGTGCATAGATAGAGAAGAGTGGGTGCATTAGCAGACAAAGTGGGTGATGTGCTGGTGTAGTATTGACAAGGCAGAGTGAGCTTGGGCTGATGCAGGTAAATGTGCAACTGTACTCATGCTCCCTGGATCTACCCAGATCACACCGCATCGCGAGATCTAACACGATCTTGCGAGACGTCGCGGTGTGAATCCCACTCATTGTGGGTGGGATCATATTTTGGCAAAACTGCATATTTCTCACTTTACTATGCAGGTTCCCGAGGCACCCGAGGTTTTGGGACCTATCCCCTTTGCCTGTAAGCGCCGTTCAGCGCTGGTCTCCACAAACAGGGACCAGACGGAACAGCACTTTTGGGCGGTCTCCCAGGGGTTCGGAGGTCCCCAGATACATGTCTTTAGGCAGGGTGGTACCCTGGCACTACTGGCCTGGCATTGCCAAGGTGCCCAGGTGGCATTACCAGCTGGCAGGGGCACTGACAGGGTACCAGGTTGGCACTGCCAAGGTGCCAAGCTGATATTTTCCTCGTTTCGGCGAACGGCTGGGGGTGCCCTGTGCAGGTGTTGTGGAAGGGAGGGAGGACAGTGAGTTGGAGCTGGGGGGTGCGGGGGGGGGGTCCGAAAAACGGGCCGATGTGTGGCCTTGGTCACGTGTTCCCTGCTGAGGCCCCCTGTCTAGCCCGAGTGGAGTTTAATAGCATTGTATTTCTCGATGCTGTGCCAGGAAACACACGGCTAAATGTGATCGCTATGGGACTTTGTTCCCATTTAGCTAAATCGAGCCCATGCTTGTGTGGTAAACCACTGTGTTCTGATATTAGAGGTTGCTGCTTCATCTGCAG
Organism: Scyliorhinus torazame; assembly: GCF_047496885.1. Taxonomy (NCBI): domain Eukaryota; kingdom Metazoa; phylum Chordata; class Chondrichthyes; order Carcharhiniformes; family Scyliorhinidae; genus Scyliorhinus; species Scyliorhinus torazame. The sequence goes on from NC_092716.1 coordinate 184,532,208, forward strand.
AAAGTGCACCCAACTGCAGCTCCTCACAGACCGCATGGTTCGGTTGGAGCAGCAATTGGATGCACTTAGGAGCATGCAGGTGGCGGAAAGCGTCATAGATCGCAGTTATGTAAGTGTGGTCACACCCAAGGTGCAGGCAGAGAAATGGGTGACCACCAGAAAGGGCAGGCAGTCAGTGCAGGAATCCCCTGTGGTTGTCCCCCTCTCGAACAGATATACCCCTTTGGATACTGTCGGGGGGGATAGCCTATCAGGGGAAAACAGCAGCAGCCAGAGCAGTGGCACCACGGCTGGCTCTGATGTTCAGAAGGGAGGGTCAAAGCGCAGAAGAGTAATAGTTATAGGGGACTCTATAGTCAGGGGCACAGATAGGCGCTTCTGTGGACGTGAAAGAGACTCCAGGATGGTATGTTGCCTCCCTGGTGCCAGGGTCCAGGATGTCTCCGAACGGGTAGAGGGAATCCTGAAGGGGGAGGGCAAACAGGCAGAGGTCGTTGTACATATTGGTACTAACGACATAGGCAGGAAGGGGCATGAGGTCCTGCAGCAGGAGTTCAGGGAGCTAGGCAGAAAGTTAAAAGACAGGACCTCGAGGGTTGTAATCTCGGGATTACTCCCTGTGCCACGTGCCAGTGAGGCTAGAAATAGGAAGATAGAGCAGACAAACACGTGGCTAAACAGCTGGTGTAGGAGGGAGGGTTTCTGTTATCTGGACCACTGGGAGCTCTTCCGGGGCAGGTGTGACCTGTATAAGATGGACGGGTTGCATCTAAACCGGAGAGGCATAAATATCCTGGCCGCGAGATTTGCTAGTGTCACACGGGAGGGTTTAAACTAGTATGGCAGGGGGGTGGGCACGGGAGCAATAGGTCAGAAGGTGAGAGCATTGAGGGAGAACTAGGGAATAGGGACAGTGTGGCTCTGAGGCAGAGCAGACGGGGAGAAGTTGCTGAACACAGCGGGTCTGGTGGCCTGAAGTGCATATGTTTTAATGCAAGGAGCATTACGGGTAAGGCAGATGAACTTAGAGCTTGGATTACTACTTGGAACTATGATGTTGTTGCCATTACAGAGACCTGGTTGAGGGAAGGGCAGGATTGGCAGCTAAACGTTCCAGGATTTAGATGTTTCAGGTGGGATAGAGGGGGATGTAAAAGGGGAGGCGGAGTTGCGCTACTTGTTCAGGAGAGTATCACAGCTATACAGCGAGAGGACACCTCAGAGGGCAGTGAGGCTATATGGGTAGAGATCAGGAATAAGAAGGGTGCAGTCACAATGTTGGGGGTATACTACAGGCCTCCCAACAGCCAGCGGGAGATAGAGGAGCAGATAGGTAGACAGATTTTGGAAAAGAGTAAAAACAACAGGGTTGTGGTGATGGGAGACTTCAACTTCCCCAATATTGACTGGGACTCACTTAGTGCCAGGGGCTTAGACGGGGCAGAGTTTGTAAGGAGCATCCAGGAGGGCTTCTTAAAACAATATGTAAACAGTCCAACTAGGGAAGGGGCGGTACTGGACCTGGTATTGGGGAATGAGCCCGGCCAGGTGGTAGATGTTTCAGTAGGGGAGCATTTCGGTAACAGTGACCACAATTCAGTAAGTTTTAAAGTACTGGTGGACAAGGATAAGAGTGGTCCGAGGATGAATGTGCTAAATTGGGGGAAGGCTAATTATAACAATATTAGGCGGGAACTGAAGAACATAGATTGGGGGCGGATGTTTGAGGGCAAATCAACATCTGACATGTGGGAGGCTTTCAAGTGTCAGTTGAAAGGAATACAGGACAGGCATGTTCCTGTGAGGAAGAAAGATAAATACGGCAATTTTCGGGAACCTTGGATGACGAGTGATATTGTAGGCCTCGTCAAAAAGAAAAAGGAGGCATTTGTCAGGGCTAAAAGGCTGGGAACAGACGAAGCCTGTGTGGCATATAAGGAAAGTAGGAAGGAACTTAAGCAAGGAGTCAGGAGGGCTAGAAGGGGTCATGAAAAGTCATTGGCAAATAGGGTTAAGGAAAATCCCAAGGCTTTTTACACTTACATAAAAAGCAAGAGGGTAGCCAGGGAAAGGGTTGGCCCACTGAAGGATAGGCAAGGGAATCTATGTGTGGAGCCAGAGGAAATGGGCGAGGTACTAAATGAATACTTTGCATCAGTATTCACCAAAGAGAAGGAATTGGTAGATGTTGAGTCTGGAGAAGGGGGTGTAGATAGCCTGGGTCACATTGTGATCCAAAAAGACGAGGTGTTGGGTGTCTTAAAAAATATTAAGGTAGATAAGTCCCCAGGGCCAGATGGGATCTACCCCAGAATACTGAAGGAGGCTGGAGAGGAAATTGCTGAGGCCTTGACAGAAATCTTTGGATCCTCGCTGTCTTCAGGGGATGTCCCGGAGGACTGGAGAATAGCCAATGTTGTTCCTCTGTTTAAGAAGGGTGGCAGGGATAATCCCGGGAACTACAGGCCGGTGAGCCTTACTTCAGTGGTAGGGAAATTACTGGAGAGAATTCTTCGAGACAGGATCTACTCCCATTTGGAAGCAAATGGACGTATTAGTGAGAGGCAGCACGGTTTTGTGAAGGGGAGGTCGTGTCTCACTAACTTGATAGAGTTTTTCGAGGTCACTAAGATGATTGATGCAGGTAGGGCAGTAGATGTTGTCTATATGGACTTCAGTAAGGCCTTTGACAAGGTCCCTCATGGTAGACTAGTACAAAAGGTGAAGTCACACGGGATCAGGGGTGAACTGGCAAGGTGGATACAGAACTGGCTAGGCCATAGAAGGCAGAGGGTAGCAATGGAGGGATGCTTTTCTAATTGGAGGGCTGTGACCAGTGGTGTTCCACAGGGATCAGTGCTGGGACCTTTGCTCTTTGTAGTATATATAAATGATTTGGAGGAAAATGTAACTGGTCTGATTAGTAAGTTTGCAGACGACACAAAGGTTGGTGGAATTGCGGATAGCGATGAGGACTGTCTGAGGATACAGCAGGATTTAGATTGTCTGGAGACTTGGGCGGAGAGATGGCAGATGGAGTTTAACCTGGACAAATGTGAGGTAATGCATTTTGGAAGGGCTAATGCAGGTAGGGAATATACAGTGAATGGTAGAACCCTCAAGAGTATTGAAAGTCAAAGAGATCTAGGAGTACAAGTCCACAGATCACTGAAAGGGGCTACACAGGTGGAGAAGGTAGTCAAGAAGGCATACGGCATGCTTGCCTTCATTGGCCGGGGCATTGAGTATAAGAATTGGCAAGTCATGTTGCAGCTGTATAGAACCTTAGTTAGGCCACACTTGGAGTATAGTGTTCAATTCTGGTCGCCACACTACCAGAAGGATGTGGAGGCTTTAGAGAGGGTGCAGAAGAGATTTACCAGAATGTTGCCTGGTATGGAGGGCATAAGCTATGAGGAGCGATTGAATAAACTCGGTTTGTTCTCACTGGAACGAAGGAGGTTGAGGGGCGACCTGATAGAGGTATACAAAATTATGAGGGGCATAGACAGAGTGGATAGTCAGAGGCTTTTCCCCAGGGTAGAGGGGTCAATTACTAGGGGGCATAGGTTTAAGGTGAGAGGGGCAAAGTTTAGAGTAGATGTACGAGGCAAGTTTTTTACGCAGAGGGTAGTGGGTGCCTGGAACTCACTACCGGAGGAGGTAGTGGAGGCAGGGACGATAGGGACATTTAAGGGGCATCTTGACAAATATATGAATAGGATGGGAATAGAAGGATACGGACCCAGGAAGTGTAGAAGATTGTAGTTTAGTCGGGCAGTATGGTCGGCACGGGCTTGGAGGGCCGAAGGGCCTGTTCCTGTGCTGTACATTTCTTTGTTCTTTGTTCTTTTGTTGTACGGTAGAACCTGCACTACAGGTTCAGCTGTGGCCCCTGCATACTAGCTCCACCCAGGAGCCGGGGTATAAACATGTGTGGCCTCCAGCTCGCAGGCATTTCGCCAGGTGCTGTGGGAGGCCACACATCTGATACTAATAAAGCCTCAGTTTGGATTCAACTTTGTCTCCAGTCAAATTGATCGTGCCTCAATTTATTAGTATCAGATTCAGAAGATGGACCTCCGGATTAAACCAGATCGCCTGCAGCTGGATCCACACTCAAGCGACGCCAGAAAGGACTTCCAACGCTGACTACCTTGTTTTGAAGCGTATATCAACACGGCGCCGACCCCTGTTCCAGAGGCTCAGAAGATCCAGATCTTGTACTCCAGACTCAGCTCCAAAGTCTTCCCGCTGATCCAGGATGCGCCCAATTACGCTGATGCCATGACTCGCCTCAGAGAAAATTATGAGCAGAAGACGAACACGCTCTTCGCTAGACACGCGCTCGCAACTCGTGCTCAACTACCTGGTGAATCAATCGAGGATTTCTGGAGGGCCCTGATCCCACTAGTTTGGGGCTGTGACTGCCAGGACGTTACAGCTAAGGAGCAGTCAGATCTCCTGATGAGGGACGCTTTTGTAACTTGGATTGGGTCCGATGTTATCAGGCAGCGGCTCCTAGGAGGGGCCATGCGCGACCTCGCAGAGACTAAAACACTAGCGCTCTCCATGACGGTCGCCCTGCGCAATGTCCAGTCCTACGCCCCCAACCGCGCGGCCCACTCCTCCTGCTTCATGGGCCTCACACGCAGCCGCCCCAGCGGGGGTGCTACCCACTCAATACGCCTACGCTACGTGCCAGCCAGCGATTCCCGGGGGACCCCGATGCTACTTTTGCGGCCAGCAAAAACACTACCGCCAACGCTGCCCGGCCTGCGCTGCCCTTTGTAAGGCCTGCGGGAAGAAGGGCCACTTCACTTCGGTGTGCCAGTCCCGCTCAGCGGCCACGGTCGCCCCCACCCACCCCGGTCACGGACAATGGCCGCTGTCACCCTCCTCTCCTCCCCAGCCACGTGTGACCAATGGGCGCCGCCATCTTCTCCTCTGTGCAACACGTGCGTTTCATGGGCGCCACCACCTTGTTCCACCCCCGCAACGTGCGTTCCAAGGGCGCCGCCATTTTGTAATCCCCCAGGATCTCCGGGCGCCGCCACATTGTCCACCCCGCAGCACACGGACACCAACGGCGTTCCAGGACCTCAACTCAACGGCCGCCTCACTACCCGACAAACAACCACGGCTCGCCTCCATGGCACTCGACCAGTCCCGACCACATAACCTGACCAACGCATCCACCAGCGTGAAAGTCAACGGCCATGTGACCTCTTGCCTACTGGACTCTGGGACCACCGAGAGCTTTGTACCCCCAAATACAGTAAGGCGCTGCTCCCTTACGGTACACCCTACCAATCAAAAAATCACCCTGGCCTCCAGATCCCATCGCATAGCGATCCGGGGGTACTGCACGGTCACGCTCACGGTCCAAGGCGTAGAGTTCCACGGCTTTCACCTCTACGTCCTCCCTAACCTCTGTGCTGCACTTATCCTCGGCCTGGACTTCCAGTGCGACCTCCAGAGCCTGTCCCTTAAATTCGACGGACCCTTACCACCCCTCACTGTGTGTGGCCTTGCGACCCTAAAGGTCGATCCTCCTTCCCTCTTTGCCAATCGAACTTCAGATTGCAAACCCGTCGCCACCAGGAGCAGATGGTACAGCACCCAGGATAAGACCTTCATCAGGCCCGAGATCCAGCGGTTGTTTCGGGAAGGCATCAGCGAGGCCAGCAACAGCCCCTGGAGAGCTCAAGCGGTAGTGGTTAAATCTGGGGAGAAAAACCGAATGGTCGTGGACTACAGCAAGACCATCAACAGGTACACGCAGCTTGACGCGTACCCACTCCCACGCATATCTGACATGGTTAACCAGATTGCGCAGAACGGGACTTCTCAATGGTGGACCTGATATCCGCTTACCACCAGCTCCCCATCTGTAAATCGGACCGTCCATACACCGCTTTCGAGGCAGACGGCCGGCTATATCACTTCCTTAGGGTCCCCTTTGGCGTCACCAATGGAGTTTCGGTCTTGCAAAGGGTGATGGACCGAATGGTCGATCGGCACGGTTTGCGGGCCACGTGTCCGTACCTGGACAATGTGACCATCTGCGGCCATGACCAGCAGGACTCGCTAAATTTCTCCGCACTGCCGCTCTCCTCAACCTCACGCATAACAAGGAGAAGTGTGTGCTCCGCACAAACCGCTTAGCCATCCTTGGCTACGAGATCCCGACCGCATGCGCCCCCTCATGGAGCTCCCCCTCCCCCACTGCCCCAAGGCCCTCAAACGTTGCCTGGGGTTCTTCTCATACTACACGCAGTGGGTCCCAAACTATGCAGACAAGGCCCGCCCACTCATACAGTTCACTCACTTCCCCCTGACGGCCGAGGCCCAACAGACTTTCGCCCGGATCAGAGCCGATATTGCCAAAGCGGGAATGCACGCTGTAGACGAAACACTTCCCTTCCAAGTAGAAAGCGACACATCGGCCGTCGCCCTTGCTGCCACCCTCAACCAGGCAGGCAGGCCCGTGGCATTCTTTTCCCTCACCCTCCATGTCTCTGAAATTCGGCACTCGTCCCTCGAAAAAGAGGCCCAAGCTATCGTTGAGGCTGAGCGACATTGGAGGCATTACCTGACCGGCAGGCGATTTACTCTCCTCACTGACCAACGGTCGGTAGCCTTCATGTTCAACAACACACAGCGGGGCAAGATCAAAAATGATAAAATCTTGCGGTGGAGGATTGAGCTCTCCACCTATAATTCGAGATTAAGTATCACCCGGGCAAATTCAACGAGCCCCCAGACGCCCTCTCCCGAGGTACATGTGCCAGCACACAGGTAGACCGACTCCGGACCCTGCACGACAGCCTTTGTCACCCAGGGGTCACTCGGTTGTACCACTTCATTAAGGCACAAAATTTGCCCTACTCCGTCGAGGAAGTAAGGACAATCACCAGGGACTGCCAGGTCTGTGCGGAGTGCAAGCCGCACTTCTACCGGCCGGACCGCGCACGCCTGGTGAAAGCCTCCCGCCCCTTTGAACGCCTCAGTGTGGATTTCAAAGGCCCCCTCCCCTCCTCCGATCGACACACATATTTCCTCAGTGTGATCGATGAATACTCACGGTTTCCCTTCGCCATCCCATGCCCCGACATGACGTCTGCCACCGTCATTAAAGCCCTTAATTCTATCTTCACTCTGTTCGGCTTCCCCGCCTACATCCACAGTGACACGGGATCCTCATTCATGAGGGGGGTGGTCTGGTGGGGTCAATGTTGGTGGCGCGGTGGGAAGGGGGGGGGGGGGAGTGCGCATGGGTGGGGGGTGTGTTGGGGTGGAACCTGACGGTGCCAGGTCCCTGAGTGAGACAGTGTCTTGGCGGCCGTCGGGGAACTCCATGTAGGCATATTGAGGGTTGGCATGGAGCAGGTGAACCCTGTCCACCAAGGGGTTCGCCTTGTGGAGTCGAACGTGCCTACGGAGAAGGACCGGTCCTGGAGCTGCGAGCCAAGTCGGGAGCGACACCCCAGATGTGGACTTCCTGGGGAAGGTAAAAACACGTCCATTGGGTGTGTTATTAGTGGCGGTGCACAATAGTGACCGGATGGAGTGCAGAGCGTCAGAGAGGACCTCCTGCCAGCGAGAGGCTGGGAGGTTCCTGGACCGTAGGGCCAGCTGGACGGCCCTCCAAACTGTACCATTCTCCCGTTCTACTTGCCCGTTTCCCCGGGGGTTGTAGCTGGTCGTCCTGCTGGAGGCTATACCCCAGCTGAGCAGGAACTGACGCAGCTCATCGCTCATGAATGAGGATCCCCTGTCACTGTGGATGTAGGCGGGGAAACCGAACAAAGCGAAGATGGTGCTGAGGGCCTTGATGATGGTGGCAGACGTCATATCAGGGCATGGGATGGCGAAGGGGAATCTGGAGAACTCATCGACCACACTGAGAATGTACGTGTTACGGTCGGTGGAGGGGAGGGGCCCTTTGAAATCCACGCTGAGGCGTTCAAAGGGGCGGGAAGCCTTCACCAGGCACGCACGGTCCGGCCGGTAGAAGTGCGGCTTGCACTCCGCACAGACCTGGCAGTCCCTGGTGACTGTCCTTACTTCCTCGACGGAGTAGGGCAGATTGCGAGCTTTGACCAGATGGTACAATCGAGTGACCCCCGGGTGACAAAGGCTGTCGTGTAGGGCCCGGAGTTGGTCCACTTGTGCGCTGGCACATGTACCTCGGGAGAGGGCGGCTGGGGGCTCGTTGAGTTTACCAGGGCAATACAAAATCTCGTAATTATAGGTGGAGAGCTCGATTCTCCACCACAAGATTTTATCGTTTTTGATCTTGCCCCGCTGTGTGTTATTGAACATGAAGGCTATTGACCATTGGTCCGTAAGGAGAGTGAATCTCTTACCGGCCAGGTAATGCCTCCAATGCCGCACAGCTTCAACGATAGCTTGGGCCTCCTTTTCGACGGATGAGTGTTGAATTTCAGAGGCATGAAGGGTGCGGGAAAAGAATGCCACGGGTCTGCCTGCCTGGTTTAGAGTGGCGGCAAGGGCAACGTCTGAAGCATCGCTTTCTACTTGGAAAGGCAGTGACTCGTCCACTGCGCGCAGCCCGGCCTTGGCGATGTCTGCTCTGATGCGGGCGAAAGCATGTTGTGCCTCGGCTGCAAGGGGGAATTGGGTGGACTGAATGAGTGGGCGGGCCTCGTCCGCATAGTTTGGGGCCCACTGGGCGTAGTAGGAAAAGAACCCCAGGCAGCGTTTGAGGGCCTTGGGGCAGTGGGGGAGGGGAAGCTCCATTAGAGGGCGCATGCGGTCGGGGTCGGGCCCGAGAAGTCCGTTTTGGACTACATAGCCGAGAATGGCTAACTGGGTCGTGCTGAACACACACTTCTCTTTGTTATAGGTCAGGTTGAGAAGAGTGGCAGTGCGGAGGAATTTATCGAGGTTGGCATCGTGGTCCTGCTGGTCATGGCCGCAGATGGTGACATTATCTAAGTACGGAAAGGTGGCCCGCAAACCGTACTGGTCGACCATTCGGTCCATCTCCCTTTGGAAGACTGAGACCCCATTTGTGAAACCGAAAAGGATCCTAAGGAAGTGGTAAAGGCGACCGTCCGCCTCGAAGGCCGTGTATGGCCGGTCCGACTTCCAGGTGGGGAGCTGGTGGGAGGCGGATTTCAGGTCAATTGTTGAGAAGACCCGGTACTGCGCAATCTGATTGACCATATCAGATATGCGTGGGAGGGGGTACGCGTCGAGCTGCGTGTACCGATTGATGGTCTGGCTGTAGTCCACGACCATCCTGTCTTTCTCCCCAGTTTAACCACTACCATTTGGGCTCTCCAGGGGCTGTTGCTGGCCTCAATAATACCCTCCTTAAGCAGCCGCTGGAGTTCGGACCTGATGAAGGTCTTGTCCTGGGTGCTGTACCGTCTGCTCCTAGTGGCAACGGGCTTGCAATCCGCAGTTAGATTGGAAAAAAGGGAGGGGGGATCAATCTTGAGGGTCGCGAGGCCGCAAACGGTAAAGGGGGGGGTAAGGGCCCGCCGAATTTGAGGGTGAGGCTCTGGAGGACTGAGTGTGTGTGAATCTATCTGTGTGAATGCTTGAGAGTGTGAGATAGTGAGTGATTCGTGCAAGTGTATGAGTGCGTGTGTGTGTTTGTGTGTGAGTCTGAGAGTTTTTGAGTGAGAGTGTGTGTGTGTATATGCATGTTTATGTGAGTGTGTATGTAAGGGTGTGAGTGTTTGCATGTTTTTGAGTGAAAAAGTGTGAGTGAGAGTGCCTGTGTGTGTGAGAAAGTCAGAATGTTTGAGTGTGTGATAATGTGAGTGTGACAGTGTGCGTGGGTTGAGTAGGAGCAGAATTAATTACTTAGTTAATTAGTTTGTATTTGCCTAGTGAAAGCAGAGGTCCAGATAGCAGGCTGCTAAACAATCTCATTCCATTGAGGCTCGTCACTCTTTCTGATGGCATCTTCCTCTTTCCTCTCCCTTCCCCCTCCCTCTCCCATGGAAACCATTGTGCTATTGCATGGTTCACGAGCAGAGTCAACTACTGCAGGAAATACCTGTCAGCGGCTGTACAGTAAACAGAGACGTTACAGTTTTCAGATGCAAACATCATCAGAACTCCTTAAAAGGGCTATAACTCTCTGCTCCCTTTACAAATACTAACTGCCCCAGATTATTATTATTATAAACGTTTCCAAGATCTCTGCTTTTTATGATAAATGCGATTCTTGATGTAACTGTATTGAGGTTTTCAGTATTGTTCGTGACCTGAAGGTCAATTGGAAGGAAATGAGATCATCACAAAGCACAGAGAACCAGATGACAAAGGGAAGGTTAACAACAATTTGTATTTATATAGCATCTTAACAGTACAAAACATTCCACGGTGCTGGAGCATTACCATACAGAACCACATCAGGAGATATTTAGGTTCATGACCAAAGGTTTGGGTAAAATTGTAGGTTTAAAGGAGAGACAGAAAGGAGGAAAGAAAGGTAGAGAGGCAGAGGGATTTAGGGAGGGAATTAATTGCAAGAGTCATGGTAACGTTGGTGTGATGAACGGTTATTGTATTACTTGTAGCCACGTAAAATGGCTGCGTTCCGATTAATCTGGCCAAAACCTGGAGCGTAGGAGGCTTAGGGGTGATCTTATAGAGGTCTATAAAATAATGAGGGGCATAGATAAGGTAGATAGTCAACATCTTTTCCCAAAGGTAGGGGAGTCTAAAACTAGAGGGCATAGGTTTAAGGTGAGAGGGGAGAGTTTCAGAAGGGCCCAGAGGGGCAATTTCTTCACTCAGAGGGTAGTGAGTGTCTGGAATGGGCTGCCAGAGGTAGTAGTAGAGGCGGGTACAATTGTGTCTTTTAAAAAGCATTTAGATAGTTACATGGGTAAGATGGGTATAGAGGGTTATGGGCCAAGTGCGGGCAACTGGGACTAGCTTAATGGTAAAAACTGGGCGGCATGGACTGGTTGGGCCGAAGGGCCTGTTTCCATGCTGTAAACTTCTATGATTCTATAACCCAGTTTAAAATGGCTAACCCGAAAGACTGCTGGGAAAAGCAGCTAAGAAGACACAAGCAGGCAGCTGCAGACAGTATTGCATATTCGGCTCTGGGAAGTTAGCCCAGATCGATACTCAGGGCTATCAACAGCCCATCAACCCAGGTATTTGCAGTTGCATTCAGGACTGTTTGCAGCCCATCTATTCAGACATCCACAGTTAAATCGGCTATCCCCGGGAACAATTGCAACGTATTAGCAATTGAATACCGGGCCAGACCTGTCGGCGCCTGCAGTGGCCGAAACAAAGACAGGTGAGCGACCACCCCCCGATCGAGGAATCGCCTCACCATTGGACACATCGACCCCAGAGATTGGGGACAGATCCAATCACTTGGGACTCAGGGTCAAGGGCCGCCCCGGGAGGCGGGAAGCCCCTGGGCCCTATAAAAGTGGGGGTCCAAGTTCAGATCTCTCTCTCTCTCCTCTTCGCCTGCTCGAGACCTTTGCAAGAACAGCAACCGGCAACAGTAAGTTTGAATCCAGCGATCGCTATCCGGTAGAGACACCTAGCCACCGACCTGTAGCAGCCTTTTGAATCCCGCGGGCCAGATCTGATTGGACAAGCCATTCGTTTCCCTGACCTGGTGGGCTCTTCCTAAGTTAAGTATTGGCCAATAGTGATAGGTTTATTATATAGAAAGTAGTATTAGGGTATTAATATTGCTTGTTGTATATAATAAATGACCGTTGTTTTAATCCTTATTAAGCGGTGTGCTGTATTATTAATCATAACCTGAACTTGAACCACGTGGCGGTATCATAAAGATACCTGGCGACTCATGAGCAAAGGTGACGTAATCAGGGCAAATAGACTAAGGTTAAAAAGAGCAACATACTGTACCTTTATCATCATGTAAGGGTTTAAGACCCCTTTAAGACTGGACATGGAACTCTGGGGGACTCCGCCTCCGGCTCCGCCCACCTGGGAGTCATATATAAGGGGCCGCCTTGCAGGCAGCACCCAGTAAGCACCCTTCTCGGCACCAGGCTAGTTCTTAGCTTATTAAAGCCTTCATTACCATTTTACTCTCTAGCGTCGTTATTGAGGGTACAACAATTTAATAAGCTAAACTACAGCAGGATGGACGCAGGCCTAAAACCAGAGAAGCTCAATCTGGAAGCACGGACACCGGAGGCAAAGGAAATTTTTTAATACTGGCTCTGATGCTTCGAGGCCTCCCTGGACTCCTCAGAGACTCCCATCCTGGGGCCACGCAAGCTGCGCCTACTCCACGCCCGGGTGAGTCACAGAATCTCCGCCACGCTCAAAAAGGCGACTACCTATGAAGAGACGGTCGAGATACTATGCAAGCAGTTTGTTAAACCCATCAACGAGGTACATGCCCGGCATCTGCTCTCTACCTGCCGGCAGCGCTCGGGGGAAACGCTAGACGAATTCGTAGAAATACTCACCGCGCTCGCCAGGGACTGTGACCAGCAGGATGTGACGGGGGAAATCCATATGAACCTGCACATCAGAGACGCTTTCGTGTCCGGCATCCGTTCGACCTACATCCGGCAGCGGCTACTCGAAAACGGGGCAAAAGACCTCCAGGACACGCTAACGCTCGCCTCCTCGCTGGACGTGGGCCAACATAATTTAGGCACGTACCCCGCGGACCCTGCGAGTCCCCGTCGGACTTCCCCAGACTCGGCCACGTTACAGGCCTGCGCCGCGCAGTGACCTGCCCAGACCGGGGGCACACCGTGCTACTTCTGTGGGCAGTGCCAGCACCCACGCCCACGCTGCCCAGCCCGCTCCGCCATCTGCAGCGACTGCGGGAAGAAGGGGCATTTTGCAAGGGTCTGCCTGGCCAGGCCAAATGGCCAGAAACACAAAGAACAGCAGGCCCGGAAATCAGGCTCACAGGCCCGTAGGCCTCGCAACGCAGCTGCGCATCAACCCGACCTGCCCCTTCTGACGCATCATCTGCCTCGTGCGAATCATGGGGGCGGCCATCTTGGCGGCGGCCATCTTCTTGACCCGACACGTGCGACCGACGGCGGCGACCATTTTACAAATCCGACTCGGCTGAGGACTCAGATTACCTGCAACTGGGAGCGATCACCCTCGACCAAACGCGGCCAAAACACCTGCAGAACTCTATGATGCAGGTCCAGGTCAATGGGCGCGACACTCCATGCCTTTTCGACTCAAGGAGCACGGAGAGTTTTATTCATCCAGAAACGGTAAGGCGCTTCTCCTTGCGCATCCATCCCGTGCCCAGACCATAGCCCTCGCATCCGGGTCCCACTCGGTCCAAATCAACGGGTATTGTATTGCGGATCTCTCGATTCAGGGCGCCGAATACACCTGTTTCAAATTGTATATCCTCCCTCACCTCTGCTGCTCGGACTGGATTTCCAGTGCAGCCACTGAAACCTGACACTGAAGTTCGGCGGACATTTGCCCCCTGTAGCCACCTAAATTGGCCAACTCCCGATTTAAAATGGCAAACGGCAAAGGCTGATGGGAAAGTCAGCCAACAAGACAGAAACCAGCGGCTGCAGGTTTGCTGTGTATTTACCTCTGCAAAAGCCAGACAATATCGATACCAGCGGCCGTCAGCATAACAAAGTAGCAGCCACCTGCATTCTGATGAGCAATCCCCGGGAACAATAAGTAACATTTTTGACACACAAAGCAAAGCCAGACTCCTCGGTGCCAGCAGGAGCCAACACAAAGGAGGCGAACGAGCACCTCAAGACCGCCCATCGATCAGGGAACCGCTCCAGTATTGGAGAAAATCGAACCAAGCGATTGGGACAAAGTCCAATCACTTGGGACCAGGTACAGGGACCGCCCCGAAAGGCGGGAAGCCCCTGGGGACTATAAGAGTTAAGCCCCAAGTTCAAATCGCGCTCTTCAGCAGCTCCCTTCTTCCTGCCCGGGTCACCCAGCAACACAAACCAACATTGACCGTGACCGGTGCAGTGACTCCAGTGATCGTTGACTGACGTAAGTCTTAATTCAACGCTTGCTACGAGATAGGCGCTCCTAGTTACCATTCCGTACCAACTTCGAATCCCGCAGACTCAGAACCCGAACGAAAGGCCATTTGTTCCCCTGACCTGGTGGGCCAGTCCGAAGTTAAGTATAGGCCTGTTAGTTGTAGAAGTAGCTTAGACGTAGAATTTGTGCATGAGTAGCGATTACTGTGTATAATAAATGTGCTTTGATTTGAATCTTACTAATCGGTGTATTGGGTTATTGATCATTACTCAGACTTGAACCTCGTGGCGGTATCATAAAGATACCTGGCGACTCGAGAGCAAAGGTAATAAAACAGAGCAATTAAACCAAGGAGAAAATCAGCAACACCCCCCCTCACGGTATGCAGCCTTGCGACACGGAAAGTCGCACCCCCCTCTCTATTCGCGAACCTCACTCCTGACTGTAAGCCCGTCGCCACCAGGAGCCGGCGGTACAGTGCCCAAGACATGACTTTTATCAAGTCAGAGGTCCAGCGTTTACTGGGAGAGGGGGTCATCGAGGCTAGCAACAGCCCCTGGAGAGCACAAGTGGTGGTAGTCCGGTCCGGGGAAAAGAAACGGATGGTCGTGGATTATAGCCAGACCATAAACCGCTTCACGCAGCTTGATGCGTACCCCCTTCCTCACATAGCAGAAATGGTCAATTGGATCGCCCAATACCGGGTATTCTCCACGGTCGATCTCAAATCCACCTACCACCAGCTCCCTATCCGACCGAAACTGCCTTCGAAGCAGCCGGCCGGCTCTTCCACTTCCTCAGGGTCCCCTTCGGCGTCACAAATGGGGTCTCCGTCTTCCAGAGGGCGATGGACCAAATGGTGGACCAGTACAGCTTGCGGGCTACATACCCGTACTTGGACAATGTCACCATCTGCGGCCATGATCAGCAGGACCATGACACGAACTTCGAAAAGTTCCTCCAGACCGCCCGAGCCCTCAACCTGACCTATAACAAGGAAAAATGCGTTTTCCACACAACCCGGCTAGCCATCCTCGGCTATGTCGTGGAAAACGGGGTCCTAGGTCCCGACCCGACCGCATGCGCCCCCTTAAGGAACTTCCCCTCCCCCGCAGCCTCAAGGCCCTCAAACGGTGCTTGGGGCTTTTCTCCTATTACGCCCAGTGGGTCCCCAAATATGCGGACAAAGCCAGCCCACTCATAAAGACCACAATATTTCCCCTGTCGGCTGAGGCCCGATTGGCCTTCAGCCGCATCAAGGCCAACATCATCAAGGCCGCTATGCACGCGGTGGACGAAACTATCCCTTTCCAGGTAGAGAGCGATGCGTCAGACATCGCATTGGCTGCTACCCTCAACTAGGCAGGCAGACCAGTAGCGTTCTTCTCCCGGACCCTCACCGCCTCCGGGATTCGGCACACTGCAGTCGAGAAGGAGGCACAAGCCATTGTGGAGGCTGTGCGGCGCTGGAGACACTACCTCGCCGGTAGGAGGTTCACCCTCGTCACCGACCAACGGTCGGTAGCCTATATGTTCGATAACACGCAACGTTGCAAAATAAAAAACAATAATAACATTTTGAGGTGGAGGATCGAACTCTCCACCTACACGTACAATATCAAGTATCGTCCAGGGGAGCTCAACGAGCCCCCAGATGCCCTGTCCCGCAGCACGTGCGCCAACGCGCAGGAGGACCGCCTGCAAGCCATCCACAATGACCTCTGCCACCCAGGGGTTACCCGGCTCGTCCACTTTATCAAGTCCCGCAACCTACCTTACTCAACCGAGGAGGTCAACGCCATGACCAGGGCTTGCCAGATCTGTGCGGAATGCAAACCGCACTTCTACTGGCCAGACAAGGCTCGTCTTGTGAAGGCCTCCGGGCCCTTTGAGCGACTAAGTGTGGACTTCAAGGGCCCCCTCCCGTCCATCAACCGCAATGTCTACTTCCTCACTGTCATCGACGAGTTCTCCCGCTTCCCATTCGCCGTCCCCTGTCCCGACATGACCCTGGGCACCGTGATAAAGGCACTGCACAGCATCTTCACCCCGTTTGTGTTCTCCGCTTATATCCACAGCGACCGGGGTACATCGTTCATGAGCGATGAACTGCGTCAGTATCTGTTCAGCAAAGGCATTGCCTCGAGCAGAACGACCAGTTATAACCCGCGGGGAAACGGGCAGGTGGAGAGGGAGAACGCGACAGTTTGGAAGGCTGTCCTTCTGGCCCTACGGTCGAGAAGTCTCCCAACTACCTGCTGACAGGAGGTCCTACCCAACGCCCTACACTCCATTAGGTCGCTCCTCTGCACGGCCACAAATGAGACCCCTCACAACCGCTTGTTTGTCTTCCCCAGGAAGTCCTCCTCCGTGGTCTCGCTTCCACCTTGGCTGATGGCTCCGGGACCTGTTCTTCGCCTGAGGCACACGAGGAGCCATAAAATGACCCCCCTGGTCGAGAGGGTCCGATTACTACACGCGAACCCCCGATACGCCTACGTCAAGTACCCCGACGGCAGGCAAGATACGGTTTCCCTCCGGGATCTGGCACCTGCTGGTTCCCCCACTACAGACGCCCCCTCCCTCACGGCTCCCCTGCGGGATCCGGCACCCACTACCCCCCCCCCTCCCCTCCGGTCCCACTCCCCATCAGTGGACACCAACCGCGCGCACCCCCTAGCGCCCCCCCCCCCTCTACACTCCCCGCCGGCGCCGGCACCGCTACCCCCAGCCCCAGCTATTTCCCCTGCACCCCGATCCCCTACCCCGACCCGGACCAAGGCTCCGACCACCGTGCTCCCGGACATACCCTCCACTAAGACGTCCGTGTCGCCGCACCACCGCCCAATCTGCGAAGGACGATGAGGACGATCAGGCCGCCGAAACGAATGGACTTATGATTCCACTTGACCCCCGCCAGACTTCGTTTTTTTTTAAACAGGGGGTGAATGTGATGAACGGTTATTGTATTACTGTACCCTTATCATCATGTAAGGTTATGTCCCCTTTAAGACCTGGTTTGGAACCCTGGGGGGCTCCGCCTCCGGCTCCGCCCACCTGGTAGTCGTATATAAGGGGCCGCCTTGCAGTTGGCACCCAGTAAGCACCCGTCTCGGCACCGGGCTAGTTTTTACCTTATTAAAGCCTTCTTTACCGTTTTACTCTCTAGCGTCGTTATTGAGGGTACAACAATTGGAAAACTTTGGACAAATCCAAACACGGTCACTGGTTAGGATACCTTCAATAGCTTTGGAAACACTACCATTTCGTCCATCCTGAAACGTCTGGTGCCAGACTGAAGGCTGTTCTCTGGGCATAACATCACATATTGAGACAACAGAGAGAAATAAACCTTTTCAATGGATTTTTTAGTCAGTCAATTTGAATGTAATAGTGAAGGGGATCAGGGGTTATGGGGAGAAGGCAGGAGTATGGGGATGAGAAAAATATCAGCCAAGATTGAATGGCGGAGCAGACTCGAAGGGCCGAGTGGCCTAATTCTGCTCCTATGTCTTATGGTCTTATGGTCTAAGGTGAATTGCCTCTTTAATATCAGAGAATCAATAGGAGGCTATCAGCACTCCTTCATATTGAACACCACTTGGAGGAAGCCCAGAGGGCAGCAGGGACATAGAAAGTACTCTGGGTAGGGTAACTTCAAAATCCATCACCAAGAGTGGATCGGTAGCATTCCCAGTGACCAAGCCAGCTAAGTCCCAAAGGACATATTTGTCAGACAGAGTAAATGGTAGGTGATGAGGAAATCAGGGAAAGGTTAAAAGCTACTTGACCTCACCTTCATCAATCTATCTTTCCATGGCAGGGGCGGCACGGTGGCACAGTGGTTAGCACTGTTGCCTACAGGCGGGCCTAGGTTCGATCGGGGCCCCGGGTCACTGTCTGTGTGGAGTTTGCGCATTCTCCCTGTGTCTGTATGGGTCTCGGCCCCACAACCCAAAATGCGCGGGTTAGGTGGATTGGCCACGCTAAATTGCCCCTTAATTGAAAAAGAAATAATTGGCTCCTCTAAATTTATTTTTTAAAATCTTTCCATGGCATTATTGGATGGAGGACCACCACACAGTCCTTGTGGAGACAAATTCCCATCTTCACGCTAAAGATACTGTCCATTTGGTTGTATCTTTCAGTTCAATACTGGGCATTCATTAATTGTTATGAGCCATCGGAAGCAATTATACTCAACCACAATCTGTAGCCTCATGACCCAGCATACATACTCCATGTCACCATTAACATCAAGGTTTGCTTCAATGAAGAATACAGGAGAGAATGCCAGGAGCAGGATCAGACACACCCAAAAATGCAGTGCCAAACTGGTAAAGCTACAATACAAGATTACTTGACTGCCAAACTGCAGAAGCAGCATGCAATTGACAGAGCTAAGCAATACTCCAGTTGGCAGATCAGATCTAAGCTCTGTAATCCTGTCATGTGAATGTTGGTGGAGGTGGCTTCACAAATATCTCCAACCATAATTGTGGGAGAGGCCAGCAGTGCAAAAGACAAGGCTGAAGCATTCGCAATAATCTTCAGCTAGAAGTGCTGAGTGGATGATCCACCCCGGCCTCATCCTGAGGTCCACAGCCTCACAGATGCCAAACTTCAGCCAATTTGATTCACTCCGCAGATGATTGCACAATGTTCAGTATCATTTGCAACTCCTCAAATACTGAAGCAGTTCATGTGCATATGCAGCAAGACCAGGCCTACCTCCAGGCTGGGGCTGATAAATGGCAAGTAACATTCACACCACACAAGTGCTAGGCAATGATCACCTCCAACAAAGAGAATCAAAACAATCTCCCCTTGACATTGAAAAGCATTACCATTGCTGAATCCCCCACTATCAACAGCCTGGGAATTACCACATCTGAGAAAAAGTAGAGACAGTTCAGGACTGAGAGGTAAAAACATCGAGATTTCAGCAGAGAAATGATAAAACAACGAGCCTTACAGATAGGTTAAACAGCGAGACTTCAGGAGAGCGCGGAGAAACAGCGAGCATTCGGGAGTGAGTGGTTAGACAGCGAGAATTCAGGAGAGGGCGGTTAAACAGCAAGAATTCGGGACTGAGCGGTTAGACAGCGAGAATTCAGGAGAGAGCGGTTAAACAGCGAGAATTCGGGAGTGAGCGGTTAGACAGCGAGAATTCAGGAGAGAGCGGTTAAACAGCGAGAATTCGGGAGAGAGCGGTTAAACAGCGGAACCTCAGGAGAGAGCGGTTAGACAGCGAGAATTCAGGAGAGAGCGGTTAGACAGCGAGAATTCAGGAGAGAGCGGTTAAACAACGACACTTCAGGAGAGAGCGGTTAGACAGCATGAATTCAGGAGAGAGCGGTTAAACAGCGGAACTTCAGGAGAGAGCGGTTAGACAGCGAGAATTCAGGAGAGAGCGGTTAAACAGCGACACTTCAGGAGAGAGCGGTTAGACAGCGTGAATTCAGGAGAGAGCGGTTAAACAGCGGGACTTCAGGAGAGAGCGGTTAGACAGCGTGAATTCAGGAGAGAGCGGTTAAACAGCGGGACTTCAGGAGAGAGCGGTTAGACAGCGAGAATTCAGGAGAGAGCGGTTAGACAGCGTGAATTGAGGATAGAGCGGTTAGACAGCGAGAATTCAGGAGAGAGCGGTGAGACAGCGAGAATTCGGCAGAGAGCGGTTAGACAGCGAGACTTCGGGAGACAGCAGTTAGACAGCAAGAAATAAGGAGAGAGCGGTTAAACAGCGAGAATTCGGGAGTGAGCGGTTAAACAGCGAGAATTCAGGAGAGAGCGGTTAAACAGCGAGAATTCGGGAGCGAGCGGTTAGACAGCGAGAATTCAGGAGAGAGCGGTTAAACAGTGAGAATTCGGGAGAGAGCGGTTAGACAGCAATACTTCAGGAGAGAGCGGTTAGACAGCGAGAATTCAGGGGAGAGCGCTTAGACAGAAAGAATTCGGGAGAGAGAGGTTAGATAGCGAGACTTCAGGAGAGAGCGGTTAAACAGCGAGAATTCGGGAGAGAGCGGTTAGACAGCGAGACTTCAGGAGAGAGCGGTTAGACAGCGTGAATTCAGGAGAGAGCGGTTAAACAGCGAGACTTCAGGAGAGAGCGGTTAGACAGCGTGAATTCAGGAGAGAAAAGTTAAACAGCGGAACTTCAAGAGACAGCGGTTAGACAGCGAGAATTCAGGAGAGAGCGGTTAAACAGCGTGACTTCAGGAGAGAGCGGTTAGACAGCGTGAATTCAGGAGAGAGCGGTTAAACAGCGAGACTTCAGGAGAGAGCGGTTAAACAGCGAGAATTCTGGAGAGAGCGGTTAAACAGTGAGAATTCAGGAGAGAGCGGTTAAACAGCGAGACTTCAGGAGAGAGCGGTTAAACAGCGAGAATTCTGGAGAGAGTGGTTAAACAGCGAGAATTCAGGAGAGAGCGGTTAAACAGCGAGAATTCTGGAGAGAGCGGTTAAACAGTGAGAATTCAGGAGAGAGCGGTTAAACAGCGAGACTTCAGGAGAGAGCGGTTAAACAGCGAGAATTCTGGAGAGAGTGGTTAAACAGCGAGAATTCAGGAGAGAGCGGTTAAACAGCGAGAATTCTGGAGAGAGCGGTTAGACAGCGAGACTTCAGGAGAGAGCAGTTCAACAGCGAGACTTCAGGAGAGAGCGGTTAGACAGCGAGACTTCAGGAGAGAGCGGTTAGAAAGCGAGACTTCAGGAGAGAGCGGTTAAACAGCGAGAATTCAGGAGAGCGCGGTTAGACAGCGAGACTTCAGGAGAGAGCAGTTCGACAGCGAGACATCAGGAGAGAGCGGTTAGACAGCGAGACTTCAGGAGAGAGCGGTTAGACAGCGACACTTCAGGAGAGAGCGGTTAGACAGCGAGACTTCAGGAGAGAGCGGTTAGACAGCGAGACTACAGGAGAGAGCGGTTAGACAGTGTGAATTCGGGACAGAGCGGTTAGACAGCGAGCCTACAGGAGAGCGCGGTTAGACAGCGAGACTTCAGGAGAGAGCGGTTAGACAGCGAGACTTCAGGAGAGAGCGGTTAGACAGCGAGACTTCAGGAGAGAGCGGTTAGACAGCGAGACTTCAGGAGAAAGCGGTCAAACAGCGAGAATTCGGGAGAGAGCGGTTAAACAGCGAGACTTCAGGAGAGAGCGGTTAAACAGCGAGAATTCGGGAGAGAGCTGTTAAACAGCGAGACTTCAGGAGAGAGCGGTTAAACAGCGAGACTTCAGGAGAGAGCGGTTAGACAGCGAGACTACAGGAGAGCGCGGTTAGTCAGCGAGACTTCAGGAGAGAGCGGTTAAACAGCAAGAGTTCAGGAGAGAGCGGTTAAACAGTGAGACCTCTGGAGACAGCGGTTAAACAGCGAGAATTCAGGAGAGAGCGGTTAAACAGCGAGAATTCAGGAGAGAGCGGTTAAACAGCGAGACTTCACGAGAGAGCGGTTAGACAGCGAGAACTCGGGAGAGTGCGGTTAGACAGTGAGACTTCTGGAGACAGCGGTTAGACAGCGAGACTTCAGGAGAGAGCGGTTAGACAGCGAGACTTCTGGACAGAGCGGTTAGACAGCGAGACTTCAGGAGAGAGCGGTTAAACAGCGAGAATTCAGCAGAGCGCGGTTAGACAGCGAGACTTCAGGAGAGAGTGGTTAGACAGCGAGACTTCAGGACAGAGCGGTTAAACAGCGAGAATTGAGGAGAGAGCGGTTAGACAGCGAGAATTCAGGAGAGAGCGGTTAGACAGCGAGAATTCAGGAGAGAGCGGTTAGACAGCGAGACTTCAGGACAGAGCGGTTAAACAGCGAGAATTGAGGAGAGAGCGGTTAGACAGCGAGAATTCAGGAGAGAGCGGTTAGACAGCGAGAATTCAGGAGAGAGCGGTTAAACAGTGAGAATTCAAGAGAGAGCAGTTAAACAGCTAGAATTCGGGAGAGAGCGGTGAGACAGCGAGAATTCGGCAGAGAGCGGTTAGACAGCGAGACTTCGGGAGACAGCAGTTAGACAGCAAGAATTCAGGAGAGAGCGGTTAAACAGCGAGAATTCGGGAGTGAGCGGTTAGAGAGCGAGAATTCAGGAGAGAGCGGTTAAACAGCGAGAATTCGGGAGTGAGCGGTTAGACAGCGAGAATTCAGGAGAGAGCGGTTAAACAGTGAGAATTCGGGAGAGAGCGGTTAGACAGCAATACTTCAGGAGAGATCGGTTAGACAGCGAGAATTCAGGGGAGAGCGGTTAGACAGAAAGAATTCGGGAGAGAGAGGTTAGATAGCGAGACTTCAGGAGAGAGCGGTTAAACAGCGAGAATTCGGGAGAGAGCGGTTAGACAGCGAGACTTCAGGAGAGAGCGGTTAGACAGCGTGAAGTCAGGAGAGAGCGGTTAAACAGCGAGACTTCAGGAGAGAGCGGTTAGACAGCGTGAATTCAGGAGAGAAAAGTTAAACAGCGGAACTTCAAGAGACAGCGGTTAGACAGCGAGAA
This sequence comes from Scyliorhinus torazame, assembly GCF_047496885.1. Classification (NCBI taxonomy): domain Eukaryota; kingdom Metazoa; phylum Chordata; class Chondrichthyes; order Carcharhiniformes; family Scyliorhinidae; genus Scyliorhinus; species Scyliorhinus torazame. The sequence continues at coordinate 184,554,688 of NC_092716.1, forward strand.
TTCAGGAGAGAGCGGTTAAACAGCGTGACTTCAGGAGAGAGCGGTTAGACAGCGTGAATTCAGGAGAGAGCGGTTAAACAGCGAGACTTCAGGAGAGAGCAGTTAAACAGCGAGAATTCTGGAGAGAGCGGTTAAACAGTGAGAATTCAGGAGAGAGCGGTTAAACAGCGAGACTTCAGGAGAGAGCGGTTAAACAGCGAGAATTCTGGAGAGAGTGGTTAAACAGCGAGAATTCAGGAGAGAGCGGTTAAACAGCGAGAATTCTGGAGAGAGCGGTTAAACAGTGAGAATTCAGGAGAGAGCGGTTAAACAGCGAGACTTCAGGAGAGAGCGGTTAAACAGCGAGAATTCTGGAGAGAGTGGTTAAAAAGCGAGAATTCAGGAGAGAGCGGTTAAACAGTGAGAATTCTGGAGAGAGCGGTTAGACAGCGAGACTTCAGGAGAGAGCAGTTCAACAGCGAGACTTCAGGAGAGAGCGGTTAGACAGCGAGACTTCAGGAGAGAGCGGTTAGAAAGCGAGACTTCAGGAGAGAGCGGTTAAACAGCGAGAATTCAGGAGAGCGCGGTTAGACAGCGAGACTTCAGGAGAGGGCAGTGCGACAGCGAGACATCAGGAGAGAGCGGTTAGACAGCGAGACTTCAGGAGAGAGCGGTTAGACAGCGAGACTTCAGGTGAGAGCGGTTAGACAGCGAGACTTCAGGAGAGAGCGGTTAGACATCGAGACTACAGGAGAGAGCGGTTAGACAGTGTGAATTCGGGACAGAGCGGTTAGACAGCGAGACTACAGGAGAGCGCGGTTAGACAGCGAGACTTCAGGAGAGAGCGGTTAGACAGCGAGACTTCAGGAGAGAGCGGTTAGACAGCGAGACTTCAGGAGAAAGCGGTTAGACAGCGAGACTTCAGGAGAGAGCGGTCAAACAGCGAGAATTCGGGAGAGAGCGGTTAAACAGCGAGACTTCAGGAGAGAGCGGTTAAACAGCGAGAATTCGGGAGAAAGCTGTTAAACAGCGAGACTTCAGGAGAGAGCGGTTAAACAGCGAGAATTCAGGAGAGAGCGGTTAAACAGCGAGACTTCACGAGAGAGCCGTTAGATAGCGAGAACTCGGGAGAGTGCGGTTATACAGTGAGACTTCTGGAGACAGCGGTTAGACAGCGAGACTTCAGGAGAGAGCGGTTAGACAGCGAGACTTCAGGACAGAGCGGTTAGACAGCGAGACTTCAGGAGAGAGCGGTTAAACAGCGAGAATTCAGCAGAGCGCGGTCAGACAGCGAGACTTCAGGAGAGAGCGGTTAGACAGCGAGACTTCAGGACAGAGCGGTTAAACAGCGAGAATTGAGGAGAGAGCGGTTAGACAGCGAGAATTCAGGTGAGAGCGGTTAGACAGCGAGACTTCAGGAGAGAGCGGTTAGACATCGAGACTACAGGAGAGAGCGGTTAGACAGTGTGAATTCGGGACAGAGCGGTTAGACAGCGAGACTACAGGAGAGCGCGGTTAGACAGCGAGACTTCAGGAGAGAGCGGTTAGACAGCGAGACTTCAGGAGAGAGCGGTTAGACAGCGAGACTTCAGGAGAAAGCGGTTAGACAGCGAGACTTCAGGAGAAAGCGGTCAAACAGCGAGAATTCGGGAGAGAGCGGTTAAACAGCGAGACTTCAGGAGAGAGCGGTTAAACAGCGAGAATTCGGGAGAAAGATGTTAAACAGCGAGACTTCAGGAGAGAGCGGTTAAACAGCGAGAATTCAGGAGAGAGCGGTTAAACAGCGAGACTTCACGAGAGAGCGGCTAAACAGCGAGAATTCAGGAGAGAGCAGTTAGACAGTAAGACTTCAGGAGAGAGCGGTTAGACCGCGAGACTTCAGGAGAGAGCGGTTAGACAGCAAGACTTCAGGAGAGAGCGGTTGGACAGCGAGACTTCAGGAGAGAGCGGTTAAAGAGCGAGAAGTCGGGAGAGAGCGGTTAAACAGCGAGAATTCAGAAGAGAGCGGTTAAACAGCGAGACTTCAGGAGAGATCGGTGAAACAGGGAGAATTCAGGAGAGAGCGGTTAAACAGCGAGACTTCAGGAGAGAGCGGTTAAACAGCGAGACTTCAGGAGAGAGCGGTTAAACAGCGAGACTTCGGGCGAGAACGGTTAAACAGCGAGAATTCAGGAGACTGCGGTTAGACAGCGAGACTTCGGGAGAGAGCGGGTAGACATCGAGACTTCAGGAGACTGCGGTTAGACAGTAAGAATTCAGGAGAGAGCGGTTAGACCGCGAGAATTCGGGAGAGAACGGTTAGACAGCGAGACTTCAGGAGAGAGCGGTTAAACAGCGAGAATTTGGGAGAGAGCGGTTAGACAGCGAGACTTCACGAGAGAGCGGTTAGACAGCGAGACTTCGGGAGAGAGCGGTTAGACAGCGAGAATTCGGGAGAGAGCGGTTAAACAGCGAGACTTCAGGAGAGAGCGGTTAGACAGCGAGACTTCAGGAGAGAGCGGTTAGACAGCGAGAATTCGGGAGAGAGCGGTTAGACAGCGAGAATTCGTTAGAGAGCGGTTAAACAGCAAGGCTTCGGGAGAGAGCGGCTAAACAGCGAGAATTCAGGAGAGAGCAGTTAGACAGTAAGACTTCAGGAGAGAGCGGTTAGACCGCGAGACTTCGGGAGAGAGCGGTTAGACAGCGAGACTTCAGGCGAGAGCGGTTAGACAGCGAGACTTCAGGAGAGAGCGGTTAAACAGCGAGAAGTCGGGAGAGAGCGGTTAAACAGCGAGAATTCAGAAGAGAGCGGTTAAACAGCGAGACTTCAGGAGAGATCGGTGAAACAGCGAGAATTCAGGAGAGAGCGGTTAAACAGCGAGACTTCAGGAGAGAGCGGTTAAACAGCGAGACTTCGGGAGAGAGCGGTTAAACAGCGAGACTTCAGGAGAGAACGGTTAAACAGCGAGACTTCAGGAGAGAGCGGTTAAACAGCGAGACTTCGGGAGAGAACGGTTAGACAGCGAGACTTCAGGAGAGAGCTGTTAGACAGCGAGACTTCAGGAGAGAGCGGTTAGACAGCGAGAATTCAGGAGAGAGCGGTTAGACAGCGAGACTTCCGGAGAGAGCGGGTAGACAGCAAGACTTCAGGAGAGAGCGGGTAGACAGTAAGACTTCAGGAGAGAGCGATTAGACAGTAAGACTTCAGGAGAGCCCGGTTAGACAGTAAGACTTCAGGAGTGAGCGGTTATACAGTAAGACTTCAGGAGAGAACGTTCAACAGCGAGACTTCGGGAGAGAGCGGTTAGACAGTGAGAATTCGGGAGAGAGCGGTTAGACAGCGAGAATTCGGGAGAGAGCGGTTAGACAGTAAGACTTCAGGAGACAGCGGTTAGACAGCAAGACTTCAGGAGAGAGCGGTTAGACAGTAAGACTTCAGGAGAGAGCGTTAAACAGCGAGACTTCGGGAGAGAGCGGTTAGACAGTGAGAATTCAGGAGAGAGCGGTTAGACAGTGAGACTTCGGGAGAGAGCGGTTAGACAGCGAGAGTTCAGGAGAGAGCGGTAAAACAGCGAGAATTTAGGAGAGAGCGGTTAGACAGCGAGACTTCAAGAGACAGCGTTAAACAGGGAGAATTCAGGAGATAGCGGTTAGACAGTAAGACTTCAGGAGTGAGCGGTTATACAGTAAGACTTCAGGAGAGAACGTTCAACAGCGAGACTTCGGGAGAGAGGGGTTAGACAGTGAGAATTCGGGAGAGAGCGGTTAGACAGCGAGAATTCGGGAGAGAGCGGTTAGACAGTAAGACTTCAGGAGACAGCGGTTAGACAGCAAGACTTCAGGAGAGAGCGGTTAGACAGTAAGACTTCAGGAGAGAGCGTTAAACAGCGAGACTTCGGGAGAGAGCGGTTAGACAGTGAGAATTCAGGAGAGAGCGGTTAGACAGTGAGACTTCGGGAGAGAGCGGTTAGACAGCGAGAGTTCAGGAGAGAGCGGTTAAACAGCGAGAATTTAGGAGAGAGGGGTTAGACAGCGAGACTTCAAGAGACAGCGTTAAACAGGGAGAATTCAGGAGATAGCGGTTAGACAGTAAGACTTCAGGAGAGAGCGGTTAGACAGCGAGAATTCAGGAGAGAGCAGTTAAACAGCGAAACTTCAGGAGACAGCGGTTAAACAGCGAGAATTCAGGAGAGAGCGGTTAAACAGCGAGACTTCACGAGAGAGCGGTTAGACAGCGAGAATTCGGGAGAGAGCGGTTAAACAGCGAGAATTCAGAAGTGAGCGGTTAAACAGCGAGACTTCGGGAGAGAGCGGTTAAACAGCGAGACTTCAGGAGAGAGCGGTTAAACAGCGAGAATTCTGGAGAGAGCGGTTAAACAGCGAGAATTCAGGAGAGAGCGGTTAAACAGCGAGACTTCAGGAGAGAGCGGTTAAACAGCGAGACTTCAGGAGAGAGCGGTTAGAACGCGAGAATTCAGGAGAGAGCGGTTAGACGGCGAGACTTCCGGAGAGAGCGGGTAGACAGCAAGACTTCAGGAGAGAGCGGTTAGACAGTAAGACTTCAGGAGAGAGCGATTAGACAGTAAGACTTCAGGAGAGCCCGGTTAGACAGTAAGACTTCAGGAGTGAGCGGTTATACAGTAAGACTTCAGGAGAGAGCGTTCAACAGCGAGACTTCGGGAGAGAGCGGTTAGACAGTGAGAATTCGGGAGAGAGCGGTTAGACAGCGAGAATTCGGGAGAGAGCGGTTAGACAGTAAGACTTCAGGAGACAGCGGTTAGACAGCAAGACTTCAGGAGAGAGCGGTTAGACAGTAAGACTTCAGGAGAGAGCGTTAAACAGCGAGACTTCGGGAGAGAGCGGTTAGTCAGTGAGAATTCAGGAGAGAGCGGTTAGACAGTGAGACTTCGGGAGAGAGCGGTTAGACAGCGAGAATTCGGGAGAGAGCGGTTAGACAGCGAGAATTCGGGAGAGAGCGGTTAGACAGTAAGACTTCAGGAAACAGCGGTTAGACAGCAAGACTTCAGGAGAGAGCAGTTAGACAGTAAGACTTCAGGAGAGAGCGTTAAACAGCGAGACTTCGGGAGAGAGCGGTTAGACAGTGAGAATTCAGGAGAGAGCGGTTAGACAGTGAGACTTCGGGAGAGAGCGGTTAGACAGCGAGAATTCGGGAGAGAGCGGTTAGACAGTAAGACTTCAGGAGAGAGCGTTAAACGAGCGGTTAGACAGCGAGAGTTCAGGAGAGAGCGGTAAAACAACGAGAATTTAGGAGAGAGGGGTTAGACAGCGAGACTTCAAGAGACAGCGTTAAACAGCGAGACTTCACGAGAGAGCGGTTAGACAGCGAGAATTCGGGAGAGAGCGGTTAAACAGCGAGAATTCAGGAGAGAGCGGTTAAACAGCGAAACTTCAGGAGAGAGTGGTTAAACAGCGAGAATTCAGGAGAGAGCGGTTAAACAGCGAGACTTCAGGAGAGAGAGGTTAGACAGCGAAAATTCGGGAGAGTGCGGTTAGACAGCGAGACTTCTGGAGACAGCGGTTAGACAGCGAGACTTCAGGAGAGAGCGGTTAAACAGCGAGAATTCAGCAGAGAGCGGTTAGACAGCGAGACTTCAGGAGAGAGCGGTTAGACAGCGAGACTTCAGGAGAGAGCGGTTAAACAGCGAGAATTGAGGAGAGAGCGGTTAGACAGCGAGAATTCAGGAGAGAGCCGTGAGACAGCGAGAATTCGGCAGAGAGCTGTTAGACAGCGAGACTTCTGGAGACAGCAGTTAGACAGCAAGAATTCAGGAGAGAGCTGTTCAACAATAAGAATTCAGGAGAGAGCGGTTAAACAGTGAGAATTCAGGAGAGAGCAGTTAAACAGCGAGACTTTGGGAGACAGCGATTAAACAGCGAGACTTCAGGAGAGAGCGGTTAAACAGCGAGACTTCAGGGAGAGCGGTCAAACAGCGAGAATTCGGGAGAGAGCAGTTAAACAGTGAGACTTCAGGAGAGAGCGGTTAAACAGTGGGACTTCAGGAGAGAGCGGTTAAACAGAGAGACTTCAGGAGAGAGGGGTTAAACAGTGAGAGTACAGGAGAGAGCGGTTAGACAGCGAAACTTAAGGAGAGCGCGGTTAGACAGTGAGAATTCAGGAGAGAGCGGTTAGACAGCGAGAATTCGGGAGAGAGCGGTTAGACAGCGAGACTTCGGGAGAGAGCGTTAAACAGGGAGAATTCAGGAGACAGCGGTTAGACAGCAAGACTTCAGGAGAGAGCGGTTAGACAGTGAGACTTCAGGGGAGAGCGGTTAGACAGCGAGAATTCGGGAGAGAGCGGTTAGACAGCGAGACTTCGGGAGAGAGCGTTAAACAGGGAGAATTCAGGAGACAGCGGTTAGACAGCGAGACTTCGGGAGACGGTGGTTAGACAGCGAGACTTCGGGAGAGAGCGGTTAAACAGCGAGAAGTCGGGAGAGAGCGGTTAAACACCGAGAATTCAGGAGAGAGCGGTTAGACAGTGAGACTTCAGGAGAGAGCGGTTAAACAGCGAATGTTCAGGAGAGAGCGGTTAAACAGTGACACTTCAGGAGAGAGCGGTTAAACAGCGAGACTTCAGGAGAGAGCGGTTAGACAGCGAGACTTCAGGAGAGAGCAGTTAAACAGCGAGTATTCGGAAGAGAGTGCTTAAACAGCGAGACGTCAGGAGAGAGCGGATAAACAGCGAGAATTCGGGAGAGAGCGGTTAGAGATCGAGACTTCAGGAGAGAACGGTTAAACAGCGAGACTTCGGGAGAGAACAGTTAAACAGCGAGAATTCGGAAGAGAGCGGTTAGCCAGCGAGACTTCGGGAGAGAGCGTTTAGACAGCGAGACTTCGGGAGAGAGCGGTTAGACAGTAAGACTTCGGGAGAGAGCGGTTAACAGCGAGACTTCAGGAGAGAGCGGTTAAACAGCGGAAATACAGGAGAGAGCGGTTAAACAGTGAGACTTCAGGAGAGAGCGGTTAAACAGCGAGACTTCAGGAGAGAGCGGTTAAACAGCGAGACTTCAGGAGAGAGCGGTTAAACAGCGCGACTTCGGGAGAGAACGGTTAGACAGCGAGACTTCAGGAGAGAGCGGTTAGACAGTGAGACTTCAGGTGAGAGCGGTTAAACGGCGAGAATTCGGGAGAGAGCGGTTAGACAGCGAGACTTCAGGAGAGAGCGGTTAGACAGCGTGAATTCGGGACAGAGCGGTTAAACAATGAGACTTCAGGGGTGAGCAGTTAGACAGCGAGACTTCAGGAGAGAGCGGTTAGACAGCGAGACTTCAGGAGAGAGCGGTTAGACAGCGAGAATTCGGGAGAGAGCGGTTAGACAGCGAGACTTCAGGAGAGAGCGGTTAAACAGCGTGACTTCAGGAGAGAGCGGTTAGACAGCGTGAATTCGGGACAGAGCGGTTAAACAATGAGACTTCAGGGGTGAGCAGTTAGACAGCGAGACTTCAGGAGAGAGCGGTTAGACAGCGAGACTTCAGGAGAGAGCGGTTAGACAGCGAGAATTCGGGAGAGAGCGGTTAGACAGCGAGACTTCAGGAGAGAGCGGTTAAACAGCGTGACTTTAGGAGAGAGCGGTTAAACAGCGTGACTTCAGGGGCGTCATTCTCCGACCCCCCGCCGGGTCGGAGAATGGCCGTTGGCCGCCGTGAATCCCGCCCCCGCCCCCGCCGAAGTCTCCGCTCCCGGAGATTGGGCGGGGGCGGGAATCCAGCCGCGCCGGTTGGCGGGACCCCCCGCTGGATTCTCCGGCCCGGATGGGCCGAAGTCCCGCCCAGAAACTGCCTGTCCCGCCGACGTAAATCAAACCTGGTATTTACCGGCGGGACCAGGCAGCGTGGGCGGGCTCCGGGGTCCTGGGGGGGGGCGCGGGGCGATCTGACCCCGGGGGGTGCCCCCACGGTGGCCTGGCCCGCGATCGGGGCCCACCGATCCGCGGGCGGGCCTGTGCCGTGGGGGCACTCTTTCCCTTCCGCCTCCGCTACGGCCTCCACCATGGCGGAGGCGGAAGAGACTCTCCCCACTGCGCATGCGCGGGAAACTTTCGGCGGCCGCTGACGCTCCCGCGCATGCGCGGGGATACTGACAGCGGCCGCTGACGCTCCCGCGCATGCGCCGCATTTCCGCGCCAGCTGGCGGGGCAACAAACGCCATTTCCGCCAGCTGGCGGGGCGGAAATCCCTCCGGCGTCGGCCTAGCCCCTCAATGTTGGGGCTAGGCCGCCAAAGGTGCGGAGACTTCCGCACCTTTTTGCCGGCGCGATGCCCGTCTGATTTGCACCGGCTTTGGCGCCAGTCGGCGGGCATCCCGCCGTTGGGGGAGAATTTCGCCCCAGGAGAGAGCGGTTAGACAGCGAGACTTCAGAAGAGAGCGGTTAGACAGCGAGAATTCGTTAGAGAGCGGTTAAACAGCGAGAATTCAGGAGAGAGCGGTTAAACAGCGAGAATTCAGGAGAGAGCGGTTAAACAGCGAGCAGTCGGGAGAGAGCGGCTAAACAGCGAGAATTCAGGAGAGAGCGGTTAAACAGCGAGAAGTCGGGAGAGAGCGGTTAAACAGCGAGAATTCAGGAGTGAGCGGTTAAACAGCGAGAATTCAGGAGAGAGCGGTTAAACAGCGAGAATTCAGGAGAGAGCGGTTAAACAGCGACACTTCAGGAGAAAGCGGTTAAACAGCGAAACTTCGGGAGAGAGCGGTCAAACAGCGAGACTTCAGGAGTGAGCGGTTAAACAGCGAGACTTCAGGAGAGAGCGGTTAAACAGCGAGACTTTGGGAGAGAACGGTTAGACAGCGAGACTTCAGGAGAGAGCGGTTAGACAGTAAGACTTCAGGAGAGAGCGGTTAGACAGTAAGACTTCAGGAGAGAGCGGTTAGACAGCGAGACTTCGGGAGAGAACGGATAAACTGCGAGCATTCAGGAGACTGCCGTTAGACAGCGAGACTTCGGGAGAGAGCGGGTAGACAGGGAGACTTCAGGAGAGAGCGGTTACACAGTAAGACTTCAGGAGAGAGCGGTTAGACAGTAAGACTTCAGGAGAGCGCGGTTAGACAGTAAGGCTTCAGGAGAGAGCGGTTAAACAGCGAGAATTCAGGAGAGAGCGGTTAGACAGCGAGAATTCAGGAGAGAACGGTTAAACAGCGAGACTTCGGGAGAGAACAGTTAAACAGCGAGAATTCGGAAGAGAGCGGTTAGCCAGCGAGACTTCGGGAGAGAGCGTTTAGACAGCGAGACTTCGCGAGAGAGCGGTTAGACAGTAAGACTTCGGGAGAGAGCGGTTAACAGCGAGACTTCAGGAGAGAGCGGTTAAACAGCGGAAATTCAGGAGAGAGCGGTTAAACAGTGAGACTTCAGGAGAGAGCGGTTAAACAGCGAGACTTCAGGAGAGAGCGGTTAAACAGCGAGACTTCAGGAGAGAGCGGTTAAACAGCGCGACTTCGGGAGAGAACGGTTAGACAGCGAGACTTCAGGAGAGAGCGGTTAGACAGTGAGACTTCAGGTGAGAGCGGTTAAACGGCGAGAATTCGGGAGAGTGCGGTTAGACAGCGAGACTTCAGGAGAGAGCGGTTAGACAGCGTGAATTCGGGACAGAGCGGTTAAACAATGAGACTTCAGGGGTGAGCAGTTAGACAGCGAGACTTCAGGAGAGAGCGGTTAGACAGCGAGACTTCAGGAGAGAGCGGTTAGACAGCGAGAATTCGGGAGAGAGCGGTTAGACAGCGAGACTTCAGGAGAGAGCGGTTAAACAGCGTGACTTCAGGAGAGAGCGGTTAGACAGCGTGAATTCGGGACAGAGCGGTTAAACAATGAGACTTCAGGGGTGAGCAGTTAGACAGCGAGACTTCAGGAGAGAGCGGTTAGACAGCGAGACTTCAGGAGAGAGCGGTTAGACAGCGAGAATTCGGGAGAGAGCGGTTAGACAGTAAGACTTCAGGAGAGAGCGGTTAGACAGTAAGACTTCAGGAGAGAGCGGTTAAACAGCGAGAATTCAGGAGAGAGCGGTTAGACAGCGAGAATTCGGGAGAGAGCGGTTAGACAGTAAGACTTCAGGAGAGAGCGGTTAAACAGTAAGACTTCAGGAGAGAGCGGTTAAACAGCGAGAATTCAGGAGAGAGGGGTTAGACAGTAAGACTTCAGGAGAGAGCGGTTAGACAGTAAGACTTCAGGAGAGAGCGTTTAGACAGCGAGACTTCAGAAGAGAGCGGTTAGACAGCGAGACTTTGGGAGAGAGCGGTTAGACAGCGAGAATTCGGGAGAGAGCGGTTAGACAGTAAGACTTCAGGAGAGAGCGGTTAAACAGTAAGACTTCAGGAGAGAGCGGTTAAACAGCGAGAATTCGGGAGAGAGCGGTTAGACAGTAAGACTTCAGGAGAGAGCGGTTAGACAGTAAGACTTCAGGAGAGAGCGGTTAAACAGCGAGAATTCAGGAGAGAGCGGTTAGACAGCGAGAATTCAGGAGAGAACGGTTAAACAGCGAGACTTCGGGAGAGAACAGTTAAACAGCGAGAATTCGGAAGAGAGCGGTTAGCCAGCGAGACTTCGGGAGAGAGCGTTTAGACAGCGAGACTTCGCGAGAGAGCGGTTAGACAGTAAGACTTCGGGAGAGAGCGGTTAACAGCGAGACTTCAGGAGAGAGCGGTTAAACAGCGGAAATTCAGGAGAGAGCGGTTAAACAGTGAGACTTCAGGAGAGAGCGGTTAAACAGCGAGACTTCAGGAGAGAGCGGTTAAACAGCGAGACTTCAGGAGAGAGCGGTTAAACAGCGCGACTTCGGGAGAGAACGGTTAGACAGCGAGACTTCAGGAGAGAGCGGTTAGACAGTGAGACTTCAGGTGAGAGCGGTTAAACGGCGAGAATTCGGGAGAGTGCGGTTAGACAGCGAGACTTCAGGAGAGAGCGGTTAGACAGCGTGAATTCGGGACAGAGCGGTTAAACAATGAGACTTCAGGGGTGAGCAGTTAGACAGCGAGACTTCAGGAGAGAGCGGTTAGACAGCGAGACTTCAGGAGAGAGCGGTTAGACAGCGAGAATTCGGGAGAGAGCGGTTAGACAGCGAGACTTCAGGAGAGAGCGGTTAAACAGCGTGACTTCAGGAGAGAGCGGTTAGACAGCGTGAATTCGGGACAGAGCGGTTAAACAATGAGACTTCAGGGGTGAGCAGTTAGACAGCGAGACTTCAGGAGAGAGCGGTTAGACAGCGAGACTTCAGGAGAGAGCGGTTAGACAGCGAGAATTCGGGAGAGAGCTGTTAGACAGCGAGACTTCAGGAGAGAGCGGTTAAACAGCGTGACTTTAGGAGAGAGCGGTTAAACAGCGTGACTTCAGGGGCGTCATTCTCCGACCCCCCGCCGGGTCGGAGAATGGCCGTTGGCCGCCGTGAATCCCGCCCCCGCCCCCGCCGAAGTCTCCGCTCCCGGAGATTGGGCGGGGGCGGGAATCCAGCCGCGCCGGTTGGCGGGACCCCCCGCTGGATTCTCCGGCCCGGATGGGCCGAAGTCCCGCCCAGAAACTGCCTGTCCCGCCGACGTAAATCAAACCTGGTATTTACCGGCGGGACCAGGCAGCGTGGGCGGGCTCCGGGGTCCTGGGGGGGGGCGCGGGGCGATCTGACCCCGGGGGGTGCCCCCACGGTGGCCTGGCCCGCGATCGGGGCCCACCGATCCGCGGGCGGGCCTGTGCCGTGGGGGCACTCTTTCCCTTCCGCCTCCGCTACGGCCTCCACCATGGCGGAGGCGGAAGAGACTCTCCCCACTGCGCATGCGCGGGAAACTTTCGGCGGCCGCTGACGCTCCCGCGCATGCGCGGGGATACTGACAGCGGCCGCTGACGCTCCCGCGCATGCGCCGCATTTCCGCGCCAGCTGGCGGGGCAACAAACGCCATTTCCGCCAGCTGGCGGGGCGGAAATCCCTCCGGCGTCGGCCTAGCCCCTCAATGTTGGGGCTAGGCCGCCAAAGATGCGGAGACTTCCGCACCTTTTTGCCGGCGCGATGCCCGTCTGATTTGCACCGGCTTTGGCGCCAGTCGGCGGGCATCCCGCCGTTGGGGGAGAATTTCGCCCCAGGAGAGAGCGGTTAGACAGCGAGACTTCAGAAGAGAGCGGTTAGACAGCGAGAATTCGTTAGAGAGCGGTTAAACAGCGAGAATTCAGGAGAGAGCGGTTAAACAGCGAGAATTCAGGAGAGAGCGGTTAAACAGCGAGCAGTCGGGAGAGAGCGGCTAAACAGCGAGAATTCAGGAGAGAGCGGTTAAACAGCGAGAAGTCGGGAGAGAGCGGTTAAACAGCGAGAATTCAGGAGTGAGCGGTTAAACAGCGAGAATTCAGGAGAGAGCGGTTAAACAGCGAGAATTCAGGAGAGAGCGGTTAAACAGCGACACTTCAGGAGAAAGCGGTTAAACAGCGAAACTTCGGGAGAGAGCGGTCAAACAGCGAGACTTCAGGAGTGAGCGGTTAAACAGCGAGACTTCAGGAGAGAGCGGTTAAACAGCGAGACTTTGGGAGAGAACGGTTAGACAGCGAGACTTCAGGAGAGAGCGGTTAGACAGTAAGACTTCAGGAGAGAGCGGTTAGACAGTAAGACTTCAGGAGAGAGCGGTTAGACAGCGAGACTTCGGGAGAGAACGGATAAACTGCGAGCATTCAGGAGACTGCCGTTAGACAGCGAGACTTCGGGAGAGAGCGGGTAGACAGGGAGACTTCAGGAGAGAGCGGTTACACAGTAAGACTTCAGGAGAGAGCGGTTAGACAGTAAGACTTCAGGAGAGCGCGGTTAGACAGTAAGGCTTCAGGAGTGAGCGGTTATACAGTAAGACTTCAGGAGAGAGCGTTAAACAGCGAGACTTCGGGAGAGAGCGGTTAGACAGCGAGAATTCGGGAGAGAGCGGTTAGACAGTAAGACTTCAGGTGACAGCGGTTAGACAGTAAGACTTCAGGAGAGAGCGGTTAGACAGTAAGTCTTCAGGAGAGAGCGTTAAACAGCGAGACTTCGGGAGAGAGCGGTTAGACAGTGAGAATTCAGGAGAGAGCGGTTAGACAGCGAGACTTCAGGAGAGAACGGTTAAACAGTGAGAATTCAGGAGAGAGCGTTTAGACAGCGAGACTTCAGGAGAGAGCGGTTAGACAGTGAGAATTCAGGAGAGAGTGGTTAGACAGCGAGATTTCAGGAGAGAGAGTTTAGACAGCGAGACTTCAGGAGAGAGCGGTTAGACAGCGAGACTTTGGGAGAGAGCGGTTAGACAGCGAGAATTCGGGAGAGAGCGGTTAGACAGTAAGACTTCAGGAGAGAGCGGTTAAACAGTAAGACTTCAGGAGAGAGCGAGAATTCAGGAGAGAGGGGTTAGACAGTAAGACTTCAGGAGAGAGCGGTTAGACAGTAAGACTTCAGGAGAGAGCGTTTAGACAGCGAGACTTCAGAAGAGAGCGGTTAGACAGCGAGACTTTGGGAGAGAGCGGTTAGACAGCGAGAATTCGGGAGAGAGCGGTTAGACAGTAAGACTTCAGGAGAGAGCGGTTAAACAGTAAGACTTCAGGAGAGAGCGGTTAAACAGCGAGAATTCGGGAGAGAGCGGTTAGACAGTAAGACTTCAGGAGAGAGCGGTTAGACAGTAAGACTTCAGGAGAGAGCGGTTAAACAGCGAGAATTCAGGAGAGAGCGGTTAGACAGCGAGAATTCGGGAGAGAGCGGTTAGACAGTAAGACTTCAGGAGAGAGCGGTTAAACAGTAAGACTTCAGGAGAGAGCGGTTAAACAGCGAGAACTCAGGAGAGAGGGGTTAGACAGTAAGACTTCAGGAGAGAGGGGTTAGACAGCGAGACTTCAGGAGAGAGCGTTTAGACAGCGAGACTTCAGGAGAGAGCGGTTAGACAGTGAGAATTCAGGAGAGAGCGGTTAGACAGCGAGAATTCGGGAGAGAGCGGTTAGACAGTAAGACTTCAGGAGAGAGCGGTTAGACAGTAAGACTTCAGGAGAGAGCGGTTAAACAGCGAGAATTCAGGAGAGAGGGGTTAGACAGCGAGACTTCAGGAGAGAGCGGTTAGACAGTAAGACTTCAGGAGAGAGCGTTAAACAGCGAGACATCGAGAGAGAGCGGTTAGACAGTGAGAATTCAGGAGAGAGCGGTTAGACAGCGAGACTTCAGGAGAGAACGGTTAAACAGCGAGAATTCAGGAGAGAGCGTTTAGACAGCGAGACTTCAGGAGAGAGCGGTTAGACAGTGAGAATTCAGGAGAGAGCGGTTAGACAGCGAGATTTCAGGAGAGAGCGTTTAGACAGCGAGACTTCAGGAGAGAGCGGTTAGACAGCGAGACTTTGGGAGAGAGCGGTTAGACAGCGAGAATTCGGGAGAGAGCGGTTAGACAGTAAGACTTCAGGAGAGAGCGGTTAAACAGTAAGACTTCAGGAGAGAGCGGTTAAACAGCGAGAATTCAGGAGAGAGGGGTTAGACAGTAAGACTTCAGGAGAGAGCGGTTAGACAGTAAGACTTCAGGAGAGAGCGTTTAGACAGCGAGACTTCAGGAGAGAGCGGTTAAACAGTAAGACTTCAGGAGAGAGCGGTTAAACAGCGAGAATTCAGGAGAGAGGTGTTAGACAGCGAGAATTCGGGAGAGAGCGGTTAGACAGTAAGACTTCAGGAGAGAGCGGTTAGACAGTAAGACTTCAGGAGAGAGCGGTTAAACAGCGAGAATTCAGGAGAGAGCGGTTAGACAGCGAGAATTCGGGAGAGAGCGGTTAGACAGTAAGACTTCAGGAGAGAGCGGTTAGACAGTAAGACTTCAGGAGAGAGCGGTTAGACAGCGAGAGTTCAGGAGAGAGCGGTTAAACAGCGAGAATTCAGGAGAGAGGGGTTAGACAGCGAGACTTCAAGAGACAGCGTTAAACAGGGAGAATTCAGTAGATAGCGGTTAGACAGTAAGACTTCATGGGCGTCATTCTCCGCCGGCGGGCGTCTCCGTTTTGCCGGCGCCCGGGGGTTTCCCGACGGCGTGGGGCTGTCCCACAATCGGAAACCCCATTGACCAGCCGGTGTTACGGAGACTCCCGCCGGCCGGTCGGGGCAGAAATGTGGCGGGGCGGGTAGGAGAATTTTGCCACAGGAGAGAGCGGTTAGACAGCGAGACTTCGGGAGAGAGCGGTTAAACAGCGAAAATTCGGGAGAGAGCGGTTAGACAGCGAGACTTCAGGAGAGAGCGGTTAGACAGCGAGAATTCGGGACAGAGCGGTTAAACAGCGAGACTTCAGGAGAGAGCGGTTAGACAGCGAGACTTCAGGCGAGAGCGGTTAGACAGCGAGAATTCAGGAGAGAGCGGTGAAACAGCGAGAATTCAGGAGAGAGCGGTTAAACAGCGAGAATTCAGGAGAGAGCGGTTAAACAGCAAGACTTCAGGCGAGAGCGGTTAGACAGCGAGAATTCAGGAGAGAGCGGCGAAACAGCGAGAATTCAGGAGAGAGCGGTTAGACAGCGAGAATTCAGGAGAGAGCGGTTAGACAGCAAGAATTCGGGAGAGAGAGAGATCTATTCCACCAGGAGGCAGTCAGCCTGAAATCAGAAACAAAAGTCAAGGTGTGGCATCACGAGGAAGCAGGTAGCTGATTGGCTGGTTTCCTATTCATTTTTTAAATAATTTTTTTTGGAAGATTTTTCATTTATAACAAATGTATAACAAACTAACAACACAAGAAATGGATGTTAAACAATAAAATATAGCAAAAACCCAACCAACCATGTAAATCCCACCAAAAATAAAAAACCCTCCCACCAATAAACTAACCCCTTCCCCCCCACCCACCCCCAACAACTGAAGGTGACTAACTCTTTTCGGAAGGAAATGAATGGTGGCTACCATTTCAGATAGAACCCCTTAACCCACCCTCTGATAATGTACTTGGCCTTCTCCAGATGCAAAAATGCCATGAGGTCACACAAACAGACGAGGTGCTGGGTGGAGTGGAAGACCTGCAAGCTTTTAACGAGGCAAAGACGAGGCCATTAAATCACGGGAGAGGCCAGAATCGAGAACCGCTCCGGGCACCGATCTGTTTGCAATCGAACGGGCCGTTCCCATTGTAGAAATCAGGATCTCGCCTGAACGTGACGAGAAGCCAATAATCGCCACTTAAGGTCAATCTCCATACAATTAATGGGAGCGACTCCCTATCTAACAGCCTCCTGTGACCTAACCGCTTCCCCAGCAAGTGGTCATGCGAGCAACGATTAGTACACCTTTTCAAAAACGGGAAGCTGGTAGAAGGGCTGCTGCGGGGACCCTGGGAGGTGAGTAGCCATCGTTGTTCCCAGGAAAAGAGCCTGGGGGCACTGGGGTTGCTGCCTGGACACTGTCGGAGGGGACTGGAGCTTAGCTTCGGTCTGGGTACACCGTCATCGGGAGGAGAATTGCAGGGCATAGGGGGTGGCCATTCAAGGCCTGGGCTGGGCGAGCGTGGGGGTGGTTTGGGAGAGGCGGGCATCTCAGTGCCCATGGGTCCACCATGCCAACCCCTGGACAGTGTGGTCCCGTTCCGGGGGCAACCCCAAACCCTGTCTCCCTGCCCCACCGACCACCCATAACTCCCGCTGACCACGGAGGCCTCCAGCCATGCAGCTGAAGGTTATTGTAATTTTGGAATTGGCAATCGTAGTTACGTCAGAACTTTACACATCCCATGTGGATCCCCGTGGGTAGGCCTGTCATGTAGTATATGGGAGATATTGCATAGCATCTAAATCAGACCATGATGCCTGGACACTGTTCTTGAACACTGCGGGAAGCAATACCACTGACGCAGTGACCACCATCCGAACAACCAGGGGCTGGGCCCCAGTACTGGGGACACCTGCCGACAAGAGGGTGGTTGCGTGCACGGGGAGGGGACCAACGCCCGGTCCAGGTAACGTTACGTGCCGGTGACTGGGGTACAGGGTGTGGAGTCCAGTAAGCAGGGACCCCTGCTGCAGCCGGGCAGGTTGGAGAGTGGGGAAACAATAGGGGGACTGGACGGTCCCTGGGTGGAAGACACCGCTGGTTGTCAGTCTCTCACCCTCTCCAATTCCTTGCAGATATTACACACAATTAATGATATCTTGGACTCCGCGGAACTTGCCCTTGTGGTGTTGCTGGTAGGCCAGGCGGCCAGATGCTGGAAAAGATGGCAGCAGCGTCGACAGAGGCTCGAAGCAGCGACCCATGTGCAGAGCCCTGCCCCACACCTTGAGGAGCCGGCTGCCCATCAGGTTTGGGAGGTGTGGTGATTTGCCTGTAGATAATATTACATGTACTCAGCAGTGTGACCTCCCACCAGCAGGTGGCGTTAGACATTAGTCAGGTGATATCCAGCTACCAGCAGAAGGCTGTAAGGAGTACATCAGGACAGTCGCACATAAGGGTAGTTCCAGGAGAGTCTAATGTAACCCTATGATAACTTGGTCTGTATTACATTCTGATCATTACCTTACCACGTGAACATTAATAAAACATTGTCTGGTTAAATCACCAGCAGTTCTGTAGAATCATTGCAAGACAAGATCACGGAACACAATAGGAGGGACCCATAGGGCGAAGCCGGCGATGGCCTAAGGTGTACAGGCGTCACGGTCTTTCAAACAGCGCGTGCCGCAGGAGGTTCCGCCTCAACAATGAGATGATACGGCACCTGTACCATGTCCTCATGGACTTGGCACCAAGTGGAGGAAGAGGTTACCTGCTCACTGTGGCCATCAAGGTCACAGCAGCCCTGAACCTCTACGCCTCAGGATCATTCCAGGGCTCGAGCAGGTACTTGTGTGGCATCTCACAAGCTGCATCCATGAGGACACGGAGACCTGTTTGCCCAAGCAGAGAACAAAATAAACTTTGACATAAGCCCAACAAGATGCTCAGGAAGCAGGATTCTCGGCCATCGCCGGGATGCCCCAGGTCGAGGGGCTGATAGACAGCACGTATGTCACCTTGCGCTGCCCGGGCTATCTGAGAGTGCCCTACGTCAACAAGAACATCCAACTCGTGTGTGACCACCACGTGAAGATCATGCACGTTTGCATGCTTCCCAGGGAGTTTTTCTTTTAATTCATTTATGGGATCTGGGCATCACTGGTTAGGCCAGCATTTATTGTCCATCCCCAGTTGTCCTTCAAAAGGTGGTAGTGAGTTGCCTTCTTGAACCGCTGCAGTCCTTGAGGTGTAGGTACACCCACTGTGCTGTTAGGGCGGGAGTTCCAGGATGTTGCCCCAGTGACAGTGAAGAAATGGTGATATATTTCCAAGTCAGGGTGGTGAGTCCCTGAAGGAACGTCCAGGTGGTGAGGCTCCCAGGTGTCTGCTGCTCTTGTCCTTCTAGATGGTAATGGCAATGGGTTTGGAAGGTGTTGTCTCAGGAACCTTGGTGAGTTCCTGCAGTGCATCTAGTCGATGGTACACACGGCTGCCACTGTTTGTTGATGGTGGAGGGTTTGAATGTTTGTGGAAGGGGAAGCAATCAAGCGGGCTGCTTTGTCCTGGATGGTATCGAACTTCTTGAGTGTTGTTGGAGCTGCACTCATCCAGGCAAGTGGAGAGTATTCCATTACACTCCTGACTCGTGCCTTGTAGATGGTGGACAGGCTTTGGGGGGGTCAGGAGGTGAGTTACGTGCCGTAGGATTCCTAGTTTTTGACTTGCCCTCGTAGCCACAGTATTAATGTGGCTAGTCCAGTTCAGTTTCTGATCGTTGGTAACCCCCAGGATGTTGATTGTGGGGGATTCAGTGATGGTAATGCCATTGAATGTCAAGGGGCAGTGGTTAGGTCCTCTCTTGTAGGAGATGGTCATTGCCTGGCACTTGTGTGATGTGAATGTAACTTGCCACTTGTCAGCCCAAGCCTGGATATTGTCCCGGTCATGCTGCATTTGAACATGGACTGCTTCATTATCTGAGGCAGTCCATGTCCAAATGCAGCAAGACCTGGACAATATAAACAACAGCTACATCTTGGGGCAGTCAGACATCGCTGGCCTCTTTGAGGAATATCCCAGGATGGCAGGTTGGCTCTTGGGGGTTAATGGGTACCCGCTGAGGACCTGGCTAATGACACCAGTATGGAGGTCAGTACCGATACAGAGATGCAGTACAACAAGGCCCAAGTGGCCACCCGGGCTGTCATTGAATGGTGCATTAGATTGCTCAAGATCTAATGGCAGTTCCAATGGCTTGACTGCTCTGGTGGTGCACTGCCGTACATCCCCCGGAGGGTCGCCCGCTTTGTGGTGGGCTGCTGAGTCCTTCACAAACTGGCACAGTCGCGGGGCGACATGCTGGAAGTAGAGGGAGAGGAATATGTGGCCATTTCCCAGGAAGCGCCGGACTAGGAGTGGCTGGAGGACGTGCCTGGGTAGGATGGATGACAAGCAGCAGTGGCGAGGGCCCTCATCCTCGCCTGCTTCACATAGGTCGTGGTCTTGTCTGTCATTCCCCCCACCCCACGCGTCTCCCGGTCCGCTCCCCCCATCCCTCTGCATCCCTCCCCTCTCAGCGTCCTCCCCCCGCCCCCACTCAGCGTCTCCCCCCCCCCCCCCCCCCCACCCCGCCCACTGATTTGCACCATCACAGGGTCTGTGTTACATCACTGCAGGGTGTTGGGACTGTTTCGGCTCTGTCAGTGGGTCACGGTTGAGGGCAGGGGGGCTGCTGATAACCCGCAGAGACCTGAGCACTGAAACGTCTCGTTCAGTGCCATAGTCTGACCCCAGCCTGTCTGCTGAGAGCTTGCTCACAGCCATCACCCGCATGTGGTGTGCCGGTGCGAAGGGGGAGGAGGAGGAGCCCAGGATCCACATGACCTGGAACATGGAATTGGTGTTCGGCCCGCATTGCAGAAAAAAGTGCCTGAGACATCATACGCTAAAGCAAACAAGAGCAGGGACAATGGACAGCCCTGTCTTGTACCCCTGTTCAATAAAAAGTACCGCAAACACAAGGCATTAGTACGGACACTCGCCGTGGGTCCCTACACAATAATCAAACCTACTAAATGAACCTTTGCCCCAAACCGAACCTCCAAGGATCAAACGCTTTCTTGGCATCCATGGATACAATCACCTTTGGCTTGGGCACGGGAGAGGGGGAAGGAACGACATTCAACAACCATCATATATTGGCCAACAATTTCCGACCCTTCTCAAAGCCTATTTGGTCTTCTGTAATCACCTCCAGGAGACAGGGCTCCAGTCACAGCGCCAACACTTTGGCAAATAGTTTGGCATCTACATTCAATGACTATATAGGTTAATATGACCCATATTCGTGGTGTCCTTCGCCTTCAGTTTCGGAGAGATAGAAGCCTGCGAAAGTGTGGCAGTGAAAGAACCCTGGGACAAGGATGCATTGAACATGTTCACTATCAGTGGAGTTAACTGATCCACAAACCTCTTATAGAACTCAATAGGAAACCCATCGGGGCTGGGAGCATTACCTGTTTACATCAATCCAGTAGCGTTTAAACATAGAAATATAGAAAATAGGTGCCGGAATAGGTCATTCGGCCCTTCGAGCCAGCACCACCATTCAATATGATCATGGCTGATGATGCAAATTCACTCCCACTTTCTCTCCATACGTCTTGATCCCCTTAGCTGCAAGAGCCACATCCAGCTCCCTCATGAATCTCCCTCTTTGGGGCGGCAGGGTAGCACAGTTGTTAGCACTGTTGCTTCACAGCGCCGGGTTCGATTCTTGGCTTGGGTCACTGTCTGTGCGGAGTCTGCACGTTCTCCCCGAGTCAGCGTGGGTTTCGTCCGGATGCTCCGGTTTCCTCCCACAGTCAAAAGATGTGCGGATTAAGTGGATTGGTTACGCTAAATTGCCCGGTAGTGTCCAAACGTTAAGTGAGGTTGCTGGGTTCGGGGATAAGTGTGGGCTTCGGCAGGGTGCTCTTTCAGAGGCTGGTGTAGACTCGATGGGCCGAATGGCCTCCCTCTGCACTGTAAATTCTATGATATCCAGCACACTGGCCCCAATGGCTTTCTGTGGTAGAGAATTCCACAAGTTTACAACTCTGAGAGAAGATCTTCATCTCAGTCCTGAATGGCCTCCCCTTATTCTTAGGCTTATCCCTCATCTAGCTTATCTGGTCTCAACAAGGTTTTATATGTTTCTATTAGATCCCCTCCCATTCTTCTGAACCCCAGTGAGTCCTTCAATCCAGTCTTTCTTCGTATGCTGTCCTGCCACTCTGGGAATTAGTCTGGTGAACCTTCGCTGGACACCCTCAATAGCAAGAATGTCCTTCCTCAAACTAGGAGACCAAAACTGCGCACAATACTCAAGGTGTGGCCTCACCAAAGCCCTGTATAACTGCAGCAAGACATCCCTATTCCTATACTCAAATCCTCTCACTATGAAGGCCATCTCCTCAGGGCTTAATGGGGCCCCCTACTCCTCCCATCTCTCTCTCTTGACCACTGGGAAGGACAACCCGTCTAACAATATCGACATGTCTGAACTCTCCCCCAGGAGGTCTGACCTGTGAAGACTTTTGCAGAAAGCCTCGAAAGCTGCATTGACTTTAACCGGGCCGGAGGCCAAGCTGCCACTTGAATTCTTAATCTGTATGATCTCCCGGATAGCCGCCTGCCACCTTAGTTGGTGGGCCTTCTCACCATATTCCTAAAATGTCCCGCTCGAGCGCTGCAGTTTTTCGTGCCTCAGTACAGACTCGATAAACCGAAAGGCCTCTTCTGCACTGTATTATTCTATGATCCTCTGAGTTGGGTCACCACCTTACCAGTGGACAGCAGTTCGAACTGCGTCTGCAGCTTCTTCCTGCTCACTAGCAGTTCCAGGGTTGGTTCATACGTATACCAGTCGTTGACCTCCAGGGTAGCATCCACCAGCCTCTGCCACTCCGTGCTTGCAGTCCTATCCATATGCGCCTTATAGGAGATTATCTCCCCTCTAATAACCTCTTTCGGGGCTTCCCACAGGGTAGAGGGTGAGGCAGACTCTTTCTCATCTGGTGTATTCCTCGATGACAGTAGACATGTGTCCGTAAAACCCTTTACCCAACCTCCACGGTGGGCGCTGAGTGGGGCCCGACTCCAGAACCAAATCCACCAAATGTGGACCAAGGTGCAAAATTATTATAGCCGAGTACTCAGTTTTCCTCACCCAGGGGAGAAGAGACTTACCCATTAGGGAAAAAAATCAATCCCAGAATAAACCTTCTGGACCTGGGGAAAAAGAATTCAATGTCGCTTGGGTGTAAAAACCACCACATAGAACATAGAATTACATAGAATTTACAGTGCAGAAGGAGGCCATTCAGCCCATCAAATCTGCACCGGCTCTTGGAAAGAGCACCCTACCCAAGGTCCACCCTATCCCCCTAGACCAGCAACCCCACCCAACACCAAGGGCAATTTTGGACACTATGGGCAATTTAGCATGGCCAATCCACCTAACCCGCACATCTTTGGACTGTGGGACTGTCGGAGCACCCAGAGGAAACCCACGCACACACGGGGAGAACGTGCAGACTCCACACAGACAGTGACCCAAGCTGGGAATCGAACCTGGGACCCTGGAGCTGTGAAGCAGTTGTGCTAACCACTATGCTACCGTGCTGCCCTCCCCCCAACTTCTCCATAAAAGCTAACCTTTGCTACTCCCAATCGAACCAACTATTTAGGCCTCGGTTGATCCAACCTAGGATCAGGTACAGTTTAAATTCCCTCCATAAACCAGTTGATGTATGTCCAGATCAGGAATAGAAGCCAACAGCCTCCTAGAAAATGCTGCACTGTCCCAATTCGGTGAATAAACATTGACCAATACCACCAACGTGCCTGCCAAAGACCCGCTGACCATCACATATCTGCTGTTGGTGTCCTGGGGGCGCTAGAGGTGTCGTCGTTCTGACAGAAACTGGGGCCAGCCCAGG
The DNA here is from genome assembly GCF_047496885.1 of Scyliorhinus torazame. Lineage (NCBI taxonomy): Eukaryota > Metazoa > Chordata > Chondrichthyes > Carcharhiniformes > Scyliorhinidae > Scyliorhinus > Scyliorhinus torazame. The sequence goes on from NC_092716.1 coordinate 184,577,563, forward strand.
GGCCGTACCTCCCATTTGGATGAACCTGCGGGGACTATCCCAAGGACGTGCAGAGGAGGACGACTGCCTGCAGCTGCATTGTGTGGCAGCTCCCCGTGTGGCCCCCATTAAGGTGACAGTACGGGTCAATGGTCACCCGCTTGTGATGGAGTTGGACACTGGCGCAGCGGTCTCCGTGATCGCCCAGAGGATCTTCGACCACATCAAGCAGGGTATACAGGCCCTTACATTAACCGACACACAGGCCAGGTTGGCCACCTACACGGGGGAACCATTGGACATCGCTGGAACTATGATGACCACTGTTGATAATGGACGCCAGGAGGGGTGTTTCCCACTTATCGTGGTGCGCGACCACGGGCCCAGCCTTTTGGGTCGGGACTGGTTGCGCCATTTGCGGCTGCAGTGGCAGCACATCCTCCAAACAGTTTCTGGAGGGTTGACGGAGGTACTAGGACGGTAGCCAGATGTATTCCAGCCCGGTTTGGGGAAGATAAAAGGGGTCATAGCCCGTATCCAGATCGAACCACGAGCCACGCCGCACTATATCCGGGCCGCCCGGTGCCTTACGCCTTGCTCGAGAAGGCAGAAGGGGAGCTCACTCATTTGGAGTCCTTGGGTATTAGCAGGCACGTCCGTTTCGCTGACTGGGCAACACTAATTGTACCTGTAATGAAGCCAGATACCACAGTTCGCTTGTGCAGCGACTATAAACTTACAGTGAATACGGCTTCCCGGCTCGACCGATATCCAATGCCCCACATAGAAGATCTCTACGCGAAGCTTGCAGGGGAACTCTCATTCACGAAATTAAATGAGTCACGCCTACCTACAGTTGGAGCTGGACCCTGCCTCCCGGCCATTAATTAACTATTAATACACACAGGGGCCTGTATGAATATAGTTTGCCCTGTGGGGTATCCTCTGCCTGCGCTATCTTTCAATGCGTCATGTAGGGCACCTTGAGAGGTTCACTGCGTGTCGCTGTCTACTTAGACGGCATTTTGATTACAGGGACGCGGAGCAGGAACATTTGGAAAATTTGGAGGCTTCTCAAAGGCCGGTGTCCGTTTACATTGTACAAAGTGCATCTTTCAGGCGAAGGAAGTGTCTACCTGGACCGCGAAGGTTTGCACCCCCTCGCAGAGAAGGTGCGTGCAATTCAACAGGCCCCCGCCCCGACTGACACTTTGCATCTTTGTTCTTTTCTCGGCCTCGTAAATTATTACGGGAAGTTCCTCCCCAATCTGGCAACTACGCTGGCCCCGTTGCACCTTCTGTTGAAGAAGAATCACACCTGGGTTTGGGATCAGCCGCAAGAAACCGCTTTCCGGCGGGTAAATAGCAATTGTCATCGTCGGGGTTACTAACCCACTATGATGCTGGAAAGCCTTTGCTCATCACGTGTAATGCATCCCCATATGGTATTGGGGCCATCCTGTCCCACAAGATGGAGAATGGTGCCGAGCGGCCGATAGCTTTCACCTCCCACACATTGACTGCAGCGGAAAAGAAGTACACGCAGATCGAGAAGGAGGGCCTGGCGGTGGTCTTTGCGGTGAAACGCTTCCACTCGTATGTCTATGGCCACCACTTCACTATCGTGGCTGATCATAAGCCTCTGCTGGGACTTTTCCGAGAGGATAAGCCAAAACCGCCCATTGCTTCCGCACGGATCCAGCGCTGGGCTTTGTTGCTCGCTGCCGACGAGTATTCTCTGGAGCATAAACCAGGGACCCAGATAGCAAATGCCGAAGCACTGAGCCGATTGCCTTTGTCGACCGGCCCCATGTCGCCCCCAGACGGAGCCAGTCCTGGCAAAGGTTTGGCACACAGTCCTGTATGGTGGGCAACACAGACAGCTCCCAGGCGAGTTGCGGACATTTTCCTCCAAGCAGTCAGAATTTATCGTGGAAGACGGTATCCTTTTGTAGGGGACGCGTGTGATTGTCCCGGAAAAAGGACAGGAGCTGATACTACAGGACTTGCACAATGGGCATCCGGGTGTGACCCGGAGTTGGTCCGGAGTTATGTCTGGTGGCCAGGCCTCGACACCGACATTGAGAAGGTGGCCAAAACTGCTCCATTTGCCAGGAGCATCAGAAGCTTCTGCCGGCCGCGCCCCTACATCACAGGGCGTGGTTTCATGCGGATTTCGCCAGCTCTTTTCAAGGATCCATGTTACTTCTATTAATCGATGCCCAGTCTAAATGGCTAGAGGTGCATAAGATGGTAGGCACAACGTCCTGCGCAACGATCGAGAAGATGCGTTTATCTTTCAGTACACATGGCCTCCCCGAGGTGCTGGTCACGGACAACGGCACTCCTTTCACAAGTGAGGAGTTTGCGAGGTTCATAAAGATGAACGGCATACGCCATATCCGCACCGCTCCATACCACCCGGCTTCAAATGGGTTAGCGGAGCGCGCAGTGCAGACATTCAAACGGGGACTAAAGAAGCTGACTTCCGGGTCTATGGACACGAGAGTGGCTCAATTTTTGTTTTCATATAGGACCACTCCACATGCGGTGACTGGGGTAGCTCCCGTGGAACTCATAATGGGCCGGAGACTTCGCACCCGCCTTAGCATGATTTTCCCGGATATTGGCGCAAAAGTACGCCGCACTCAAGAATGGCAGGGACATGGCCTTTCTCGGCATCGGCCGATTCGGCAGTTTGCACCTGGTGATCCGGTGTTCATTCAAAATTTTTCTGGTGGTGCCCAGTGGGTCCCTGGCATTATCTTTCGACGAACAGGCCCAATCTCTTACCAGGTGCAAGCCCAGATCGTCTCCAGCGCAAGCATGCAGACCACGTTCAGTCCAGAAGGCCACCTATTCCAAAGATTCCCTGCCCCCAGAGCTCACTTCTACAGCCGCAGAGACCAGACACAGTGGAGGGTATTCCTCACGATCTTCCTCTTGGGCCGCACTCAAAGCATGCGCAGGTCATTGCAGAACCTCTTGGATATAGGGACGCCGAGATGACAGAGACAGTAGACTCCAACTCCGAGATGGAGACACAGGACGCCTCAGAAGAGGAGTCCTTGGTCCCATGGACCGTGGATGTACAACCGTTACGCCGTTCATCACAGAAGCGCCGTTCTTCATCTGGTTACACGCCGCCCGATCCAGCGTCTCGTGCAAATGGTTTCCGGCCTGCGGATTCGCCCTCGGTGGATTCCTTGGACTTTGGGGGGGAGGGATGTTATAACCTGCCTGCTTACCACTGGCTGGGGACTAATGGCAATCCCACAATCCTTTGGGAGTATGAGCTTCCCCAATGAGGGGGGCGGAGAAATTATTAGCAGGTCCCTGCATAAATAAAGCTGGCTAGTATGGAACCAGCTAGAGAGGAGTGAGCAGAAAGGGAGTTACTGCTGCTGTTGTATATATATGTTATTGTAAATAAAGTTTTCTTTCTGTTCTACAAACTCGTGCTGGATTCTTCGTGGCCCTCGCAAAACCCACCCATTAAATGAATCAAAGAAAAATCTTTCATCGTTATCAGTGAACTAGCCCCCTTCCCGTCCCCCACTGCCGGCACCCCCACCCCTCCCCTTCCCTCCCGCCCAACATACCTCCCAAATGTACATCTTAATCACACGAGAATGAACAATACCCGTCCAACAAACCTCAACCCCCAACAAAACAAAGACACTAAGTTCATTAAACCCAGCAAAACTGGTTCAACGAGTTGCAGCTCCTCCCCCAACTCACTCCTGTAAACTAGCTAACTTTACTGCTAGCAGGGCAGCACCCACCAAGGTAAAGAAAAATGAAAACACTACCGCCCGTCCTGGGAATTAAAAAGTAAAACACCTATAAAAACCAAAATCCCACCAGAAGCTCTATATTTCTGAAAATATTACATAAAACAACACCCGTCATATAATTTTGACCCCCCCCCCCCCCACAATAACAAACAACATGTGAAAAAACACATCCCACCTAAGAACAAAGAAGTACCCACAAATATATACGAGATGCTCCAACACCCATCTCCATCCATAACAATCAGAGACCTCACAGAGCACAATTAACTCGAGGCAAGTCTATGCTTTTTAACAAAGCCACCTGCCTCCTCCGAAGTGTATAGGGAGTAGAAAGGAAGGTAGAGGCCACAATCAGATCAGCCATAGGTTTATCAAGTGGCAGAAGCTGCAGAGGCCAAATTGCCTACTTCTATCAAAATCTGTATGTTCATACGTATGTTCGTAGAAACTGAACTGGACTGTCTACATCAGTGTTTTTCAAACTTTTTTTTCAGGGGACCCATTTTTACTAAACGGCCAACCTTCGGGACCCAACACGGCCGACCTTCGCGACCCATGCCGGCCGACCTTTGCGGCCCACGCTGGCCGACCTTCGCGACCCACGCCGGCCGACCTTTGCGGCCCACGCCGGTCGACCTGCGCGACCCACCGTTTTCTCTTACCTTGTTTGGTGCTGACAGAAATGGAGGAAATGGTTTTGGGTCCCTTTGGCCCCAATGGTCCCTTTGTGCCTTTGGTCCCTTTGGCCCCCCGAGCTTGAAAAAAAAATGCTACGGCCATATAAACAATTATGCATGCCTGATCATCGGTGCGTACGTGCATAGTTTTGCGCACGCGCAGCGATGATCGGGCACGCATGAGCAGCGCGGCTGAATTTTTTTAATCTGTTCCTGGCCATTTTGAAGGCCGCTCGCAGCCGGCATTATTTAAAGCCGGCTGATGCGGCTGTTGCGCGTGGATTTGCACGATCGGGAATGCCGCGACGGACGGCTCCGCGACACTCCCGACACCCGTCCGCAACCCACCTGCGGGTTGCACCCATGAGGTTGTCAATTCCTGGTCTACATAAATGCTGTGGCTACAGGAGCAGGCCACAGGCTGGGAATCCTGAAGCAAGTAACTCACTTCCTGACTCACCCAACCTTTCTGCAAGGCACCATCCTCAAGGCACAAGTAAGGAGTGTGGTGGAAAACTTTCATGGAGGCAAAGACACCCTGAAAGGCCAGGCTGACAGAGTGCAACTCACTTTATTCCACACTAATCACAATAATCACTCCTCTCCATACTCCCCTCCCCACAGAATTTGCTTCCCCAAACTGCTTCCGGGTTGATGTTTATATTCTGTGGGGAGCTCATCCAAGTTTGAGGGAGCTCCACCTTCTAGTCACCTGAGTAGCTCATGCTCTGAGGCACGACATGCTGACTGTGTTTCTCTGAGGTCCAGCTGCAACCTTGCTTCCGTGCCTAGTGTGTTATTCTGCATGTTGGCTGCCTTTGCCGGACTTTGAAGCCTGGACTATTGCAAGGGAGAACGGTGATACGACCTGTTGGATGGAGGGGAAGAGATGCCTGTTGCTGCTGCCAGTTGAATGCAGGGGAGAGAGAGGGAGTGTGCTTGGCTGCAGTTTCCATGCCTGGGACCTGTACTTGTAACTGGCTGCCTTTCTGCTTATCGTCTGGGAGTAGAGCACGGGGTGAATTTTGGTTGCCCGGATGCCGGGCTGAAAATGGAGGAGAATGGACTCACGTTTGCAGTTTTGGACTGGATGGTGTCTGGAGACAGATGCCGGGACTGTGAGAGCAGCAGGGTGGTGGCCCAATTTACTATGTGTACTGCTTGTACTGATGTTGGTTTTGTTTTATTGTTGGGGGATTGTATACTGTTATTGTATTTTTATTGTGTATTGTTATTTTGGGCTTGGCGGCTGGTTGCTCGCCAGTTGTCGCCCTCCTGGTTCCATGCACTTGGGGTTGAGGGGTTCTTTCCAGTGCTAGTGAGGGGGAGGGGTATTCTCTCTCTCTTCTACTGCACACTGCCTGTCCTTTTCCGGTGGACTGAGCTGCTTGCAGGCGCCTCTTCACCAACATAGGCCTGTTGCTGGACCCAGGGGAGGGTGGGGGAGGGGAGCATGCGCTGGCTTGATTGTTGGCGGCTTTCCCTTGTACTCAATTGTTTGTTGAGTTTCTTGTGGTTTTTCTGTATTTTGCCTTGGGGTTTTTTTTGTAAATGGAGTTCCCTCTATCTCTCTTTTGCCATGCCCCGTATTGGTGTGTCCTTTTCCAATTGTCTGCGTTGTTTGTTTAGCTGCCTTTACACCAATGTGGGGCTGCCGTTAGGGTCAGGTCATTGGTGTATCCTTTTCTGGTGGTCTGTGTCGCTCATTTGGGCGCCTTTCCACCGATGTGAGGCTACCATTGGGGAGGTGTGGGGGGGGGGGGGGGGGGGGCGAAGGTGGCTTTGCAGCTGGTGGTTTGTTTACAGGAACTGTTTTGGGTTGAATTGTGCCCCCTCCTGGGAGGGAAGGGGGTGTTTTCTCTCTCTCTCACACCATGCCCTGTACCGCTTTTCCGGTGGTCTGTGCTGCTTGTTTGGGTGCCTTTCCACAAGCTAGCGTTGGGGCTGTGGTGGTGGTGGGGGGGGGGGGGTGCTTTTCACATATTACTGATTCGCGTGACTGTTTTTAGCTGCTGATTCTTTTGTATTGTTTTTTAAAAAATAAATTTAGAGTACCCAATTAATTTTTTCCAATTAAGGGACGATTTAGCGTGGCCAATCCACCTACCCTGCACATCTTTGGGTTGTGGGGGTGAGACCCACGCAGACACGGGGAGAATGTGCAAACTCCATGTGCAAACTCTGGACAGTGACCCAGAGCCGGGATCGAAACTGGGTCCTCAGCGTCGTGAGGCAGCAGGGCTAACCTTTTGTATTCTTGAGTTGCCAATAAACTTAAAATATCTGAAGGAGGGGAAACGGATGTTATATAGCTCTGTCCCTGTAGGGGCTCGTAACACTTTCCATTTGCCTGGATGAGAGCTGCTCAAGAAGCTTGACACGGTCAAGAGCAAAGTAACCCATTTGTCCTGCACTCCACCCTCCACCTTAAATATCGACCCCTCTACCACCAAGGCACAGTGGTAGCAGTGTGTACTGCATGCAAGATGCAATGCAACAACTTGCCAAATGTGCTCGACTACAACTTTCAAATTCATGACCTCTACCATCTCAAAGAAAAAGGGCACCAGACACATAGGAATGCCATCACCTGCAAGTACCTCTCCAGGATATGCATCACCATGACTTGTAAGTATATTGCCATTCCTTCACTGTTGCTGTATTAAAATCATGGAACTCCCTCCCTAACAGCACTGTGGGTGTACCTGCACCGGATGGACTGCAGAGGTTCAAGAAGGTGGCTCATCACCACCTTCCAAAGGTCAATTATGGATGTGCAACAAACGCTGGCCATCCACCAATGCTTGCATCCCATAAAGACATATATCATTTTTAATTCAGCCCTTTGAGCCTTTGACATGGAAATTGGAACGGTCCATTCAGCCCATCGTGCCTGTAAACCGAAACAAGGGGCTGGTTTAGCACAGGGCTAAATAGCTGGCTTTGAAGGCAGGCCAGCAGCACGGTTTAATTCCCGTACCAGCCTCCCTGAACAGTCCCCGAAAAGTGGCGACTAGGGACTTTTCACAGTAACTTCATTTGAAGCCTACTTGTGACAATAAGCAATTTTCATTTTCATTTCATTTTCAAGATTAGACCGTTCAGCCCATCAAGCCTGTTAGTGAGGAACAGGAGGAGGTTATTCAGCCCCTAGGGCTTGTTGCACAGAACAGGAGGAGGCCACTCAATCCCTCGGGTGTGTTCTGCCATTCAATTGCTGACCTGTCTCTTAACTCTATTGACCTCTCTTGGAGGAGAGGGAGGGAGGGGGTTGGGGGGAGGGGGGGGGGGGGAGGTTGCGACAACAGCTTTGAGAAGGAGGAACTGGGGAAGAAAACCCGAAGGGAGGGGACTGTTAACAAATATAACCAAAGGAGAATGGCCTTTCTGGCAGTAATAGTAATAGTGGCAGAGATCCCCAGGAAACCCACACCCGCGGACAACTATACAACTGGCCCAGAAAATACTGGATCAGGTTTCCTCCGAGCATCTGTAGCATGTCTGGTGTTATAGTTCTCTTCTGAAGAAATGTAAGGGTAAGGAAAAAAAGCTGTTCTTGCCAGCAACGCCCACATCCTATGAATGGATAAACAATAATTAGGACAAAGTAATATGATAACCTCCTGATGTGAACAGAGCAACTCTTGGGAGTTTCTCTTCCCGAGCTTACAGCAGTCTTCTTGGAAACCACATGACCGAGTAAAATACAAAGGCTGTTGACAGGATTGCCAGTAATCTCGTTTCAGGCACATTTCCTAGAATGTAGACCCTGGCAAGGACGTTGCATGAAATTATCTAATTAAATGTGACCATTAAAATTGCACAAGGCTTTGGGAACTAAAATGGTGCTATGTTTCTGAGTTGCGACCATTCATAGCTCTCGACAATTTACACCAGAATGAAAGGTGGTCTTTACTCTGGGCCCCTGCAAGAGTATTAAGTGGCTTCAATCGTGTGTCCCTCACCCTCACAATTAGCTTGCAAAAAATTAGTACTGTGCATTACTGTAAATAAAAATTCTGCATTTATAATTACATTTTTTTTTAGCATGGAAAAGGCGTTTATACGTTTTCATGGTTTTACACCTTTTGCAAGATATGTGCCAGAACACATTACAATGTTCTATTGTGGCTCACATGATGTAATACCAGGTTGCTCCAACAGTTGCTAGATGATTTTATGTGCAATTTACACAATTAATAATCATTACAATAGAATTCCAATTCCAATTCTCTTCCAGCGCTCAGTGGGGCACTAAAGCAGACTTTTGTCTGTTTCCAGACCTAGTAATTCCCGAAACAGGTGCTATCTGTCACCAGGAGCTTATGGCTTTAGGGGCGCCACTTCACACTGAGCCTGGCTGACCAGGAGTCTCTCCCACTCTGACCGCCAGCGATTGGTGTGCTTTTTTGGAAGGATTTGCAGTCAGCCGTTTGGTTGTGTTACAAACGTACCCGGGACCTTGAGCCCGCCCCCCCCCCCCCCCCCCCCCCCCATTTCATACGGGCAAGGCATCCCCGGGCCTGATCCCCAGCATGGACAAAATCCCACCAGGGCACCTTATCACTGCCAGCCTGGCACCCTGGCAGTCCCCCTGCTGGCCTCGCAGAGCCATGTGGGCACCAAGGTAGTGCCAGGCTAGTGCCCAAAAGGCACTGCCAGGACACCCAGGTGGCACTGCCAGGGTGCTAGGTTGGCAGTGCCATGGTGCCCAGGTGGCATCAGCAGTGCCACGGTACCACTCTGCCAAAGTTTTTGCCGTTGCTCCCATAATTCTGGAGCTCTAGGTGACCATCTAGTTTGCCTAATGGTTGAACCAGACCTGACTTTACACTCGAATAGTAAATATCAGGCTGGGGCATTGAGACTTGCTCTCACTAGAACAGTGAGATTCCCACTGGGGTAATCTTTCATCTTCTTTCATCGGGCAGAAGATTCAGAAGTCTGAGAACACGCACTAACAGGATCAAAATTAGCTTCTTCCCCACTGTTACCAGTCTCCTGAATTATGGGTGATCTGACCTCTTCACACATCTTCTCTACTGAGTAGTACTGCACTCCTTATGCTCACCCATTGCCTGTGCCTATCTATTTGCATTGTGTATTTATGTATGTCCGATGCTTTTCATGTATGGAACGATCTGTCTGGACTGTACGCAGAACAATACTTTTCACTGTACCTCGGTCACGTGACAATAAAACAAATGCAGTCCAGTCCAATGAGAATAACTCACTGAGACAGGGAGACTCACACTGAGAGAGTTAGGCTCACATTGTGAGATGGAAACTCACTTATACTGGAACAGTGAAACTCACCTTGGGACAATGAGGCTTGCGCACACTGGTACAGTGAAACTCATTCGCACTAGGTGAGAGACTCACTTGCAATGTGACAGTGAGACTCATTTGCACTGGAACAGTGAAACTTATACACTGGGGAGAGGCAGATTCACTCACATTGGAAAGTGAAACTTATACACTGGGGGGACACCGATTCACTCACATTGGAAAGTGAGACTTATACACTGGGGGGAGGCAGATTCACTCACATTGGAAAGTGAAACTTATACACTGGGGGACGCCGATTCACTCACATTGGAAAGTGAAACTTATACACTGGGGGAGGCAGATTCACTCACACTGGAACAGTGAGACTTACTCGCACCGAGTGTGTGAGACTCACAGTGGAGTACTGAGTGTGTGACCTTCACTGTCCCAGTGTGAGTGCAGTAAGACTCAAGTTGGGTCAGTGTGACTCACTCACACGCACTACTTGGGCAGTTCTTTTTATATCACTTTGGGATTTTATTTTCTTTATGCACAAATGCAGGAATTTAAACCCCATTTTATCAAAAATCATTAAATAATAAAAATAAAACGTGACTGTTAGGAATCTCACATTTGGGAATGCTGAGCATCTGAAAAAGTCATGAAAGTGCTGTGTGCTTTCATCCGGTTTACATTGTGGCAAATACTGAGGTTGGTTCATGGGAGAAGACTGCCATCTGGTGGCACATATTGCAAATCCACCTGGCAGAGAATCTGTTGTCAATCTGAGGGGCGTGGTGCGATGAGAGAATCTGTGGTCAGGCTGTGAGGGGCCTGGTGTAATCAGAACTTCCGCCTGACCCAAACACCCAGACTCTAACCTCGCCAACAGAGAGAAAGACAGCTTCTCTCATGGAGTTTCCATTGCTCTCAACTCTCTGTTCAATTACCCCCGAATCAAAAATAAAGATGGTGTCCTCTAGCTGTCGAGGACTAAGATGGGGATCACATCTGTTTCCAGAGATTATGGGTTAGGCAACTACAGCAGACAGATTAAAGCTCACTCTGTTCCCAAGACTTCCGGTGGAAGTCGTAACAAAGGTGTCTCAGACTAGGGTATTATGTTTTTAGCCATTTTTGCCCAGTTCCTGGGCTATTTTGCTGAAAATCCTACTTGATTGATGGTATAAGGTGCCCACATAGCAGATATTTCCAGATGTACCAGGGCAAAGAAACTTGAAGGCAGAAGTTTGTCGACGGAATCAAAGCCTTCTCGGGATTCTTCAGTGGAGAAAATGGCGGAGTCGGTTGCTGGGACTCCGGCCACTTCACTAACGGCCGAGGGGCTATCGGCACCTTGGTGATGAAATTCGGGAAGCAAAGGCGGGTGTGTCCTCGGTAAGTCGATGGAAGATGCCCTGGCTCCCATTCAGTCTGAGTTGGAGAAGACCAGCAAGGCGTTAAAAGCACATGGCACTATGATAAAGTGTGCAGAGATGTCTCTCTCTCTCTCTCTCTCTCTCTCTCGAGGCATAGCGACCAGACTGTCTCTCTGAAAACTGAGATATCTCTGATGGCCGGTGTGAATAAAGCACTGAAAGATCAAAGTAGATTATTTGGAGAATTGTTCCAGAAGGCAAAATATTCAGATCGTGTTCTGCATGCATGAGTACGGCCTCAACCGGGACCTTGGATTCATGTCGCATTACATTACCCCCCACCCCCCCAACCATCTGGCCTGGGCTTGCAAAATCCTACCAACTGTCCTGACTTGAGACAATTCATAACTCTTTAACCTGTGATTATCCCTCTCTCCAGTCGCACCGCCTGGACCTGTAAAGACTTAATTACCTGCAAAGACTTGCATTCAAAGTATCATCTTGCATCATTGAATTTGTCTATATATGTGGTTATGGAACCCACCTCTTCATTCACCTGATGAAGGAGCTGCACTCCGAAAGCTAGTGATTCGAAACAAACCTGTTGGACTATAACCTGGTGTTGTAAGACTTCTTATTGCACTCACACTGGGACAGTGAAGGTCACATACTGGGCAGTGAGACTCACTTACACTGGGACAGTGAAAGTCGCTCACAATTGGACAGTCAGATGCACTGACAAATAAAACAATAATAATAATCTTTATTGTCACAAGTAGGCTTACATTAACACTACATTGAAGTTACTGTGAAAATCCCCTAGTCGCCACATTCCGGCGCCTGTTCGGGTACACAGAGGGAGAATTCAGAATGTCCAAATTACCTAATAGCATGCAATTCGGGGCTTGTGAGGGGAAACCGGAGCACCCGGAGTCTGGTGACGCAGACACGGGGGAACGTGCAGACTTCGCACAGACAGTGACCCAAGCTGGGAATCAAACCTGGGACCCTGGTGCTGTGAAGCCATATTGCGAACCACTATGCTCCCGTGCTGCCCTGTCGGACAGTCAAAGTCGCTCTTGCTCACATTGGAACAGTGGGACTTGTTGCTAATTGTGTTTCTCTTAATTTGGCTCTGAGGATGGCGGCCAATATGGTCGCCTTCCTTAATTCTAATTGAGTTTTGCTCTAGAGTTGCCAGGTATCTTTCGATACCGCCACAAGGTTCAAAACTGAATACTGATCAAAGACTCGATACGCCAGTTAGTAAGTTCAAACTCAATGCTCATTTATTTACACACAGTCAAATATACTCATGCATAAAACTCTACAGACTAAACTATCACTACTGCTAAAGCCTATACTTAGCTTCAGGCACCCACTCAGTCAGAGGAACAATGGCCGTTGTTCGGTTCTGAGGCTGCTGGGGTCGAACTGGTATGGAATAACAGCTAGGAGCGTCTGTCTCGTAGCGTGCGTTGACCTTGGACTTACTTGTTCTGATGTTGCTGTTAGGCAGGTCTCTCCTTGGTGAGAGCCGGAGCCACAAGAGAGCGATTCTCTCTTGGGGGATTCTTCTTATACCCAAAAGAGGCTTTGTGTGCTTTTGGGCGGGCCTTGAGCTTGGCCCCAATTAATTGGGCCGTTTCCCAATCGTTCCTATCGATTTCCTCCAATAGAGGGGTGGGTGCCCTGATGGCTGGGCGTGCCCTAGGTGGCTGTTGGCCTGCTTTGTTCTGGTCTCCTCTGGTGCCGGGGTATCTGTCTTGGTGTTGTTCACTTAAATGTTACTCTTTTGTCCCCGGGGATGGCTCATTAGTATGCTAATGGTTTGCAGTATCGGTCTTGTCTGGGAGCTACGGCTCCAATCAACAGACAAACCCTGCACCTGCTTGCTTTCTCAGGACTGTCCATTTTCCCTGCAATCTTTGCAAGTGTCCATTTTGTAATCGGGAAGTGGCCATCCCAGATGGCTACACTCCCTCCTTGTGATCCTCAATGCGAAGCGTGAAGGATCACATTACTGCGTCGTCTTCGTTCTCTGACCAAGCGGGGCACCCATAAGCAGTTCATGGGCTCTACACTGCCCTATCCTATGGAACGCAATTCTTTACCTAACATCATTTTACTTACATACATCAGTACAAAACTCTACGTGGCGCTATGACATTCAGGCATGCATTACTAAATTTAAAAATGGAACCTCTAACTATCCTCAATAAACTATCCTCACTCAAACAATCAAAAATAATCTTCAACAATTTAAACTATACAAATAGCAGCAACACAAGTTTCTCTGGCTTGGCAGTCAAGCACAGAGGTTTGCATTTCTTTATTGAATAAAACACACATAAAGAGAAACGGATACACTTTAATTCATGTCAAGTGGTTCGGGGCTTTGGTGAAGTCTGAAAATAGGGGACCTAAACGTGTATACCGGGGTGCGAGAGCGGTAGGCTCACCTTCGCCATTTTCTGATTCTAAGTGTCTGTACGACACTGCAAAGTATCGCCAGTACTAAGAGGGCTTCTACTATGTAGGATAGTGAATACCAGGTGATAAACTTATCACACCAGGTCGAGGTATTGTTAGCTGTCGTGGGGCTAACTATCTCGGGGTTCTGTGTATGGCAGGGGTGGGAATCATTCACGGCCTGTGTGGTGGGGGTCAGGGGGGTAGCGTCCGCGCACAACTGAAGGGATCCCGCTAAGATCCAGGTGAAAAGCATGAAGGTTGTCTTCATCTATCCTTTTCTCGGTCTTCTCTGTCTTCCTCTGGGGTTCCTGAGGTTCCGGAGTTCTATGGACACAAGCATAGTATCTGTTATTATCTTGCTTAAGCTCTCGTATGTCTGTCTGTCCTTTATTGCCAATTACCCTTTATAATTGGTCACCATCTGTGACTCCCTCATTTTTTTTTTTAACCCAAATATTTGGGACTAGACATCCAAGAAAAATACTGACATAGTGCGAGCTGTCTCGCAGCCTGTGTGATCTACCATCCTAGTGTTTGAGGATGTAAATAGCATACGGAAGCATCCTAAGGGTCGCCAAAAACAAACAAAAGAACTTTGAACTGAAAGTGCTAAAATGGGGTGCGTATGGGCTGCGGCGGGTAAGAAATGGCTGGAATCCCCGGGTAGGATGGTGATCAGCGCCATTTGTGCTCTACCCGAGCGTAGCTAACCAGAGGGGGGTCCTCAGGCAGGGCGGGGACCAGTGCCGTTTCTCCACTGCCTGAGCGACCGGCAAGAACGGGTAAGAATGTGGTCGTCGTGGGGGGCTGCCTCTCGTGATCGAATCAGGAGAGTAGCTATGAGTGGTGTCTGTCGACAAACTAGTTCCTCTGAACGGTTGTCTGGGGACAAACTAGTTCCTCTGAACGGTTGTCTGGGGACAAACTTGTTCCATTAACAGTCATTGGGTGTCAAAAGGGTGGCGGCGTGGGGCCATGAAAAACTTTCAAATTTCCAAACAACAAACATGTACATTAAATGAACAAACATACAACTAACATGGTGCAGGTTCCATCAGAAAGGACACCGTATCTCTCCATCGGTTCCTTTTTTTTTCATCATCTGGACACCTCACTGCTCAATAGCGAACAGGGTCGCAAAGGGATTTGTTTGGTGGGAGTCAGACTCTATGTCAACATCTTCTCCCGGCTGCCATACTCTTGACTGGAGTAGTTTGGCTAAAGCTGCTTGGGGCGAATTGGGGTCCATCGCATCATTTCGGATGAGCCTGAACGAATTGTCTCGGTGCCAGAATCGTGTGTCGAGGTTGGAGCTGCTAGGTCGTAATCCGTAATCGTCGGGCGGTGGGTCTGGGGCAGGGGCTTTGATGTATGTGACTTCGAAGGGGTCACTGGAATCATGCTCTGATTCGCTGGGAGTGGGGCCTGGTGCAGGGGTATAATTATAACGTGGTGTGCTGTGGCTGTCGTCATTGCTATCGCTATCACTGTCGCTGTCGCTGCTGGTTGAAGGAAGGGAGAGGCGGAGTCCTGCCTCTGGGGGTGGAGTTGAAGATGTGTCTGAGGACGGGCTGGACTGGCTGAGGGAGGGTAGGAATACGTCATCTGTGGGCGGGGCGTGCTCGTCTGCTGCTGCGAGCAAGATGTGGTGTGAATGGTTGTTCTGCGAGCCATAAGCTTTAAACTGGTTTATGTGAAACCACGCAGACTTGCCATTGGGATATGTGATCTTGTATACCAAGGGGCTTACTTTGTCTGAAATGGAGTGCGGTCCGGAAAATTTGGGGGAAAGGAATGAACTGGGGTTGTATAGGGAAAGCATCACTTGCTGCCCTACTACAAACTCGGTGGCATGTACCTTTTTGTCGAAACAAGCCTTGCTTTGTTTCTTCCTGGTCCCAAGTCTCACAGCTGCTGCGAGTTGGGCTGCGTTTATATTCTCAAGTAACTGTTGTACAGCATTTTCATGCGTGAGGGTGGTGACTGCGGGGCTGGCCAAATCCAGTCCTAATAAATACTCTGTCCCTTTCATGGGGCGTCCGGTCATGAGAGTGTGGGGGGGTGTATCCTGTGGACGTGGATACCGTGTTTCTTAGGAACATTAAAGCAAATGGGAGAACTGACTCCCAGGTGCTGTTGTTCTGTTGCACCATTTTCCTGAGGGTGGCTTTTAGAGTTCTGTTCATCCTCTCTACAATGCCGCTTGACTGGGGGTGGCATGCTATGTGAAATTTTTGTCTGATTACGAAAATTGTGAGGACGTTTTTCATTACTCGTCCTGTAAAATGGGAGCCTTGATCGGATTCTATACTTCGTGGGAGGCCCCATCTTGTAAAGATGTGCTGTGTTAGTATTTTAGCTGTTGTCTTAGCCGTATTTGTTTTTGATGGAAAAGCTTCCACCCATTTTGTGAAGGTGTGGATGACCACGAACACATACTTATAACCATTTCTGCAGGGGGGTAGGGGTCCTATGTAGTCTATCTGCAATTTCGTCCAGGGGTCATTAATGGGACGGGTGTGACTAAGCTGTGCCTTTCTTGCATATCTATCCGGATTGTTCTGGGCACAGATCAAGCAATTTTCGATGTAGTGAGTAACATCGGCTTTTAAATCAGGCCACCAGCAGAGAGGTCTGAGGTAGGCTAGGGTGGGTTCAATGCCTTGGTCTCCATGATTGTCATGGAACTGACAAATAATCTGGTTCCTGTCCTGGCTGGGAAATACATAAATGCCTTCTTTTAAAATCACACCGTCGTGTGTGGTTATTGCCCGTTTTTAAACTTGTCGTACGGGGCTGGGAAGGTTCCTTTTAAAACTTCCCTGAGTTTTTCATCTTCCTTCTGGGCCTTTGCTAGATCCTGAATGTTGGTCTGTGAGACCTGAACCGCGTGTACTGGGGTGCTCTCGGGGGGGGGTTCCAAAAGTAACCATGCCTGGAGCCTGCCTTCGCTAGGGCGTCTGCTTTAACGTTACCAGGGGGGGAAGAACGGTGATGACTGCGAACTTTAATTATGCCATATTTCCTATTTTAGGCTAACTCGAAGATATGTCGGAGTAATGGGGCTTTCCGTCTGCGGAAACAAATCCTCTAGTTTCCCACAGGGGTAGGAATTCCGTCAAACTATTACAGACATACAAGCTGTCCGAATAGAAGTCTGCAGGGGTCGGAAACGAGTCAGGGTGGTCTACAATGTAAGCTATGGCTGCCAGTTCTGCTGCCTGCGCGCCTAAGTGTCCTGGCAACTTTAATGAAATCTCATCTAGGGCACGTCCCTACATAAATGCCGCAACCGGTAATTCTCTTTCCATTCAAAACTGTGGAGGAGCCATCCACATAAATTTTCAGGGGTGCGCACGTGTCTGTGGCTGGAGTCTCTTGGGTGTATTACCTGCTTTCCTGAGGGTTGACTTCGGTATAAATGGGCCTGTGTTGTGTTTTGTGGTGATGATCTCACATTCATGTGAGGTACCTGCATATTGCAAATTATCGGCTAGGAAGGTGTGGGTCTTGGTTCTCTTTACCGTGATGTCCCGTCCCTGTAAAAGAAGGGTCCAACGGGCTGCGCGGATTTGGCTGACTGTGCCATCTTTAAGTCGTCCGTCTAATAATAGTTGTGTTGAGGTGTGTTCAGTGAGAATGGCGATGGGGTTGAGTCCTGTAATGTAGGCGAAGTACTGTACTGCCCAGAAAACTGCGAGCAGGTGCCTTTCACAGGCAGAAAATCCTTGCTCGACAGGATCTAACACGCGTGAGGCGTATGCTACGGGGCGTAATTGGTCATGGCGTTCCTGGAGAAGTATGGCCGAAAGGGTTCGGTTGGTGCTTGCAACTTTAATTGCGACGGGAAAAGTGGATCTGGGGGCTGAGGGCTCTTTTTAAAGCATCCACAGCATCCGTGTGCTGTGGCAGCCATTCCCAAGGTGCCTGCTTCTTGAGAAGGTCGGAAAGGGGTGCTGCTTTTGTGGCGAAACCATCGATATGGTTTCTGCAGTAGCCAACCAGTCCTAAAAATGACCGGAGGGTTGAGACATTGTGGGGAAGGGGCAATTTGACGATCGAGTCAATTCTCTTTTGCTCGATCTCGCGTTTACCATGTGCGATTACTGTACCCAAGTAAATCACTTTTCCCTGCAAAATCTGGGCCTTCTTGGGGTTGATTTTACATCCAATTTCTTTTAGGAGTGTGAAGAGTTTGGCGAGAAGCGAAATGTGCTCTCCCTTTGTGTCTGTCTGTAGTAGCAAGTCATCTACATACTGAACCAGACAATCGGGGTGGGAAAATTTTGCTAGTCCATTTGCCAGCTGTCGGTGGAAAATGGAGGGGCAGTTGTGGAAGCCTTGTGGAAGGCACGTCCATGTGAATTTGTACTGGCACGCTTTATCCAATGGAATGGACCAAAACCCGGTGTTAATGTCCAAAACCAAAAATAATTTTGACTGGAGTCCCTGTTTGAGCATGGTCTCAGGACTCGTGGCTACAGTGGGGGCTGCTGCTGGGGTTACTTTGTTCAGTTCCCGGTAATCAATGGTCAGTCGCCATGATCCATCGGGTTTCCTGATGGGCCAAATCGGTGCGTTGTTTGTTGAGGCTACTGATCTGAGTACGCCTTGATCAAGCAAACTCTCTATTATTTTGGAGATTTCTCCCTCTGCCTCTTGGGGAAAATCATACTGTTTTTGGAGTCTGGGGTCGGGACCTGTAATGTTCACCAAGCCAGCTATTTTGCCACAGTCGTGCTTGTGCTGTGCAAATGCTGCTTTGTGTTGCTGCAGGACTTCCCTAACCTGTTTGTCCTGACTAATGGCTCGAGGGTCAAACCAGAAGCCTCCTACTGAGCTAATCCTGTTTTCATAGTCTCCAACTGTGAGCGAGGCGGGGGCTCATGCTCCCTTTGCCATTCTCCAAACACATTTATTAACTGGATCAAAAGAGAGGTTGTGGGAGCTCACAAAATCGATTCCTATGATGTGTTCAGCTGTCTGGGGTAGATCGACCAAAACTACGGGGTGTTTCGTTGTAATGTTCCCTATTTGTATCGCTACAGGGGCTGTGATGTGTCCCTGTTGTAAATGACCTGTATAGCCGCTGAGTGTGATGGTGTCTGTTGTGGGCCACGTGGCTCGCTGAAACATCGTGGAGGAATTGAGTGTGGTGCGGGACCCTCCTGTGTCCCAAAGAAATTCTACGGTGTGTCCCCAGACTTTGCCTGCTACGACCGGTCTACCGGGCTTGTCCCAAAGGGTGTCACAGACCCAAGTTGGGGAGCCCGAACACCGTCAGTCGGTGCCGTTCATGTCTATGTTCTCTGAACGGGCGCTAACGCTATGGATTGGCTTTGCCCTATTCTTATTTAGGGTGCCTGTCTGTTAGTTTCTCGGCTGCTTTTGTCCACAGTTGTAATATTCCTGGGATTTTGGCTGTGGTGGGCTGTTCCTGCCCTCATTTACCCATGCGGGGTTCTGGTGCGCTTTAACTGGATTCATATCTGCCTCCTCTTCCTCGGGTTTTGCAAATGCGGTTTTACCTTGGACGGATTGTTCCCAAGTGCGGGACAATCTCTTCAAAACCCATTTCTCGTTGTGGGCCTCGTCTGAGGGGTCGTAATTTGCGCAAGCTCTCTGTCCTGCGTCTGTCGCGTGAGAGACTAGGATTCAAGTCCATTTGGCCATGTTATCTGGGGATAAATGGGCGCAGGCTATCTCTCCGAAAACTGCTGTGAAATGTATCCACAAGCATCCAGCAAACGCTGTGGGGTGCTCTGTCTTCTTTTGCCTACACTTGTTTAGGCCTTCTACGGGGTATCCTCTGTTATAGCTGATCGCATCTAGGATCGCTGTGTGCATCTCTTGGAGTGTGCCTCCTCCTACATTCTGTGGGTCGGGAAGGGCTGGCACGACTGAAGGGTCGAGGCTTAAAACTGTGAGCTTCACTTGCTCCTTTTCGTCCAGGCCGTACATGGTAGCCTGCTGTTTAACTCTAACGAAAAACTGGTGGGGGTCTGATGTGGGAAGGAAGTGTAATTTTTCCACACACGTCCCGTAATTGGGTGACGGTTAACGGGGTTGTTTTCAGGAAATCTGCGTTTCCTTCTGCTGCGGCCCTGCGGTGTGTGGTTACAGGGTTCATGGGGGGGTGTTCTGCCTGTTCAATCGGGGGTTGGGGTGCTTTTCACTTTTGGTTTTTGTTTTGCGTACATGTCCCATGTACGTATCTGTGGGCAGTCTCATTTAACTCCTGCCAATCGGGGTCGTATTCCTGGTCTAATTGGGGTCCAAACGTATTTTGAAACCCATTCTGGACAGAAAGCAGAGATTGCAATTCTGCAATTTGCTTCCGGCACTTTGCGTGATCTACGGAGCTCTGCCTTTGTTCCGTTGTGGAAGTGTGGAGCGCTCGTAGGGCTGGTTTTAAATCATTGCACTGTTTCTGCAATTTCTCTACCTGTTGCTTGGTTTCTTGTCTTACCAAGACCGCACGTTGCGTGTCCTGGTAGGCCTTATCATATTGGGTCTGAAAACTACTCAAATGGGCGAGACAAGAGTGGTGTGCCCGCTTGGCATCATCCACCTCTCTGTCCCTCACTGTTAACTGGTCTCTCAAATCTTTATTATCTTTCTCAATCTCGTTCACATCTCCCTCACTATTTCTGTCTCTCTCCTCTATCTCTCTACGGAGCGTCCTAACGACCTCCTCTGTGCCTCCCAATTGTGCCAAGCAGGACACGATTGCCATCGGCTTGCGAGCTTTCCCTAAGCTCTTCTTGTGGATCTCTGACAGGTTCTCTCACCAAGTATGCCCGATACTCCCCGGACCTGTTTCGTCATTCGCGCAGAATTCGCTCCAAAGGGGCCATCTTTTCCCTTTGAGATACTTTTTGATTTCCTCTTCCCATACGGGACACTGTCCTACTCTATTGGTCGCTGCGACCTCAAATTCTTGGGGGTTCATAAGGCGTTCCATTGCCTTCATTGCCATTTTCTCTATCTGGGTTCTCTACTGAATTTGGAACAGGGGGTGATAAAGTGGTGATGTAAACACGGGTACGGAGTACGCTAATTTCCGGCCTACAAAACTCCTGACAGTTTTACGCAACAAAATCTCTCAGGTTTACCTTATATCCTTGTTAATACGCATGCATTAACACACTTCCAAATCTCGGAGGTTTGATCAGTATTGTTCGTACACTTGTGGTTTTTCTGTTTCTAATTGGATTCCAATTCAAATTTTGGGTTCTCTCGGAGTGGTTAGGCCACTTCTAGGTCGAGTCCCGGCGGAGTCGCCAGTAAATGTTGCTAATTGTGTTTCTCTTAATTTGGCTCTGAAGATGGCGGCCAATATGGTTGCCTTCCTTAATTCTAATTGAGTTTTGCTCTAGAGTCGCCAGGTATCTTTCGATACCGCCACAAGGTTCAAAACCGAATACTGATCAAAGACTCGATACACCAGTTAGTAAGTTCAAACTCAATGCTCATTTCTTTACACACACAGTCAAATATAGTTCTGGTCAGCCATGTAATGGAAATAACATTGGAATCTCAACCAGCTTTATACATAGCTCCAGACTACAACATGTATGTTGTCACACCAACTTGGGCACCCTGAGTGAGCTACAACACCACCACCACAAAATATTAAATGAAAAATGGAAGGAGATAGTCCAGGTACTAAATTCCTAAGCTCCCTGGATGACTAAATGGAAAATGATTAAAATGAAACTGGAGAAGGAGGTTCATAGACACGATGGCACATAGGTTAGCACTGGTGCCTCACGGCACCAGGGACCCGGGTTCAATTCCAGCCTTGGGTGACTGTGAGGAGTTTGCACTTTCTCTCCATGTCTGCGTGGGTTTCTCCAGGTACTCCGGTTTCCTCTCGCAGTCCAAAGATATGCAGGCTAGGTGGATTGGTCTCGCTAAATTGTCCCTTAGTGTCCAGGGATATGTAGGTTAGGTTAAAGGGTTATGGGAATAGGGCAGGGAAGTGGACTTGGGTGGAGTACACTTTCAGAGGGTCTGTGCTGACTCGATGGGCCGAATGGCCTCCTTCTGCACTGTAGGGATCCTATGATTCTGTGATTCATAATTCAATAGATCTGCAGTTCTCAAACCTTTTCCTTCCAAGACCCCCTTCCCGTATTCTAAACATTCCACTGACCCACCACAACGCAGCAAGTGTTTATTTTTCGATATAAAAGTTAATTATAACACAGATTTATTATTGTTTCTTATTTACTTATTCCAAAACCGGTTGTTGATCCCGACGACAATTCTGTTGAGGTGTAGATTTATTTTTGATAGTCACACATGCATATCTTGGTAAATATTCACCCTGGATTGAGCGTCATTTTAAATGATATTATTGCCGAAAACCTAAACTCCCACATCAGTAAATTGCAGTCAATGGGGGCGACACTTTCAGCGCATTACATAGATTACATAGAACATACAGTGCAGAAGGAGGCCATTCGGCCCATCGAGTCTGCACCGACCCACTTAAGCTCTCACTTCCACCCTATCCCCATAACCCAATAATCCCTCCTAACCTTTTTGGTCACTAAGGGCAATTTATCATGGCCAATCCACCTAACCTGCACGTCTTTGGACTGTGGGAGGAAACCGGAGCACCCCGAGGAAACCCACGCAGACACGGGGAGAACGTGCAGACTCCTCACAGTCAGTAACCCAAGCCGGGAATCGAACCTGGGACCCTGGCGCTGTGAAGCCACAGTGCTATCCACTTGTGCTACCGTGCTGCCCACTCTGCATTCATCAGAACATTCACACCAAAGTTTTTCCCACCACCTCTCACTGAACTTGGTTTTGATGAAAGATAATCGACTTGAAACATTAACTCCATTTGTCTTCACAAATGCTGCCTTCCCTGTTGAATACTTCCCATCCTTTTCGTTTTCATTTCAGATTGACAGCATTCACAGTGTTTTGCTATTGTTTGATTCTACGGGAGATGTCTGATGAATGGTCATTGAGATATCCTAGATGGGGCGGAGGTCTGGTAGCATAGCCGAGTGAAACATTTCGAGGCCAATGTGACTCTTCTTCGGAGCTTTACAAGTTTGCGAGTTTGTTGATTCCTTAAGCATAAATTCCTTTACCCTGGCGAGGAACAATGAGTTCTTCCACCTTGCATTTTTCATTCAGTTTCTCCATTTCACTGTGCTCTGCACCCACTTCTTCAGAAAGAATAGCAATCGCTTAGGGTTGTTTTTGAAAATATGGAAAGATGTGTCATTTGAAACATGGAAGTCTGGCAATATCTGGTCTGAGAGAAACATGAGAGGATACAGGGAAAGATCCCACAAAGGGTTAACAGCAGCTGCCAGGGAAGGATTGTAAAATGCAGATATCCTTGATCAAGCAGGCTTAGCAAACAAGACAAAACAGGATTTTGAATGAAGCCAAAGACAATGGCTCACACCTTCATTGAAAGTAACTAGCTTAGTAAGGATCTGGAAAAGAATGGATGAGGTTCAGTTGAATTTTGTGATAATTCCAGGTGTGAAAAGTTGCTAATACCAGGTAAATTAAAGAAAACTGGAGGCTATCAATCTACGAGAAACATAATTCAAAGCCAAAATCAAAGTCAAAATTGAGCTGAGGACACAATTGGAAAATAAAACTATAGAAATGACAGGAATTAAAAGTAACACCTCTTGAAACCAAAGCATTTTGAACATCACAAAGGAAACAATGTAATCAGATCTATGAGATGAAGACATGTCAAAATGAATACATAGTTGGATTAAAAGGTTTAGATCAAAAGATACTTTTTACAATCAAAGAAAATAAGAGTTACTTTACAATAACGTCATAAATATGTAATTGTTAGAAAGTGAATATAAACCAAGAGACCAGGGCAGGAACTACCAGAACGACAACCAGAACTTAGAGAGAGAGAGGGGAGAAGCAGAGACAGATTACAGTCAGCTCGGCCATGGGAAAGAGACAGGGCAAAGCAGCCGAGCTAAAATAGCTAATACATCTAAGGAAGACTAGAATTTAAAGAATAGGCAGATTCAGCTCAGAATCAGATCAGAGATAGCTCTCATAGCTCTGTACATGGGAAAGATAGGACACAGCAACTGAGCTCATCAGTGAATACATCTAAAGAAGACCAGACTTTAAAGAAGATTGATTGTCAAGTTGGGCCTGAAGGTCCCTTCAACCAACCAGAAGGATCCAGAAGCAAGATCGTTTTAATTTCTGTAAAGACAGTGATTGCATCTTTTAAAAAGAGAAAAAAATATATAATAATAAAATAACTTAAAAGTTTTAACCTGAAACAGTGGTTATTAGTCTACTTTACTTACTTAGCAATGCGGGACCCACGATCGATGCTATTAAGTGGTAAGTAGATGAAATCTTCGGTGAAGGTATGGGTTATACTGGGGGATAACTTGAAAATATAGTTTGACCTGAATAGCACCCACTGAAGCTTGCATCGGAGTCGGGGAGTGAGAATCCCTGATCACCATTTAGAACGTCGGCCCTTTTTGGTATAGGGGGAATTTTAAGAATAGTGGTGAGTTTTCAAAAACATGCTGCCCAACGTTTTATTAAAACCATGTTAATTACGCCTAGCGGGTTGCTTTATTTTCTACATGGCAGCCGTCGTGTTAACACTGTGTTAATTACGCCCAGCTGGTTGTTTTGCTTTCTCCATGGCATCCAGCGTGGAGACCTAGAATATTAGAAGTTTCTAGGTAAAGCAAGGCTAGAATATTAGAAGTTTCTAGTTGAGCAGAATCGGAGCTAGAGTGGGGGCTAGAATATTAGAAGTTTCTAGTTCCCAAAATACGGTTGGAATATTAGAAGTTTCTAACCAGCACAAAGGCTAGGACATTAGAGTCTTTGGTCTCTGTGTGAGTCAGACTTTACCTGCCGAGTTTAGTCTGGAAAGTCATGTGTGATTGACTTTTGTAAGGATATTCTGTGGATCGAGGGGACTGAAGCTCAGGTTGGGTGTGTAAAATCAGCAAACTAGAAGATGCTGACCCTGAAAAAAAGTCTGCAAGACATCTTGGTGACAGCACTAAAAATCTTGCATCCATTACTGGTAAAAGGAGGCCAAAAAATAAATCCTCCTTAGAGTAAGGCAGATTGTGAGGTTAAAGCCTAGAGAAATAGGGGATGCCTAGAATCCTTAGAGACCAATAACCAATCGACACTTAACTAAAACAGGAAGATAGTGCCTTAGTCAGCCTTTGATAGGGCCCAGAAAGGGTACTTGTCCTTAATTTCAGATTGCAACTGAAAGGGACAACCAGGAACAGAACTTAGAATTCCGGAAAATGGCAATTAGAATAATCCTCTTGCTCTGAAACACGGTCAAGAGAGTTGAAGCAATAAAACAAGAGTGGAAGAAAGAAACAGAGGCAAAATACTCCTGCATAAGTGAAACTTTATCAGCATGGAGGGGTCTCAATTTTTGTCAAAGTAACTAAAACCCTACTGAATAGAGGTCCAAGGTCTCAGTGGGTAAATGTGTATGTGTTTAATAAGGGTTTGTGAAACCCTAGAGTAGAGATCCAAGATCTGATTGGATGAATGAGTGTGTGTATGTCTAATAAGGAATTGTGAATTTCCTTTGGTGTTTGTATTTTAAAAAAATGTTGTATTTTGTAAAACCGAGTTTCCCATCAATTGGAAGTTATAAATGGCAGGTATTATGAGTTAAATCAGTATGTTCAGAACTAAATTAGTCTTAGAATAAACGGATAAAGAGTTTGTACTGGCCAGCAGTCAGCTACTTGCAAGCTTTGAAACTGAGCATTGAAATTGACACTGCATAGCTCCGCAGGGTCCTAGGGACGAATGTGATATAAAATAATTGTTTTAGAGATATTAGTTACTGTAATGTAGAGATAGGCCAGTCTCATTTTGGTGAGTTCACAGACAAAGGATTTCAGAACGCATGGCAAAGCAAGGAGGAGGTGTGTCCAGCTACGGAGGGGAAAAGGATGCTGGGTAATAGGGGGCCAGAGGAAGGGATTGGAAGTGAGCCAATTAGGATGTATGGCCAGGTCAGGAGGGGTATAGGATGACCTATGGGAATCGTGTATGTGAAACTTGATGCCATTTGATTGTATCAGTAGAGACTTCTTTGTTCTGCAGACTCATTCAATTCTGGGAGTGCAGAAGACAGGATGTGTTCTGTACTACTGTGAGTTGAGACAGACTTGCAAGTCAAATAAAATAACTAATGCTGTACCTGCAAATCCATCTCGACTTTTATTGAGGCCAGACTGACGGGTAAAGAAATTTATGGTTTGTCATTTGGTGCCCGAAACCCGGGATTTCTCAAGACGGTTCTGACCAACCGCGAAATCAGAATTAGACTGATTATGAACAGGGAGAGTGGGAAAAAGGGGCCCACAATGTATAGCTGGAAAATGACCGCGCATTGCTTTTTCCCCTCTTCTTATCGTCTGATTAGTCTGGTCACTCGCGGTTGGTACGGAAAGATCGTCTCGACGAAATCAAAGGTCAGTCTGGGGATTAGAAATTTAATTGATGGGATTTCATACTGTTGATTCGGCTTGGGTTAGGTTATGGGTTGATGCAACATCTAAACAAAGATGGTTCAATTCCATGTGTGAGTTCTGATTCGGCTTGGGTTAGGTTTTGGGTTGATGCAACATCTAAAAAGGTGGTTCAATTCCATGTGTGAGTTCTGATTCGGCTTGGGTTAGGTTTTGGGTTGATGCAACATCTAAAACAGATGATTCAATTCCATATGTGAGTGTTTTAAAGGACTGATGGGACTTCAGGAGGAGGGTTCAGTTCAATGAGTGTTTTTAAATCTGAAGATGATTCAATTCCATGTGTGAGTGTTTTAAATCTATAGTTGATTAAGCTAAAATTGTACCCTTGGACTGTAGTGGCGAAAAACGCAGTTCTGAGGACTAGTTGAGATTATGGGGAATTACTTGGATAAATTTCAAAACAAAGAACATCCATAGAACTGGATGCTGCATGTTAGTTAAAGCAGAAGTCTCTCAAAGGGTTAACAGCAGCAGCCAAAGTTAAAGACTACAGACAGTGCTTCTCACACAGGCCTTGAGATAACAGCAGCAGCCTGTGGTGTAATCGGATACCTTTCCTTTGAGTCAGTGAACTCCAGCAAAGTTACGTTTTGAATTAATTAAAGGAAACCAGTGGGTTTCTCTACCTCTTGGATAAAAGTTATTATTTTCGAAAGCAATTGATTGAAATTGCCAGAATCTTAAGTTTTACTTACTTGAAATAATGTTTATCTCATTTTATTTGTGAATTAATAGAAACTGAAAGAAACTCACTGACACCATTTTAAAAAGTGTAAATCTGGAGATGACAGTTGACTTTGCTCCGGTATACATCACCACAGCTAACTGCTCCCTCATTGATAGCAGCCAACATTTTTGAGAATGTAAGAAAAACTTGTTAAAAGAAAAATTGTTAAGATAAAGAATTAATTAAGTTGTAAATGTTATACAAGTTTGTGTTAAGCAAATCGTAAATTTAGTTCTGAGTTGAGATCAGAGCCAAGCTTGCAAGTTGCAGTAATTCAATTTGAATTTTCAAACATTTTAAGTTTTAAAAGAACACTGTTAGAACCTTTTTAATAATTTTGCCAAGGAGCAAAAATTGCCATTGGTTATAAATAAGCAAATAAAAAATATATATATAATTTAAAAAAAGAAAGAGCCAAAGTATGAAAGCTAAAGAGTTAATTAGATTATGGAGACAATATTGTCAACATGAGAGGGATAAGATCATGTTATTAAGTTGGCAAGAAAATGCCCTTAAAGTGGGGATTCCAATTAGTGAAGAAAAAACAAAACAATGGGCTACGTAGTTCAATGGCTGGCCTTGCATTGACAGAGGCAGAAGATGAAGATTAAGACAATTTGACCAGGTCGGCTAGGATTTTGACTGCACCTGTAGCATTGTCTGCACTAATTCCAGAACCACCAGAGTATAATAATTTATATCCAGTCACTGCTCCCCAGATTCCAATCATGCCAGTCACTCCAGCCCTTTTGGTTGATAACGTGGGTCCTAATTTACCATCTTCACGATCTAAGAGGGAAGAGGAGCTCTGTTCCACAAGCCCAGTTATCTCTAGGACCCGATCTCGGACAGCGAGAGAAGGGCCTGATCCTAATCAGAAACAATCAAGCATACCACCTAAATCCCTTCAGACCAAGGGGAAACAGCAAACTTCGAGAACAAAGGGGGAGGAAAGGGATGGTTCTGAAGAGAAAGAGCTCCCTCTAGTGACAGGGAGGGACGTCGAAGTCTTGGAAGAACCAGAGGAAATAGCTTGAGTGCCCCCTGGTGAGACTCGGAGACAGTTGCCGATTAAGAAGATACCAAATCTTGACGCAGTGACCGCCGGGGCCCAGCCCACGATAGACGTTTATTTCCCATGGACACCCAGTGAGATGATGGCTATTATGGCTACAATCCCAGATAGAAAAAAATCTCCTGCTGCTTTCCTGGATTCCCTGAGAACTACCATCTCAATTTATCACGCTGATTCTAGGGACCTCTGGGCCCTTAGTCCAGCAGGTTTTAACCCCAGCAGAGTACCGCAATCATCTTAATCACTTGAATTATGCTAGCCACGCCGCACTTCAACAAGCCCATGCGTTGGACGACGATAGACGGACACAAATCCTGAATGCGTTGAATAGCACATTTCAAAAGCCCATAAATATTTCTGCTATCTTAGACCTCAAACCTAAAAAGATTGAAGAGCCAGAGGAATTTCTGGAACGTTTTAATGAAATCTACCGTGGGCAGTCAGGCGACTTGCAATATCAAAATGGTCAGAATTCCCCTCAATATTGTGCTATGTTAATGCATTGCCTACCACCTTCCGTGGCTACTGCTGTGAAATGTAATAACATGAATTGGACAGAGAACGACCCTTCCCAGGTGGCAAGGGCAGCCAGATTTTATTGGGAGGGTGTAGGCCAGGAAGAAGGCTCAGTTACAAAGGTTAAGACTGAGTATGTAATGAAAAAGGATGATCTGAGACCCCAACAAGCGGCAGAAACGGTAGCTTACCAGCTGGAACCCCAATATTGTGACTTTGGGTGGGTGGATCAGCGAAGGGGAGGATATCAAACCCACCCAAAGGGACCCTCAGCTCCTTTTTATGGCCCACCGTATGCACCAACAGCTTTACAACCGCCGCCCCCTCTGAGGGGCCATTGGTCTACTGGGAGAAGAGGACGGGGCAGATATAGAGGGAACAATTCATGTTTTAATTGCGGCCGTGCAGATCACTGGCAACAGGAATGCCCCTTTAAAAGACAGGCAGCAGAAGGAGACTACCAGACCCAAAGGAGGGGGTACCCACCAAGGGGAGGACAGATGAGATACACGGACTTCTCCCAGGCAAACCCTTTCCCAACACAGGATTGACTAGCTAATTTAGTCATAAGGACTCTCCAATCGGACAGGGAACCTATTATCTCTCTGCAGATAGGAGATCAACATCACTAATTTGTAATCGACACTGGAGCAGCCATGTCTTCTGTGCAATCAGAACTTCGCCTACCACTATCCGACCACACCCAGCATTTGTCGGGGTTCCAAGGACAGGTGTGTGAGTATCCTATTTCTGAACCTGTGACAGTCACTTACGAGAATAAGTCTGCAGATCATCAGTTTGTAGTGACTACTGGATTGGACTGTAACTTGTTGGCCCGAGATTTACTGTGTATCTTCCACTACAGCTAGAGTGCGGAGACGAAGGGGTAACGGTTCAATCATGGAGGATGAGACAACAGTGCTATATTTCTATCACCCCCCCAGTGGTGGGCGTTAGACATTGAACATTCACTGCATCACGTTACCCTGGCCTATGACAGAACTGGACAAAACAGGGAGTTGGAGGACAAATACCGGCCATTAATTGGGACCGAATGGCCAGTCAAAGTTACAGCCACAGTCACGGGAAAAGAAGGTACAGACGATTTTGTTACAATACCACCACATTTATAGCCATAGTCAGCTTCGGTAAGCCCTCATATTACACGTCAGGTCCACGACCAGTACCATGCCAGGGATCTGGGACCTATGGTAAGGAGGGCAGTGGATCATTCAGATCCAACAGAGTAGGCACTTCAAGTCACGTCAGACGGCACTGCCATAAAATATTTTGAGGTCCCTGAAACGATTAACACTCGACTGCAGCCCCGTCTATAGACAAATTAATCCGAGAGCTGTTGCAACAGGGTATTATGGTCCCTTGCCAATCAGAATGTAACACCCCCATACTTGCTGTGCCTAAACCAGCCAAGGCAGACCAGTACTGATTAGTACAGGATTTACGTTCAATCAATGCCATCGCACAGCCGTTACATGCTCTCACTCTCCAACAGGATATTACAGTGTATAGCTCCCACTCGGTCATCGCACTACTGAGGCAACTGCAGACTCAGCATCTTACCGCAGCTCGTCAGAATATGTATGAGATATACCTTTTGAACAATCCACGTCTGACATTTAAACACTGTACCACTATCAATCCAGTCTGTTTTCTTAGTGGTCCCCCTGTCCATGAAGACGCACCTGGCCACGACTGTTTAGCCTTGATTCAGGAAACTACCACAATAAGGGACGATTTGAGCGGTATTTCGTCAGAACAACCTGACATGATTATGTGTGGTCAAATATCCCACCGGGGATTAGTTAATGACCTACTACAGGCCCTCCTTATGCCCGTGCAGATTTCCGTCATTAAATGCGCTGCCCACACAAACGGTAAGACCCGAGTCGACGTTGGTAATGAACAAGCAGATTGTGCAGCGCGGACAGCCGTGCAAATTCAGCAAGTGATGGTGCCTAAAATGTTAAGTCAGACTAAACTTTCTGCAATAAATAGGTCTGCCTCTGACAAGCCAATGCCAACCATCCAAGACGTCATAAGGTTACAGGAGGACGCTCCTGAGAGTGATAAACAAATGTGGAAATGGTTAGGTTGTACATATTATTCTGTTTCCTCTTTATGGACCACACCAGCACATCAGACTTGTATGTCTGATGTACTGGCTTTATGGGTCACTGAATGTGTACACTTTGCAACTCATTGTGGGGCTCGGGGGACTAGTGATTTGTTGCTGGACACTTGGTGGCACCCTGAAATGCAGGGGTTGGCCCAGAGTATCAGTAATCGGTGTTTGATTTGTCAGCAATATAACACTGGCAAAGGTATCCCTTGTGGTATGGGGCGAACCCCGTTGCCCAGTGGTCCCTTTGAGACGCTCCAAATGGATTACATTGAGTTGGAAAGATGTCAATGTTATAAATATGTTTTGGTCATTGTGGATGTGTTCAGCAGATGGGTTGAGGCGTATCCGACTATCGATAATAAAGCTGCTACTGTGGTTAAAGTTCTGATGCGGGAAATCATTCCCCGGTACAGTATACCAGCTCAGTTGAGTTCTGATAACGGGACTCATTTTCTTGGACAGATTAACCTGCCTCCCTTCCCCAGTGCTATTTTACAGGTGTGGAGCATGATGGGGTGGCTACGCACCGTCTGTGTGATCTTCGGCCTCACCTCGCTTGGAGTGTTATTGGCGACGGACATGGAAAAGGGAAATATTATCTACATTTGTAACCCGAACCAAACTACAAGGACATTTCATTTATGCAAAGGTGATGTTCTTCGCTGCCCCCATATACGAGGACATGGTATCGACTCATGGAAGGTCATCAAGTTCACGGACAATGCAGGACTCATGAAGCAATTGCACCGGTCCCGGCGATGGGAAGGGAACATTACATGGACATTGCCTTGTTTTTGGAGTACATGTAAATTTGATTTTGGATGTGTTAAGATTGGTGCGATAAAGGTAAAATCAGACCATCAGGAGAGAGTAGGAAGAGGTTGTGGGAGAGAGAGGGGGACTAGAGAGAGGACGGGCGTGTAAGGAGGGGAGTACAACTAGAACGTAGGTTATCAGGAGATACACTTAATTCATTTAGAGGCCAAACTGAGGAAAACCCGGGTAGTATGAATCTCTTTTACCAGATTTACCACCGCTTGTATGGCCAGGGACGGGTTGTCTGCTACCCGAACCCCGCAGCAGTGTCTAGGTTATTTTCTGTTTCACCGCTTTGGGGCACTCCCCAAACTGTGGTTCATTGTCAGCGTTCCGAGCCACCGCCCGAGCAAGTCACTCTTCCTTACGATCCGGGTTCAGCACCACCGGCTATTTGCCTTCCCCTTCCTCGGGATAATTCCCACTCACCGTATGATAGGTTGCAACAGTGGAGGGCGTACATACCTAGCCACTTCACTCCCAATAGGGATTCCCGGTCGTACGAGAATTGTTTCAGCAGTGAAGGATACGGCTGTTTGCTGGTAGAGGTGGAAACGAATATAACATGTCTGTTCCCACCTGTACGGACAGGAGGTGTCATATCACCCAGGCGTCTGGCCAATGCGTTTGTGACAACACCACCTGCGTTCCATTGAACGCCGGCATCCAGCTCCTTTGTGGCTGGGCGAATGTCTCTCATATCACTGTTGGGACTAGGGCTTTCCGCATTGCTAGGCGGCCCGAATGGGCGTTTCAAAGCTGGATAAACTGGGCTACTGGGGGATCCCTACGCAACCGATATACTGATTGTGATGCTAGCCTGCACACGGAGCAAGGATACTACTTTTCATTTAATGGCACAGCGACCAATGTTTTGTCACCCCCATTTCCCCGCCAAATTGCTATTGGGGCTCTAGAACCTACCCCAGTCCCCTGCCCCTCGGCATGGATGCTGCATACTCAGTTAACCCGCCAGGCAGTCTCAGCTGAATTCTGCGAGAACTGGACAAAACCTCAGGTTCTCGCACCCAACCGGGGCCACTCAGCCGGGTGGGGGATTCGGAGCGTCTTGACACTGGAAGGTGTGGGGGGGTTCCTTGGCTGTCAGCGATAGGAATTATTTTATTTGTGGCCTTACCATCTTGGGAAATGAAACCTTGGGAGCCCTTGGGGCAATAACCAAGGAATTGTCTCAGCTGCGGTTGTTTGCAATGTAGAACCGGTATGCTCTTGACTATCTTCTGGCCCGTGAGGGTGGGGTATGCACCATAGTACAGGGCAAGTGTATCATGGGAGTTCAAGACTTGACTGCTAACATCACTAAATTTATGGATCACATACGGGATCACCTGGACGGAATGCAGGATCCTGGCTCTTGGGGTAACTGGGGATTTGGAGGTTGGAAGGACTGGATAAATATGGCCATGTATTTAGTGGTGGCTATCGGCTGCATCTTTGTGGGCCTAGCCATCCTTAAATGTGTGATGGGTAGAATGCGGGGTGCACTGGAACAGATCAACGCCCCTAAAATTTTGGCTGTCAAAATCCATGAGGGTGCAGCGGATGAAGGGGGGCTACTACAGGAATTGGAAATGCAGCGACGGATCTTTTTAGATGAGGGACCGTCGCTATGGATTGAATAGTTTGGTTATCATGGAATGATAAAAGGAGGGAATGACGAATGTGATATAAAATAATTGTTTTAGAGATATTAGTTACTGTAATGTAGAGATAGGCCAGTCTCATTTTGGTGAGTTCACAGACAAAGGATTTCAGAACGCATGGCAAAGCAAGGAGAAGGTGTGTCCAGCTACGGAGGGGAAAAGGATGCTGGGTAATAGGGGGCCAGAGGAAGGGATTGGAAGTGAGCCAATTAGGATGTATGGCCAGGTCAGGAGGGGTATAGGATGACCTATGGGAATCGTGTATGTGAAACTTGATGCCATTTGATTGTATCAGTAGAGACTTCTTTGTTCTGCAGACTCATTCAATTCTGGGAGTGCAGAAGACAGGATGTGTTCTGTACTACTGTGAGTTGAGACAGACTTGCAAGTCAAGTAAAATAACTAATGCTGTACCTGCAAATCCATCTCGACTTTTATTGAGGCCAGACTGACGGGTAAAGAAATTTATGATTTGTCACTAGTGCCCGATGAGCACAAGAATATCACCATCAAAAATAATGATGTTTAGAATGTTAAATACATTGAAGAAGGAGCTTTGGAGAATAAAGATATTGGATCAAAAGTTAGATTAAGAGAATTACTAGCAGTATAAGGAAATGAGAATCTGATGGCAGGAAAAGATTTGATAAAAATAAATGCAGGTAGTAAAATTATGATATTAAAACCAATTGATAATACAGAGGAAGTTTGGGTGAAGCTACCAACTAAAACTGCAGGAAAAATAATCAGTGAAGCTGTAAAATGTAAAGACAAGATTGTTCAGAATCTGGGTAAACATACAGTTGAATTAGAGATTAAAACACATGACCCAATTGGTGGGAAGACAGTGAATTAAAACCCGTTAGCAGCATTGATTGGACAGATGATGAAGTTAAAATGTCATGTTTGGAACTTACCTTCATAAAATTCCAGTCGTAATCAAAATAAAATAATTAAAGTAAACGCAGTAGCAATATCAGGAATGTATCAGGGTAAGGTTTTGACAGATTGGATCAGAGTGAGCAAAGGAGGAGGAATTTGAGATTCTTTGAATCTCACTCACGGGTGCAATGACAGAAGGAGGAGGCTTAACAGGCTTTAATTGTATGATGTATATCAAGGATAAGGAAAATAAACCAGTTCAAAAAGAAAAAAGAAAGAAATGGTAGCAAAATAAATCTGGAAGTCCTGGAGAGGGCACTTCTGGAATTCAAACGAAAATAAGAAAGTACAAATTTAAGAATAGGGCCCTCTCCACCCTTGACCTGTTCATTTGATTTTTCAGATGGAAAAAATAACAGACAAACCAGTTCACAAGAAGGAAGAGAACTGCTCTCCAGATAAGAATGTTTTAGACAGGATTGGGGGAAACTAATGATACAATTGGCTACATATTTGAGGGAATTAAATGACAACAGCCCGTAGGAAAACTTTACGGGTTAGAACCAACTCAAAATATCAAATTATTACTGAACAGTGAAACCTCCGGTCAGACATCTCTAATTGGACATCAGCTGATGGATGATCTGTGGTCTCCACGGGGTATGTACTACGTGGTGGAGTTATTAAGGGTCTCAGCAGACAGTAGCGACTGACGAGGAACCCCAATATGATAAATGATAAAAGTTTAAGAATTTTTGTAGCTTGATGTCACGGTGGGAAAATAATTACCAATGCAGCAAACAATATTGCATTGAAGAGCTGTAATAGTTATTAAAGAAGAAATGTCATGTAAATTGGTAGGGACTGTTAAGTATGATAATGGGGATATGTGTGCCGTTCAAGGACCTTGATCAGCATTTCTAAACTGTGTGAATGTTTTAATAGAGGGGTATAGTTGTACTTTAGTGTGTTTTCTTGATTTAACTACATAGAACATCACGAATAATATTGATGTTGTTTACACGCCATATTTAGTATGTAATGACTATGGATCCCAAAGCCACGAAGGAATGTGTCGATATTGTACTTTATTTTTAGTATTGAAATTGTAATAACAGTTGAAAATATGTAAAGTTGTAACACACGGTCTATTTGTGTGATTAGGCAATGAGTAATGTATTAAAATAAGACCTAATTTTTTTTACTGTGTATTTAACAATAGGGAGAATTTATTTGGAAAAACTGACAGTTCGTTGTGGTTTTGTGAATACTGTTGGCATATTGTATTGCAAATGTTGTAAGGGAAATGATAATAGACAAAAGGGATTTGAAGGTGGTTCGTCAGAAAGATATTCTCTCATGTACACCAGGGGTTGGCAGACATACATGGTTCAGGACAATGTTAGACATTAATGTGGAGGAAGTCAGGGATAGAAGCAGGATTCATTGAACCTTTAAATTAATGAAGCAAGCGGTGGTATATGATATCATAATTTACCATTCCAATGAGAAACGGAAAGCAATTTGGATGACAGAAAAATGGGACACTTAACAGCCAGTGATGGACAAAAGACCTGTTTGGTTACTGATGGACTGAGTTGTGTGCTGTTTCTAAGGGACATGAGGAAGCTTCTATGGTGCTGCTACCCCAAGGGAGTAAAATGCTTTGGAGGTAGTGAAACACGGATATAGCTATTGTGTTACCTTCCTGAGCAACTGCGGCTATGGTTCACGGTAATTGGACTTGAGGAAAGAACGAAAAAAGACACTGGTCTGTGAAATGGATACATTTACGAATTGATTTTGGTGCATAATTTGAAATCACAAAACATGTACATACAAATGAGAAAGATCGGGGATAAATGTTAGTCAATACAATTGGATGGGGGGATAATTGACCAAATGATATAGTTATGTTTCAAATGTCAAGATGGGGTGTTATTGAAAATATGGAAAGATGTGTCATTTGAAACATGGAAGTCTGGCAATATCTGGTCTGAGAGAAACATGAGAGGATACAGAGAAAGATCCCACAAAGGGTTAACAGCAGCTGCCAGGGAAGGATTGTAAAATGCAGATAGCCTTGGTCAAGCAGGCTCAGCAAACAAGACAAACAGGATTTTGAATGAAGCCAAAGACAATGGCTCACACCTTCATTGAAAGTAACTATCTTAGTAAGGATCTGGAAAAGAATGGATGAGGTTCAGTTGAATTTTGTGATAATTCCAGGTGTGAAAAGTTGCTAATACCAGGTAAATTACAGAAAACTGGAGGCTATCAGTCTACGAGAAACATAATTCAAAGCCAAAATCAAAGTCAAAATTGAGCTGAGGACACAATTGGAAAATAAAACTATAGAAATGACAGGAATTAAAAGTAACACCTCTTGAAGCCAAAGCATTCTGAACATCACAAAGGAAACAATGTAATCAGATCTATGAGATGAAGTCATGTCAAAATGAATACTTAGTTGGATTAAAAGGTTTAGATCAAAAGATACTTTTTACAATCAAGAAGAAAATAAGAGTTACTTTACAATAACGTCATAAAAATGTAATTGTTAGAAAGTGAATATAAACCAAGAGACCAGGGCAGGAACTACCAGAACGACAACCAGAACTCAGAGAGAGAGAGGGGAGAAGCAGAGACAGATTACAGTCAGCTCGGCCATGGGAAAGAGACAGGGCAAAGCAGCCGAGCTAAAATAGCTAATACATCTAAGGAAGACTAGAATTTAAAGAATAGGCAGATTCAGCTCAGAATCAGATCAGAGATAGCTCTCATAGCTCTGTACATGGGAAAGATAGGACACAGCAACTGAGCTCATCAGTGAATACATCTAAAGAAGACCAGACTTTAAAGAAGATTGATTGTCAAGTTGAGCCTGAAGGTCCCTTCAACCAACCAGAAGGATCCAGAAGCAAGATCTTTTTACTTTTCCGTAAAGACAGTGATTGCATCTTTTAAAAAGAGAAAAAATATATAATAATAAAATAACTTAAAAGTTTTAACCTGAAACAGTGGTTATTAGTCTACTTTACTTACTTAGCAATGCATGACCCAGGATCGATGCTACTAAGTGGTAAGAGGATGAAATCTTCGGTGAAGGTATGGGTTATACCGGGGGATAACTTGAAAATATAGTTTGACCTGAATAGCACCCACTGAAGCTTGCATCGGAGTCGGGGAGTGAGAATCCCTGATCACCATTTGGAATGTCGGCCCTTTTTGGTATAGGGGGAATTCCAAGAATAGTGGTGAGTTTTCAAAAACAGGGTGCAAAATTCATTTGTGCCGCTCCAGTTGCCGTGGCGTTACCTGACTCCCTGAGAGGAGGCTGCACTGATTCCTGCATGGCCCGCACAGTAAAGGGCACGTGTAGATGTGTTCCCCAGTGCACCAGAACACATTGAATTGGTATTATCCTGAATTCACAAAGTCCAACCACTTGATCTGATGCCAGGATACCAAAATTGGGCAATAAATGTGGAGCGAACCTGCCACTCCTGAAACAAGTGTGAAGCAGCACGAGGAACCGTGCAGTCGGACAACCTGATAATGATAATAATAATAATCGCCTTTTGTCACAAGTAGGCTTCAATTAAGTTATTGTCAAAAGCCCCTAGTCACATTCCGGTGCCTGTTCGGGGAGGCTGGTACGGGAATTGAACCCACGCTGCTGGCATTGTTCTGTTCTGCTTGTAGGCAAGTTAAATTTTGGAACTTTTTCTGCTGCAATGTCTCTAGGGAGTATATTTGGAGCTGTGTAAATGGGTACCTGGATGTTTCAGGGAGTGTGCTGCATCCTCAGAGGGGTGGCAGAGTAAGTGGGTAGCCAGGTCAGTGTGAGGGAGGTGGCACAACTGTGAGATGACTGTGAGATGACTTCCTTTGTGAATGATAGCCTCCTCTGTCATTGCTCCTAAGTGGGTGTGGCGCTCTCAGAATGTCCTTTGTGGGAGGGCCTGCTATGGAAAGCCTTTTTTCCTCCCTCCTCTCTGTCTCATCTTCTCCGCGTCTTGCTCCTGTTACAGATTAAGTGCTACAGTAAACAACTGCCCCCAAACATATGCAAGACTCTGGTCTTTCCTCTGTTACAGCAACTCTCTCCAGTGGGCCAGCATGGACTAGATGGATCAAATGGCCACCTTCTGTGCCATAAGTCTATAATTCTGTGAAAGTTTTGGTAAGAACAAATCATACTTAACAAACTTATTTGAGCTTATCAAAGTAATCTGGTTCATATGGTGTATTATGAATTCCAAAAGGGATTTCATAAAGTGCGGCATACAGTCTTGTCAGCAAAATGATAATCCCTGGAAAAAGAGCGATAGTGGCTGCATGAATAGAAAGTTGGCTTTGTGACAGGAAGCATAATGTGGTGAACAGTTGTTTCTCAACTGCAGAAGTACACAGCAGGTTCCCCATGGGTCGGTACCAGGGCTACTGCTTTTCTTGATCTATTTTAATTACTTCAACACGGTTGCACAGAGCAAAATTTCAAACTTTGCAGATCACATAAAACTTAGAAAGACAGGGTGCCTATCAAGCAGGCTCCTTTGGCTTGGATGATGACAAACTTATTCAGTGTAACTGGAACTATATGCAGCCAGATGCTGGACAGACTTTGGGGTGTCAGGGGGTTAGGTGAGTTACTCGCCACATAATTCCTGGATCCCAGAGACTTGGGTTCAATTCCAACCTTGGATTACTGTGTGGAGTTTGCACGTTCTCCCAGTGTCTGCGTGGCTATGTTCGGATGACTCCAGTTTCCTCCCACGGTCCAAAGATGTGCAGTTTAGGTGGATTGGGCATGCTAAAAAAATTGCCCCTTCGTGTCCAGGGATGTACAGGTTCGGTGGGGTTACAGGGATAGGGTGGTGGAGTGGGCCTAGGAGAGGTTCAGAGCAGACTCAATGGGCCAAAGATCTCCTTCTGTACTGTAGGGATGCTATGAATCTTGAAATTCCAGCCTCTGACCTGCTCTTGTAGACACAGTATTTATTTGGCTGCTCAGTTAAGTTTCTGGTCAATGGTAATCCCAGGGAGCTGATGGTGGAGCATTCAGTGATGGGGTGACATCAATGCTACTTGCCATTTATCAGTCGAAACCTGAATACTGTCCACGTTTTGCATGTGAACATGGACTGCTTCAATACCTGAGGAATCATGAATAGTACTGAACACTGGATAATCATCAGTAAACATCCTTACTATCTTAATGGCGGGGGGGGGGTCATTGGTGAATCAGCTGAACTCTACCCTGAGGAGTGG
Source organism: Scyliorhinus torazame (assembly GCF_047496885.1). Lineage (NCBI taxonomy): Eukaryota > Metazoa > Chordata > Chondrichthyes > Carcharhiniformes > Scyliorhinidae > Scyliorhinus > Scyliorhinus torazame. The sequence continues at coordinate 184,616,801 of NC_092716.1, forward strand.
TGATGTCCAGGGATGATTGACCTTCAACAACCACACCACCTTTCTTTGTGTGAGGTATAATTCCAACCAGGGAAGAATTTTCTCCCTGACTCCCACTGGCTTGAATTTTGCTAGAGCACTTGATGGTATGCTTTGTCGAATACTGCCTTGATGTCAGCACGGTAGCATTGTGAATAGCACAATTGCTTCACAGCTCCAGGGTCCCAGGTTCAATTCCGGCTTGGGTCACTGTCTGTGCGGAGTCTGCACATCCTCCCCGTGTGTGCGTGGGTTTCCTCCGGGTGCTCCGGTTTCCTCCCACAGTCCAAAGATGTGCAGGTTAGGTGGATTGACCATGATAAATTGCCCTTAGTGTCCAAAATTGCCCTTAGTGTTGGGTGGGGTTACTGGGTTATGGGGATAGGGTGGAGGTGTTGACCTTGGGTGGGGTGCTCTTTCCAAGAGCCGGTGCAGACTCGATGGGCCGAATGGCCTCCTTCTGCACTGTAAATTCTATGATAATCTATGATGTCGAAGTTCAGCTCTTTTGTCCATGTTTCGACCAAGACGGCAATGAGATCAGGAGCTGAGTAGCCCTGGCGGAATTGAAACTGAACATGAGTGAGAATATTATTGTTGTGTAGGTGTTGCCTAAATGCACTGCTGATGACACCTTCCATCACTTGTCTATTGATTGAGAGTAAACATCCTCTGCTTTATTGACTGGGCAGAGTGTGCCAATGTCATTTCGGGTACCTAGGTTTGTGCTGGGTATGACCAGTGGTATCAATTTTTGTGTTTTCTGTAGTGTTTCAGTACAACTGAGTGGCTTGCTAGGCCATTTCAGAGGGCAGTTAAGGGTCAGCCACATTGCTGTGGGTCTAAAATCATGTGTAGACACAGGTTTCCTTCCACAAGTGAACCAGCTGGGTTTTTTTATTGACAGTCCAGTCATTCCATGATCACCATAAATTTGAATTTCACCAGTTGCCAATGTGAGATTTGAACTCACTCAGCCGGTAACCTTACCTCTACGCCAGAGTCACTGCACAGATGTTCATTTGGTCCACTGGCACCATGTTGGCCCTCTGCAAAGGGATCCAATCCCTCTTCTGGCTAATCATTCAGTGCTGTTTCCATTGATCTAAGTTGTATGAGCAAAGGTGAGTTTGTGGAGGCACAGATCAGCCATTGAATGGCAGTGCAGATGTATGCCACAGTCTCGGTCTACAGCAAGAGATTTCAAACTCAGGGTCATGACCCTCGGATGGGCCATGGGCTGATTTCTGGAGGGTCACGGCACAATTTCACAAGCCCAGGCCAGATGGTGGGGGATGAATGTAATGCGACATGAATCCCAGGTCCCGGTTGAGGCCGCACTCATGTGTGCGGAATTGGCTATAAGTTTCTGCTCGCCGATTCTGCGTTGTCGTGCGTCCTGAAGGCAGCCTTGGAGACTTCTTACTGTGCTTACCCAGTCCAACGCCGGCATCTCCACATACAGGGAAATGGGTTTGAGTATGGGGGCAGCTGGAGTCTTGTTGATAAAGGGAGGATTTCCTGCAGGGCAGGGGTGGAGTTTATTTCACGGGGCGGGGCCTGTGGCACAACCGCAGTGCATCTAAAGCCAGGTCTGAAGAGAGCGTGTTCAAACAGGTCAGACTCACTAACTCATTCCCGCTGGTTCCTGGATTTGATATCTGGGTAAAAGTTTATTTCATGGGACTCAGTTTCCCCCATGTGATCTTTTAGGTTCCCGGGACTTGGTAACGGAGTGAGTTGGCCCTGAATAAAGAGGTTTGGTGGTATTTGTGGTTGGGATAGGTCTGGGATAATAAGACAATTAACTGTGCGGTATTCCTATTGGACTGGATTCATTTTCCTGTTTAACCTTTGTTTTGGGCAGAAGTGGCGCTCGAGAAACAATTGGAGCGGAAAGGAACTCATTTGGACCCGCCCAGAATGATTTAACTCCCTTTGATATAAAAGACTGAATGATCAGTAGTCACTTACTGGGTGCGGCTGTCAGGGGTTGCCAGCTTAAAGGAGTAGCGTCGTTTCTGCATTTCGTATTCTGCCGTCGACTGCTCGGTTATAAATGGAGAACAAAATGAACCAGCCTATGTTCGACAGCGGGGTCCATGCTTTCCAGGGGCCACACCACACCGTGGAGGTGCCCACCAGCACGGTGACGATGGGAGTCCGTGCTCTGCCGGTTAAAGACCACATCCTCTGGTCTATTTTCAACTTCGTTTACTGTAACTTTTGTTGCCTTGGGTTCCTGGCTTTGGTCTTTTCAGTTAAGGTGAGTTTGTGAATTTTTTTTAAAAAAAACATTATCGGGGTCTAATTCGCAAATCGCTTTAGTGAGCTTTCTGCCAGAGAGGTTCTGAGAACGTGTAAATGCTGACTGGGTGCATGTTAGTGAGAGTGGGACAATATTAATGTTTAGGCTGGAACCCAGGTGTCGCTGCTCCTTGTTCACTGGAATCCTCAATCCATTGCCCTTGACCGAAGTCTATGCAAACAGCCCAGAGAATCAACAGGAGGTCGCCAGGCTCCTGATCTCTTCCATCGCGCGGAACTTTGCCTTTTTAAGCATCGTTTTTGAGGGAGTTGCTATTCGCTCCAAATTAAAAATACTGCACTTCCCTTCTGGTACTTTTTACCACTTAGTCTTAGCTCTGTTTATTGATCCTCTTACTAGTATAGGTACTTCCACGAGCCAAGCAATTCAGAATTTGTCCTGCTCCAAAAATAATGCCAGATTCTCCAGTCTCTTTGCTTTCTCTCCATATTCCTGTGTAGTGCCCAGAATTGGACCCTATTCTAGCTGGAACCTGTCCAGTTTTATAGAATAAACATTGTGGGGGAGGGCAGACTGAATTGGATAGCTTTCACAGCCAGCATAGTCATGATTGGCTGAATGGCCTTCTATAGTGGGCAGCACGGTAGCATTGTGGATAGCACATGCTTCACAGCTCCAGGGTCCCAGATTCGATTCTGGCTTGGGTCACTGTCTGTGCGGAGTCTGCACATCCTCCCCGTGTGTGCGTGGGTTTCCTCCGGGTGCTCCGGTTTCCTCCCACAGTCCAAAGATGTGCAGGTTAGGTGGATTGGCCATGCTAAATTGCCCTTAGTGTTGGGTGGGGTTACTGGGTTATGGGGTTAGGGTGGAGGTGTTGACCTTGGGTAGGGTGCTCTTTCCAAGAGCTGGTGCAGACTCGATGGGCCGAATGGCCTCCTTCTGCACTGTAAATTCTATGATATACCTTTATCTGGCTCCTTTTCCAGAAAAAAGGGTGTTACTGATTCTCATTGTTATTGAAATTCTCCTTCTTTGATTATCCTCTTATTTAGCACCAAGTATGTTTTAAGCATCTCATTTTGTGGGACTGTTCTTTCTGCTTGGAGCCTCCCTTTATTGAGATCTGAGAAATGACTGACGGTGATCTCAGACTTCAAATCTCTGTTCCGATTTGAGAGAAGGTCCCCATAACTGACTATGGTGAAGGAGGAGCCCTGCAATAGAGGGGCTGCTACACTTGGACAGTGTACAGTTCCCCTGGAAGCCTTGGACAGACTTTGTAATACAGAAAATAGTTCTGCTTTCCAGTAATTACAAACCTTGGTGGTTGTATAGTGTTTCCCCTGGCTGAGTTATTTGGGTGGAGTTGGCCATTTAAGACTGGAGGAGAAATTTATTTAGATGGTTGAGTGTTTAGCATTCTATGCCTGAGGGTTCTAGATTTTCCAATGGTATATTCCAGCTGATTGGCAGATATTTGGGGTACTGAAACTGTGATTCTCAACTGGATTGGTAATCTCAACCTAGCCATCTAAATGTTACTCTGCAAGGGATGTGGCATGTAATTAAAATGCTTGTAAATATCAGTGAGATGGAGCAGGTCTACTTTTGCTGCAGGATCTGTATAGATATTGATTCCTCTGGGTGAGATGGCCAATCCACTATAGGTGACAGTCCTGAATTGAGGGATGATCTAATTGAGTAATGGGAGTGCCTGGGGAGTTTCTGTCTATCACTTGCAAATATGCCCTTCTGGTTCTGTTGCTGGCAAGACCAGTATTTGTCCTCTGGTGACGGTGAGCTACTGAGGTCATACCCATGGGTGTTAAGTAAGGAGTTGCAATGAGTGGGGAAAAAAGGGACATTAGTTTCAAATGGCAATACCACTCTCCTACATTCTTGCATATATCTGCTGCTCTTTGACTTGGTGGTAATGGGGTTGGAAAGTCCTATTGAAGGAGGCTTGTTTTTAAATATGGGGGGGAGGGGTTGGGTGTTTTTGTACCAGTTATCTGCCATTCACCATCTTTTTCTTTTGCAGTCTAGAGATCGTAAAGTTCTGGGAGACATTTATGGGGCTGAAAATTACAGCTCCACATCAAAAACCTTGAATATAGCTGCAACGTTTCTGTCTATCCTTGTGTTTGTCATCATCTTTGGGCTGTTGGTTGCTGGGGTGATCAGCGTTCACCCTCGTTGAGGACAGCTCCAGTTTAAGATGGAAGACCATGAGTCAACTTGATGCATAAGAAATCATGTGTTTGACAAAAGAAACCTTTTTTTTGTCTGTCCTTGTGATGTTTGAATACTGTAAGAATTGGGCTACAAACGTCCAAATAACATGTGAAACTTTCTGTTCTATTTCTTTCTCTTGTATCTACAATTTCTGTAATGAATACTTCATAACCAGTTTCTGAATAAAATACAGTAGTGGCAAATGTTTCCTTCATCAAGATTATTTTTAAGAACTGGGAGAAGTTATTCAGCGCCCTGCTTAGTGTCATGGACTGTTGTGTAGTGAAACTTGGCAAGAATCTTTGGTGTTGTCACATCAACCCATACTCCATAGCAACAACGGTAAGAGATTATTGATTCCAAGAGTGAGGGGAAGGTCCTGTGCAAAAAAGACTTGGAATGCAAAGACAAATTTACAGGAGTTTAGAGCCATGAGCCAGATGGGAAGATGTGATGGAAATTTGGCTTAAAATGGGGAGGATTGCTTAATTGTAGATTTAGTGCTCAGGAAAGATGGGAAACAGTGGTAGTATTAACTGGGTATGCTCATACCCTTTAAAAATAAGAGGCACAAATATGCAGGGTAATCTATATGAACAGTGACATGGATGGAAACCTGGTATTGATTGGTACAGGATAGAGGAGGAATTTTACATTCCTTAATGAGTGACTGGGGTGGGGGAGGCAGTGGGATCTGCTGGGGAATAAAATTGACCTCTTGTTGGGAGGGAGTTCATTAAAGACTTGACTTCATGAGATGAGGGATCTTACCAGGGTGCAATGGAATCTGTGGATAATCTGTTTCAACACATCTGGCATGAGAGCCAGGATTCTTTTTGGTGTATGTGATGAAATAGAGAATGGGGGCCAGGGTTCCTTGAGGTACAAATGATGCAATAAGAGATGTTGTGATCAGGTGAATTTTTTGAAATGAAATCACAATCATAACAGGAGATTGCCACTCTTTTACCCCATTACTGGGGGGGGGGGGGGGGGGGGGAGGAGGAGGAAAGAGATTGGCAAGGGGCAAAAACATTATGAATAAATGAGCAGATTCCTGGTAACTGCAGGTGGTCAGTTTGGCATCAGTGCTGGAGTGGGCTATGTAAAGTAGCAGCACAAATTTGTATCGTGCTTGATGAACACAAATATTAGAATGGCATGTAGTGGATGTTGTCCATTGGAATTTAAGGTGGGCCAGTCAGTTTGAAATGGGGTAGCTCCAGACCAAACTGTAAATGGTTATTTCAGATTGAGGGTGGTAGATAGTGTTCCTCTGGTCAAGCTGTGACCACTGCTTTTAAAAAAAATATATAAAACTTGGGACACTGGATGCCTGTGAAAAACCACATTACACCAGTTGACACAACAGGACAGAGGCTAGCAGAAAGTGGCTGATGGAAGTTGAGTTGCAGCTATAATCAAGGGCAGCATGGTGGCACAGTGGTTAGCACTGCTGCCTCACAGCTCCAGGGTCCCAAGTTCAATTCCAGACCTTGGGTGACTGAAGTTTGCACTTCCTGTGTCTGAATGGGTTTCCTCAGTGCTCTGGTTTCCTCCCACAGTCCAAAGATGTGCAGGTTAGGTGGATTGGCCATGCAAAATTGCCCCTTGGTGAACCAAGGGTTAGGTGGGGTTACTGGGAGATGGGGGGGGGGGGGTGGAGGCAGGGGTTTAAGGGTGCTCTTTCCAAGGGCTGGTGAACTTTTGCACTGTAAACTCGATGATTTTCAGGATGTTGGTTGCTTTGATTCTCCTAGGACCAAACCAAGGTGTATGGTAGTGTTTAGAGTTCTCTTTGCTTCATGAACTCACTAGTCTCAAGGTCTGAGATTTATTGGGGTTCTTCCACTAGCATGCGGCCAAGTGACTCTCCACCTCAGTTAAAGCCCTGCCCAAGCATTGGTTTCACTGCTTTCTTGCCTGGTGGTCTTCAGCTCTTTGCAGATTTCTCTGCCTGTTTCTAAGTGCTCCAGAAGCAAACTGCCTGTTTCTGTGAGAAACCCATCAATCCAAGTTGGCCCTCCCATGGCAGTATAGCAGTCCAAGCTTCATCTTGCTGAATCTGAACCGTAAGAACTACCCTTGTCTTTGCAACCTTTCTTTGATCTGAGGAAATTACATGAATAATTTATATCGCTAATGGGATGTTAATTTGATTTTACCAGACTTGCTAATTCCATTCCTAAACTTAAGAGGATCCCCATCTGTAGTTTACTGTTTCACGTCTCTAACTCTATCCCCTTTAAATAATCCTGGAACATCCTTCGGTTTACCAGTTTCTCAAACTCTTGTTCTTCCCATTTAATAAAAAAAAATACAGTCCCCAATATATCTGAATCATGAAAATCAAACATTTTTGCAACACAAACATATGGGCTTGTAATCATCCATGGAGGTGTGAGTACAGAATGCTGAATATTCATAAAGCTCTGGTTCGGCCAGCTGAGTGTTTCGGAAGGATGTGCAGGTCCTCTTAAGATGCACAAGGGATTTATCAAAAGTTCCACAATTCCAACAATTTAGCTGCCAGGTCGAATTGGAGAAGTAGAGGCTGTTCTCCTTACAGCAAAGAAGATTTGCTAGAGGTTTATGACTGGTTTAGATCAGGTTGACAAAGAAAATCTGTTACCATTATTAGTTGATTGCACAGTGGGGGACACAAATTGAAAGTTTTGAGCAAAACATTGGGGACCAAGGAAGAACTTGCATAGCGAGTGGTAATGACCTAGAACTTGCTGCCTATAAGAGGAATAGAAACCCAGTGATTTCAAAAATGAATTGAATGGTCACTTTAGGGAAACAAACTTGCAGGACGATGGGAAAAGAAGGGGGGAATGGGACTTATTGTATTGTTATACTGAGACCCAGCACAGACTCCAAAGACCATAGCTCAATGGGCTAGACAGCTGGTTTGTGATGCAGAACAAGGCCAGCAGCGCTTCTCCCTCTGTGTATCCGAACAGGCACTGGAATGTGGTGACTGGGGGCTTTTTACAGTAACTTCATTGCAGTGTTAATGTAAGCCTACTTCCGACAATAAAAGGTTATTTATTTAAATGGCCTCCATTCTGTGCCATAAAAGCAGGGTATTTTCCTCTGGCATCGCAGCCGATCCTTCAATAAAATGTCACAGAAAATGGATTATTTGGTCATTATCCCATTGCTGTTTGTGGGAACTTGTTACATGTTCTCCTATTCCTTTAAGTAATTAAATCACACACGGAAAAGTTAAGGCATCACTCATCCAGTCACTACCAGATTTGATCACGATGTTCAAAATCATGGATGGTTTTGTTGGAGCAAATAATGAGGAACTGTTTCCCAGTGGCAGGAGGGTTGGTAGCCAGATGACACAGATTTACGGTGACAAAAAAAGAGGGGAGATGAGAATTTGTTTTAAACAGCACGTTATGATCTGGAATGCACTGCCTGAAAGGGTATTGGAAACAGATTTAATGGGCGGGATTGTCCGTTATGCCGGCGCCCGGAGGTTTCCCGACAGCGTGGGGCTGCCCCACAATGGGAAACCCCATTGACCGGCTGGGGTAACGGAGAATCCTGCTGGCCGGTCGGGGCAGAAATGTGGTGTGGCGGGGCGGAGAATCCCGCCCACAAACTTTCAAAATGTGAGTTGGATAAGTAATTGAAAATGAGAAATTTGTACGGCTTTGGGGAACGAACAGGGGAGTAGGATTACTTTGCAAAGTTTTTCAGAAAGCTGGCACAGACAGGATGGGCCAAATGGCCTCCTGTGCTGTATCAGTCACTGACTTGCACAGTGTTTTCCATATACAAATCAAAGTGTTGAACATAATGAATTCATTGTTGAGCAGTAACTGTTACGGATATTTTGGTTGACATTTCTCTGGTTTATTGATACTGAAACTTGTGACTTGTTTTCCTTGCTCTGCCAAATGCCAGTAAGCTGTGTTTACTCTCAGACTGCTGCAAACACTGAATCACAATGCAAACAATGAGGTAAAAATGTTGAACTTCTAAATACAGCCACCAAACAACAGTACAATACGATGAGATAAGATGCCCTGCTCACAAGGGAACCTGGGATCCCAAACAGGAGCAGGGAGAGAAATCATGAGCCATGGCGTTTCCCGTTTCCAAGCCCCAGAACCCTCTTTCACCCCCACCCCACCCTCTTTAACCCTCCCTCTTAATCATAATATGCATGATCATTTTTACCCTTTCATGATTCACCAAAAAAATCACAGGACCTAGTTAAGCACCCTTTCCTGGCATCTGGTTCAAATGTCTGGTATAAATGCAGCATCGGCCATTGTTAAGAGCAGCAACAATATAATGCAGTGTTAGTTTTTGTGCAACCTATAGGTGATACCACCACAACCATCAAGCAAACCAGAAAATAGAAATTTTACTTTAATACCACAGTGCATTGTTATTAATTTGACAGGAAAACATCCCATTAGTTATTTATGATACCATGCAGATGATAACTGATTTCGGCAACTGCCTCAACCCTCATTAACATGGACTGCACATTGCACAATACTTAAATGGTGACAGTAAATACATATTTGGGGAAGAACTGCACAGGATCTTTTCCATTCTGTAGAAGTAAAAGAAGACTTTCTTCTGACTGATATTATTCAATATAATTATTTTGTGCAAGGGCTGTAATTGGATTTGGTTTTCTCAGTAATCTCACAGGGTAGAAAGGTCAAATGACTCCTGAGCAACAAAGTGGAATGATTGAACATAAGTCTTCACTGTCAGTGAGAAGCGTTTAAGCCGTCGGGTGTCTGTGTGGCACAACCTTTAAGAGACCAGAGGACAAAGTCTGGCACAAATTATATGTGTTTTCTTGATCAAGTCTGAAGACTCAGCTGATTGCTTCTTCTCACTACAACATATTTTCGATCTCTATTATGCAACACAACTTTATCACAATATTTCAACACCTTCAAAGTTGCATAAGAAGCACCAAGATTGAATGAGATAATAGGTAAGTAGATAAAAAGATATGGCTGATGTCATTGGAAAAGAATCTTAAGAATTATGTACAGTATTTGCAGGAACAGGCCATGATGGGCAAGAGGCGTCCACCATGGGTGGTAGTAGAATCATAGCCGAAAGTAGAGCAGTTCACAGAACCAGTGCAGAAAGAAAGGACCTTGCAGCATTGAGATATTTGAACTCAATAAATTATGTTGTGGAGCCTGGAAATGAAGAACTTATGAATTGTCATTGATGGAGGTAACCAAGTAGCATTGGCAGGCCTATGACTTTTTGCAATTCATGTGAAGTAGACCAATCAATATCATCAACTAAGTTGAGCACTGGTGATAGGAATCAACTATTTCCTGATAGATTTGATAGGTAAAAGAAGGCTATTTAGTATAAATATTAAGCCCCAGTTTTAATACACATTTTAAATTAAGGATTTCAGCACTCATAGCCTCAGGTCATGATAAAACACATAGATTCAACAGGGAAACAATAAGCCTGACACAGGAATAAACTCATTGGAGATTAAAACAACATTTTTAATAAGCAAAGATGAAAAAGCTATTGTTCTAACAAACATATTTTTAAAGACAGTTTGACATTAAGACATGAGCTGTATCAGTAATCTGATCAAGGACGAAGCAGGCACCATAGCAACATGAAGGCACTATTGTTCATAATGTGGATAAAGCAAAGTCAGCAGAAAACCAGTCGAAACTAGTATTGATAATAGCACAGAATCGCATTCTATAACATACACAAATATTCAAACATGAAACATTCAGAACTTATGTTGCACATTAAGGATTGACAGCTAACCGTCGGATCAAATACATTTGATTCTAACCCAAACCAATTAGGACGACAGAGAGGTGTAGATAGATGGCTCAAGTCTGATAAGATTTCCTATAAACATGATGGTCCGTACGGCCATCTTTATTCCGGGATCATCCTATACTTTGATCTAAACTATTCGCTATCTCTATTTTTCATATTTTCACTTTTCCACTCTAACTCTTGAAGTAAATGCAAGCTGTTTTGCCGTAAGCAAGAAACCATTTCTGTATTATTTTGAAAGTTAAATTGTGTACAAGTTACTTCTCTTTAAGTCCTTTTGCTAGCCGGACTTTATTGAGAATAGATTTAAGTTTCTCCTAATTGTAATCAAACAGAGGCAATAAAGATTCTTGTTTGCATCCGAGAAGGTGAACTCAAATTTCTACTGAGTTTTAGTGTCGCAAGACCTCACTAATTCCGCATGGTAGATCTCATCAACTGGCCGTATCCTAGGGGAGCCTTGGACTTCTGACTGTGTGGGTGATTGATCTGATGGAGCTGATGTTGAGTCTCATTGAGTTTTGCATTAGACAGCGGAATCTGTGCGTCAGTGGTGGAGGGAGTGAATGCTTGTGGAAGGGGTACTAATCAAGCAGGCTGCTTAGTCCTGGATGGGGTTGAACTACTTGAGTGTTGTTGGATCTGCAATCATCCAGGCAAGTGGAGAGTATTCCAACAAATTTCTAACTTATGCCTTGTGTAGATGGTAGTCAGGCTTTGGGGAGTCAGGAGGTAAGTTACTTGCCGCAGGATACCTTGCCTCTGATTCCCATTGATTCCAGTTTAGCTAAGGGTCCTTGATGCCATACTGGATCAAATGCTGCCATGATGTCAAGGACAGTCACTTTCACCTCACCTCTGGAGTTCAGCTCTTTTGTCCATATTTTAACCAAGGTTGTAATGAGGTCAGGAGCTGAGCAACCCTGGCTGAACCCAAATTGAGCATTAGTGAGCAGGTTATTGTTAAGCAAGTGCCACTTGATAGCACTGTTGATGACCCCTTCCATCACTTTACTGATGATGAAGAGTAGACTGATAGAGCGGTAATTGGCCAGGTTGGATTTGTCCTGCTTTTTGTGTACAGGACATACCTAGGCAATTTTCCACATTGCCGGGTAGATGCCAGTGTACTTGAACAGCTTGGCGAGGGACAGGGCAAATTCCGGAGTACAAGTCTTCAGTACTATTGCCAGAATATTATCAGGGCCCATAGCCTTTGCTGTAGCCAGTACCTTCAGTTGTTTCTTGATATGTGGGGTGAATTGAATTGGCTGAAGACTGGCATCTGTGATGCTGGGGACCTCTGGAGGAGACCGAGGTGGATCATCCACTCAGCACGTCTGGCTGAAGATTATTGTGAATGCTTCAGCCTTGTCTTTTGTACAGATGTGCTGGACTGCTCCATCATTGAGGATAGGTGTAGCCTCCTCCTCCAGTGAGTTGTTTAATTGTCCACCACCATTCATGACTGGACATGGCAAGACTGCAGAGCTTAGACCTGATCCATTGATTGTGTGATCGCTCTTCATTGAACCAGGATAGATCCCTGGCTTGCTGGTAATGATAGAGTGAGGATATGCTGGGCCATGAGGCTACAAATTGTGGCTGAGTACAATTCTATTGCTTTGCAGCAGGTGGGCATGTGTGCAATGAAGGAGGGACCATTCAGATAGGATAGCTAGCCATGCTGGCCTGCTGGTACAAGGGAGTTTTATGTAGCCTGACACATTAATTTTCAACAGATATTCGGTAGTGAGAAGTAACATAGAAAAAACATAGACCATACAGTGCAGAAGGTCATTCAGCCCATCGAGTCTGCACTGACCCACTTAAGCCCTCACTTCCACCCTATCCCTATAACCCAATAACCCCTCCTAACCTTTTAGACACTAAGGGCAATTTAGCATGGTCAATCCAGCTTAACTGCACGTCTTTGGACTGTGGGAGGAAACCGGAACACCCGGAGGAAAACCAGACAGACACGGGGAGAACGTGCAGACTCCGCATAGACAGTGACCCAGCGGGGAATCGAACCTGGGACCCTGGCGCTGTGAAGCCACAGTGCTAACCACTGTGCTATCATGCTGCGGTAGGGGGTTTCTGGGAGAAGTCAGCTCGCTCACCATAACTGAGAAGGAGATCGCGGAGGCTTGTTAAACAGGAGGAAGGAGCATTCAACAGGGAGGGTAGTGAGAAGTGACTGAGGAGGATTCTCGGAGAAGTCGGCTCGCTCACTAGAACTGGGATCACAGAGAACCCAGTGTCAACGAATGGTAAAACCCCAAACTTTACATTGCTGTAGTGTTTCCCTGCCCCTCTCCTCCTCAAAGCAAAAAAGAGAGAGGGAGAGAAGGACAGTTAATTGTTTGTAGCTTAGAAACAGCAGGGCCTCATCAGTGTGCATCATCTTGACCAGTAAAGATGGCAGGGACCCTGGTAAAGCTTGTGATGTGTGTGGCATGCAAGATGTGGGAGGTTTTGGATCCACAAGACATCCAGGACAGTCACATCTGCATGAAGTACCAGAGGGTAGCAGTCCTTGAACATCATGTAGCTGGTTTTGAGCAGCGCACCATACACATGAGGGAGGGAGGTTTCTGGAACAGTCGTACCGGAGGGTGGTCATCAGGAAAGGAGGTGTGTAGGGATAGCAGGACAATGAGTGATCATTCATAGAAAGGAAAAGAAGCAGAAGGTCCAGGAAAACCAGGACTCCTTAGACTTGTCTAACTGGTATGGAATTTTAGATCAATTGAGTAACAGGGCTGAGTCAGGGGTAGTTCACTCGAGGGAAAACCACAGTATCCTGGTTCCCTAGGCTACTCTGGGAAAAGACAGCGAGGCTGGGGGGCAGATTAGAAATGTGATAGTAGTTGGTGACTCAATAGTTTGAGGGATAGACAGGCTAGTTTTCAGACAAGACCATGACTCCTGTATAGTCTGTTGCCACCCGGGTGCAAGGGTTCTGGACATAACGGATTTGATGTACAAACATCCGGAAAGGGAGGGTGAACAACCAGAGGTTGTGGTTCATGTGAGAACCAACAACATAGGGAGGGACAGCTTGGAGGTGTTGCAGGACCAGTTGCAAGAGTTAGAGAGTAGGTTGAAATGCAGGAGCTCGGACTTCCGGTGGCGGCTATGAAGGAGTAAGTCGCACACTTGGTGGCTCCCGCTCTGGTCGGACTTTTGGACCTTTTCCCCCGATTTTTTAACGGACTTGAATTGTAAAACTGATGTAAGTGGCAATTTTCTACTGAATTCCCACTTTGGTGCATGGAGAAAAGGACTAAAGTGTTCGTAAGGGCAGAAATAAAAAGACAGAGAAGACTTGGGCTGTAGTTGCATGGCGGAGGGGTGAACCTCTGGCTTGTCGACCCAGCAGTCTATGGAGCAGCTGATGCAAGTCATTCAGGAAGGCTTTGCTACGCAGAAACGGGACTGCTTGGAACTGATAAAAGCGTCGATTGAGCGGTTGGAGCTCAGATTGGACACCCAGGATTGGGCGATGCAGAATGTGGTGAAGTTGTTGGCTGAGCAGGAGGAGCATCAGACTGCGGTGGAGCTGGAGGTGGGGATGCGGAGGGACCAGCAAAAGAAGCTTCTGGAGAAGGTGGAGGACCTAGAGAATAGGTCCCGCCGGCAGAACCTAAGAATTGTCGGGCTCCCGGAGGGGTCCGAAGGAACGGACGCTGGGGCATACGTCGCTGTTTGAGAAGCTGCTGGGGGATGGGGCAGTCTTCCGGCCCTTGGAGGTGGATAGGGCTCACAGAGCACTCGCGAGGAAGCCGTGAATGGGAGACCCCTGAGTGCAATGGTGGTGAGATTCCACAGGTTCTCGGATAAGGAGCGTATTCTGCAGTGGGCCAAGGAGCCACGGAGCTGTAAGTGGGACAATCGCATCCTGCGGGTTTCACAAGACCTGAGTGTGGAGGTGGCCTGGAGGAGGGCAGGCTTCAATCAGATCAGGGCGATCCTTTTCAAGAAAAAGGTGAAGTTTGGACTGTTATACCCAGCCTGTCTTGGGTCCCGCATGAGGATCAGCACTTTTACTTCGAGTTGCCTGAAGACACGTTGGACTTTGCAAGAAAGAAAGGGCTGGCGAAGGACTGAGAACTTTTGAACTTGGCTGCAACGTTCATGTTTTTGTTTTTTCTGTTTTGTCTCTCTGTTTTTGTAAAAAGTTTCTCGTTTTGCGTTTTATGGAAGATGTTTGTGGTGCCGTTTGCATTGATTTGGAACCAGCGGTAGAACTGAGTGAGTTTAGGTTTCATTTGCATTGTTGGGGGATGGAGGTGTGCTTGTTTTGATCTTGGTGTGGTGAACCACTGTAATAGGAGATGTAAGGTAGGACCTGCACTACAGGTTCACCGGTAGCTCCTGCCGGCTGGCTCCGCCCAGGGAGAACTGTATAAATATGCATGACCTCCAGTGCCCTGCCATTTCGCCAGCTGCAGCAGGAGGCCACGCATCTGACTGTAATAAAGCCACAGTTGTACCCAACTTTAGTCTTTGTGCAATTGATCGTGCATCAATTTATTACAGTCAGATTTTCCACAGAATGGATATCAGAATTAAACCCGATCGCCTGCAGCTGGATCATCACTCGCCCAACGCCAGAAAAGACTTGACTCACTGGTTAGCATGTTTTGAGGCCTTCATCAAGGCTGCGGACCCCGAGCCAACGGAGGCTCAGAAGATAAATGTCCTGTACTCCAGACTGAGCTCCAGCGTATTCCCGTTGATCCAAGACGCCACGAATTGCACAAAAGCAAGGGAACTCCTTAAGGAACACTACGCGCAGAAGGCGAACACGCTCTTCGCCAGGCATGTACTCGCCACCCGCTCGCAACTACCTGGTGAGTCCATCGAAGACTTCTGGCGGGGCCTAATTACACTCGTCCGGGACTGTGACTGTCAGGCCGTTATGGCCGCCGAACATGCGAACCTCCTCATGCGCGATGCTTTCGTGACGGGGATTGCGTCAGACCGCATCTGAGAACGATTACTGGAAGGGGCCACGCTCTAACTGGCGGAGAAGAAAACCTTGGCGTTCTCCATGACGGTCGCAGCCCGTAATGTACAATCGTACCCCTCCCGCCACGCTGCCCACCCTTCTACTCCTTCCTAGCCCCCCTGGACCCCGTCGACGACCTCCTCAGCCAGGGCCCTGCCTTCCCAATACGCCTGCGCCGCACGCCGATCCGCGCACGCCGGGGGTCCCCGCTGCTACTTCTGCGGTCAGCAGAAGTACCCCCGCCAACACTGCCCGGCCCGCACTGCAGTTTGTAAAGCCTGCAGTAAAAAGGGCCACTTCGCGGCCGTGTGCCAGGCCCGCACAGTCGCTGCGATCGCGCCCGCTATCGCGCCCTCCCCCATGCTAGACACCAATGGGAGCCGCCATCTTCTCCTCCTGGGTCCATGTGCGACCAATGGGCGCCGCCATCTTCTCCCCCTTCGGCCATGTGCGACCCATGGGCGCCGCCATCTTGTCCCGAACCCGCAATGTGCGCACCATGGGCACCGCCATCTTGTCCCCCAAATGGTCTCCGGACGTTCCGACATCGGAATCGCACAAGCTCGCCACCCGAAGCACCCAATGGCTACCCGCAGCTCGCTTCGATGACGCTGGACCAATCTCGCCCGTACAACCTGGACACCACGTCGACGACGGTTAAAATCAATGGCCACGCGACCCCGTGCCTGCAGGACTCCGGGAGCACCGAAAGCTTCGTTCACCCAGATACGGTAAGGCGCTGCTCCCTCGCGGTCCACCCTGCCAATCAAAGGATCTCCCTTGCCTCTGGATCCCACTCCGTCCCGATCCGAGGCTTTTGTACAGTCACCCTCACGGTCCAGGGCGTAGAATTTAGTAACTTCCGCCTCTATGTCCTTCCTAATCTCTGCGCTGCACTCCTGTTGGGCCTGGACTTCCAGTGCAACCTCCAGAGCCTCACCCTCAAATTCGGCGGGCCCTTACCCCCCCTTACCGTTTGCGGCCTCGCGACCCTCAAGGTCGATCCCCCCTCCCTTTTTGCCAATCTAACTGCGGATTGCAAGCCCGTTGCCACTAGGAGCAGATGGTACAGCACCCAGGACAAGACCTTCATCAGGTCCGAAGTCCAGCTGCTGCTTAAGGAGGGTATTATCGACACCAGCAACAGCCCCTGGAGAGCCCAGGTGGTAGTGGTTAAAACTGGGGAGAAACACAGGATGGTCGTGGACTACAGCCAGACCATCAATCGGTACAGGCAGCTCGACGCGTACCCCCTCCCACGCATATCTGATATGGTCAATCAGATTGCGCAGTACCGGGTCTTCCCAACACTTGACCTGAAATCCGCCTACCACCAGCTCCCCATCTGGAAGTCGGACCGGCCATACACTGCCTTCGAGGCGGACGGTTGCCTCTACCACTTCCTTAGGATCCCTTTCGGTGTCACAAATGGGGTCTCAGTCTTCCAAAGAGAGATGGACCGAATGGTCGACCAGTATGGTTTGCAGGCCACCTTTCCGTACTTAGATAATGTCACCATCTGCGGCCATGACCAGCAGGACCACGATGTCAACCTCGATAAATTCCTCCGCACTGCTACTCTTCTCAACCTGACCTACAACAAAGAGAAGTGTGTGTTCAGCACGACCCGGTTAGCCATTCTCGGATATATAGTCCAAAACGGATTTCTCGGGCCCGACCTCGACCGCATGCTCCCCCTCATGGAACGTCCCCTCCCCCACTGCCTCAAGGCCCTCAAACGCTGCCTGGGGTTCTTTTCCTACTACGCTCAGTGGGTCCCAAACTATGCGGACCAGGCCCGCCCACTCATTCAGTCCACCCAATTCCCCCTTGCGGCCGAGGCACAACATGCTTTTGCCTGCATCAGAGCAGACATCGCCAATGCCGGGATGCGCGCAGTGGACGAGTCACTGCCTTTCCAAGTAGAAAGCAACGCTTCAGACATCCCCCTTGCCGCCACTCTAAACCAGGCAGGCAGTCCCGTGGCATTCTTTTCCCGCACCCTTCATGCCTCGGAAATTCGACACTCATCCGTCGAAAAGGAAGCCCAAGCTATCGTTGAAGCTGTACGGCATTGGAGGCATTACCTGGCCGGTAAGAGATTCACTCTCCTTACGGACCAATGGTCGGTAGCTTTCATGTTCGATAACACACAGCGGGGCAAGATCAAAAATGATAAAATCTTGCGGTGGAGAATCAAGCTCTCCACCTATAATTACAAGATCTTGTATCGCCCCGGTAAACTCAACGAGCCCCCAGACGCCTTCTCCCGAGGTACATGTGCCAGCGCACAAGTGGACCAACTCCGGGCCCTACACGACAGCCTTTGTCACCCGGGGGGGTCACTCGATTGTACCATCTAGTCAAAGCTCAAATCTGCCCTACTCGGTCGAGGAAGTAAGGACAGACACCAGGGACTGCCAGGTCTGTGCGGAGTGCAAGCCGCACTTCTACCGGCCAGACCATGCGCGCCTGGTGAAGGCTTCCCACCCCTTTGAACGCCTCAGCGTGGATTTCAAAGGGCCCCTCCCCTCCACCGACCGTAACACGTATATTCTCAGTGTGGTTGATGAGCACCCCAGATTCCCCTTCGCCATCCCATGCCCCGATATGACATCTGCCACCGTCATCAAGGCCCTCAGTACCATCTTCGCTCTGTTCGGTTTCCCCGCCTAGATCCACAGTGACAGGGGATCGTCATTCATGAGCGATGAGCTGCGTCAGTTCCTGCTCAGCAGGGGTATAGCCTCCAGCAGGACGACCAGCTACAACCCCGGGGAAACGGGCAAGTAGAACGGGAGAATGGGACGGTTTGGAGGGCCGTCCAGCTAGCCCTACGGTCCAGGAACCTCCCAGCCTCTCGCTGGCAGGAGGTCCTCCCTGACGCTCTGCACTCCATCCGGTCACTATTGTGCACCGCCACTAATAACACACCCAATGGACGTGTTTTTATCTTCCCCAGGAAGTCCACATCCGGGGTGTCGCTCCCGACTTGGCTCGCAGCTCCAGGACCGGTCCTTCTCCGTAGGCACGTCCGATTCCACAAGGCGTACTCCTTGGTGGACAGGGTTCACCTGCTCCATGCCAACCCTCAATATGCCTACGCTGAGTTCCCCGACGGCCGCCAAGATACTGTCTCACTCAGGGACCTGGCACCTCAGGTTCCACTCCAACACGCACCCCCACCAATGCGCCCCCCCCATCTCCCACCACGCCGCCAATATTGACCCCACCAGACCACACCCCCCTCCCCTTTTCCGCACAAGAGGACGAAGAGGACTTCTACACGCTCCCGGGATTCCCCGATGACTGGCCAGCATCAGCACCGCCACCACCGCCATCGGTGCCACCTCCACCAGCGCCAGCACCGACTTCGCCGCCACCGTTACGCCGCTCCCAATGAAGCACCAAAGCACCGGACCGGCTGAACCTTTGACGGACTCCAGACCGTCAACATGGACTTTTCTTATTCCTACCACTGCACATAATTGCACTAATTGTATATAGTTTCACGTCACCCCGCCGGACTCATTTTAACAGGGCGTGAATGTGGTGAACCACTGTAATAGGAGATGTAAGGTAGGACCTGCACTACAGGTTCGCCAGTAGCTCCTGCCGGCTGGTCCCGCCCACGGAGAACTGTATAAATATGCATGACCTCCAGTGCCCTGCCATTTCGCCAGCTGCAGCAGGAGGCCACGCATCTGACTGTAATAAAGCCACAGTTGTACCCAACTTTAGTCTTTGTGCAATTGATCGTGCATCAATGTTTCTCTGTTGGGCAATTGTGTGGGGATTGTTTGATGTTGGAGTTTGTTTGTATGAGCAGGGGGCGGGGGGGCGGGGCGGGGGGGGGGGCTTGGGGACAATAGGTGGGATACTATCTGCCGCTGGGGATGGGGGCCACAAAGCTAGCTGGGTGAGCTAGCTCTCAGAAGCGCAGTGAGGGGTGTGCATATGTTTGGTTTAGGAAAGGGATTGGGTTACAGGGTGCTGTTGCTAGGGGGTGAGGGGGGTGAATGTTCTGCTGATGAGGGAGGGACTTGGGCTGAGGGACAGAGAGGAGGTCGGTGGCGGGGGCTGCCTGGGGATGGACCGGTGGAGGCGCGGATCACGGGCCTAAAAAAGGGGATGGCTGATCGGCGGAGGGGGGGGGGGGCAATGAGCCCCCCAACTGGGCTGATCACCTGGAATGTTCGAGGGTTAAATGGGCCGGTGAAAAGGTCACGCATCTTAGGGGATTGAAGGCGGACGTGGTAATATTGCAGGAGACACACCTTAAGGTAACGGACCAGGTTAGACTGAGGAAAGGCTGGGTCAGCCAGGTGTTTCACTCGGGACTAGATTCAAAGACTAGAGGGGTCGCGATCCTGATCACTAAGCGGGTGGTGTTTGAGGCGGGTAGAATAGTCTCGGACGTGGAAGGTCGGTACATGATGGTCAGTGGGAAACTGGAGGGAGTGCAGGTGGTATTAGTAAATGTGTATGTGCCAAATTGGGATGATGTGAAGTTTATAAAGAGGATGCTGGGGAAGATACCGGACCTGGACTCATACAGGTTGGTCATGGGAGGGGACTTCAACACAGTTATTGACACTGGCTTGGACCGGTCAAGCTCGAAAATGGACAGTGTGCCAGCAATGGCAAAGGAACTAAGAGGGTTCATGGAGCTGATGGGGTGGGGGGGGGGGGGGGGGCCGGGGGGGGGGGGGGGGGGGGGGATCAATAGAGGTTTGGGCAGCCGAGGGTGAAGGAGTTCTCCTTCTACTCACACGTGCATAAAGTGTATTCCCGGATTGATTTCTTTATTTTGAGGGGCCTTTCTGGCTGGGGTAGTGGACACGGGGTACTCGGCGATTACAATCTCAGACCATGCTCCGCATTGGGTTGACCTGCAGGTTAGTAAAGACAGTAATCAGCGCCCGCACTGGAGGTTAGATGTGGGACTTTTGGCGGATGAAGGGGTGTGCGAGCGGCTGAGGAAATGTATTCAGAGCTACCTGCAGGTCAATGACACGGGGGAAATTTCAGCAGCGGTGGTGTGGGAAGCACTGAAGGCGGTGGTAAGGGGGGAGCTGATCTCGATCCGGGCTCATAGGGAGAAGGTTGACAGGGCAGAGATGAACCGACTGGTAAAGGAGATATTACAGATTGATAGGAGTTATGCGGAGACCCCAGAGGCCCCGTTCTGAGGGAACGGCGGAGGTTGGAGGCGGAGTTTAGCTTGCTGACCACAGGGATGGCGGTGGAGCAGCTGAGAAAGGCACGGGGGGTGATTTATGAACAGGGGAGAAGGCCAGCAAAATTCTTGCACAGCAGCTCAGGAAGAGGGAGGCAGCTAGGGAGGTAGGGAAAGTAAAGGACGGTGAAGGGAACCTGGTTGGTGATTAGGTAGGGGTGAATAAGGCGTTTAGAGATTTTTACAGCAGGCTGTACAGGTCAGAACCCCCTACTGGGCCGTTGGGGATGAGGCGCTTCTTGGAGGGTAACTACATTAGGTAACTACAGGGGCATGAGGGAGGAACTGACGAAAATCGACTGGGAGCAGAGCCTAGTGGGAAAGACAGTAGAACAGCAATGGCAGGAGTTTCTGGGAGTAATTGAGGACACAGTACAGAGGTTCATCCCAAAGAAAAGAAAGGTTATCAGAGGGGGGATTAGGCAGCCATGGCTGACAAAGGAAGTTAGGGAATGCATCAAAGCAAAAGAGAAAGCCTATAATGTGGCAAAGAGTAGTGGGAAGTCAGAAGATTGGGAAGGCTACAAAAACAAACAGAGGATAACAAAGAGAGAGATAAGGAAAGAGAGGATCAAATTTGAAGGTAGGCTAGCCAGTAACATTAGGAATGATAGTAAAAGTTTCTTTAAATACATTAAAAACAAACGGGAGGCAAAAGTTGACATTGGGCCGCTCCAAAATGACGCTGGTAATTTTGTGATGGGAGACAAGGAAATAGCCGAGGAACTGAATAAGTACTTTGCGTCAGTCTTCACAGTAGAAGACATGAGTAATATCCCAACAATTCCAGAGAGTCAGGGGACAGAGTTGAATATGGTAGCCATCACAAAGGAGAAAGTGCTAGAGAAACTAAGAGGCCTAAAAATTGATAAATCTCCGGGCCCAGATGGGCTACACCCTAGAGTTCTAAAGGAGATAGCTGAAGAAATAGTGGAGGCGTTGGTGATGATGTTTCAAAAGTCACTGGAGTCAGGGAAAGTACCAGAGGATTGGAAAATCGCTGTTGTAACCCCCCTGTTCAAGAAGGGAACAAGGAAAAAGATGGAAAATTATAGGCCAATTAGCCTAACCTCGGTTGTTGGCAAGATTCTAGAATCCATTGTTAAGGATGAGATTTCTAAATTCTTGGAAGTGCAGGGTCGGATTAGGACAAATCAGCATGGATTTAGTAAGGGGAGGTCTTGCCTGACAAATCTGTTAGAGTTCTTTGAAGAGATAACAAATAGGTTAGACCAAGGAGAGCCAATGGATGTTATCTATCTTGACTTCCAAAAGGCCTTTGATAAGGTGCCTCACGGGAGACTGCTGAGTAAAATAAGGTCCCATGGTATTCGAGGCAAGGTACTAACATGGATTGACGACTGGCTGTCAGGCAGAAGGCAGAGAGTTGGGATAAAAGGTTCTTTTTCGGAATGGCAACCGGTGACGAGTGGTGTCCTGCAGGGTTCAGTGTTGGGGCCACAGCTGTTCTCTTTATATATTAACGATCTAGATGACGGGACTGAGGGCATTCTGGCTAAGTTTGCCGATGATACAAAGATAGGTGGAGGGGCAGGTAGTATGGAGGAGGTGGGGAGGCTGCAGAAAGATTTAGACAGTTTAGGAGAGTGGTCCAAGAAATGGCTGATGAAATTCAACGTGGGCAAGTGCGAGGTCTTGCACTTTGGAAAAAAGAATAGAGGCGTGGACTATTTTCTAAACGGTGACAAAATTCATAATGCTGAAGTGCAAAGGGACTTGGGAGTCCTAGTCCAGGATTCTCTAAAGGTAAACTTGCAGGTTGAGTCCGTAATTAAGAAAGCAAATGCAATGTTGTCATTCATCTCAAGAGGCTTGGAATATAAAAGCAGGGATGTACTTCTGAAGCTTTATAAAGCATTAGTTAGGCCCCATTTCGAATACTGTGAGCAATTTTGGGCCCCACACCTCAGGAAGGACATACTGACACTGGAGCGGGTCCAGCGGAGATTCACACGGATGATCCCAGGAATGGTAGGCCTAACATACGATGAACGTCTGAGGATCCTGGGATTATATTCATTGGAGTTTAGGAGGTTGAGGTGAGATCTAATAGAAACTTACAAGATAATGAATGGCTTAGATAGGGTGGATGTAGGGAAGTTGTTTCCATTAGCAGGGGAGACTAGGACCCGGGGGCACAGCCTTAGAATAAAAGGGAGTCACTTTAGAACAGAGATGTGGAGAAATTTCTTCAGCCAGAGAGTGGTGGGTCTGTGGAATTCATTGCCACAGAGGGCGGTGGAGGCCGGGACGTTGAGTGTCTTTAAGACAGAAGTTGATAAATTCTTGATTTCTCGAGGAATTAAGGGCTATGTAGAGAGAGCGGGTAAATGGAGTTGAAATCAGCCATGATTGAATGGTGGAGTGGACTCGATGGGCCGAATGGCCTTACTTCCACTCCTATGTCTTATGGAGGGGCTGAATTTACCAATGATGGACAGGGAGCTGGTAGAGAGGCTGGGGGCCCCAATTGGGCTGGAAGAGATAGTGGAGGGCTTGAGGGCCTTGCAGGCGGGTAAGGCCCCGGGGCCGGACGGGTACCCAGTGGAGTTTTATAAAAAGTTCTCGGGGATACTGGGGCCAGTGTTGTTGAGGATGTTCAGTGAGGCAAGGGAAAGAAGGGTGCTGCCCCCGACGATGTCACAGGCAACGATTTCGCTGATTCTTAAGCGGCACAAGAACCCGGAGCTGTGTGGGTCCCACAGGCCGATCTCCCTGCTGAATGTGGATGCCAAGTTACTGGCCAAAATCTTGTCCTCCAGGATTGAGGATTGTGTTCCGGACGTTATTGGGGAGGACCAAATGGGGTTTGTTAAGGGTAGGTTACTGTATCAGGCTCCTGTGGCAAGTGCACGGACGAACAGGAGAACTTCGGACTATTTTAGACTGCACCGGGGGACGAGACAGGGGTGTCCCCTCTCCCCACTGTTGTTTGTGCTGGCTATAGAGCCATTGGCAATTGCTCTGGGAGCTTCAAGGGGCTGGAGGAGACTGGTCCGGGGTGGGGGGTGGGGGGGGGGGGGGGGGGGGGGCAGCACAGGGTTTTGCTCTGTGCGGATGATCTGCTTCTGTACATTTCAGACCCAGTAGAGGGGATGGAAGAAATCATGAAGATTTTAGGGGAATTCGGCCGGTTTTCGGGGTATAAGTTAAATATGGGAAAGAGTGAGATGTTTGTGGTTCAGGTGAGGGGACAGGAGGGGCGACTGGGAGAGCTGCCGTTTAGGTCAGTAGGGGGTAGTTTTAGGTACCTGGGCATCCAGGTAGCGCGGGAATGGGACCGGCTGCATAAATTGAAACTGGCCTGGCTAGTGGACCAAATGAAGGATGATTTGCGGAGATGGGACACGCTTCCGTTGTCTCTGGCTGGGAGGGTGCAAACGGTGAAAATGACGGTCCTCCCAAGGTTCCTATTTGTATTTCAATGTCTCCTCATCTTTATTCCACGGTCCTTTTCTAAGCGGGTCAACAGAGTGATCACGGGCTTCGTCTGGGCAGGCAAGACCTCGCAGGGTAAGGAAGGTAATGCTTGAGCGGAGTCGGGGAGAGGCCAAATTTTAGCAACTATTACTAGGCGGTTAATATAGCCATGATCAGGAAGTGGGTGGTGGGGGAGGGGTCAGCATGGGTGCGTATGGAGGTGGCTTCTTGTAAGGGCACCAGTCTGGGGGCGTTGGTAACTGCACCTCTGTTGCTCCCGCCGGCACGGTACGCCACCAGCCCCGTGGTGGTGGCGGGTTTGGGGCCAGTGGAGGCGGCATTTGTGGGAGCAGTGGGGGCATCGGTCTGGGCCCCAATTTGTGATAATTACCAGTTTGCCCCGGGCAGTATGGATGGGGGATTCCGGTTATGGCGGAGAGCGGGGATTGAGAGGACGGGGGGTGTGTTCATAGAGGGGAGCTTTCCGAGTATGAGGGCGTTGGAGGAAAAGTTTGGGTTGGCGAGGGGAAACAAATTCAGGTATCTGCAGGTGCGGGACTTCCTTCGTAAACAGGTGAGGGGGATTCAATTTCCAGAGGGTGGGTAGGAGAAGGGAGCATCTCGGACATCTGTAAGGAGCTTATGGGGTCGGAGGAAATGCAGACCGAGGAGCTGAAGCGCAAGTGGGAGGAGGAGCTGGGAGGAGAGATAGAGGATGGTCTATGGGCAGACGCGTTGAGTAGAGTCAGACGCGTCCGCAACATGTGCTAAGCTCAGCCTGATACAATTTAAGGTTGTTCACCGGGCTCACATGACAGTGGCCCGGATGAGCAGATTCTTTGGGGTGGAGGACAGGTGCACAAAATGCGCGGGAGGGCCAGCAAACCATGCCCACATGTTTTGGACGTGTCCAAAGCTTCGGGGATTTTGGCAGGGGTTTGCGGATGACATATCCAAGGTTTTAAAAACAAGGGTGGTGCTGAGTTCAGGGGTGGCGATTTTCGGGGTGTCAGAAAACCCGGGAATCCAGGAGGAGAAAGAAGCAGATGTTCTGGCCTTTGCTTCCCTGGTAGCCTAGAGACGGGTACTTTTGGCATGGAGGGACTCAAAGCCCCCGAAGTCGGAGACCTGGCTATCGGACATGGCTAGCTTTCTCTGTATGGAGAAAATTAAGTTCGCCTTGAGAGGTTCACTGTTAGGGTTCACCCGGAGGTGGCAACCATTCGTCGACTTCGTGGAAAATTAATCGTCAGCAGACGGGGGGGGGGGGGGGGTTGGGTTAGAGTAGGGGGTCAATAAGGGTGTACGTAAGATAAACGGCTTTTGCATTATGTGTATGGTTTCATGTATATTGTTTATTTTGTTGTTGTTAATATACCAAAAATGCCTCAATAAAATGTTTTAAAAAAAAGAAATGCAGGAGCTCCAGGGTAGTAATCTCAGAAATACTACCTGTGCCCCAAGCTTCACCATTTAGGCAAAGGCAGATCAGAAGGGTAATGCGTGGTTCATGGGATGGTGTAGAAGGGAGGGGTTTAGAGTCTTAGGACATTGGAATCACTTTTGTGAAAGGAGAAAGGTGTTCAGATGAGATGGGCTTCATCTGAGCCAAAGTGGAACAAATCTCCTGAGAGAATAAATAGTATAGTGGGGTGGGTATAAAGTTGTAAGGCAATAGGGTAGGTTGACTAATGGGCCTTGTCATGATATTCAGGTAAACATCATGGTGCAAACACACATACATACTGATGGACAGATCAACGGACCAATCAATACACACACAACACCACAGGCAAGAGCATACACACTATAAAACGGGGAACACGACACTTCCCGGGCACTCCAGCAGGAGACAGCTCCGGGCACAGAGCTCACAACAAACCACTCAGACATCCACCATGTGCTGAGTGCAACTCCAAGATAGTGTTAGGAATAGGTCCACAGATTCAAGGGTTATGATCGAACCACAATAACCAGTTTACCATTGTAAATATATGTTAGTAATAAAACTGAGTTGTACCATCCGTAACCATGTTGGTTCGTCTGTGTAGCAGAGCACCCAACACAACATAGTACCAGGTTGGAACCCGGTGACTGTGAGACCCACCTACGGATCCTCAGGAATCTGCCATCCTGCGCCATGGACACCGTCAGCACGCCGCAGCTGCTACAAATCGCTGGAAACCTCGGCGTCAATTGGAAACTGTTCAAACAGCGCTTCCAGCTCTTCCTGGAAGCCAACGAAAAGGAGAGCGCTTCGGACACCAGGAAAATCACCCTCCTCCTCTCCACGGCAGGGCAACACGTCATCCATGTCTACAACTCCCTGGTGTTCGCGGAAGGTGAGGACAAGACCAAGTACAAGTCGGTCCTTCTCAAACTCGACCAACACTTCAGCGTCGAGGTAAACGAGAGTTTCGAGAGGTATCTCTTCCAGCAGCGCCTGTAGGGTAAGGATGTGTCCTTTCAATCCTTCCTTACACACCTCCGTATCCTCGCGCAGTCCTGCGGTTACGACACCACCTCCGATTCAAGGCAGGCGTCCTACGAGGCCGAACGGGTCCAGGCGATCGTGTGATGCGCCACATGACGGTAGGGTGGCTAAAAGGACAGTGCCCGCAGTTCTACAATGTCCGGGACGACTTGGCCGTCATTGATGGTGTCCTCCTAAAGCTGGACCGGATTGTGATTCCGCACAGCATGCACAAGCTGGTCCTCGACCAACTACACGAAGGCCATCTGGGGGTCGAGAAGTGCAGACGGAGGGCCCGAGAGGCAGTATACTGGCCGGGCATCAGTGATGACATTGCCAATATGGTGCTCAACTGCCCCACCTGCCAAAGGTTTCAGCCGGCGCAACCTCCTGAGACACTTCAGCCCCATGAGCTGGTGACGTCCCCCTGGGCGAAGGTGGGTGTGGACCTTTTTCACGCGCTCGGCAGGGACTATGTAATCGTCATTGATTACTTTTCAAACTATCCAGAGGTCATACGCCTGCACGATTTGATATCGTCCGCTGTCATAAGGGCCTGCAAAGACACCTTCACTCGCCATCAAATTGAAGGAAAAAGCATACAAAGTGGCAAAGATTAGGAGGAGATTAGAGGACTGGGAAATCTTTAGGGGGCAACAGAAAGCTTCTAAAAAAGCTATGAAGAAGAGTGAGATAGATTATGAGAGTAAACTTGCTCAGTATTTAAAAACAGATAGTAAAAGTTTCTACAAATATATAAAACAAAAAAGAGTGGCTAAGGTAAATATTGGTCCTTTAGAGGATGAGAAGGGAGATTTAATAATGGGAGATGAGGAAATGGCTGAGGAACTGAACAGGTTTTTTGGGTCGGTCTTCACAGTGGAAGACACAAATAACATGCCAGTGACTGATAGAAATGAGGCTATGACAGGTGAGGACCTTGAGATGATTGTTATCACTAAAGAGGTAGTGATGGGGCTAAAGGTAGACAAGTCTCCTGGCCCTGATGGAATGCATCCCAGAGTGCTAAAAGAGATGGCTAGGGAAATTGCAAATGCACTGAATTTACCAAAATTCACTAGACTCTGGGGTGGTCCCGGCGGATTGGAAATTAGCAAACGTGACACCACTGTTTAAAAAAGGAGGTAAGCAGAAAGTGGGTAATTATAGGCCAGTGAGCTTAACTTCGGTAGTAGGGAAGATGCTGGAATCTATCATCAAGGAAGAAATAGCGAGGCATCTGGATGGAAATTGTCCAATTGGGCAGACGCAGCATGGATTCATAAAGGGCAGGTCGTGCCTAACTAATTTAGTGGAATTTTTTGAGGACATTACCAGTGTGGTAGATAACGGGCAGCCAATGGATGTGGTATCTCTGGATTTCCAGAAAGCCTTTGACAAGGTGCCACAC
Source organism: Scyliorhinus torazame (assembly GCF_047496885.1). Taxonomy (NCBI): domain Eukaryota; kingdom Metazoa; phylum Chordata; class Chondrichthyes; order Carcharhiniformes; family Scyliorhinidae; genus Scyliorhinus; species Scyliorhinus torazame. The sequence goes on from NC_092716.1 coordinate 184,644,724, forward strand.
AAAAGGTTGCTGCATAAGATAAAGATGCATGGCATTAAGGGGAAAGTAGTAGCATGGATAGAGGATTGGTTAATTAATAGAAAGCAAAGAGTGGGGATTAATGGATGTTTCTCTGGTTGGCAATCAGTAGCTAGTGGTGTCCCTCAAGGATCAGTGTTGGGCCCACAATTGTTCACAATTTACATCGATGATTTGGAGTTGGGGACCAAGGGCAATGTGTCTCCGTTTGCAGATGACTCTAAGATGAGTGGTAAAGCAAAAAGTGCAGAGGATACTGAAAGTCTGCAGAGGGATTTGGATAGGTTAAGTGAATGGGCTAGGGTCTGGCAGATGGAATACAATGTTGACAAATGTGAGGTTATCCATTTTGGTAGGAATAACAGCAAAAGGCATTATTATTTAAATGATAAAATTTGAAAACATGCTGCTGTGTTATTAAAACAAAGCAAAGCCGAACAGTATCTCTGGCAGCAGCGCACCCCTCCCAGATGAACTCAATGCATTCTATGCTCGGTTCGAGCAGGTAACCAACAATCCGCTGCCGAGTGCTCCAGCAGCCCATAATTCACCCATACCCACCAGCTTCCGAAGTCAGATCGGCCTTCCTGAAAGTGAATCCTCGGAAGGCGACGGGCCCTGACGGGAACCGTGGTCGTGCACTCAGAGCCTGCGCAGACCAGCTGGCAGAGGTATTCGCGGACATCTTTAACCTGTCCCTACTCCACTCCGAGGTCCCCACCTGCTTCAAGAAGACCACCATCATACACAAGAACCAGGCAACGTGCCTCAATGACTACCGTCCGGTGGCCCTGACTTCAGTCGTAATGAAGTGCTACGAGAGGTTGATCATGAAGCGCATCACCTCCATACTCCCAGAACGCCTTGATCCACTGCAATTCGCATACCGTTGCAACCGGTCCACATCAGACGCCATTTCCCTGGCCCTACACTCATCCCTAGAGCATCTCGAAAACAAGGACTCCTACATCACACTCCTATTTATTGACGACAGCTCCGCCTTCAACACCATAATCCCAGCCAAGCTCATATCAAAGCTCCAAAACCTAGGACTTGGCTCCCCACTCTGCAACTGGATCCTCAATTTTCTGATCAATAGACCACAATCAGCAAAAATGAACAACAACACCTCCTCCACAATAGTCCTCAACACCGGCGCCCCGCATGGCTGCGTACTTAGCCCCCTACTCTACTCCCTGTACACACACGACTGCGTGGCAAAACTTGGTTCCAACTCCATCTACAAATTTGCTGACGATACGACCATAGTGGGCCGGATCTCAAATAACGACGAGTCAGAATACAGGAGGGAGATAGAGAACCTAGTGGAGTGGTGTAGCGACAACAATCTCTCCCTCAATGCCAGCAAAATTAAAGAGCTGGTCATTGACTTCAGGAAGCAAAGTACTGTACCCACCCCTGTCAGCATCAACGGGGTCGAGGTGGAGATGGTTCGCAGTTTTAAATTCCTTGGGGTGCACATCTCCAAAAATCTGTCCTGGTCCACCCATTCGACGCTACCACCAAGAAAGCACAACAGCACCTATACTTCCTCAGGAAACTAAGGAAATTTGGCATGTCCACATTAACCCTTACCATCATTTACAGATGCACCATAGAAAGCATCCTATCGGGCTGCATCACAGCCTGGTATGGCAACTGCTCGGCCCAGGACCACAACTTCAGAGAGTTGTGAACACCGCCCAGTCCATCACACAAACCTGCCTCCCATCCATTGACTCTATCTACACCTCCCGCTGCCTGGGGAAAGTGGGCAGCATAATCAAAGATCCCTCCCACCCGGCTTACTCACTCTTCCAACTTTTTCCATCGGGCAGGAGATACAGAAGTCTGAGAACACGCACAAACAGACTCAAGAACAGCTTCTTCCCCATTGTCACCAGACTCCTAAATGACCCTCTTAAGGACTGACCTCATTAACATTTCACCCTGTATGCTTCATCCGTGCCAGTGCTTATGTCGTTACATTGTATATGTTGTGTTGCCCTATTATGTATTTTCTTTTATTCCCATGTACTTAATGATCTGTTGAGCTGCTCGCAGAAAAATACTTTTCACTGTACCTCGGTACATGTGACAATAAACAAATCCAATCCCATCCAACTCAATCCAATCCTGTGCAGAGAGACCTGGGTGTGCTAGTGCATGGGTTGCAAAAAGTTAGTTTACAGGTGCAACAGGTGATTAAGAAGGCAAATGGAATTTTGTCCTTCATTGCTAGAGGGATGGAGTTTAAGACTAGGGAGGTTCTGCTGCAATTGTATAAGGTGTTAGTGAGGCCACACCTGGAGTGTTGTGTTCAGTTTTGGTCTCATTACCTGAGAAAGGACGTACTGGCGCTGGAGGGTGTGCAGAGGAGATTCACTAGGTTAATCCCAGAGTTGAAGGGGTTGGATTACGAAGAGAGGTTGAGTAGACTGGGACTGTACTCGGAATTTAGAAGGATGAGGGGGGATCTTATAGAAACATATAAAATTATGAAGGGAATAGATAGGATAGATGCGGGCAGATTGTTTCCACTGGCAGGTGAAAGCAGAACTAGGGGGCATAGCCTCAAAACAAGGGGAAGTAGATTTAGGACTGTTCCTAGTTCTTATGTTCTTATGTTAGGAGCAGAAGGCCATTGGGGTTCAAGTGCATAATTCTCTGAAGATGGCCAAGCAATGTGAAACAGTTGGTAAGAAGGCTTATAGGATCCTTGGGCTTGTAGGTAGAAGCATGGAGTATAAAAGCAAGGAAGTGATGCTGCACCTCTACAAATCATTGGTCAGACCACATTTGGAATATTGTATTTGGTTCTGGGCACCTTATTTAAGGAAGGATGTTAAAGCCTTAGAGAGAGTGCAGAGGAAATTTACGAGAATGATACCAGGAATAAACAAAGAACAAAGACCAGTACAGCACAAGAACAGGCCCTTCGGTCCACCAAGCCTGCGCCAGTCATGTGTCCTATCTAGACCAACTGCCTGTATCCTTCTACACCTCTTCTGTTCATGTGTCCATCTAGATCTCTTAAATGTCACTAACGTATCTGCCTCAACCACCTCACTTGGCAGTGCATTCCAGGCCACCACCACCCTCTGTGTAAAAAAACCTACCCCCACACATCTCCACTAAACCTTTCCCCTCTCACCTTGAACTTGTTCTCCCTTGTAATTGTCATTTCTGGCCTGGGAAAAAACATCTAACTGTTCACCCTATCTATACCCCTCATAATGTTACAAACTTCTATCAGGTCACCTCTCAGCCTCCGTCTTTCTAGGGAGAACAATCCCAGTTTATATAATCTCTCTTCATAGCTAATACCCTCCATACCAGGCAACATCCTGGTAAACCTTCTCTGCACTCTCTCCAAAGCCTCCACGTCCTTCTGGTGACCAGAATTGGACACAGTATTCCAAATGTGGCCTAACCAACGTTCTATATAACTTTAACATAATTTGCGAACATTTATACTCAATGCCCTGTCCGATAAATGAAAGCATGCCATATGCTTTCTTCACCACCATTTCCACCTGGGATGCCATTTTTAAGGATCTGTGGACCTGCACACCCAGATCTCTCTGTGTGTCTATGCTCCTGATGGTTCTGCCATTTATTTTATAGCTCCCACCTTAATTGGCTCTACCAATATGCATCACCTCGCATTTGTCCCAGTTAAATTCCATCTGCTATTTCACCGCCCAAATTTTAAGCCTATGGCCTGCAGTATTCTCTGACAATCTTCATCGCTATCCGCAACTCCTGCAATCTTAGTATCATTCGCAAACTTGCTAATCAGACCAACTACATTTTCTTCCAAGTCATTTATATATATTACAAACAGCAGTGGTCCCAGTACTGATCCCTGCGGAACACCACTAGTTACAAACCTCCATTCAGAAAAAACACCCTTCCACTGCTACCCTCTGTCTTCTATGGCCAAGCCAGTTCTGAAACCATCCAGCTAGTTCATCGCTGACCCCGTGTGATTTAATCTTTTGCACCAGCCTGCCATGAGAGACCTTGTCAAATGCTTTACTAAAGTCCATGTAGACAACATCCACAACCCTTCCCTTGTCAATCATTTTTGTCACCCCCCCTCAAAAAGCTTAATTAAGTTAGTGAGACATGACCTCCCTTGTACAAAACCATGCTGTCTGTCGCTAATAAGACCATTCACTTCCAAATGTGCATAGATCCTATCTCTGAGAATCTTTTCCAACAATTTCACTATCACTGACATCAAGATCACTGGCCTATAATTACCCAGATTATCCTTGTTACCCTTCTTAAATAACGGAACAACATTGGCTATCCTCCAATGTGCTGAGACCTCAATTGTGGCCAACGAGGAAACAAAGATTTCTGTTAGAGGCCCAGCGATTTAATCTCTTGCCTCCCTCAGTAATTTGGGATAGAGGGCGGCATGATAGCACAGTGGTTAGCACTGTTGCTTCACAGCACCAGGGACCCAGGTTCGATTCCTGGCTTGGGTCACTGTGCGGAGTCTACACGTTTTCCCCGTGGTCTGCGTGGATTTCCTCCGGGCGCTCCGGTTTCCTCCCACAATTCCCGAAAGACGTGCTTGTTAGGTGAACTGGACATTCTGAATTCTTCCTCAGTGAACACGAACAGGCACCGGTTAAATGGTCTGGTGCTCCTGGAAGGAGGAAGCAGCAACGTGGAGCACCTTGGCATCTAGCAGATTCTTGATCCTCATCTAACAGTGAATCCATAAGACCATAAGACTATAAGACATAGGAGCAGAATTAGGCCACTTGGCCCATCGAGTCTGCTCCACCATTCAATCATGGCTGATATTTTCTCATCCCCATTCTCCTGCCTTCTCCCCATAACCCCTGATCCCCTTATTAATCAAGCTCAGTGAGCTAGACAGCTGGTTTGTAATGCAGAACAAGGCCAGCAGCGCGGGTTCAATTCCCGTACCGGCTGAGAATTCTGAATTCTCCCTCTGTGCACCCGAACAGGCACCGGAATGTGGCGACTGGGGGCTTTTCACAGTAACTTCATTGCAGTGTTTAAAAAATATATATTTCTTTATTCTCCTCCTTTTTCGCATTTTCTTCCAAATTTACACCCACCAACAATAAACAATAATCAGTAACAAATATGTCAATCCGCATTTCAATAACAACGATCCCATCCTCCCACCAAACCCAAAACATTCGCCCACATGTTCAAATAAACAACTGGCAAAAAGGAATCAGGAATCACCCATAGACACCATTAATACCCATCGCCCCCCTCCCCCCAACCCTCCCACCCACCCCACCCCAACTAATGTGCGATGTTATCCAGTTCTTGAAAGTGCATAATGAATAATGCCCATGAATTGTAGAACCCTTCTGTCCTTCCCCTCAGTTCAAACTTAACCTTCTCAAGGATCAAGAATTCCAACAGGTCCCCCCGCCACACCAGGGCACAGGGTGGAGAGGCTGCTCTCCAACCCATCAGGATCCGCCTTCGGGCGATCAATGAGGCGAAGGCTACAACATCTGCCTCCGCACCCGTTTCCACCCTGGCTGGTCCGACACCCCGAATATGACCTCCCGAGGGCCCAGGTCCAGTTTCACGTGCATCACTTTAGAAATTATCCTAAAAACCTCCTTCCAGTAATCCTCTAGCTTTGGACAGGACCAAAACATATGAACGTGATTAGCCCCCCCACCCCGCAACTTTCTCACACATCTTCTACTCCTTCAAATTTTCGGCTCATCCTCGCTCTCGTGAGGTGTGCTCTGTATACCACCTTCAGCTGTATCAGCCCCAACCTCGCAGACGGCGCGGAGGCATTCACTCTCCGGTGCACCTCACACCAGAACCCCTCCTCCATATCCTCTCCCAACTCTTCCTCCCACTTTGCTTCTCCTCTTCAAAAATAGCTCCGTAGGCTGCTGACACTACCCCCTTCTCCAGTCCCCCTGTCGTCAGCACCTCCTCCAGCAATGTGGAGGCCGGCTCCACCGGGAAGTTCCATATCTCCTTTCTGGCAAAATCCCCAAACTGCATGTATCTAAACATTTCCCCCTGCTCCAGCTCATACTTCGCTTCCAGCTCCTTCAATCCTGCAAACCGACCCCGAAGAAACAAATCTTTCAGTGTCTTAATCCCCTTCTCCTCCCATTTCCGAAAATTTCCATCCCATCTCCCTGGCTCAAATCTGTGGTTCCCCCGAATCGGCATTTCCCCTGACCCTGCCCCCAACCCAAAGTGTTGGTGAAACTGCCTCCAAATTCTCAATGAAGCTATTATTACCGGACTCCCTGAGTACTTCCCCGGGGCTATCGGGAGCAGCGCTGTTGCCAGTGCTTTCAATCCCGACCCCCTGCACAAACTCTCCTCCATCCTGAGCCACTGGGAATCAACCCCTCTGACCTAGCTCCGCACCTTCTCCACATTCACCGCCCAGTAGTAGTACAACAGGTTCGGAAGACCCAAACCCCCTGCCTGCCTTCCCCTCTGTAGTAGCACCTTTCTAATTCTGGCCACCTTTCCCTCCCCATATGAACGACGTAATCCTTCCCTCAATCTCCCTGAAAAAAGCCTTTGGCAGGAAAATCGGCAGACATTCAAAAATAAACAGAAATCGTGGCAACACATTCATTTTAATCGCCTGTACCCGACCCGCCAGTGACAGAGGGAGACCATCCCACCTTGCCGGATCAGCTTTCACTCTCCCCACCAAACTAGAAATGTTGTACCTGCGGAGCCCCCCCCCCCCCCCCCTACTCCCGGGCAACCTGCACCTCCAGGTACCTAAAGTGAGTCCCTGCCCTACAGAATGGCAACCCCCCCACCCTTGCCCCCACACCCGGCCGATGTACCACAAAATACTCACTCTTGTCTCGGTTCAACTTGTACCCTGAGAAATAGCCAAACACCTGAAGCAGCTCCAATATTCCCCCTATCGACACACTCGGTTCCGACACATATAACAGCAAGTCATCGGCATATAAGGACACCCTATGCTCTATCCCCCCCCCCCCCCCGCACTATTCCTTTCCATATCCCCGAACTTCTTAATGCGATGGCCAACGGCTCAATCGCGAGTGCAAACAGCAGGGGGGACATAGGACATCCCTGCCTAGTCCCACGGTGGAGAGAAAAGTATCTCGAGCTGATGTTGTTTATGCGGATACTCGCCCTCGGCTCCTTATATAGTAGCTTTACCCAATTCACAAATCTTGGCCAATCCCAAACCGCTCCAGAACTGCCATTAAGTACCCCCATTCTACCCGGTCGAACGCCTTCTCAGCGTCCAATGCCACAACTACCCGTTTCCTTCCCCTCTGCCGGTGCCATAACCACGTTCAATACCCTTCTAATGTTTGAAAAGAGCTGCCTCCCTCTCACGAACCCCGACTGATCTTCACCTATCACCTTCGGGAGGCACTCCTCCAGCCTACCCACCAGTACCTTCACCAATACCTTTGCGTCCACATTCAGAAGTGATATGGGCCTATACGACCCACACTCCGTCAGATCCTTATCTTTTTTTAGCAACAGGGAAATCGATGCCTGCCCCAAGGTTTGTGGCAACACCCCCTTCCCTATCGCCTCCTCAAACATCCCCCATCAAGGGTGCCAGCTTATCCTTGAATTTCTTATAATATTCCACCGGAAACCCATCCGGCCCTGCCACCTTCCCCGACTGCAAGCCCCCAATCGCATCCTTTATCTCCTGCTCCACTATCGCTCCTTCTAATGTAGCCCTGTCCCCCTCCCCTATCTCGGGTACTCCAACTGATCTAGAAATTCCTGCATCTCACGATCTCTTCCGGATGACTCTGACCTGTACAACCTCTCATAAAATTCCTCAAAAACCTTGTTAATCAGATCCGCTGCCACCACCAACTTCCCTGCCCTGTCCCTCACCTGCACAATTTCCCTTGACGCTGCTTCCCTCCGGAGCTGACCTGCTAACAGGCCTTATCTCCATGTTCGTAAACTGCACCCCTTGCTCGTCTCAGTTGGCGCACCGCCTTCCTGGTAGATAGTCGGTCAAAGCTCGCCTGTAGTTCCTTCCTCTTTTCCAGCTTTGCTGGGTCCCCATCCTCTGCATAACTCCTATCTACCTCCCCTCCAACATCTCATCTATTACCCTCTGCCGCTCCAACCTCTCCTCTTTGTCCACCTTGGCCTTAAACGAGATCACCTCCCCCTGTAGCCATCTGATATGGCCACGTCCCGAGACAGCTCGCACTATGTCAGTATTTTTCACGGATGTCTTGTCCCAAATATTTGGTTTAAAAAAAAAAATGAGGGAGTCACAGATGGTGACCAATTATAAAGGGAAATTGGCAACAAAGGACAGACAGACAGGCATACGAGATATTAAGCAAGATAATAACAGATATTATGCTTGTGTTCACAGAACTCCAGAACCTCAGGAACCCCAGAGGAAGACAAAGAAGAAGACAGAAAGACGGAAAGATGAAGACGACCTCCATCTTGTTCACCTGGATCTTAGCAGGATCCTTTCAGTTGTGCGCGGACGCTACCCCCCTGACCCCTACCACACAAGCCGTGAATGATTCCCACCCTGCAATACACAGAACCCCGAGATAGTTAGCCCCATGACAGCTAACAATACCTCGACCTGGTGTGATAACTTTATCACCTGGTACTCACTATCGTATGTAGTAGAAGCCCTCTTAGTACTGGCGATACTTTGCAGTGTCGTGCAGGCACTTAGAGTCAGGAAATGGCGAAAAAGAGCCTACCGCTCTCACGCCCCGGTATACACGTTTTGGTCCCCTATTTTTGGATTTCACAAAAACCCCGAACCCCTTGACATGAATTAAAGTGCATCCGTTTTCTCTTTACATGTATTCCGTTAACTAAAGAAATGTAAACCTCTGTGCCTGACTGCCAGGCCAGAGAAATTTGTGTACTGCTATTTTGTACATTTAAAATGTTGTAGATTATTTTTGATTGTTTGAATGAGGATAGTTTATTGAGGATAGTTAGAGGTTCCAGTTTTTTTATTTTTCTGTAATGCATGCATTAATGTCATAGCGCCCCGTAGAGATTTATAATAATGTATGTATTTAAAATGATTTATGTAAAATTGCGTTTCATCGGATAGGGCAGAGTAGAGCCTGATTATGGGTGCCCCGTTTGGTCAGAGGACGAAGACGACGCAGTAATGTGATCCTTCACGCTTCACATTGAGGATCACAAGGAGGGTGTGTAGCCACCTGGGATGGCCACGTCCCGATTACAAAATGGACACTTGCAAAGAATGCAGGGAAAATTGGACAATACCGAAAAAGCAAGCAGGTGCAAGGTCTGTCTGTTGATTAGAGCTGTTGCTCTCTGACAGGACACCGGTACTGCAGAGCCATCTACATACTAGTGAGCCATCCCCGGGAACAAAAGGCAACAGTTAGGTAAACAATGCTAAGACAGACATCCCGGCACCAGAGGAGACTAAAACAAAGCAGACCAATGGCCACCTAGGACACGCCCAGCAACCAGGGAACCCATCCCTCTATTGGAGGAAAATCTATAAGGACGATTGGAAAACGGCCCAATTAATTGGGGCCAAGTTCAAGGCCCGCCCAAAAGCGCGCAAAGCCCTTTTGGGTATAAAAAGGATTCCCCAAGAGAGAATCTCTCTCTTGGCCTTGGCTCTCAGAGAGGAGAGACCCGCCAAAGCTACTCCAGACCAAGTAAGTTCCAAGTCAACGCATGCTACAAGATAGACGCTCCTAGTTGCTACCCTGTAAACAGCTCAACCCAGCAGCCTCAGAACCGAGCAATGGCCATTGTTCCTCTGACTGAGTGGGCACCCGAAGCTAAGTATAGGCTTTTAGTAATAGTGATAGCTTAGGTTGTAGAGTTTTATGCATGAGTAGATTTGACTGTGTGTAAATAAATGAGCATTGCTTTTGAACTTACCAACTGGTGTATCGAGTATTTGATCAGTATTCGGTTTTGAACCTTGTGGTGGTATCGAAAGATACCTAGCGACTCTTGAGCAAACGTAATTAAACAGAGCCAAATTAAGAGACAACAGCAAGTTAGCAACACCCCCTCACCACCACCTTTAATGCCTCCCAGACAGCTGCCTTCGACACCTCACCCGTGCAGTAGAAACCTACATATTCCTCAATTACCTTTTCAATTTTGTCACAGAACACTTGGTCCCCCAAAAGTCCCACATCTAATTTCCTCCCCGGCCTCTGCGCTATCCCCTTCTCCAGCACCATATCCACCCAATGCGGAGCATGATCTGACACTGCAATTGCCGAGTATTTCGACCCCTTAACCCCAGCCAACAAAGCCTTCCCCACCACGAAAAAGTCGATCCGCGAATATACCTTATGGACTGCTGAGAAAAACGAACACTCACACTCCCTCGGATGCAGAAACCTCCAAGGGTCCACCCCCCCCACATTTCCACCATTAGCCCTGCTAACACCTTCGCCCCCCCCTGATGGGACCAGTGAATGCGGCCGTGACCTGTCCAACCTTGGCTCCTGCACCAAGTTCCAGTCCCCCCCCACTATCAGTTCATGTGTGTCCAAGTCGGGGATGGCCCCAAACACCTTCTTCGCGAATCCCACATCGTCCGAATTGGGGCCATATACAGCGCCACTAACCTCCCCTCCAGCGCCCCTGTTACAATCACATATCTACCCCCCTGATCTGCCACCACCTTCTCCATCTGGAAGCGTACTCTTTTGCTGACCATTACCACTACCCCTCAAGCCCTTCCGTCAAGTCCAGGGTGAAACACCTGACAAACACCCAGCCCTTTTTAAGTCTCACCTTGTCCTTCACCCTCAAGTGAGTCTCCTGCAGCACTGCTACATCGGCTTTCAAACTTTTAAGATGCGCAAGCACCCTTGACCTCTTGACCGGACCTCCTAACCCCCTCATATTCCACGTGACTACCCTAACTGGGGGGCTCTCACCCCCCCACCCTTCTTATCCACCATCATCATACCACCGGGCCCTGCCCCATGAGCCTGACCCGCCCCTATCCATTATTAACATCAAACCCCTTCCCCCCCTCCCAAAAACCCCTTCCCCCCCCCCTACATTTCCTCTCAAAAAAACATCTCCCAGCATCAATCTCTCCCCCCCCCCCCCCCCGGCTCACCTCGTATGCCCATCGAAACCTGCTAACCAGGCTCCAATGTCCGCAGCCCTCCTCTCACCTCCCTTCCGTTCACTAGCCGACTTTAGTTAACTAGGGCGGGTGGCTCCCCCCGCCACGCTATACCGTCCCCTCCCACCCAGTCCCAGAGAAAGAAATAACAAAAACAACAATCCAACCCATACAATTCACTAAAATAAGATATAACCGCTGCAACACAGAATGCCAATCAACCCAACTAATAACTTGAACTCTGTAACAATGTGAAGAGAAGTAAATTACAATACACGTCAGTAAAAAGAAAGTTATAATATTTATACATTTTCCAGCTCTCCAATCACAGTCCAGTCTCTCTTCCAACTCCGCTCCTCATGTCTGTCCCAAGCCTTCTGCCCTCACGAACGCCTCAGCCGCCTACACTGTCTCAAAATAAAAGTCTTTGGCGGCATCACCCTCAGCTTCGCCGGGTATACCATACCAAATCGCACCCCCTTCTTGTACAGTGCCGCCTTCACTCACCCGAACGCCGCTCGTCTTTTTGCCAACTCCACCGTCAAGTCCTGGTAGATCCGAATTCCAGCACCAGCCCACTGCACCTCACGCTTCTGCTTCGCCCAGCTTAACACCTTCTCCTTCATACAGTACTTATGGAAACAGATGATTACTGCTCTTGGCGGCTCATTCACTTTGGACTTCGGCCTTAACGACCGATGAGCTCAGTCCAGTTCGTACCGAGAGGGGTTCTCACCCTCCCCCATCAGCTCCGCCAACTTCTTAGCGAAATACTCTGTTGGCCTTGGACCCTCTATCCCTTCGGGCAAGCCCACAATTCTTAGATTGTGCCGCCTCGAGCGGTCCTCAAGTTTTGCTCGGGGTTCTCTGTTGACCTCCATCGCCCTCCGCAGCACGTCCCCCATCGAGGTGAGCTGGTCGCTGTGCTGCAACACGGTCTCCTCCACTTCCTTCATCTTCTCGTCCAGCTCTCTCACCTTGGCCGATGTCTTCGCCACAGCTACTCTCACCGGGGTGATTGTCTCCTCCACCAATGACTTCAATGTGACTGCCATCTCCTTCCTCAAAGCCTCCACATGCCTCGCAAACTGCTGTTCTAGCTCCACCACCATCACCTCGGTCATCTTCTCCACTATAAGTAGTGCGGCCCCACCATGCGGTCCGGCCTCCGCCATTTTGTCAGCACTTTTGCTCGTCTTCTCATTCAACAGCGAGCCCGCGTTTCCTCCCTTCCTCGACGCTGCTTTTCGCATCCTTTAACGGCTTATTATTCTTCCTTTTTCTCACTCTTCCTTCCTTCTTCAATCTCAAATTTCTTTAAAACTTCTTTCTCTTCTTTTTTTGTATACCTCCGGAATTTCCCTGGGACTGGGCTTCAGTCTTCTTACCACGTTCTAGGCGGAAGACACCCGATGTGGGACATCTCACCTACATCGCGCCCTGGCTTTGGGCCTGCAGCCTCGGCCTCCGCTTGGCTCCCCCCCCGCTGCTTCCTTCAAGTTTTCAGGAGAGAGACAAAAAAAATGTTCTCTTTTCCTCTCCGTGCTCTTTGAGCCCTTCGGCTTTCAGGATGCTCCTTGGGGAACAAGTCGCGATCCCCGTTCCTCCTCCACATGCATCCGCCCCGCCGAACCCACCGGGACCAGTCTCTCCCCTCTTGCCCTTTTAACCCTCCGGCTCCGTGAAACGGAGCTTTGATGTTATCACAGGGCGAGGGAGGCAGGGCCGACCCCGGAGAGGTTTATATTTTTTTTCCCAAAAAATATGCGAGGAACCCCCAGAAAAAGACCGCGATATCGTGGACCGGTGGGAGCTTCTTCTGAACGCGGCCACTCTGTTTGCAGACGCTACAGGAAGTCCACTTCAGTGCAGTGTTAGTGTAAGCCTACTTGTGACAATAAAAAGATTATTTATTTATTATTATTTATTTAATTTAGAACCTATCTATCTCTGCCTTAAAGACACTCAGTGATTTGGCATCCACAGCCTTCTGCGGCAAAGTGTTCCACAGATTCACCACCCTCTGGCTGAAATCCAAGAATGAAGAGAGTTCTGCTTTGATAGATGAGAGGGTGCACGAGCTGAGCTCAGTGTCATACCTTTGCTTCACCAGACATGGTAGACAAAGATCAATTAGGACAACTACATTTTCCGGTCAAGTGCTAAATAAACTCACCAATTTACTTTGGGGAGGGGTGTGAAAATGTTCTGACATTGCCACCATACCAGTCGGCTGTCATTACTTTCAGGTTGCTGGATAGTGGAGGTGGTGGATAGTGGAGGAGGAGGTGGACCCAGACTCTTTGATGGCGATATTTGGGGTTTCAGAGAAGCCAGACTTCATGGAGAGGAGGAAAGCCGATGCTGTGGCCTTCGCCTCTCCGATTGCACGGCGGCGAATGTTACTGGAGTGGCGGTCGGCATCGCCACTGGGGGTAGCGGTTTGGTTGGGTGACTTGTACGACTTCCTGCAGTTGGAGAAGATGAAGTACTAGTTAAGGGGCTCTGCAGGGAGGGTTTGAGAAAAGGTGAGAGATGTTTGTGACCGTGTTTGAGGAGCTGTTCGACGCAGGGGGAGGGAGGGAGGGGGAGGGTGAAAAAGGGGAAAATTCTGTACAGACTGTAGTTACTTGCTGGGAAGTATGTTTCCCGGGGTGTTTATTTACTGTAACCTGTTTTGATACATGTTTGTAATAAAACACATTTTTAAAAATAAATACTTTTAGGTTGCTACATGTGCTAAATCACAATACAAACAGTGTTGAGGTAAAAACGTCAAACTATTAATGCAGACACCAAACAGTAAAATACAGTGAGATAAGATTGGCACATCCATGAGGGAACTCGAGCTCCTAACCACCAGAGGGCGATAACCTGTTGTTCACAGAGCCTGCATTTCCTTGTATTCACACCCTCATGAAAACAAAATCCTCACGCCATAATCTACAAACCTTTGTAAACCACTCCTATCATGTGACCATTTACATTGTTTCTAACTTGTTTTTTCTAACTTATTACAGTCTTGAACCATGACCTTGTTCATTACCAATAAAAATTGTTATACTCCTGACCATTTTGTGCTTCTATAGAGCAGCAACTTCACACATACTTTGAAGCAAACCTTCCCTGACTTTCAGGCCTTCCCAGTTTTAATCCAACAAGATAATTTAAAGTGTACATGTCGAGTGATTGGCTCATGGCCACTGTGATCATGTTACAAATCTGGGTGGAGTGTATTTTGCAATATTTTCATCAGACAAATGTTCCCTCTGCTGCTTAGACAATGCAACAACACCGAGCAGAGAGAACAGAAATGGGGATTAGGCAGGAGAAAGCTGCAGCATGTGAATGCTCATGGATATCAATGTTATCCAGGGCAAGCACACCTGCAGTTAGTGTCTGCAACTTGAGGAGCTTCAGCTCAAAGTCATTGAGCTGGAAGCTGAGCTGCGAACACTGCAACACATCAAGAAGGAGAATAATTTTCCTGGACATTTTATTTCAGGAGGCAGTCACACCCTTAGGATAGGATCTTCTGGTTTGAAAAGTGTTCAGGGACAGGAAGATGCGTCTTCAGCTGAGGCAAGTAAGGGGATGCAGAGGACACTATTCTATGTAGCAAGGTCCAGACAACTGTGTTGCCTGCCCAGTGTCAGGGTTCAGGACACCTCCTCAGGGCTGGAGAGGAACTTGAATTGGGAGGGGGAGCATCCAGTGGTCGTGGTCCATGTAGGCACCAATGACATAGGCAGCACAAGGAAGGAGGTACTGCATAGGCACGATGCGGAGCTAGGCTCCAAATTAGGACACAGAACCTCATAAGGAATAATTTCTGGATTATTACATGAATTATTACCCATTTAAGTCCGAGATGAGGAGAATTTTTTTCTCTGAAGGTCTTGAGTCTCTGGAACTCTTGTCAGGGGGCAGTGTGATGATGTCTGGGGTGGGGAGGGTGGGGGGGTAGATCTGCCGGTTGATGACTGTCAGGGGCAGTGAGCCCTGAGACCTATGAGATGTGGCCTGCGTGCCGTTTGGCTGCAGCGCGGATGGGGGCGTCCTTTAAAGATGGCGCCCTGATCTGTTTGAAGCCGGTTCCCAGCTCTAAGAGTCTTCGCCTCGCCAGAGCACCACTCTTTTTTTTCCAAGAGGTTCAGGATTCCTTGAGAAATCCCGCCGATGGATTCACTCTGCTTTTCTCGCGATTTGTTTTCTTTTAAATTTAGAGTACCCAATTCATTTGTTTTCCAATTAAGGGTCAATTTAGCGTGGCCAATCCACCTAGCCTGCACATCTTTGGGTTGTGGGGGAGAAACCCACGCAAACACGGGGAGAATGTGCAAACTCCACACAGACAGTCACTTTGACATTTTTTGGTAAGGTTCCTGGCTTGCTAGATCCTGGGCGGGATTCTCCATCCCATCAGCCCCGTTTTCCAATGCGGCGCGCCACCACCGGCAGCGGGATTCTTCATTCCCGCAGGTAGCCAATGGGGTTTCCAATTGTGGCCAGCACCACGCCATCAGAAAACCCGCAGGCGTGGGTATGCGGCCAGCAAAACGGAGGATCCCGCCAATGCAGAATCCCGCAGCCTTGCTTTTTATCAAACCATGGAGGAAAGTTACTGAACAATTCACATGAATTTCCTGATGAACTTTTAAAAAAAGAATAAAACATTTACTTAAATTATAGAAGTGAAAATTATTGCAACAGACAAAATGGTTGGGATAATCTCAATCCAAACACTAGAAAATGACTTGAATATTCACTATTCCTTCATTCCAGCTATATCCTTACAGACTTACACATTCAGAAAGATAGAACAATTAAATAGTTTTATTCTCCTCCTTTTTCACATTTTCTAACAAATTTACACCCACCAACAATAAACAATAATCAGTAACAAATATGTCAATCCCCATATCAACAACAACAATCCCATCCTCCCACCAAACCCCAAACATTAGCCCGCATGTTCACATAAACAAATAACCAAAAGGTATCAGGAATCACCAATAGACACCATTAACACACACAGCCCCCCTCCCCCCAACCCTCCCACCCACACGCCCCAACTAATGTTCGATGTTATCCAGTTCTTGAATATGCATAATGAATAATGCCCATGAATTGTAGAACCCCTCCATCCTTCCCCTCAGTTCAAACTTAACCTTCTCAAGAGTCAAGAATTCCAATAAGTCCCCCCGACACGCCAGGGCACAGGGTGGAGAGGCTGCCCTCCAACCCATCAGGATCAGCCTTCGGGCGATCAACGAGGCGAAGGCTACAACATCTGCCTCCGCACCCGTTTCCAACCCTGGCTGGTCTGACACCCTGAATATGGCCTCCCGGGAGCCCGGGTCCAGTTTCACGTGCACCACTTTAGAAATGACCCTAAAAACCTCCTTCCAGTAATCCTCTAGCTTTGGACAGGACCAAAACATATGAACATGATTAGTAAACACCACCCCCCCCCTGCCCGCAACGTTCACACACATCTTCTACTCCTTCAAAGAATCGGCTCATCCTCGCCCTCTTGAGGTGTTCTCTGTATACCACCTTCAGCTGTATCAGCCCCAACCTCGCGCACGAGGTGGAGACGTTCACTCTCCAGAGCACCTCACACCAGAACCTCTCCTCCATATCCTCTCCCAACTCTTCCTCCTACTTTGCTTTGATCCCTTCCAGTGGTGCCTTCTCGTCTTCCAAAATAGCTCTGTAAACCGCCGACACTACCCCCTTCTCCAGTCCCCCTGTCGTCAGCACCTCCTCCAGCAATGTGGCGGCCGTCTCCACCAGGAAGTTCTGTATCTTGTTTCTGGCACAATCTCGAACCTGCATGTATCTAGCCCATACTTCGCTTCCAGCTCCTTCAATCCTGCAAACTGACCCCTAAGAAACAAATCTTTTAGTGTATTCATCCCCTTCTCCTCCCATTTCCGAAAATTTCCATCCCACCTCCCTGGCTCAAATCTGTGGTTCCCGCGAGTCGGCATTTCCCTTGATCCTGCCCCCAACCCGAAGTGTTGGCAAAACTGCTTCCAAATTCTCAATGAAGCTATTATTACCTGACTCTCTGAGTATTTCCCCAGGGCCATCGGGAGCGGCGTTGTTGCCAGTGCTTTCAATCCCGACCCCCTGCACAAACTCTCCTCCATTCTGACCCACTGGGAATCAACCCCTCTGACCCAGCTCCGCACCTTCTCCACATTCGCCGCCCAGTAGTAATACATCAGGTTCGGAAGACCCAAACCCCCTGCCTGCCTTCCCCTCTGTAGTAACACCTTTCTAACTCTGGCCACCTTCCCTCTCCATATGAACAAAGTAATCATTCCCTCAATCTCTCTGAAAAAAGCCTTTGACAGGAAAATCGGCAGGCATTGAAAAATAAACAGAAATCGCAGCATTTAACGTTCATTTTAACTGCCTGTACCCGACCCGCCAGTGACAGAGGGAGACCGTCCCACCTTGCCAGATCAGCTTTCACTCTCCCCACCAAACTAGAAATGTTGTACCTGCGGAGCCCCTCCCCCCCCACTCCCAGGCAATCTGCACCCCCAGGTACCTAAAGTGAGTCCCTGCCCTATGAAATGGCAGCCCCCCCCCTCCCCCACCCCTGCTCCCACCCCCAGCCGAGACACCACAAAATATTCACTCTTGTCTAGATTTAATGTGTACCCCGAGAAAGACCGAAACACCCGAAGCAGCTCCAATATTCCTCCTATCGACACACACCCGAAGCAGCTCCAATATTCCCCCTATCGACACACTCGGCTCCGACACGTATAACAGCAAGTCATCGGCATATAAGAACAACCTATGCTCTACTCCACCCCCCCCCACCCCCCCCCCCCCCCCCCCCCCGCACTGTTCCTTTCCATACCCTTGAACTTCTTAATGCAATGGCCAACGGTTCAACCTCGAGTGCAAAGAGCAGGGGGGACATAGGACATCCCTGCCTAGTCCCATAAGACCATAAGACATAGGAGCGGAAGTAAGGCCCTTCGGCCCATCGAGTCCACTCCGCCATTCAATCATGGCTGATTTCAACTCCATTTACCCGCTCTCTCTCCATAGCCCTTAATTCCTCGAGAAATCAAGAATTTATCAACTTCTGTCTTAAAGACACTCAACGTCCCAGCCTCCACCGCCCTCTGTGGCAATGAATTCCACAGACCCACCACTCTCTGGCTGAAGAAATTTCTCCTCATCTCTGTTCTAAAGTGACTCCCTTTTATTCTAAGGCTGTGCCCCCGGGTCCTAGTCTCCCCTGCTAATGGAAACAACTTCCCTACATCCACCCTATCTAAGCCATTCATTATCTTGTAAGTTTCTATTAGATCTCCCCTCAACCTCCTAAACTCCAATGAATATAATCCCAGGATCCTCAGACGTTCATCGTATGTTAGGCCTACCATTCCTGGGATCATCCGTGTGAATCTCCGCTGGACCCGCTCCAGTGCCAGTATGTCCTTCCTGAGGTGTGGGGCCCAAATTTGCTCACAGTATTCGAAATGGGGCCTAACTAATGCTTTATAAAGCTTCAGGAGTACATCCCTGCTTTTATATTCCAAGCCTCTTGAGATGAATGACAACATTGCATTTGCTTTCTTAATTACGGACTCAACCTGCAAGTTTACCTTTAGAGAATCCTGGACTAGGACTCCCAAGTCCCTTTGCACTTCAACATTATGAATTTTGTCACCGTTTAGAAAATAGTCCATGCCTCTATTCTTTTTTCCAAAGTGCAAGACCTCGCACTTGCCCAGGTTGAATTTCATCAGCCATTTCTTTGGACCACTCTCCTAAACTGTCTAAATCTTTCTGCAGCCTCCCCACCTCCTCCATACTACCTGCCCCTCCACCTATCTTTGTATCATCGGCAAACTTAGCCAGAATGCCCCCAGTCCCGTCATCTAGATCGTTAATATATAAAGAGAACAGCTGTGGCCCCAACACTGAACCCTGCGGGACACCACTCGTCACCGGTTGCCATTCCGAAAAAGAACCTTTTATCCCAACTCTCTGCCTTCTGCCTGACAGCCAATCGTCAATCCATGTTAGTACCTTGCCTCGAATACCATGGGCCATTATTTTACTCAGCAGTCTCCCATGAGGCACCTTATCAAAGGCCTTTTGGAAGTCAAGATAGATAACATTCATTGGCTCTCCTTGGTCTAACCGATTTGCTATCTCTTCAAAGAACTCTAACAGGTTTGTCAGGCACGACCTCCCCTTACTAAATCCATGCTGACTTGTCCTAATCTGACCCTGCACTTCCAAGAATTTAGAAATCTCATCCTGAACAATGGATTCTAGAATCTTGCCAACAACCGAGGTTAGGCTAATTGGCCTATAATTTTCCATCTTTTTCCTTGTTCCCTTCTTGAACAGGGGGGTTACAACAGCGATTTTCCAATCCTCTGGGACTTTCCCGGACTCCAGTGACTTTTGAAAGATCATAACTAACGCCTCCACTATTTCTTCAGCTATCTCCTTTAGAACTCTAGGATGTAGTCCATCTGGGCCCGGAGATTTATCAATTTTTAGACCTCTTAGTTTCTCTAGCACTTTCTCCTTTGTGATGGCTACCATATTCAACTCAGCCCCCTGACTCTCCGGAATTGGTGGGATATTACTCATGTCTTCTACTGTGAAGACTGACGCAAAATACTTATTTAGTTCCTCAGCTATTTCCTTGTCTCCCATCACTAGATTACCAGCGTCATTTTGGTGCGGCCCAATGTCAACTTTTGCCTCCCGTTTGTTTTTAATGTATTTAAAGAAACTTTTACTATCATTCCTAATGTTACTGGCTAGTCTACCTTCATATTTAATCCTCTCTTTCCTTATTTCTCTCTTTGTTATCCTCTGTTTGTTTTTGTAGCCTTCCCAATCTTCTGACTTCCCACTACTCTTTGCCACATTATAGGCTTTCTCTTTTGCTTTGATGCATTCCCTAACTTCCTTTGTCAGCCACGGCTGCCTAATCCCCCCTCTGATAACCTTTCTTTTCTTTGGGATGAACCTCTGTACTGTGTCCTCAATTACTCCCAGAAACTCCTGCCATTGCTGTTCTACTGTCTTTCCCACTAGGCTCTGCTCCCAGTCGATTTTCGTCAGTTCCTCCCTCATGCCCCTGTAGTTACCTTTATTTAACTGTAACACCTTTACATCTGATTCTACCTTCTTTCTTTCAAATTGGAGATTGAATTCTACCATATTATGATCACTGCCTCCTAAGTGCTCCCTTACTTTAAGATCTTTAATCAAATCTGGCTCATTACATAACATTAAGTCCAGAATGGCCTGTTCCCTCGTGGGCTCCATCACAAGCTGTTCCAAAAAGCCCTCCTGTAAACATTCAATGAATTCCCTTTCCTTGGGTCCACTGGCAGCATTATTTTCCCAGTCCACCTGCATATTGAAGTCCCCCATGATCACTGTGACCTTGCCTTTCTGACATGCACTTTCTATTTCGTGGTGCATTTTGTGCCCCCGGTCCTGACCACTGTTAGGAGGCCTGTCCATAACTCCCATTATGGTTTTTTTGCCTTTGTGGTTCCTCAACTCTACCCACACAGACTCCACATCATCTGACCCTATGTCATTTAGTGCTATTGATTTAATTTCATTCCTAATTAACAAGGCAACCCCGCCCCCTCTGCCCACCTCCCTGTCTTTTCGATAGGTTGTGAATCCCTGGATGTTTAAATGCCAGTCCTGAACCCCTTGCAACCATGTCTCTGTGATGCCTACCACATCATACCTGCCAGTCACAATCTGGGCCACAAGCTCATCTACCTTGTTCCGTACACTGCGCGCATTTAAATATAGCACCTTTAATTCTCTATTGACCGTCCCTTTTTGTTTTCTTAGTGTGGTGGTCCTTGGTTTACTGAGCCTTTCCATACACTGTGTCATATTTTGTGGGATGGGGACTATCGTAACCTCTCCTGAGTTTTGTCTTTTCGTGCTTTTTTGTATTCCTAAGCAGCTACGCTTCCCACTGATTACTTCACCTCTTGGTTCCCTGACTTTCCCTTCCCCCCCAATCTTCCCCCCCCCCCCCACAGTGGAGTGAAAAGTATCTTGAGCTGATGTTGTTTGTGTGGACACTCGCCCTCGGCTCCTTATATAGTAACTTTACCCAGTTCACAAATCTTGGTCCAATCCCAAACCACTCCAGAACTGCCATCAAGTACCCCCATTCTACCCAGTCAAACGCCTTCTTAGCGTCCAATGCGACAACCACCTCTGTTTCCTTCCCCTCCGCCGGTGCCATAACCACATTCAATACCCTTCTAACGTTTGAAAAGAGCTCCGTCCCTCTCACGAACCCCGTCTGATCTTCACCTATCACCTTCGGGAGGCACTCCTCCAGCCTACCCACCAGTACCTTCGCCAATACTTTTGCGTCCACATTCAAAAGTGATATGGATCTATACGGCCCACACTCCGTCGGGTCCTTATCTTTTTTTAGCAACAGGGAAATCAACAGGAAAATCAATGCCTGCCCCAAAGTTTGTGGTAACACCCCCTTCCCTATCGCCTCATCAAACATCCCCACCATCAGGGGATCAAGCTTATCCTTGAATTTTTTCTAATATTCCACCGAAAACCCATCCGGCCCTGCCACCTTCCCCCACTGCATCCTACCAATCGCATCTTTTATCGCCTGCTCCACTATCGCTCCTTCTAATGTAGCCCTGTCCCCCTCCCCCTAACCTCGGGTACTCCGACCCATCAAGAAATTCCTGCATCTCCCTGTCTCCCCCAGGTGGCTCTGACCTGTACAACCTCTCATAAAATTCCTCAAAGATCTTGTTAATCAGATCCGGAGCCACCACCAACTTCCATGCCCTGTCCCTGACCTGAACAATTTCTCTTACCACTGCCTCCCTCCGGAGCTGACCTATTAACATACGCCTTATCTCCATGTTCGTAAACTGCATCTCTTGCTCGTCTCAGTTGGTGCACCGCCTTCCTGGTAGATAGTCGGTCAAAACTCGCCTGTAGTTCCTTCCTCTTTTCCAACTTCGCTGGATCCCCATCTTCTGCATAACTCCTATCTACCTCCAACATCTCATCTATTACCCTCTGCCGCTCCAACCTCTCTTCTTTGTCCACCCTGGCCTTAAACTAGATCACTTTACCCCTCACCACCACCTTTAGAGCCTCCCAGACAGCTGCCTTCGACACCTCACCCGTGCAGTAGAAGCCTACATATTCCTCAATTACCTTTTCAATTTTGTCACAGAACACTTGGTCCCCCAAAAGTCCCGCATCTGATTTCCAGCGGGCCTCTGTGCTACCCCCTTCTCCAGTACCATATCCACCAAATGCGGAGCATGATCTGATACTGCAATTGCCGAGTAATCCGACCCCTTAACCCCAGCCAGCAAAGCCTTCCCCACCACGAAAAAGTTGATCCACGAGTATACCTTATGGACTGCTGAGAAAAACGAATACTCCCATTCCCTCGGGTGCAGAAACCTCCAAGGGTCCACCCCTCCCATTTCCACCATTAGCCCAGCCAACACCTTCGCCCCCCCCTGATGGGACCAGCGAGCGCGGCCGTGACCTGTCCAACCTTGGGTCCTGCACCAAGTTCCAGTCCCCTCCACTATCAGTTTGTATGTGAGAAAGATAGAACAATTTATCAGTCTATTTTATACTCTCCTATTCAGGGTAAGTATGCAGTATATTTGAAACAACTGGTGAACTGCGGTCAGACACACCACACTCCAAAGTAAATGACAGATGCGACCAAACCAGATTCTATGGATTTCTCAACAACCCACACAGGTGCTTTTCACACCGTGAGTAGCCAGTCTCATTGAAACTCACAAGGGTTTCCAATCTCCACATTTGAAGAACTCACCGAGGAATTTTCTCCAAAGGTCACTCCCACTGTGACGGTTTGAACAAGAATCCACCTCCAGGATTTCAATCTTGTCTTTAGATATTCCTTTCCCCGCGATCTCTGAGTACACACAGGCTTCACCTTCCAAGCACACTTTCAGATGTTAGGCCATGCCAAGCAGAACACCACTTCTCCAAAAGAATACCTTGACCCTTATGGCCTGCAGCATGGAGTCACCAACCTTCAGCTGTCCTCTTGGGTCAACTGGAGTTTCCTTTGCCTGCAGATCATTTTAGGAATCCATAGGAGACCGGTGCGGCACCTCATAGTCCGCTAGGCATTGATGCATCAGGGAGGTCACAAATGCCCTGTACGACAAGGTTCGTCAATATGTGAGGTTTACTCTTGATGAAGATAACTGGGCTGCTAGGTTCAATGAGTTTGTTGCTATCTCAGGCTTCCCTTGAGCACAAGGTGCAGTTGACTGCACCAAGTTGCTTTGAGGGCTTCGTGGCAGCCACCCCTAATCTTAATCAATCGGAAGGGGTTTTATTCCAGCAGTGTTCAACTGCTGTACATTCATCAGAAGTACAGTGCATGTGTGCCAGGTATCCCGGGAGTTCCCATGACTCATACATCCTGGATCACTCCCAAGTGCCTCATATAATTAAAGGACTTAAGCGTCTCCAGGGATGGCTGCTTGGGGACAAGGGGTACCCACTCAAATGGTGCTCATGACACCCATCAACGGCCTCAGAGTGCCTGGGAGGAGAGGTACATCACAGCTCAGGGTTCCATATGGTCCATAATCGAGCAGGACACTGGGATCATCAAGATGCTCTTCTGATGTTTAGACGGCTCAGGTGAGGCTCTGCAGTAAATTACAGGTAGGTCCTCCTGTATCATTGATGTGCAATGCCCTTCACAAACTGACACTGCAAAGGGGTGATCCCTTGCCAGATGGAGAAATGAAAGAGGATGAAGAGAAAGATAGCATGCAAACCGAAGAGCCAGATGAGAGTCAGCTTCCAATGGACGATGCCATCCAGGAAGCATGATGGGGAAGATAGCCAGTGTCACTTTAATTGCCACCAGACACCAGGAGGAGTAAAGTGAGGAAACTGGAAATGGTCACAATAACACCTTTTCCCTAAAGCCATTCCTTTGCATTGAAAGAGATGTCCAGTCAGTCATATTGAAAGCAAGTTCAGCATTCAGACTTACAACCTCATGCCTCATGATTCACAAAGCCACAATGTCGGGTCTAAAAACCATCTTCATGAATGTTTACATCATATGAATGTGAATCTCACAAAGGGAAACTATCACTGAGTGGCAAGCTGGCTAAACTTCTCAATAAGAGGATACATATATAAAAGAGTTACAACGTCTTCAGTTGATCAAGCTTTTCACATTGACATCAAATGAAGTGCAAGCAGAAGTCACTATTTATACAGTGGTGACCCAAAGATGTGTTCAATATTTCTTACTTTTCCTAACCCTACAAGTGTACCTGGGTGTAGCCACGTCATC
Organism: Scyliorhinus torazame; assembly: GCF_047496885.1. Classification (NCBI taxonomy): domain Eukaryota; kingdom Metazoa; phylum Chordata; class Chondrichthyes; order Carcharhiniformes; family Scyliorhinidae; genus Scyliorhinus; species Scyliorhinus torazame. The sequence continues at coordinate 184,669,284 of NC_092716.1, forward strand.
AGCTGCAGAGGTGGAGGCAGCCTGCTGACTGCTATGTCCTGATGCCTGAGATGAAGGGGTGCCCCTCGAACATGTCAGGATGAAGGAATCATGCACAGCGCCCAGATATCGGGTGCAGAGGTGTACGATGCCCAGCTGATGGTCACAGACCACCTGGACGTTCATTGAGTGGCACCCCTTTCGGTTTGTGTACAGCGGCCGGTTATCTGCCGATGCAGTAGGATGACATGTATCCCGTCGATCACCCCCATGGACCGGAGGCATCCCAGCGATGTTGGCGAACCCCGCTGCCCGGACATCCTGGTGGGCTCGGTCCACATGGAAATGGATGTATTGATCCGCCTGGGTAGATAGGACCTCCGTGATGGCGTGGATGCACCTGTGCGCCGAGGTCTGTGAGATCCCGGACAGGTCCCCACTCGGGGACTAGAAGAACCCCATTGCGTAGAAGTTCAGGGCGACCGTTTCTTTGACGGTCACCAGGAGCAGGTGTCCTCCCCCATACACCCCCCCCCCCCCCCCCCCCGGCGGTGCCAGCTGTGCCATCATGTGGCAGATGTGTCGCACTGCCTCTCTCCTCATCTGGAGTCTCCGACAGCATGCCTGTGCCGGCAGACCCTCGAATGACAGGTGATGTCGGTACATGCAAGGCCTCATGCGGCGCCCCCGTGGCACCTCCTCCTCCTCGGCCTGTTGGGCGGCCGGCCCTCCAGCCTGTGCAGCTGCCACCTGCCCCTCTGCAGCCCCGGTCCTCTGCTGGCCGTTCCTCTGCAGCCCGGTCCTCTGCTGGCCATTCCTCTGCAGCCCGGTCCTCTGCTGGCCATTCCTCTGCAGCCCGGTCCTCTGCTGGCCATTCCTCTGCAGCCCGGTCCTCTGCTGGCCATTCCTCTGCTGGCCGTTCCTCTGCAGTCCGGTCCTCTGCTGGCCATTCCTCTGCTGGCCGTTCCTCTGCAGTCCGGTCCTCTGCTGGCCATTCCTCTGCTGGCCATTCCTCTGCAGTCCGGTCCTCTGCTGGCCATTCCTCTGCTGGCCATTCCTCTGCAGTCCGGTCCTCTGCTGGCCATTCCTCTGCTGGCCGTTCCTCTGCAGCCCAGTCCTCTGCTGGCCATTCCTCTGCTGGCCATTCCTCTGCAGCCCGGTCCTCTGCTGGCCGTTCCACAGCAGCCCAGTCCTCAACTGGCCATTCCTCTGCTGGCCATTCCTCTGCTGGCCATTCCACTGTGGCCCCGGTCCTCTGCTGGCCATTCCACTGCAGCCCGGTCCTCTGCTGGCCGTTCCTCTGCTGGCCATTCCTCTGCTGGCCATTTCTCTGCTGGCCGTTCCTCTGCAGCCCGGTCCTCTGCTGGCCATTCCTCTACTGGTCATTCCTCTGCTGGCCGTTCCTCTGCAGCCCGGTCCTCTGCTGGCCGTTCCACAGCAGCACAGTCCTCAACTGGCCATTCCTCTGCAGCCCGGTCCTCTGCTGGCCATTCCTCTGCTGGCCGTTCCTCTGCAGCCCAGTCCTCTGCTGGCCGTTCCTCTGAAGCCCCGGTCCTCTGCTGGCCATTCCTCTGCTGGCCGTTCCACTGCAGCCCGGTCCTCAACTGGCCATTCCTCTGCTGGCCGTTCCTCTGCAGCCCGGCCCTCTGCTGGCCATTCCTCTGCTGGCCGTTCCACTGCAGCCCGGTCCTCAACTGGCCATTCCTCTGCTGGCCATTCCTATGCAGTCCGGTCCTCTGCTGGCCGTTCCTCTGCAACCCGGTCCTCTGCTGGCCATTCCTCTGCAGCCCGGCCCTCTGCTGGCCATTCCTCTGCTGGCCGTTCCTCTGCAGCCCGGCCCTCTGCTGGCCATTCCTCTGCTGGCCGTTCCTCTGCAGCCCGGTCCTCTGCTGGCCGTTCCTCTGCAGCCCCGGTCCTCTGCTGGCCATTCCTCTGCTGGCCGTTCCACTGCAGCCCGGTGCTCAACTGGCCATTCCTCTGCTGGCCGTTCCTCTGCAACCCGGTCCTCTGCTGGCCATTCCTCTGCTGGCTGTTCCACTGCAGCCCGGTCCTCTACTGGCCATTCCTCTGCTGGCCGTTCCACTGCAGCCCGGTCCTCAACTGGCCATTTCTCTGCTGGCCGTTCCTCTGCAGCCCCGGTCCTCTGCTGGCCATTCCTCTGCTGGCCGTTCCACTGCAGCCCGGTCCTCTGCTGGCCATTCCTCTGCTGGCCGTTCCACTGCCGCCCGTCCTCTGCTGGCCATTCCTCTGCTGGCCGTTCCACTGCCGCCCGTCCTCTGCTGGCCGTTCCTCTGCAGCCCGGTCCTCTGCTGGCCATTCCTCTGCTGGCCATTCCTCTGCTGGCCATTCCTCTGCTGGCCATTCCACTGCCGCCCGTCCTCTGCTGGCCATTCCACTGCAGCCACCGTGGCCATTCCGCTGTAGACCATTCCTCTGGTGCCCAGTCCTCTGCAGCCCATTCTGCTGCTGGCGGCACTGCTGCTGCCCACTCCGCTGCGGCAGCTTTCCCTTCCTCTTCAAGTGGCTCCCGCAGCCCAGGGCATCTCGCAGAGCTGGGACCATCACCAGGGCGGCCACCATTGCTGGTTGAACCCAAAACGCCATTGTCTGCAGAAAGGCCAACATGTTAGCATGGCGCATACTTCCATGCCCAACCAGGTTCCATGGGCTACACGGTGGCCCCAGTTGGAATTGCGGGCTCCGCCCCTGCATGTCCCTCCCCCACCCGCTCACCCCTGCACGGTTGGTATCCGGCACCATCGGTACCCCCGTTCCTAATGCTCGTCCCTGCTGCCATGGGTACCATTGGCTGGCGCTGCCCTCACAAGAGGCTGCCGTGGGTGTGGACCTGGGTGGTCCCCCGGTGAGTGGCGGCTGGTTGGGCGGGGTGTTTGAGGCTGGGAGGGGGGGTGCGCTGTGATGGGGGGTTGGGGTACAGCATACGGCCGGTGTGACTGTGTAGAACCAGGGGCCGAGGTGGGTGGTCAGTGGGTGCGCAGCAAGATGGCCACCGTAATGGCGGTCGGTACCTGGGCACTGCCCCAGTCCTGTGGGGGGGGGGGGGGTGGTGGGCACCCCGGCTGGTCGGCCTCTTCCCCCCCCTTCCCCTGGCTGAGGCAGGGGCCTCCCACCCCAGCCAGCACGGCCAGTGTCCGGGCTGGCAGCCCGCAGTCACTCCACTCCGTGTCCTACCTCCTCTCTCTCTCGCTCAGCAGCCAGTACACCAGGTTGACGATTTTTGAGACCACATGTGAGCCACGCCATCGGGAACTCGGCCCATCCGGGGAGGTGAATCTCGGAGGCCCCAGAGAATAGGGTGTCAGGCCCACTAATGATATGCCTACTGTACTTAAACGGCGTGCATCAGACAACGCATTTACTCTATTTTTGTGGTGCCGGAGCATCCTGATTTGGCGTCAAGCCGGCGCCTACCGTGATTTTGGCGTAAGAGACTATTCTCCGCCCAAGTGCGTTTTGCGATTTCAGCATCGGCAAATGGAGAATCCCGCCCTTGGTTTCAGAAACGAAGAATCCAGCCTAAAGTCTCTTTTAAGCACACAAGATGACTATGGTCAAATACACACTCCGCTTTGTACCCACGTTAATGTCTGTGGATTTCTCTTCAGCATCCCTCCCAAATGATCTTCACATGTGAGTTTCCAAACTTCACTCCCAAAAACACATTTTAAAATCTTCTCTCATAATAATGCTTTCCCTTAGAGGTTTGCAATTCGAAATACAGACCAGCTTTACCAAACAACTTTGAAACAAAATTTCTGTTCCACATTTGGCAGTGAATCCAGCCCAGGATTTTACACCAAACCTTTTAAGATATCTTTGTCTTGACTGCTGTGCAAACTGCACACAAATGATTTAACTCTCAATTCCCAGACTGTTTTAAAATGGCATCAGACATTTCATCTACCTCTGATGTCTGCTGCCCCACATTAAATCTAGCAACTACAGTTGTCTCTTTAACCCAGTACACTTTATTTACTTTACCTTGAATTCTTCTGAACAATACCTTTGTCTCTGTTCTCTTAACCTCAGGTGTCTTAAACGTTATTTCTGTCTCAATTCCCTCATTATCTGGATTGTGTCTTATTCCTTAGGAAGCTTGCATCTTTGCAACTCCCTTGTCCTGTCCAGCTTCTCCTGGCAAAGTTGAGAGCTGTTCACTCCCCAGTGTTCTGACTCCAACTGCCCACAAATTAGCTAAACTAAAACTTTAAAACTTCTCCACCTTAAAAGGATCCAGTAGCTAAGCAATGACTTATCCTTCTCCAGGCTTTGATTTACTCTTTATGCTGCAATCCTCTACAATAGAATCACAGTTGGAACTTAACCAACACCCACACATACAAACATCTTTTTTCAGCTTGAATCTCACAAGAGGTTTTTACCCTTCCAGGCACAGAAACATTAAATTAAACCCACTTAAAACTATATCCTATTTCTTTTTTAAAAAAAAATTTTATTCTACATTTTCACATTTTCCTTCAAAAATGTACACCCCACCCACAAACAGTAAATGGTAACCAATACAAAATCAATCCCCTTAACAATACCAATGATCCCATCCTCCCACCACCCCAAACAACGGTCCACCTGTCAATATATGCATCCAATAAACCAAACCCTCCCACGGTGGAAACAAAAAACAAAGGAGAAAAAGAAAAAGGAGTCCGGGACCGCCCATGGTCACCATTGACCTATAAAGTCCACTCCCCCTACCCCCCTACACTCAACGCCATCCAACCTCTGAAAGAGTACTGTACATGATACCCAAGACTTGTACACCCCGCCCCCCCCCCCCCCCCCAAAGTCTCCTGCTCCTCCCATCCACTGCCTTTTGTAAAACTCCTCCTCCCAACCTCGGTTCCTTCCCCCCAACTTTCCACCCCGGCTAGACCACTTGGACCCTGTTCTGCAAGGCTCCGATGGCCGCAGCCCCTCCCCCCACCTCACTCCCGTTCACTGGCTGGCTTAAACCGGCCAGCGTGGAGGCTCCCGCCCAAGTTCCTTTCCCCCTTGCCCGGCCCTAGGAAAGCCCAGAGATCCCCTTTTAGCACACACACCCCGCATATCCACCTACACCCCAAAGAGCCCTCATTTTGACTGAAAGTCCTATCCCTTCCCTTGTCCAAATATATACAACATTGGCTCCTTTAGCCCCTACACCCGCATGCAGTGAAACAAAAAAGAAAATACAGTCATGAGGTTACATCGGCACATGGCCATTTCTTAATTTGTCAGTTCTGCCACAGTCCTTCTGCCTACGCAAACCCCTCCCCTGCTTCCGCCTTCCAAAATAAAAGTCCCTGAGCTTATAAGTCACCCTCAGCTTCGCTGGATATACAATGCCGCACTGCACCTTGCTAATGTACAGTGCCCTCTTCACCCGGTTGAAGGCAGCCCACCTCCTCGCCAGCTCCACCGTAAAGTCCTGGTATACACGTATACCAGCTCCAGCCCACTGTACCACCCGCTTCTGCTTGGCCCAGCACAGGACCTTCTCCTTCACACTGTACCTACGGAAGCACAGAGTCACTGCCCTTGGTGGCTCACTCGCCTCTGGTACAGGCCTCCACGACGGATGAGCCCGATCCAGTTCATATCGGGAGGGATCCTCCCCCTCCCCCAATAGTTTCGCCAGCATCGCGGCAAAATACTCAGTCGGCCTCAGTCCTTCAACTCCTTCGGGCAGCCCCACAATCCTCAAATTCTGTCACCTGGACCTATTTTCCAGGTCTTCCATTTTTCCTCGCAGATCCTTGTTAATGTCCATCACCTTCCGCATCTCCTTCCCCATCGAGGCAAGTTGATCACCGTGCTGCAATAACGTCTCCTCCACTTTCTTCAGCGCCTCCCCTTGCTCTCGCACCTCCGCCACTGCGCTCGCCACCGCCGTCATCACCGGGAAATCGCCTCCTCCACCAGCGCACTCAAAACCTCCCTCATCTCCTTCCTCACTGTCTCCATGCATTTTGAAAACTGCCTTTTGAATTCCGCAGCCATCACCTTAGTTATTTCTTCAGCCATAAGCAATGCGGCCTCCCCTGGTGCTCCAGCCTCCATTTTCTTTACTGACCCCGCGGTGACCTTTCCATTCCCCGACGGACTTTTGGCCGCTTTTTTCACGGCCGTTTTTTTGCTGTTCTTCGACATTCCCCTCCCCTGTGCTGTCTCCCGACTTTTACTGCCTTCGCTGGCCCTAGGACCGGGCGTTAACCCCCGACAATGCCGTTCCCGAACGGGAGCCCTCCAACGCGCAGCTGCCTCCCGCCCGCAGTCACCGGAAGTCCCCAAACTATATCCTATTTCTAATGTTTACCAATACAAATATGAATTCCTTAAAGCTATAGTTGTTTTTTTAACAAACAAAATAAGTAAATAGATTAAAATTTTGAAAGATACAGAGGCAAATCAATCAATGATGGTGGTCAATGATACTATTTGTATTCCAGGAAGGTTTATGAAGGAAAACGTATTAGTAAGAGTTATCAATGGAAGGGATGAAACAAGAGAAATGAAGAGAAGTTTCCAAGAAGTCTGAGGTTAAACATACTAGAACAGAGCCCTGTACAGTAAAGATAATAGAGCTAAGAAGAAGGCTGAGATGTGAAAATGGTATCTGAACAGATTTTCAGGTTTGTGAGATTTTACCACAGCTTGTGGAATGTGAATTTAAATAACTATGAAAATCAGTGGCTGGATCTTGGAGTTTGTGTAAACTGTTGTTTCACAGCGCCAGGGACCTGGGTTCGATTCCCGGCTTGGGTCACTGCCTGTTCAGAGTCTGCACATTCTCCCATGTCTGCGTGGGTTTCCTCTAGGTGCTCCGGTTTCCTTCCACAGGCCAAAGATGAGCAGGTTAGGTGGATTGGCCATGCTAAATTGTCCTTAGTGTCCAAAAAGGTTAGGTGCAGTTATTGGGTTATGGGATTAGGGCCGAGGTGTGGGCTTAAGTAGGGTGCTCTTTCCAAGGGCTGGTGTAGACTCGATGGGCTGAATGGCCTCCTTCTACACCGTACATCCTTTGATTCTATGAATTCTGAGGAAACATCAACAAACATTCGCTTGGGGTTCAGAGTGGAGGGTATTTGACCACAGTCACATTGTGTGCTAAAAGGAACTTTGGGTTAATGAGATTAAGATGTATTTTGTAATTTGTATTAATCCAAAAACCTATGTCCAATGGTTCAGCTAAGGGGGGAGTAAAAGTGTATTGTATCATTATTAAATATTTAATAAATATATTTTGTTCGCTGCTGAAATTAATTAGCAGTCATGTCACTCTGTTCTTCCACATTTATATAACAAATAATGTTAGTCCCGACCGCCCCCCCCGGAATTCTGTTCTGCTGACATTTTAATTTTCTCTGAGAAAGTCGACGAACGGCTGCCACCTCCGGGTGAACACAACCATTGACCCTCTTAAGGCGAACGTTATCTTCGAGACTGAGAAACCCAGCCATGTCACTAGCCCAGGTCTCTACACTCGGGGCTTCGAGTCCCTTCACATTAACAAGATCTGTCTCCGGGCTACCAGGGAGGCAAAGGCCAAGACGTCGGCCTCTTTCACCCGCTGAACTCCCGGCTCTTCCGACACTCCAAAGATCGCCACCGGCGGACTCGGCACCACCCGTGTTTTTAGTACCGTGAACATTGCCTTAGCAAAACCCTGCCAAAACTCTCTAAGCTACGGGCATGCCCAAAACATGTGGACATGATTTGCTGGGCTTCCCGCGTATCTCGCACACCTGTCCTCTACCCCGAAAAACTTAAACAGTTTTAAATTTTCAACAGCGACTGCCTGAATCAAACTTTTCTTTGTGTCTTCCCCGCAGTATCTAAGAACTTTCGGGCCATGAAACTGTGATTCCCGGCTTTCGCTGTTTATTCAACTGTCGAATATTTTTTCCTAGAATAGTGAGCTCATCCTGAATTGGCATGTTCAGGCACTGACTCAGAACTCAGGTTGTTCACAGTGCATTTTAAAAAGCCAATTTTGAAACTTGTTTAAATTCGTTCTGACCAAGAATTTAAGTTTTTAGCTCACTTCTGCTTGATCTTTTGCATTCTTTGGGTATTGAAGCTGAACTTCTAGTGTTCTATGGAGTCTTCTGCTGCAGTGTGGAGTTTTATTTCTGCTTCCAATCCTGCTTTAGAGATTTTCTCTTCTGCTCTTGAATTTCTGGTGCTTTCTTTCAGGTCAGAATCCTGTTCCTTTTGTATATACGTTTGTATATTTCTTCTCCAGCTCCTGTGAGGTTCTGGGTTTTCTGATAGTTACCACCATGCTTTGCAATGTAGTAGTTCAGTAGATCTCACAAAAAGACTCTTGTGATTAGTTCAACACTAAGTGTTTAGGAACTATTTGTAACTATAGACATATATACATTATAAGGTCCAAGCGGGAAGCTGTCTCCTTGCTTGCCTCTATGCAGGTCCAGTACAAGACTACCACCCCCACCCTCCACCATAGCACCTCCCCACCCACCCACCACACGCCGGCGGCCCACCCAGGGCAATGCCCACAGTAGCCCCTATGGGGGCGCCGGGCAGGGGCCACGGAGCGTACAAGGACAGTGCCAACTGACGGTACCCCCTGGCATCAGGGACAGATGCCAGGGCCAGAGGCCCTCACTGTCTGTACCAGGCTGTGCTCACTGACGGGGCCAGGGGTGTGGGGATTGGGGGTGGGGGATGGGGGAAAACATGATGGGGCAGAGTCCACAGTGCCAACCAGGACCATCGTGTAGCCCGTTGGACCTGTTTGGGCATGGGGGTATGCACCATGCTAACATGTCGACATTTCACCCACTGCAGACAATGGATATTGGAATTCAACCAGCAATGGTGGCCTTCCTGCTAGTCGTCACAGTCCTGGGGTATGCCCTGCGGCTGTATGAGCTGGAGCAGTAGAGGGGTGATGTGCTGGAGGAGGAGTAGGAACACCAGGCCTTGTCTGACGAGGAGGATGCAGGGGAGGGTGAGCATGGACAAGACATGAGGCCGAGGCAGGCAAGGGAGGCTGCACAACGTGTGCGCCAGTTCCAACGCACATGGGACGTTGTGATCGACTCCAGGTGATGGGAGGAAAAACTGGCCAGGGACAAAGACACCACATCCCACTTCCACACCCCCTCACCAGCCAAATCCCCCGCCCCCCCCAACGCCTGCAACCCCCTTTGTGATACATATCTGTCGCACTAGGAGGTGGGGTCCCTGGGTTGACAGTAACAGCAGGTATGGTCCATGGGATGGAGGACGATGATAACCCGCTCTGCAATGAGCTCTGGTGCTCTGCTTCCTATGACAACGTCTGACTCTTGCCCATGGTAGCACTTTCTACCGTCCACCTGGGTATCCCTGCATGCGAGCTGGCCATTCCATCACACCATCCCATGGGATCCCTGGGGTGACGGTGGTAGGGACGTATGGAGGGTGGAGGGGGGGGAGCACGAGCCACTCACAACGTTCGCCATTCCCTTCCCTCACCCCTTCTCTGGCCAGCCCATATCAGCCCACCCCTCTCACCTATCTGACAGAGCACCGAGGCAGGTTGTAACAGTGGTAACAGGTGTTTAATGTGCACAAATATATACACATGCTCTAGCCCCTATAACTAAACTGTGCCCTGCACCCGTGCCAACTTAACTGGTGTCTGACTTTCTGGCCTTATGAGCTGTAACTTTACGTCTAGGTGGGTCCCGAGACGGTACAGCAGGAGTGGAGGTGGCCTGCTGTGATTCCCGCCCTGCGACCTGGGTCCCCGTTGGCAAGTGTCTTCTGGGGTGACTGGATCTGGATGGGCCCAGCTGATGCTCAGGTACCCCAGAGGACGTGGTGCCGCCCTGTTCTGCCCGCTGCCCACCGGATGGACCAGGGACAGGACAGGGGGGGTCGTCTAAGGCGCTGCCGTATTCTGGCACCTCCCCTGCAGGAGTCACCACCATGGGCCCCATCACCTCCTCCTCCCTCAGAGCGCCCGATGAGATGGGGGTGTGAGCAGAGCTATCCCCTGGAGCTCCCCATCACCTGACGCTTCCAGTCCTGGAGGCCCGCCCTGGTCTCGGCCAGGGTCCGCATGCTCGTGGCCATGGAGCTCAGGGAGTAGACCATCTCCATCTAGGACTGTGCCACATCACGCTGTGACTGTGCCACCACCATCTGCATTTGTGTCACATCAGCCAGTGACTGCGCCATCGCCCTCTAGGACTGGCCACCTCCCTCTGTGTCTGCGATACGTCGACCCGCACCTGGGCAACGCTGCCGTCATTCCCAGCCATGGCCTGCTGTGGCTGGGCCATGCTCAGGAGCGCTGCTGCAATGTCCAGGTGGCCCTGGCACATGGTTGCCTGTGAGGCAGCAACCCTGTCCTGGGCCTCGGCCAGTGCCTGCACAGAATGCCCCAGGCTCTCAGGAAACGCTGATCCAGAGCCAAAACCGTCGCTCCCAATACCTCAACCGCGGACGCCACCCGTGCAGTGTTGGCCTGAGTGGCACGCATGGTCAGCACCACCTCCTGCTCTTGCACGTGGTTGGACTCCTCCAACTGCACCTGCAGGTGCTGGGTGCTCGCCAACAACCCCTCATTTGGTCCCTGGCTCTGCGACTGCATCTCCACGAGAGATGAGACTGTCCGTTCCAGAAGCCTGAAACCCATCTGGATGGCAGCTAGTCCCTGGGTTCGGCCTGCACTCCGACTGACCACCCCCTCGGGTGCTCCTACCTCCACCTGCTGTATCGGGTCAACTGAGCAGCATGGTAGCACAGTGGTTAGCACTGGTACTTCACAGCCCCAGGGTCCCAGGTTCAATTCCTGCTTGGGTCACTGTCTGTGTGGGGTCTGCACATTCTCCCTGTGTCTGCGTGGGCTTCCTCCGGGTGCTCCGGTTTCCTCCTACAAGTCCCGAAAGACATGCTGTTAGATGAATTGGACATTCTGAATATTCCCTCTGTGTACCCGAACGGGTACCGGAATGTGACGACTAGAGACTTTTCACAGTACTTTCATTGCAGCGTTAACATAAGCCTACTTGTGACAATAGGGATTATTATTATTATTATTATTACTGTGTGGTGCGCACCAGATAGTGTCCCAGGAGCTTTAACCGAGGTGAGTGTCTCTGGGATGGGGGAGGGTATTGGGGACAGCTGTGACGGGAAATCTGGGTCATCCTATGACTCTGGCTCCAGGATCTCCTGAGTCTTGGGCGGAGGGCTGCCATCCGAGCTGCTCTCGTTGCTGCTCGGCTCACTGGGAGCGCAGGGCACCAGATGAGCCCGCCCCATCTCCAACAGATCCTGCAAGAAAGACACAAGACGAAACGCATGAGTAGACCACAAGCCAGGGAGTGGTGGGGGTGAGCATGTGGGTGGAGGCGGGATGATGTGGGGGTGAAGGTGGTGTTGGGGTGGGGGTTGATACACGTGTCAAGGGAAACGCAGATGAGCGGGGCCTCACTTCCTCGCCCGCGGCCGAACTCCACTTCGGCGACTTCCCTTTCCTCCGGGCTGCCGACCATATACAGGGCTCTCTGCTCTGGCATGGTTAGTTATGCAGGTCTGAGATTTCCGGTGGCGGCCATGGAGTAGGAGGGCACGTATTTGGTAGCTCCTGCTCGTGACGGACTTTTTGGACCTTTTCTCCCGACTTTTTTGGAATTTTATTGGAAAAATTGGTGGCGGGTGAGACAGTGAGAAGGAATCCCCACCAGTATATGGAGACGTGGACCAGAAGTGGTCTTATAAGAAGAAATAGCCAAGCAAAGAAGGCGCGTGCAGAACCTACAGCACAGGAAAGCATGGCGGAGGTGCAGGATCCTGGCTTGGCGGCCCAGTGTTCAACGGTACAGTTGGTGAAATTCATTTGGAGAGTTTCGCCAAGCAAAAGAAGGAAGGTTTAGACCCGATCAAGGCATCGATCGATCGGATGGAACAGGGTCGAGAAGCCCACGGACTGGCGATCCAGAAGGTGGAAGAGAAGGTGGCTAAGCATGAAGACCAGCTAGCCCCGCTGGAGGTGGAGGTAGGGTTGATGAGGGACCACCAGAAAAGGCTGCAGGAGAAGGTGGAGAACCTGGAGAATAGGTCCTGGAGCCAGAACTTGGGGACCGTCGGCCTCCCGGAGGGCAGCGAGAGATCGGACACTTGGGCATATGTGGCAAGTATGCTTGAAAAGTTAATCGATGATGGGGCATTTGCTCGACCCTTGGAAGTGGACGCATAGAGTGTTTGCGAGGAAGCCGCGTGTGAATGAGCCGCCGAGGGCGATGGTGGTGCGAATGCACCAGTTCCTGGATAAGGAACAGATTTTGCGGTGGACCAAGCAGACATGGAGCTGCAAATGGGAAAACAGCGAGCTGCTGTGCGGAACTGGACAAAAGGAGAGCGGGATTTAATAGAGTAAAATTGGTCCTCTTGAAGAAGGGGGTGAAGTTTGGAATGCTACATCCAGCTCGTTTGTGGGTCACCTATGAGGGCCAGGAGCATTATTTTGGATCGCCGGGTGAGGCGATGGATTTTGTTAAAGATAAACGGTTGGCAGGCGACTGAAGACACTGAACTCTGGGGGTGGGTAATGCTGTATCGATTCTGTAAAAGTTATTTTCGTTTTGAACTGAACATGAAGTGCTTTCTGTATCAATGTTTGGGCCGTTGCTCAGTTCTGTAAGTCAACTTTGTTCTTGTGGGGGGATGGGGGTGGGTATTTTCTTCTGTGTGTTTGTTGGGGACTGTGTTGTTTTGAATATGTATGTTCGAGCGGGGGGTGGGAGGGAGAACAATAGTGGGTAGGATGTTTGGCGCCATGGGCAGGGGCTAGCAGGCTAGCTGGGCAGGCTATCTCAGAGAAGCGCAGCGGGGGGGGGGCGAGCAGGTGATAAGTTTGTTGAGGGGGGTTGGGGTTGTTGTGCTGTTAATAGGGGGGGTGGGCAGGGGGGAAATTGCTCTGCTGACAGGGGAGGGATTGTTATTGGGAGACAAATGGGAGGTTGAGGATGGTGGGGGTCTCGAGGGTGGTCCGCGGAGGCGTGGGACGCGAGCTGAAAAATGGCCTAAGAAGGGTGATGGTTGATTGGCACAGGGGGGGCTCCCGACCAGGCTGATCACATGGAACGTTCGAGGGCTGAATGGGCCGGTTAAAAGGGCTCCTGTGTTTGCGTGTTTGAGGGGATTGAAGGCGGACGTGGCAATGCTGCAGGTGACACACCTGAGTCAGACCAGATTGAGGAAGGGGTGGGTCGGGCAAGTATTTCACTCGGGGTTGGATTCTAAGACTGGGGGTGGGTCGCGATCCTGATCAATAAGCGGGTGTCATTTGAAACAGGGAATATAGTTGCAGATGCGAGGGGTAGGTATATCATGGTGAGCAGGAAGCTGGAGGGGATGCCAGTGGTGTTTGTGAATATTTATGCACCATACTGGGACGTTGCGGAGTTTATGAGACGGGTGTTATGGAAGATCCCGGACCTGGACTCACATAAGCTGATTATGGGGGGGGCGGGGGGGACTTTAATACGGTCATTGATCCAAGGTAGGACCAGTTGAGGTCAAAGACAGGGAGGATGCCAGCAGTGGTGAAGGAACTAAAGGGGTTCATGGAGCAGATGGGGGGTAGACCCATCGAGGTTCAGACGGCCAAGAGCGAAGGAGTTTTCTTCCTGTTCCCATGTGCACAAGGTATACTCCCGGATCAATTTTTTTATCTTGAACAGGGCTTTGCTGGCGGGTTGGTCAGCGCCCGCAATCGCGATTGGACATAGGACTGTTAGCGGATGAGGGGGTGTGCGGGCATGTGAGGGAGTCTGTAATGACCTCCAATTGGCATTATTGGTTGGCCAATTGGAGTATGAGCTCCCTCAATGATAGCTCATTGAGGAGCCCCATATAAGCACCTGTGTAGGCTTTGTGAGGCAGTCTTAAGTTGACTGGAATGCTAGCAGCACTGTTTGGAGCTGCTCTTGTATATAAGTTATTGCAAATAAATACTGGTGTGGTGACGGAACCCCTGCCTCCTGTGGATTATTACAGTGTCCATCCAGAACTATCTGGAAATAAATGACACGTGGGAAGTCTCGGCAGCAACGGTTTGGGAAGCGCTGAAGGCAGTGATTAGGGGGGAGCTAATATCGATACGGGCCCACAGGGAGAAGGTGGAGCGAGCAGAGATAGATAGGTTGGTTGGGGAAATTTTCCAGGTATATAGGAAATATTCGGAGATCCCGGAGGCAGGGCTATTGAAGGAGCAGCAGACAGAGTTTGGTCTGTTGTCTACAGGGAAGGCGGTGGAGCAGTTGAGGAAGGCGAGGGGACGATACATGAGTATGGAGAGAAGGCCAGTAGGATGCTTGCACACTAGCTAAGGAAGAGGGAGGCAGCCAGGGAGATAGGAAGAGTGAAGGACAGAGGAGGGAATACGGTCTTGGACCCAGCAGGGGTGACAGGGTGTTTAAGGAGTTTTATAGTCGGCTATATGAGTCGGAACCCCCAGCTGGGGTGATGGGGATGAGGCAGTTTTTGGGAGAGGTGAAGTTTTCGAACGTGGAGGGTGGGTTGGTGGAGGGGTTGGAAGCCCCGATCGGGATTGAAGAAATAGCAGAGCAGCTGGAGGCCATGCAGTCGGGTAAGGCCCCGGGACTGGACGGATACCCAGTGGAATTTTACAAAAGGTTCTCTGAGATGCTGGGCGCGCTGCTGGTGAGGACATTTAATGAGGCAAGGGAGCGGGGTGTTCTTCCCCCAACAATGTCACAGGCCTCAATCTCACTGAACCTGAAGCGGGAGAAGGACCCAGAGGTTTGCGGGTCGTACAGGCCAATCTCCCTATTGAATGTCGATGCCAAACTGTTGGCTAAAATCTTGGCCTCACGGATAGAAGATTGTGTCCCAGCGGTGATAGGGGAAGACCAGATGGAGTTTGTTTATAGCAGGCAGCCAACCTGCCAATGTTAGAAAGCTCATAAATGTGATCATGATGCCCTCAGAGGGAAGGGAGGTGGAGGTAGTGGTCACGATGGATGCAGAAAAAGCCTTCGACCGGGTATAGTGGAACTAGCTGTGGGAGGTGTTAGGGTGGTTCGGGTTTGGGCGGGGCTCCATTGATTGGGTTCAGTTGTTGTACCAGGCACCGGTGGCAAGTGTACGAACGAATCGGCTGACGGCGGGCTATTTCAAACTGCACCGAGGGACAAGGCAAGGATGTTCCCTCTCCCCGGTGCTGTTTGCTTTGGCCATAGAGCCACTGCCGATTGCGCTGAGAGCACCAAGGGACTGGAAGGGGTTGGTCCGGGAGGGGGTAGAACACAGAGTCTCGCTATGCGCTGACGACCTGCTCCTGTATATCTCCGACCCGTTAGGAGGGATGGGGGAGATTATGCGGATCTTAGGGGAATTTGGCCGGTTTTTGGGGTACAAATTGGATATGGGGAAAAGTGAGATGTTTGCGATCCAGGCAAGGGGGCAGGAGAGGAGATTGGGAGAGCTGCCGTTCAGAGTGGTGGGAGGGAGCTTCCGTTATTTGGGAATCCAGGTGGCACGGGAATGGGAGCTGTTACATAAACTAAATTTGACCCGGCTAGTGGAACAAATGAAGGAGGACTTTCGAAGGTGGGACACGCTCCCGCTGTCACTGGCAGGGAGGGGTATACACCGTGAAAATGACGGTCTTCCCGAGATTTCTGTTTGTTTTGCAGGGCCTCCCAGCTTTATCCCAAAGGCCTTTTTTAAGCAGGTAAATATGGTGATTTCTGGTTTTGTCTGGGCAGGTAAAATCCCGCGAGTGACAAAATTGCTGCTGGAGCCTAGTCGGGGGGAGTGTGAGTTGGCACTGCCGAACTTTAGCAACTATTACTGGGCGGCAAACATAGCCATGATTAGGAAGTGGGTAGTGGGGGGGGTCGGTGTGGGAGCGAGTAGAGACGGCATCGTGTAAGGACACAAGTCTGGGAGCATTGATAACAGCACCTCTGCTGTTCTCGCTGGCCCGATACTCCACAAGCCCGGTAGTAGTAGCGGACCTGAAAGTCGGTGGAGGAAGCACATGAGAGTGGAGGGAGCATCGGTGTGGGCTCCAATATGTAACAATCATCGGTACATAGTACATAGAACATACAGTGCAGAAGGAGGCCATTCAGCCCATCGAGTCTACGCCGACCCACTTAAGCCCTCACTTCAACCCTATCCCCCTCCAATTACCCGTCCTAACCTTTTTGGACACTAAGGGCAATTTAGCATGGTCAATCAACCTAACCTGCCCGTCTTTGGACTGTGGGAGGAAACCGGAGCACCCGGAGGAAACCCATGCAGACACGGGTAGAACGTGCAGACTCTGCACTGACAGTGACCCAGCGGGGAATCGAACCTGGGACCCTGGCGCTCTGAAGCCACAGTGCTAATCACTTGAGCTACCGTGCTGC
Source organism: Scyliorhinus torazame (assembly GCF_047496885.1). NCBI lineage: Eukaryota > Metazoa > Chordata > Chondrichthyes > Carcharhiniformes > Scyliorhinidae > Scyliorhinus > Scyliorhinus torazame. The sequence continues at coordinate 184,685,687 of NC_092716.1, forward strand.
CCTGGTTTGTTCCTGGGAGACTAGATGGGGGGTTTCAGAGTTGGCAGAGAGCAGGGATCGAGAGGATGGGAGATTTATTCATAGATGGGAGCTTTCCCTGTTAGGATTTAGAGGAGAAATTTGAATTGCCGATAGGGAATGGGTTTAGATTCTGCAGACACGGGACCTTTCCGCTCCTACTGGATACAGGACAGGGTAGTTTCTAGAACAGGGGTGGGGGAGGGGAAGGTCTTGGATATTTATAAAGAACTCATGGAGTCGGAGGTAACTCAGATAGAGGAGCGAAAGTGCAAATGGGAAGATGAACTGGGGTGGGGGAGTGTGGTATTATCAGGTATTGCAGTACCCGAGAGGCTGAAGACCATTGGTTAAACCTAGGATTTACCATTGGCTGTTTGGTATGTAGCTCCGCCCTGACAGGCGGGGTATAAGAACCGGTGCCATCCCAGCAGCCCTCATTCTATACCGAAGCTGCTGGGGAACAGTTCTAGTCTATTAAAGCCTTCAGTTATGATACAACCTCGTCTTTAATCGTAATTGATCGTGCATCAATTTAATAGACCACACTTAAGCTGAAAGGATGGATCTCCAAATCAAGCCGGAGTGTCTTCAACTCAGCCCCCACGCGGAGAACTCGGCGGCGATATTTAAGCACTGGCTAGCATGCTTTAAAGGCTACCTCGAGACAGCCGGAGGCACACCCTCAGGAGAACAGAAACTGCATCTCCTGCACTCAAGGGTAAGCCCTGGGATCTACACCCTCATCGAGGAAGCGGAGGACTTCGATGCTGTGATCGAACTGTTAAAAAGACATTATATCCGCCCAGTAAATCAGGTCTACGCACGTCACTTGCTTGCCACTAGACGGCAAAGCCCCGGGGAATCGTTGGAGGAGTTCTACCGTGCGCTACTGGTGCTGGGCAGAAACTGTGGCTGCCCGCAAGTTTCGGGGAGCGAGCACACGGAACTCCGAATCCGGGATGCTTTCGTAGCAGGTATGAGCTCCTCAGAGATCCGCCAAAGACTCTTAGAAAAAGACACCCTGGGACTTAGAGAGGAACGGGCCCTGGCAGGGTCCATGGACGTTGCCTCCAGAAACGCGCAATCCTATGTGCGCGACCGCGCGGCGGCCCCCTGGACTGCGTGGCATCCCGCTGCGGCAGCCCCATAGACCTTCCCCGTGTCCCCGCAGGCCTGCGCTGAAAGACGGCCCGCTAACTCCGTCGGGCCCCGCTGTTTCTTCTGCGGGCATGCGAAGCACGCCCGCTAGCGCTGCCCGTCCCGCACCTCCACATGCAAAGGGTGCGGCAAGAAGGGCCATTTTGTGGGGGTTTGCCAGGCACAAGCCGTGGTCGCGGTCTCCAGCGACTCCGGACCGCCACGGCAACCTTCCCTTCGGGCCCCAGGCGGCCAGCACTCACCGCCACCCCCCCATCCTAGGGCCACGTGCGACCCACGGGCGCGGCCATCTTGCCCCTCGGACACCACGCTGGACGGATGGGCACTGCCATTTTGTCCATCCCCGCCGCCATTTTGTCCATCCCCGACCACCCTGTGCAACCCATGGGAGACACCACTTTGGATGGGGCCCCAGGCCCCCAGCACGGCCGACTACACACTGCCCGATAAAAACCCGCAACTACTTCATCTGGCCTCGGGGACTCTGGACCAAAATCGACCTCGGACACTCGCAACAGCAACGACGACGGTCTTCATCAATGGCCACGAGACGTCCTGCCTGATTGACTCTTGGAGAACGGAAGGCTTTATACACCACGACACGGTGAGGCGCTGTTCCCTTGTTACCCACCCTGTAAACCAAAGAATCTCCCTGGCCTCCGGGTCACACTCGGTGGAGATAAAGGGGTTCTGCCTAGCAAACCTCACTGTCCAAGGCAGGAAATTCAACAAGTTCCGCCTTTATGTCCTGCCGCACCTCTGCGCGGCTACACTCATGGGGTTGGACTTCCAATGTAACTTGCAAAGCCTACCTTCAAATTCGGAGGCCCTATACCCCCCCTTACTGTCTGCGGCCTCGCGACCCTTAAGGTCGACCCGCCTTCCCTGTTTGCGAACCTCACCCCGGATTGCAAACCCGTCGCCACCAGGAGCAGACGGTACAGTGCCCAGGACCGGACCTTCATCAGATCAGAGGTCCAAAGAATACTGAGGGAAGGGGTCATTGAAGCTAGCAACAGTCCCTGGAGAGCTCAAGTAGTGGTGGTAAAGACCGGGGAGAAACATAGGATGGTCATTGACTACAGTTAGACCATCAACAGGTTTACGCAGCTGGATGCGTACCCTCTCCCCCGTATAGCTGACCTGGTGAACAGGATCGCGCAATATAAGGTCTTCTCCACGGTGGATCTCAAGTCCGCCTACCATCAGCTACCCCTCCGTACTAGTGACCGCAAATACACTGCCTTCGAAGCAGATGGCGGCTCTATCATTTTTTAAGGGTTCCCTTTGGTGTCACTGACGGGGTCTCGGTCTTCCAACACGAGATGGACCGAATGGTTGACCGGTACGGCTTACGCGCAACGTTCCCGTGTCCTTATAACGTCACCATCTGTGGCCATGACCAGCAGGACCACGACACCAACCTCCAAAAATTTCTCCACACCGTGAAAATGCTTAACTTAACGTTTAATAAGGATAAATGCGTATTTAACACCGACCGTCTAGCCATTCTAGGCTACGTAGTGCAAAATGGAGTTATAGGCCCCGACCCTGAACGCATGCGCCCACTTATGGAGTTCCCCCTCCCTCACTGCCCAAGGCCCTGAAGCGCTGCCTCGGGTTTTTCAGTTATTACGCCCAGTGGGTCCCTAACTACGCAGACAAAGCCCGACCCCTAATCCAGTCCACAACCTTTCCCCTGTCGACGGAGGCCCGCCAGGCCTTCAGCCGCATCAAAGCAGACATTGCAAAGGCCACGATGCGCGCCATTGACGAGTCCCTCCACTTCCAGGTCAAGAGCGATGCGTCCGACATAGCTCTGGCCGCCACCCTCAACCAAGCGGGCAGACCAATGGCCTTCTTCTCCCGTACCCTCCATGTTTCCGAAATTCGCCATTCCTCGGTCGAAAAAGAGGCACAAGCCACGGTAGAAGCTGTGCGACATTGGGGGCATTACCTGGCCGGCAGGTGATTCACTCTCCTCACTGACCAACGGTCGGTGGCGTTCATGTTCGATAATGCACAGCGGGGCAAGATTTTAAAAAACGACAAGATCTTGCGGTGGAGATTAGAACTCCCCACCTACAATTACGAGATTTTGTATTGTCCCGGGAAGCTGAACGAGCCTCCTGTTGACCTGTCCCACGGCACATGTGCCACCGCACAAGGGGACCGCCTCCGAGCCCTCCACGAGGACCTCTGCCACCCGGGGGTCACTCGTTTTTTCCACTTCATTAAGACCCGCAACCTGCCGGACTCCATCGAGGAGGTCAGGACCGTCACCAGGGACTGCCAAATCTGTGCGGAGTGCAAACCGCACTTCTACCGGCAAGAGAGGGCGCACCTGATAAAGGGTTCCCGTCCCTTTGAACGCCTCAGCATGGACTTCAAAGGCCCCCTCCCCTCCACCAACCGTAACACGTACTTCCTGAACGTGATTGACAAGTGCTCCTGGTTCCCATTCGCCATCCCCTGCCCCGACAGGACCACAACCACCGTCATCAAGGCCCTACAGGGTATCTTTACACTGTTCGGTTTCCCCGTGTGCATACACAGTGATAGGGTGTCCTCCTTTATGAGCGCCGAACTGCGTCAATTCATTGCCTCAAGCAGGACGACCAGTTACAACCCCCGGGGAATTGGGCAGGTAGAGAGGGAGAACAGAACGGTCTGGAAGACCGTTCTACTGGCCCTACGATCCAGGAATCTCCCAGTCTCCCGCTGGAAAGAGGTCCGCCCGGAGGACCTCCACGCCATTCGGTCACTGCTCTGTAATACTACCAACCAGACACCTCATGAACATCTCCTTGTCTTCCCCAGGAAGTCCTCCTCCAGACCTCGCTCCCAACCTGGCTGGCAACACCCGGACCCATCCTGCTCCGGAAGCACGTGCGGGCGCACAAGTCGGACCTGTTGGTCGAGAGGGTCCACCTGCTGCACGCTAACCCCCAGTACGCCTACGTGGCGTTCCCTGACGGCCGGCAAGATACAGTCTCCCTTCGGGACCTGGCGCCCGCCAGAACCCCACGCGCACCCGAACCATTACCCCCACCCACGCCCCCCCCCCCTCCACAGCACCTCACAGGAGGGTCAGTCCTCCCGCCGCTCCTGCCTAGGCCCTCCCACCCACTGACGCCCCCTATAGGCACCCTGTAGACCCCCCCTCTTGTGTCAACCGTTTGCCCCACCAGCGCCGTCTAGGGGTGACGAAGCTGCCATGGAGGCCGAAGCCACGCTCCCGGAGATGCCCGGACCCCCACCAGAATCACCACCGAAGCTCAGACGATCCAGGAGGACGACCAGGCCACCCGACCGACTGATTGCTTCAGTGTAACTGTAACTGTAACTGAACACTGAATGTCTATATCTTCCACGCTTGTAAATATTCTCGACAACTCTGTAAGGAGGTATCACGGTGCCTCCATATCTGATCATCCCATGTTAGATGCAATTGTAACCACTGGCCACCACCCCCGCCGGACTTTTTTAACAGGGGGTGAATGTGGTATTATCAGGTATTGCAGTACCCGAGAGGCTGAAGACCATTGGTTAAACCTAGGAGTTTACCATTGGCTGTTTAGTATGTAGCTCCGCCCTGACAGGCGGGGTATAAGAACCGGTGCCGTCCCAGCAGCCCAGAAGCTGCTGGGGAACAGTTTTAGTCTATCAAAGCCTTCAGTTATGATACTACCTCGTCTTTAATCATAATTGATCGTGCATCAGGGAGATAGAAGTGGGTCTGTGGGCGGATGCTTTGAGCAGAGTCAACACGTCCTCATCATGTGCCAGGCTCAGCCTGATACAATTTAAGGTAGTCCACCGGGCACACATGATGGTGGCCCGGATGTAAAGGGTTTTTAGGATAGAGGACAGGTGTGTGAGATGTGCGGGAGGGCCAGCAAACCATGTCCCTATGTTTTGGGATGTCCGAAGGTTAGGGGATCCTGGCAGGGATTTGCAGAGGTCATGTCCACGGGGCTAAAAACAAGGGTGGCGCCGAATCCACAGATGTTGATTTTTGGAGTGTCGGAAGATCCGGGAATCCAGGGGGCGAGAGAGGCTGATGTCGTGGCCATTGCCTCCTTGGTAGCCCGGATATGGATATTGCTAGCGTGGAGGGACTCGAAGCCCCCGAAATCAGAGATCTGGGTTAGCGATATGGCCGGGTTTCTCAGACTTGAGAAAATTAAGTTCGCCTTAAGAGGGTTCGTCCGGAGGTGGCAGCCGTTTGTTGACTTCTTCGGGGAAAACTGTCAGCACAGGCAATAAGAAAAATGGGGGCGGTGGGGGTGGTGGACGGGGGGAAGGGGGGGGGGGAGTTCGGCTATTTTCTGTTTACTGTTATCATAATAAAATTATAAATACATTAATAAAATGTTTTACAAAAAAAAGATATGCAGGTCCTGTCTTCTCCCACTCCCAGCAGTTGTGGCGGCCTTGTTCCTTGGTGGGTGGGTGGGTGGGTGGGGGGGGTCGCTGGTAGCCGGTATGGGTGATGGCATGTGGTGCAGGTTGAGGGTTCTGCCGCCCTCCAAGTGGGGGGGTCGGGCTACAGGTGTGTGGTACGGGGTTAGTGCCAGGATCACAGTGCTGCCTACTCACCCTGGAGACCCTGAGGTCGGGCAGTTTTTTTGGCACTGCTGACCGGTCTGGACAGTGTTGCCCACGGCGCTGGCTGTGTTCCACGTGATGCCGGTGCTGGCCTCTTAACAGTAGCAGAATCAGTCCGGGTGCGGCGGCAGTTTTGCTGTCGTGGAACGCCACGAATTCTGCGTCGGCGTCAACACTTTGGGCTGGGTTCTCCTGCCCCGCCCACTGCAAGAACGCCACGGGGCCACGGGGCGGGCCGCATAGAACTCCATTGACCCAAGGTGGGTTCTCCGGTCGCTGGGCAGATGCGGCCAGAGAATCCCGCCCTCAGACTCAGAAATGGAGAATCCCGCCCCTTGTGCTTCATTTCACTGCCAAATAAGTAGAGGCTGCTGGGCAGGTTTCTTACTGTTTGGGTGTTGAACAAACCCATGGGTTTTACCTGCAAGGTGAGGCAGGGCTGTCTCCTTAGCAACACGTCACATGGAATCAGCAAGGTGATAATTAGTGACTGGATATTAATGTCTTATTCAAAGACGGGCAGTTTGTAAAATAAACCTGTTTCCATTTACCAAGCGTTAAATTGAGAGATCATCATGAGGTAAGTTTTATCTTTTGCAGTTATTGATAAAATGCCTACAGGTAAAATTTGAGATTTTGATCAAAGCAATTCCTGCTCCTGACACTGTGGGGATTCATCAACTCTCAGCAGTAAGGGCGTCATTGTTAATTTTTCCAAGCAAGGCGCAGTGAGCAGGTTCTAAAACTAAATTAAAGCGCAGAAGCTGGAAACTCAGTGGGCCAGACAGCGTCTGTGGTGAGACACATCCGTTTCCCCCCCCTGCAGCGTGTTGCCTGACCTGCTGAGCATTTCCAGCATTTTCTATTTAATATTTGTCGAAGCTTGAGCTGCTCCACAACAGCCATTGGCTCCAGATCCGCAGGCAGGTTCGCAATGTTTTCGGGAGAGAGCAGTGGGTTGGGATTTTCAAAGAGCCAGCAAGAAAACAATGAGCTAAATGGCCACTTTCTGTGCTGTGAGACTTTATGATTGTTGTGTCATATTCTGAAGACTTTGCAAAAGTAACAGCAAAGAACTTATAATAATTTTTAATTTCAGGTGCATACAACATTTGGAATTTTTAATAGATCTGCAAAACATGAGCTTGTTTTCCGACTGTAATTCCTCGCCCTTGGCTGGACCATGTGAAGTTCTGAGTCAGAATTTATTCCTTTTTAAAAAATAAATTTAGAGTCCCCAATTATTTTTTTTCCAATTAAGGGGCAATTTAGCGTGGCCAATCCACCTAACCTGCACATTTTTGGGTTGTGGGGGTGAAACCCACACAGACACGGGGAGAATGTGCAAACTCCACATGAGTCAGAATTTATTCCTATTGGTAGTTTGTTTCCTGTTGATTCCTCTAAAATGCGGTAAGTTACATATAACACATCTAAATCATAGAATCATAGAATTTACAGTGCAGAAGGAGGCCATTCGGCCCATCGAGTCTGCACCGGCTCTTGGAAAGAGCTCCCTACCCAAGGTCAACACGTCCACCCTATCCCAATAACCCAGTAACCCCACCCAACACTAAGGGCAATTTTGGACACTAAGGGTAATTTATCATGGCCAATCCACCTAACCTGCATATCTTTGGACTGTGGGAGGAAACCGGAGCACCCGGAGGAAACCCACGCACACACGGGGAGGATGTGCAGACTCCGCACAGACAGTGGCTCAAGCTGGAATCGAACCTGGGACCCTGGAGCTGTGAAACAATTGTGCTATCGACAGTGCTACCGTGCTGCCCACGTAAATCAGTAATCTACGGATAAAACTAAGAAATCCCACAACTAAATCTCGATAGTTCCATCACATCCAGCTGAGAACAATGGTGCAAAGCCAGGCAAACAAGAGGAGGAATCTATTCACAGCCATATTGAAGCTCATTCACAGTCATTTTGAAGCTCATTATGAGAATGCAAAAGTAATGTTTACCAGTGCAGGATGACTAAACCCAATGGGCTTTCTCCCAAGGTCCCACTTGTAACAGATTTCCACCCAACCCTGTTCACTTCACTTGACAGTAAAAAGTATCTGAGTGTTACGGTAAAGGCTCTGGAAGTTTACAACATTCCGGCTGTAGCATTGAAGTTCGGTGCTCCAGAGCTAGTCCTGCCTGCAGCCAAGCTGTTCCAGTACAACTTTTGTCTGAAACAGGCATTTTTGTACATTATTAAATGAATGGAATAAGGCGTTTCTAAATCTGGTTTTGACATGTGGGCGTCGTTTACAAGGCATATTTTGGCACTGATCCCAAATTACCCCGAGAAAGAAAATATATCAATTTTGATAGTGTCTTTCACAACCATAGGACCTCCCAAATCCTTTTGCAAAGACGGGCAGTTTGTAAAATAAACCTGTTTCCATTTACCAAGCGTTAAATTGAGAGATCATCATGAGGTAAGTTTTATCTTTTGCAGTTATTGATAAAATGCCTACAGGTAAAATTTGAGATTTTGATCAAAGCAATTCCTGCTCCTGACACTGTGGGGATTCATCAACTCTCAGCAGTAAGGGCGTCATTGTTAATTTTTCCAAGCAAGGCGCAGTGAGCAGGTTCTAAAACTAAATTAAAGCGCAGAAGCTGGAAACTCAGTGGGCCAGACAGCGTCTGTGGTGAGACACATCCGTTTCCCCCCCCTGCAGCGTGTTGCCTGACCTGCTGAGCATTTCCAGCATTTTCTATTTAATATTTGTCGAAGCTTGAGCTGCTCCACAACAGCCATTGGCTCCAGATCCGCAGGCAGGTTCGCAATGTTTTCGGGAGAGAGCAGTGGGTTGGGATTTTCAAAGAGCCAGCAAGAAAACAATGAGCTAAATGGCCACTTTCTGTGCTGTGAGACTTTATGATTGTTGTGTCATATTCTGAAGACTTTGCAAAAGTAACAGCAAAGAACTTATAATAATTTTTAATTTCAGGTGCATACAACATTTGGAATTTTTAATAGATCTGCAAAACATGAGCTTGTTTTCCGACTGTAATTCCTCGCCCTTGGCTGGACCATGTGAAGTTCTGAGTCAGAATTTATTCCTTTTTAAAAAATAAATTTAGAGTCCCCAATTATTTTTTTTCCAATTAAGGGGCAATTTAGCGTGGCCAATCCACCTAACCTGCACATTTTTGGGTTGTGGGGGTGAAACCCACACAGACACGGGGAGAATGTGCAAACTCCACATGAGTCAGAATTTATTCCTATTGGTAGTTTGTTTCCTGTTGATTCCTCTAAAATGCGGTAAGTTACATATAACACATCTAAATCATAGAATCATAGAATTTACAGTGCAGAAGGAGGCCATTCAGCCCATCGAGTCTGCACCGGCTCTTGGAAAGAGCTCCCTACCCAAGGTCAACACGTCCACCCTATCCCAATAACCCAGTAACCCCACCCAACACTAAGGGCAATTTTGGACACTAAGGGTAATTTATCATGGCCAATCCACCTAACCTGCATATCTTTGGACTGTGGGAGGAAACCGGAGCACCCGGAGGAAACCCACGCACACACGGGGAGGATGTGCAGACTCCGCACAGACAGTGGCTCAAGCTGGAATCGAACCTGGGACCCTGGAGCTGTGAAACAATTGTGCTATCGACAGTGCTACCGTGCTGCCCACGTAAATCAGTAATCTACGGATAAAACTAAGAAATCCCACAACTAAATCTCGATAGTTCCATCACATCCAGCTGAGAACAATGGTGCAAAGCCAGGCAAACAAGAGGAGGAATCTATTCACAGCCACATTGAAGCTCATTCACAGTCATTTTGAAGCTCATTATGAGAATGCAAAAGTAATGTTTACCAGTGCAGGATGACTAAACCCAATGGGCTTTCTCCCAAGGTCCCACTTGTAACAGATTTCCACCCAACCCTGTTCACTTCACTTGACAGTAAAAAGTATCTGAGTGTTACGGTAAAGGCTCTGGAAGTTTACAACATTCCGGCTGTAGCATTGAAGTTCGGTGCTCCAGAGCTAGTCCTGCCTGTAGCCAAGCTGTTCCAGTACAACTTTTGTCTGAAACAGGCATTTTTGTACATTATTAAATGAATGGAATAAGGCGTTTCTAAATCTGGTTTTGACATGTGGGCGTCGTTTACAAGGCATATTTTGGCACTGATCCCAAATTACCCCGAGAAAGAAAATATATCAATTTTGATGTGTCTTTCACAACCATAGGACCTCCCAAATCCTTTTGCAAAGACGGGCAGTTTGTAAAATAAACCTGTTTCCATTTACCAAGCGTTAAATTGAGAGATCATCATGAGGTAAGTTTTATCTTTTGCAGTTATTGATAAAATGCCTACAGGTAAAATTTGAGATTTTGATCAAAGCAATTCCTGCTCCTGACACTGTGGGAATTCATCAACTCTCAGCAGTAAGGGCGTCATTGTTAATTTTTCCAAGCAAGGCGCAGTGAGCAGGTTCTAAAACTAAATTAAAGCGCAGAAGCTGGAAACTCAGTGGGCCAGACAGCGTCTGTGGTGAGACACATCCGTTTCCCCCCCCTGCAGCGTGTTGCCTGACCTGCTGAGCATTTCCAGCATTTTCTATTTAATATTTGTCGAAGCTTGAGCTGCTCCACAACAGCCATTGGCTCCAGATCCGCAGGCAGGTTCGCAATGTTTTCGGGAGAGAGCAGTGGGTTGGGATTTTCAAAGAGCCAGCAAGAAAACAATGAGCTAAATGGCCACTTTCTGTGCTGTGAGACTTTATGATTGTTGTGTCATATTCTGAAGACTTTGCAAAAGTAACAGCAAAGAACTTATAATAATTTTTAATTTCAGGTGCATACAACATTTGGAATTTTTAATAGATCTGCAAAACATGAGCTTGTTTTCCGACTGTAATTCCTCGCCCTTGGCTGGACCATGTGAAGTTCTGAGTCAGAATTTATTCCTTTTTAAAAAATAAATTTAGAGTCCCCAATTATTTTTTTTCCAATTAAGGGGCAATTTAGCGTGGCCAATCCACCTAACCTGCACATTTTTGGGTTGTGGGGGTGAAACCCACACAGACACGGGGAGAATGTGCAGACTCCACATGAGTCAGAATTTATTCCTATTGGTAGTTTGTTTCCTGTTGATTCCTCTAAAATGCGGTAAGTTACATATAACACATCTAAATCATAGAATCATAGAATTTACAGTGCAGAAGGAGGCCATTCGGCCCATCGAGTCTGCACCGGTTCTTGGAAAGAGCTCCCTACCCAAGGTCAACACGTCCACCCTATCCCAATAACCCAGTAACCCCACCCAACACTAAGGGCAATTTTGGACACTAAGAGTAATTTATCATGGCCAATCCACCTAACCTGCATATCTTTGGACTGTGGGAGGAAACCGGAGCACCCGGAGGAAACCCACGCGCACACGGGGAGGATGTGCAGACTCCGCACAGACAGTGGCTCAAGCTGGAATCGAACCTGGGACCCTGGAGCTGTGAAACAATTGTGCTATCGACAGTGCTACCGTGCTGCCCACGTAAATCAGTAATCTACGGATAAAACTAAGAAATCCCACAACTAAATCTCGATAGTTCCATCACATCCAGCTGAGAACAATGGCGCAAAGCCAGGCAAACAAGAGGAGGAATCTATTCACAGCCATATTGAAGCTCATTCACAGCCATTTTGAAGCTCATTATGAGAATGCAAAAGTAATGTTTACCAGTGCAGGATGACTAAACCCAATGGGCTTTCTCCCAAGGTCCCACTTGTAACAGATTTCCACCCAACCCTGTTCACTTCACTTGACAGTAAAAAGTATCCGAGTGTTACGGTAAAGGCTCTGGAAGTTTACAACATTCCGGCTGTAGCATTGAAGTTCGGTGCTCCAGAGCTAGTCCTGCCTGTAGCCAAGCTGTTCCAGTACAGCTTTTGTCTGAAACAGGCATTTTTGTACATTATTAAATGAATGGAATAAGGCGTTTCTAAATCTGGTTTTGACATGTGGGCGTCGTTTACAAGGCATATTTTGGCACTGATCCCAAATTACCCCGAGAAAGAAAATATATCAATTTTGATAGTGTCTTTCACAACCATAGGACCTCCCAAATCCTTTTGCAGCCACTGAAGTATTTTGAAGTGTAGTCACTGCTTGTAATGTAGGAAAATGTGGCAGCTACTCTTTTCACACAGTAATCAGATATTCACCAGAGCATCTGTTTTTAATGATGTACTTGGCTATAAGCTTCTGCTCGGCGCTTCTGCGTTGTCGCGCGTCCTGAAGGCCGCCTTGGAGAACACTTACCTGTAGATCAGAGGCTGAATGCCCTTGACTGCTGAAGTGTTCCCCGACTGGAAGGGAACATTCCTGCCTGGTGATTGTCGCGCGATGTCCGTTCATTCGTTGTCGCAGCGCCTGCATGGTCTCGCCAATGTACCACGCTTCGGGACATCCTTTCCTGCAGCGTATGAGGTAGACAACATTGGCCGAGTCGCACGAGTATGTACCGCGTACCTGGTGGGTGGTGTTCTCACGTGTAATGGTGGTATCCACGTCGATGATCTGGCACGTCTTGCAGAGATTGCCATGGCAGGGTTGTGTGGTGTCGTGGTTACTGTTCTGAAGGCTGGGTAGTCAGCAAACTACAACGCCGAATCGCCGAGCAGAAACTTATAGCCAAGTTCCGCACACATGAGTGCGGCCTCAACCGGGACCTGGGATTCATGTCGCATTACATTCATCCCCTATCATCTGGCCTGCAAAATCCTACCAACTGTCCTGGCTTGACACACTTCACACCTCTTTAACCTGGGGTTACCCCATCTCTGGATCTGTAAAGATTTAATCACCTGCTAATGCTCGCATTCCAAGCATTGTCTGGCATCTTTGAATCTGTCTATATATATGTTTCTGGAACAGACCTCTTCATTCACCTGAGGAAGGAGCAGCGCTCCGAAAGTTAGTGACATCGAAACAAACCTGTTGGACTTTAACCTGATGTTGTAAGACTTCTTACTGTGCTCACCCCAGTCCAACACCGGCATCTCCACATCATGGCCTTTAATGATGTAGGTAGAGGAATAAATATCAGCCAGAACAAAATAACAACTTATTTTTATATTGTACATTTCATGGAATAAAACATCCCATGGCACTTCATAAATGTTATAAAACAAAGTATGACACTCTTTCAAGTCGAAAGACAGCAGAGCTTAGTCAGCATTTTGGCTCAGTGAGAATCTTTATCGAACTCATCAGAAATGGTAGCCTGCAGTGCATTGTGCCTCATGTCAGAGCCACATTGATGCACGGTCAATGACCACTAAAGCGAGGTTGCAGTCCAACTGAAGGCTTTAATAAGCTAGATGTTTCCCCCAGCAGCTCAGGTACGGAATGAAGGCTGCTGGGGCGGCTCGGGCTCTTATACCCCACCTTGCAGGGTGGAGCTACCATACAGCTTGACCAATAGGAAACATACAATATCTACCAATGGTGTTCCAGCATTACCAGGTACCGTAATACCTCTACACAGACTTCCACATTCACCCCCAATTAAAAAAGAGTCCAGCGGGGGAGGTGGCTTGATATGACAACATGGTAACGTGGTAGAAATTATAGTTATGGAGGTACCGTAATACCTCTGTACAACGTTTTGTAACTATTTACAGATTCATAATTAACTATACACTTTAAAATGAAGCAATCAGTCGATCGGGAGCCCTGGTCGTCCTCTGTGATCGTCGAAGCTTTGGTGGTGACTCCGGTGGAGGCTCGGGGGTCTGTGACTCCGGGAGCGTGGCCTCGATCTCTGTGGCAGCTTCAACACCCCTAGACGGCGATGGTGGAGAAAACAGTTGACCTGGGAAGGGAGCGTCTGCGGGGTGCATTGGTGGGTGGGGGGGCCGGCGGAAGGACCGATCCTCCTGTAAGGTGCACTGGTGGGAGGGAGGGTGGGACTGGTGGCTGGGGTGTGCGTGGGGATCTGGCGGGCGGCAGGTCTCATAGGGAGACCGTATCTTGACGGCCGTCGGGGCACGCCACGTAGGCGTACTGGGGGTTAGCGTGGAGAAGATGGTCCCTCGCGACCAACGGGTCCGACTTGTGCGCCCGCACGTGTTTTCGGAGCAGGATGGGTCCGGGAGCTGCCAGCCAGGTCGGGAGCGAGGTCCCAGAGGAGGACTTCCTGGCGAAGACAAGGAGGCGTTCGTGAGGTGTTTGGTTGGTCGTGGTACAAAGCAGTGACCAGATGGAGTGGTGGGCATCCGGGAGGACCTACTGCCAGCGGGAGATTGGGAGAATCCTGGACCGTAGGGCCAGTAGGACAGTCTTCCAAACCGTTCCGTTCTCCCTCTCTACCTGTCCGTTACCCCGGGGGTTGTAACTGGTCGTCCTGCTTGAGGTGATGCCCTTGATGAGCAGGAATTGACGCAGTTCGTCGCTCATAAAGGAGAACCCCCTATCACTATGTATGTAAGCGGGGAACCCGAACAGTGCAAAGATGCTATGGAGGGTCTTGATGACGGTGGTTGCGGTCATGTCGGAGCAGGGGATGGCGAATGGGAACCGGGAGTACTCGTCAATCACGTTCAGGAAGTACGTGTTGCGGTCGGTGGAGGGGAGGGGCCCTTTGAAGTCTATGCTGAGACGTTCAAAGGGACGGGAAGCCTTTACCAGGTGCGCTTTCTCTGGCCGGTAGAAGTGCGGTTTGCACACCGCGCAGATTTGGCTGTCCCTGGTGGTTGTCCTGATCTCCTCGATGGAGTAGGGCAGGTTGCGGGTCTTGATAAAGTGGAAAAAGCGAGTGACCCCCGGGTGGCAGATGTCCTCTTGGAGGGCTCGGAGGCGGTCCACTTGTGCGTTGGCACATGTGCTATGGGACAGGGCATCAGGAGGCTCGTTTTGCTTCTCGGGATGATACAAGATCTCGTAGTTGTAGGTGGAGAGTTCGATCCTCCACCGCAAGATCTTGTCGGTTTTTATCTTGCCCCGCTGTGCATTATCGAACATGAAAGCAACCGACCGTCTGTCAGTGAGGAGAGAGAATTTCCTGCTGGCCAGGTAATGCCTCCAATGTCGCACAGCTTCTACCATGGCCTGAGCCTCCTTTTCGACTGAGGAGTGGCGGATTTCGGAAGCATGAAGGGTACGTGAGAAGAAGGCCACGGGTCTGCCCGCTTGGTTGAGGGTGGCCGCCAGAGCTACGTCAGGCGCGTCGCTCTCGACCTGGAAGGGGAGGGACTCGTCGATGGCGTGAATCGTGGCCTTTGCAATGTCTGCTTTGATGCGGCTGAAGGCCTGGCGGGCCTCTATCGACAGGGGAAAAACTGTGGATTGGATCAGGGGACGAGCCTTGTCTGCATAGTTGGGGATCCACTGGGCATAGTAAGAGAAAAACCCGAGGCGGCGCTTCAGGGCCTTGGAGCAGTGAGGGAGGGGGAACTCCATAAGGGGGCGCATGCATTCAGGGTCGGGGCCTATAACTCCATTTCGCAATACGTAACCGAGGATGGCTAGGCGGTCGGTGCTGAACACGCATTTATCCTTGTTATACGTAAGGTTAAGGATCTTTGCGGTCTGGAGGAATTTTCGGAGGTTGGTGTCGTGGTCCTGCTGATCGTGGCCGCAGATGGTGACATTACTGAGATACGGGAATGTTGCCCGTAAACCGTACCGGTCAACCATTCGGTCCATCTCGCGCTGGAAGACCGAAACCCCATTGGTGACACCGAAGGGAACCCTTAAGGAGTGATAGAGCCGCCCATCTACCTCTAAGGCAGTGTATTTGCGGTCACTAGTGCAGATGGGGAGCTGGTGGAGGCGGACTTAAGATCCACCGTGCAGAAGACCCTGCAATGCGCGATCCTGTTTACCAGGTCGGATATGCGGGCGAGAGGGTACGCATCCAGCTGCGTAAACCTTTTGATGGTCTGACTGTAGTCGATGACCATCCTATGCTTCTCCCCGGTCTTTACCACCACTACTTGAGCTCTCCAGGGACTGTTGTTAGCTTCAATGACCCCTTCCCTCAGCAACCTTTGGACCTCTGACCTAATAAAGATCCGATCCTGTACACTGTACCATCTGCTCCTGGTGGCGACGGGTTTGCAATCCGGGGTGAGGTTCGTAAACAGGGAAGGCGGATCGACCTTGAGGGTCGCGAGGCCGCAGACAGTGAGACTTTGGAGATTACACTGGAAGTCTAAACCCAGGAGTGTGGCCGCGCAGAGGTGGGAAGGACGTAGAGCCGGTAGTTTTTAAACTCCCTTCCCTGGACTGTGAGGTTTGCTACACAAAACTCCTTTATCTCTACTGAGTGGGAACCGGAGGCCAGGGAGATTTAAAAAAATATATATATTTTATTGAAATTTTTTTCCCTGAGCAACATTTTTCCCGCTTACAAAACAAGCGAAACGATAACAGTAACAAAACAGAAATTTTTAAACTTTTTAACAATAATAATAATAGTAGTAATAATA
The DNA here is from genome assembly GCF_047496885.1 of Scyliorhinus torazame. Taxonomy (NCBI): domain Eukaryota; kingdom Metazoa; phylum Chordata; class Chondrichthyes; order Carcharhiniformes; family Scyliorhinidae; genus Scyliorhinus; species Scyliorhinus torazame. Next base: position 184,701,943 of record NC_092716.1, read on the forward strand.
TACAAGTAACAAAACCTCGTACTCTATTGACCTATACTCAACTGCCTCCCCCCTCCCCCCCCCCCCCCCCCCCTCCCCCCTGGGTTGCTGCTGCTGGTCATCCGTCTTCCCTCTAACGTTCCTCTAGGTAGTCGAGAAATGGCTGCCACCGCCTGGTGAACCCTTGAGCCGATCCTCTCAGGGCAAACTTTATCTGCTCCAGTTTAATAAACCCCGCCATATCGTTTACCCAGGCCTCCAGTCCGGGGGGGTTTCGCCTCCTTCCACATGAGTAGGATCCTGCGCCGGGCTACGAGGGACGCAAAGGCCACGACATCGGCCTCTTTCGCCTCCTGCACTCCCGGCTCTTCCGCAACTCCAAATAGAGCTAACCCCCAGCCTGGTTTGACCCGGGCCTTCACCACCTGCGAAATCACTCCCGTCACTCCCTTCCAATACCCTTCCAGTGCCGGGCACGCCCAAAACATATGTGCATGGTTTGCCGGGCTTCCGCCACACCTCCCACATTTGTCCTCCACTCCAAAGAACCTGCTCAGTCTTGCCCCCGTTATGTGTGCTCTATGTAGCACCTTAAATTGAATCAGGCTAAGCCTGGCGCATGAGGAAGAGGAATTTACCCTGCTTAGGGCATCAGCCCACATACCCTCCTCTATCTCCTCCCCTAATTCTTCTTCCCACTTTCTTTTTAGTTCGCCCACCGACTCCTCCCCCTCTTCCCTCATCTCTCTATAAATCTCTGACACCCTGCCCTCTCCGACCCACGCCCCTGAAAGCACCCTGTCCTGTATCCCCTGTGTCGGGAGCCGCGGAAATTCCCTCACCTGTTGTCTAGTAAACGCCCTCACCTGCATATATCTCAAGAAATTCCCCCGGGGTAACTTATACTTTTCCTCCAGTGCTCCCAAGCTCGCAAAAGTCCCATCTATGAATAAATCTCCCACCTTCCTAATTCCCAACTGGTACCAGCTTTGAAATCCTCCATCCATTCTTCCTGGGGCGAACCTATGGTTGTTCCTGATAGGGGACCACATCAGGGCTCCCCGCACCCCTCTCTGTCGCCTCCACTGTCCTCATATGTTCAGTGTTGCCGCCACCACCGGGTTCGTGGTGTACTTTTTCGGTGAGAACGGTAGCGGCGCCGTCACCAGCGCCTCTAGACTCGTCCCTTTACAGGACCTTCTCTCCAGCCTTTTCCACGCCGCTCCCCCACCCTCCATCATCCATCTACGTATCATTGCCACATTGGCGGCCCAATAATAATCTCCCAAGTTCGGTAGTGCCAGTCCTCCTCTGTCCCTACTGCGCTGAAGGAACCCCCTCCTTACTCTCGGAACTTTCCCTGCCCACACAAAGCTCGTAATGCTCCTATCTATTTTATTAAAAAAGGTCCTGGTGATTAAAATAGGGAGACATTGAAATACAAATAAGAACCTCGGGAGGACCATCATCTTAATTGCTTGCACCCTGCCCGCCAGCGATAAAGGCTGCATGTCCCACCTCTTAAAGTCCTCCTCCATTTGTTCTACCAGCCGTGTCAGATTAAGTCTGTGCAAGGTTCCCCAGCTCCTAGCGATTTGAATCCCCAAGTATCGGAAGTTTCTTTCCACTTTCCTTAGCGGTAAGCCTTCTATCTCTCTACTCTGGTCCCCTGGATGTATCACATATAATTCACTCTTCCCCATGTTTAACCTATACCCCGAAAATTCCCCGAACCTCCTCAAGATTCGCATAACCTCTATCATCCCCCCCGCTGGGTCCGACACGTATAGCAATAGGTCATCCGCGTATAACGAAACTCGGTGTTCTTCTCCCCCTCTAGTCGCCCCTCTCCATTTCCTGGAGTCTCTCAGCGCCATGGCCAGAGGTTCAATTGCCAGCGCAAACAACAATGGAGACAGCGGGCATCCCTGTCTTGTTCCCCTATATAATCGGAAATACTCCGATCTATGTCGACCTGTAACTACGCTTGCCGTCGGTGCCCCATAAAGTAGTCTAACCCAGCGAATAAATCCGTTCCCAAACCCAAACCTCCTTAACACTTCCCATAAATATGCCTTCTCTGCGTCCATTGCCGCCACTATCTCTGCCTCCCCCTCCACTGAGGGCATCATTATCACCCCTAATAGCCGTCGCACGTTAACATTCAATTGTCTCCCTTTTACGAACCCTGTCTGGTCTTCGTGCACCACCCCTGGGACACAGCCCTCTATCCTCGATGCCAGCACCTTTGCTAGCAGTTTGGCGTCCACGTTTAATAGTGAAATCGGTCTATAGGACCCACACTGCATCGGATCTTTGTCCCTCTTCAAAATTAGCGATATCGTCGCCTCCGACATTGTCGGGGGTAGTGTCCCCCCTTCCCTGGCCTCATTGAATGTCCTCGCCAACAACGGGGCCAACAAGTCCACATATTTTCTGTAGAATTCCACCAGGAACCCGTCTGGCCCCGGGGCCTTCCCTGCTTGCATGCTTCCCAGTCCCTTAATAACCTCATCCACCTCAATCGGCGCCCCCAGGCCTGCCACCGCCTGCTCCTCCACTTTTGGGAACCTCAGCTGGTCCAGGAACTGCCGCATCCCCTCCTCTCCCTCTGGGGGCTGAGACCTATAGTTCTTCATAAAAGGTTGTAGCGCACAAAGACTCCGAGAGACGAATAGAGTGAAGTCGATGAGGCTTTATTAAGCGTGACTGTTTCCCCCGCAGTTCAGTAGTAGACTACCTGCGGGGGAGGGCTCCAGGTACTTATACTCCGCCTTCAGGGCGGAGCTAGAGGTCAACGTCCAACCAGGACCCGGGATCTGTCAGCCAATGACATCATGGCTTCACAGTCCCACATGACCCCTAATGCATACTACCACATTCACCCCTTGTTAAAAATGAACCCGGCGGGGTGATGCTTCCCATGGTGGTAAGGGTTTACAAGGCTGGTCCTGGGAGGAAAACTTTCAATATAACAGTATGTACAAGGTTTTTTTTGTTTTGTTTCAACTATTTACAGCAATCGTCAGGAAAAGACAAAATGTTCTCGTTAGAAGTCCACATTGTACTGTTAGATCGACGCCACGAGTCGGTCGGGCGGTCTGGTCGTCCGTGTCGATCGCCTCGGCCCCGGTGGTGGTGGTGCTTGTTCTGGTGTTGTCTTCTCTGGGAGCCTTACGGTTTCAGCTTGGGCTTTATTCCTGGTCGGGCCTGGGAGGAGGACTGATCCTCCTGGGAAGGGGGCGGTCGCGGGGTGCGGCGGTGGCAGGAAGGGGGGGGGTTGGGTGATTGGTGTCGGGGGGGTGTGTGTGTTGCCGGCGGGCGCCAGATCTCGCAGAGAGACCGTGTCCTGTCGGCCGTCGGGGTACTCCACGTAGGCGTACTGCGAGTTCGCGTGAAGGAGGTGAACCCTTTCGACCAACGGGTCCGACTTGTGCGCCCGCACGTGCTTTCGGAGCAAGATGGGTCCTGGGGCCGCCAGCCAGGTCGGCAGCGACGTTCCAGAGGAGGACTTCCTGGGAAAGACAAGGAGGCGCTCATGAGGCGTTTGGTTAGTGCTAGTACACAGTAGTGACCGGATGGAGTGGAGGGCGTCCGGGAGGACCTCCTGCCACCGGGAAACTGGGAGGTCCTTGGACCGTAGGGCCAGTAGGACGGTCTTCCAGACCGTGCCGTTCTCCCTCTCTACTTGCCCGTTCCCCCGGGGGTTGTAGCTGGTCATCCTGATCGAGGCTATCCCGTTGCTGAGCAGGAACTGGCGCAGCTCGTCACTCATGAAAGAGGACCCCCTGTCGCTGTGGACGTATGCGGGGCAACCGAACAGTGTGAATATGGTGTTCAGGGCTTTAATGACTGTGGCCGCGGTCATGTCAGAACAGGGGATGGCGAATGGGAAGCGGGAGTACTCGTCCACCACATTAAGGAAGTATACGTTGCGGTCGGTGGAGGGGAGGGGTCCTTTGAAGTCCAGACTAAGGCGTTCAAAGGGGCGGGAAGCCTTAATCAGGTGCACACCATCCGGCCTGAAAAAATGCGGTTTGCACTCTGCGCAGATGTGGCAGTTCCTTGTGACTGTACGGACCTCCTCGAAGGAGTATGGGAGGTTGCGGGACTTGATAAAGTGGAAAAACCGAGTGACCCCCGGGTGGCAGAGGTCCTCGTGGAGGGTTTGGAGGCGGTTAATTTGTGCGTTGGCACATGTGCCGCGGGATAGGGCATCGGACGGCTCGTTCAGCTTTCCGGGACGATACAAGATCTCGTAGTTGAAGGTGGAGAGCTCGATCCTCCACCTTAAGATCTTGTCGTTTTTGATTTTGCCCCGCTGTGCATTATCGAACATGAAGGCTACCGACCGTTGGTCGGTGAGGAGAGTGAATCTCCTACCGGCCAGGTAATGCCTCCAATGTCGCACAGCTTCCACTATGGCTTGGGCTTCCTTTTCCACTGAGGAGTGGCGGATTTCTGAAGCGTGGAGGGTTCGGGAGAAAAAGGCCACGGGTCTGCCCGCTTGGTTAAGGGTGGCCGCTAGAGCTACGTCGGAGGCGTCGCTCTCGACCTGGAAGGGGAGGGACTCGTCGATGGCGCGCATCGTGGCCTTTGCGATATCCGCTTTGATGCGGCTGAAGGCCTGGCAAGCCTCTGTCGACAGAGGGAAGGTCGTGGTCTGTATTAGAGGGCGGGCCTTGTCTGCGTACTGGGGGACCCACTGGGCGTAGTATGAAAAGAACCCCAGGCAGCGTTTCAGGGCTTTTGAGCAGTGTGGGAGGGGAAATTCCATGAGGGCGTGCATACGTTCGGGATCGGGGCCTATTATCCCATTGCGCACTACGTAGCCCAGGATGGCTAGCCGGTTGGTGATAAAAACGCACTTGTCCTCGTTGTACGTGAGGTTCAAGGCTTTAGCGGTCTGGAGGAATTTTTGGAGGTTGGCGTCGTGGTCCTGCTGGTCGTGGCCGCAGATGGTTACATTGTCGAGATACGGGAACGTGGCCCGCAACCCGTGTTGATCAACCATTCGGTCCATCTCTCGTTGGAAGACCGAGACCCCGTTTGTGACGCCAAATGGGACCCTTAGGAAATGGTATAATCGCCCGTCTGCCTCGAAGGCTGTACTTGCGGTCACTTGGGCGGATGGGGAGCTGATGGTAGGCGGACGTGAGGTCCACGGTGGAGAAGACTTTATATTGGGCAATCCGATTGACCATGTCGGATATGCGGGGGAGAGGGTACGCGTCTAGTTGTGTGTACCTGTTGATGGTCTGGCTATAGTCTATGACCATCCTTTGCTTCTCCCCTGTCTTCACTACTACCACTTGTGCTCTCCAGGGACTATTGCTGGCCTGGATTATGCCTTCCTTTAGTAGCCGCTGGACTTTGGACCGAATGAAGGTCCGGTCCTTGGCGCTGTACCGTCTGCTCCTAGTGGCGACGGGTTTGCAATCCGGGGTGAGGTTCGCAAACAAGGACGGGGGTTGCACCTTGAGGGTTGCGAGGCCGCAGATAGTGAGTGGGGGTATTGGGCCGCCGAATTTGAAGGTAAGGCTCTGTAGATTGCACTGGAAGTCTAATCCCAGTAATGTGGGGGCACAGAGTTGGGGAAGGACGTGGAGACTGTAGTTTTTGAACTCCCTCTCCTGCACCGTTAGGGTAACTATGCAGAAACCTTTGATCTGTACGGAGTGGGATCCTGCAGCTAGGGAAATCTTTTGTGCGCTGGGATGGGTGGTCAAGGAACAGCGTCTTACCGTGTCGGGGTGGATAAAGCTCTCCGTGCTCCCGGAGTCGACTAGGCATGGTGTCTCGTGCCCGTTTATCAGCACCGTTGTCGTCGTCGTCTGGAGTGTCCGGGGCCGAGCTTGGTCCAGCGTTATTGAAGCGAGACGTGGTTGTAGTAGTGGAGCGTCGTCTTCGAACCCCGTGGAGCCGTCGACACTGGGGTCCGTTGTTGCCGTCCAAGATGGCGTCGGGGATGAACAAAATGGCTGCCCCCATGCATCGCACATGGCTGGGGGGTCACAAGATGGCGGCGGGGGTGGACAAAATGGCCGCCCCCATGCGTCGTACAGGTCTGGGGTGGTCCAAGATGGCGGCGCCCTTCCTCCCCTCGTGGTGGCCGGGACCCAAAATGGCGGCGTCTGCGGGTCGCACATGGGGCGCCGGGGGGGGTTGGGGAGCGTTAGGAACGCGCGGGGCTCCCTCATCTCTGGGGACAGCGGTGGTCGGGACCCAAAGTGGTAGCGCCGGCGGGTCATACATGGGGCGCGGGGGGGGGCGGTTGGGGAGCGTAAGCGGCGTGCAGGGCTCCCTGTTCTCCCGGGACCGCGGCGGTCGGAACCCAGAGTGGCTGCGCCTGCGGGTCGTACATGGGGCGCTGGGGGGGTTGGGGAGCGTAAGCAGCGTGCAGGGCTCCCTGTTCTCCCGGGACAGCGGCGACCTCGCGGGACCGGCACACAACCGCGAAATGGCCCTTTTTCCCGCAGCTCTTGCAGATCGCTGCGCGGGCCGGGCAGCGCTGCCGGGGGTGTTTTGCCAGGCCGCAGAAATAGCAGCGGGCGCCCCCGGTGCGACTTGGTGTTTGGACCGCGCAAGCCTGTGGGGTGTCCGGTGGGGGGGGGGGGTGGGTTTGTCGCGACGGGTACGTACGGAGCCCAATTACGCGGGTAATTACGTGCGGCCACGTCTAGGGAGGCTGCTAGGGCCCGTGCCTCTGAGAGTCCTAGCGACTCTTTTTCTAGAAGTCTTTGGCGGATTTGGGAGGAGTTCATACCTGCCACAAAAGCATCGCGCATTAACATGTCCGTGTGTTCATTTGCGTTCACCGACGGGCAGCTGCAGGCTCGTCCCAAAATTAGTGGCGCGGCGTAGAATTCATCTATCGATTCTCCGGGACTTTGCCATCTCGTTGCGAGTTGATAGCGAGCGTAGATCTGGTTTACTGGGCGGACATAGAGACTTTTCAGTGCTGCGAACGCCGTCTGGAAATCCTCTGCCTCTTCGATGAAAGAGAAAATCTCCGTGCTTAACCTCGAGTGCAGGACCTGTAGTTTTTGGTCTTCTGTGACCCGGCCGGTGGCCGTTCTGAGGTAGGCCTCGAAACAAGTCTGCCAATGCTTGAAAGCTGCTGCCGCGTTCACTGCGTGGGGGCTGATCCTCAGGCATTCCGGGATGATCCTGAGCTCCATAGTCCTTTTTAGGCACGCTTAATAAATTGTAGCGCACAAAGACTCCGAGAGACGAATAGAGTGAAGTCGATGAGGCTTTATTAAGCATGACTGTTTCCCCCGCAGTTCAGTAGTAGACTACCTGCGGGGGAGGGCTCCAGGTACTTATACTCCGCCTTCAGGGCGGAGCTAGAGGTCAACGTCCAACCAGGACCCGGGATCTGTCAGCCAATGACATCATGGCTTCACAGTCCCACATGACCCCTAATGCATACTACCACAAAGGTCTTAAACACCTCATTTATCTTTCCTGCCCTTCGCACGGTGTCTCCCCTTTCTTCCCTAATTCCTCCTATCTCCCTCGCTGCTGCCCTCTTTCGCAGTTGGTGCGCCAACAGGCGACTAGCCTTTTCCCCATATTCATACCTCCTCCCCTGTGCCTTCCTCCACAGTACCTCCGCCTTTCTGGTGGTCAGAAGGTCAAACTCGGTCTGGAGTCGTCTCCTCTCCCTGTACAGCTCCTCCTCCGGGGTCTCTGCAAATTCCCTGTCCACCCTTAAAATCTCCCCCAGTAATCTATCCCTTTCCTTGGCCTCTGTTTTCCTTTTGTGGGCCCCAATAGAAATCAGCTCTCCTCTGACCACCACTTTTAGTGCTTCCCAGACCACTCCCACAGGGACCTCGCCGTCGTCATTGACCGCCAGGTATCTCTCGATACACCCCCTCACTCTTGCACACACTCCCTCATCTGTCATCAGTCCCACATCTAATCGCCAGAGTGTTCTCTGCTCCCTGTCCTCTCCTACTTCCAGGTCCACCCAATGTGGGGCATGATCCGAAACCGCTATGGCTGAGTATTCAGCTTCTTCCACCCTAGAGATCAACGACCTTCCTAGAACAAAAAAATCTATCCGGGAGGACACTTTATGGACGTGGGAGAAGAAGGAATACTCCCTAGCCCTGGGTCTAAGAAATCGCCATGGATCCACTCCCCCCATTTGGTCCATAAACCCCTTAAGTACCTTGGCCGCCGCCGGCCTTCTTCCAGTCCTTGAGCTGTATCTATCTAGCCCCGGGTCCAGCACCGTATTGAAGTCCCCTCCTAAAATCAAATTTCCTGCCTCCAGGTCCGGAATACGCCCCAGCATCCGTCTCATGAACCCCGCATCGTCCCAATTTGGGGCACACACATTAACCAACACGACCTCCATTCCCTCCAGCCTACCACTCACCATTACATATCTACCTCCACTATCTGCTACGATGTTCTTTGCTTCAAATGCTACCCGTTTCCCCACCAAAATGGCCACCCCTCTGTTCTATGCGTCCAGTCCTGAGTGGAACACCTATCCCACCCATCCTTTCCTTAGCCTAACTTGGTCCGCCACCTTTAGGTGCGTCTCTTGGAGCATAACCACGTCTGCCCTTAGTCCTTTCAAATGCGTGAGCGCTCGGGCCCTTTTTATCGGCCCATTCAGGCCTCTCACGTTCCACGTGATCAGCCTCACTGGGGGGCTACCTGCCCCCCTCCCGTGTCGACTAGCCATTACCTTCTCTAGGCCAGTCCCATATCCCGCCTCCGCGCTCCCGCTCGCTCCCCCAGCGTCGCATTCCGCCCCCGACCACCTTCTCTTTAGCCATTTCCTTTTGGATTTCCGCAGCAGCAACCCAGTTGTCCCCTTCCCCCCCCCCCCCCCACCCGCTAGATCCCTATCTAGCTTGATTGCTCCCCCCATATCACTTCCATAAGTCAGCTGACTTCAACTGACCCCGGCTACTCCTGCTCGCCCCTCGGCCCCCCCGGTGTGAGGGAACTCCCATCCGCCTTGCGCCTGTTTTCCCGCCTTATTCTTTCTGGCGCGGGAACATCCCTTTACCTGTCCCGCCTCTAATGGCGCAGCTCCCTTTCCCCTCCCCCTCTCCTTCCCCATTCTCTGACTATGTCCCGCCTCTCCCCCCTCACCGGCGCCCACATTTCCCCAGTGTCCCCCCCCTTCCCTGTTTACTTCTCGCTTAACTTTCACCATCCCATTAACAAAAACAATAATAACAACAATAACAGTTCCCTGCAGCATCAGTCCCTCAGTTCCGGTCCAGTTTCTCTTCATTGATGAAGGACCATGCTTCCTCCGCCGTCTCGAAATAATTGTGTCTCTCCTGATGTGTGACCCATAGTCTTGCCGGCTGCAGCATCCCAAACTTCACCTTCCTTTTGTGCAAAGCCTCTTTGGCTCGGTTGAAGCTCGCCCTCCTTCTCGCCACCTCCGCACTCCAATCCTGGTAGATCCTTACCACCGCATTCTCCCATCTGCTACTCCGCACCTTTTTGGCCCATCTCAGGACCTCTTCTCTGTCCTTAAGGCGGTAGAATCGCACGATTATCGCCCTCGGTGGTTCTCCCGCTTTTGGTCTTCTCGCCGGGATCCGATTTGCCCACTCCTCCTCCATGGGGCCCGCAGGGGCCTCAGCACCCATCAGTGAGCTCAGCATCTTACTTGCGTACGCTCCACAGTCCACTCCTTCCACACCCTCCGGGAGACCTAGTATCCTAAGGTTCTTCCTTCGCGCTCCATTTTCAAGGGCCTCAATCCTGTCAGCACACTTTTTATGAAGTGCCTCGTGCGTCTGAGTCTTGACCGCCAGGCCCAGGACCTCGTCCTCAATACCTGACACCTTCTGCTCCACCACACGAAGTTCCGTCTCCTGGGTCTTTAAAGTCTCCTTAAGCCCTCAATTGCCTGTAACAACGGGGTCATTACCTCCTTCTTCAGCAGGTCCACGCACCATCTCACCACCTCGTCCTGCTCAGGCCCCCATGTCACCTGTGGTTTCTCCGCCGCCATTTTGTTTCACTCCCTCTCTCTCTATCTCTGATCTTCTGGCTGCAGATTCATACTGCCCGACCATACTGCCCGACTAAACTACAATCTTCTACCCTTCCTGGGTCCGTATCCTTCTATTCCCATCCTATTCATATATTTGTCAAGATGCCCCTTAAATGTCCCTATCGTCCCTGCTTCCACTACCTCTTCCGGTAGCGAGTTCCAGGTACCCACTACCCTCTGCGTAAAAAACTTGCCTCGTACATCTACTCTAAACCTTGCCCCTCTCACCTTAAACCTATACCCCCTAGTAATTGACCCCTCTACCCTGGGGAAAAGCCTCTGACTATCCACTCTGTCTATGCCCCTCATAATTTTGTATACCTCTATCAGGTCGCCCCTCAACCTCCTTCGTTCCAGTGAGAACAAACCGAGTTTATTCAACCGCTCCTCATAGCTTATGCCCTCCATACCAGGCAACATTCTGGTAAATCTCTTCTGCACCCTCTCTAAAGCCTCCACATCCTTCTGGTAGTGTGGCGACCAGAATTGAACACTATACTCCAAGTGTAGCCTAACTAAGGTTCTATACAGCTGCAACATGACTTGCCAATTCTTATACTCAATGCCCCGGCCAATGAAGGCCAGCATGCCGTATGCCTTCTTGACTACCTTCTCCACCTGTGTAGCCCCTTTCAATGACCTGTGGACCTGTACTCCTAGATCTCTTTGACTTTCAATACTCTTGAGGGTTCTACCATTCACTGTATATTCCCTACCTGCATTAGACCTTCCAAAATGCATTACCTCACATTTGTCCGGATTAAACTCCATCTGCCATCTCTCCGCCCAAGTCTCCAGACAATCTAAATCCTGCTGTATCCTCAGACAGTCCTCATCGCTATCCGCAATTCCACCAACCTTTGTGTCGTCTGCAAACTTACTAATCAGACCAGTTACATTTTCCTCCAAATCATTTATATATACTACAAAGAGCAAAGGTCCCAGCACTGATCCCTGTGGAACACCACTGGTCACAGCCCTCCAATTAGAAAAGCATCCCTCCATTGCTACCCTCTGCCTTCTATGGCCTAGCCAGTTCTGTATCCACCTTGCCAGTTCACCCCTGATCCCGTGTGACTTCACCTTTTGTACTAGTCTACCATGAGGGACCTTGTCAAAGGCCTTACTGAAGTCCATATAGACAACATCTACTGCCCTACCTGCATCAATCATCTTAGTGACCTCCTCGAAAAACTCTATCAAGTTAGTGAGACACGACCTCCCCTTCACAAAACCGTGCTGCCTCTCACTAATACGTCCATTTGCTTCCAAATGGGAGTAGATCCTGTCTCTAAGAATTCTCTCCAGTAATTTCCCTACCACTGACGTAAGGCTCACCGGCCTGTAGTTCCCGGGATTATCCTTGCTACCCTTCTTAAACAGAGGAACAACATTGGCTATTCTCCAGTCCTCCGGGACATCCCCTGAAGACAGCGAGGATCCAAAGATTTCTGTCAAGGCCTCAGCAATTTCCTCTCCAGCCTCCTTCAGTATTCTGGGGTAGATCCCATCAGGCCCTGGGGACTTATCTACCTTAATATTTTTTAAGACACCCAACACCTTGTCTTTTTGGATCACAATGTGACCCAGGCTATCTACACCCCCTTCTCCAGACTCAACATCTACCAATTCCTTCTCTTTGGTGAATACTGATGCAAAGTATTCATTTAGTACCTCGCCCATTTCCTCTGGCTCCACACATATCCTTCAGTGGGCCAACCCTTTCCCTGGCTACCCTCTTGCTTTTTATGTACGTGTAAAAAGCCTTGGGATTTTCCTTAACCCTATTTGCTAATGGCTTTTCGTGACCCCTTCTAGCCCTCCTGACTCCTTGCTTAAGTTCCTTCCTACTTTCCTTATATGCCACACAGGCTTCGTCTGTTCCCAGCCTTTTAGCCCTGACAAATGCCTCCTTTTTCTTTTTGACGAGGCCTACAATATCACTCGTCATCCAAGGTTCCCGAAAATTGCCGTATTTATCTTTCTTCCTCACAGGAACATGCCGGTCCTGTATTCCTTTCAACTGACACTTGAAAGCCTCCCACATGTCAGATGTTGATTTGCCCTCAAACATCCGCCCCCAATCTATGTTCTTCAGTTCCCGCCTAATATTGTTATAATTAGCCTTCCCCCAATTTAGCACATTCATCCTCGGACCACTCTTATCCTTGTCCACCAGTACTTTAAAACTTACTGAATTGTGGTCACTGTTACCGAAATGCTCCCCTACTGAAACATCTACCACCTGGCTGGGCTCATTCCCCAATACCAGGTCCAGTACCGTATCAACTTGGATACGGGCTACGGCCCCTTTTATTTTCCCCAAACCAGGCTGGAATACATCTGGGTATCGTCCTAGCACCTCAGTCAACCCTTCAGAAACTGTTTGGAGGATGTGCTGCCATTGCAACCGCAAATGGCGCAACCAGTCCCGACCCAACAGGCTGGGCCCATGGCCGCGCACCACGATAAGTGGGAAACGCCCCTCCTGGCGTCCATAGACAACAGGGGTCATTGTAGTTCCTGCAATGTCCAGTGGTTCCCCCGTGTAGGTGGCCAACCTGGCCTGTGAGTCGGTTAATGTAAGGGTCTGTATACCCTTCTTGATGCGGTAGAATGTCCTCTGGGCGATCACGGAGACCGCTGCGCCAGTATCCAACTCCATCTCAAGCGGGTGGCCATTGACCCGTACTGTCACCTTAATGGGGGCCACACAGGGAGCTGCCACACAATGCAGCTGCAGGCAGTCGTCCTCCGTCTCCACGTCCTCAGGAGTAGTCGCCGCCGGTTCATCCACATGGAAGGTACGGCCTCTGGGCTGGTCCCAGTTACGGCCCCTGGGCTAGTCCCAGTTTCGGTCGGAACGACGGCGCCTCTGGCGTCCCCAGGACCGCTGTCCGCGACGGGGTCGGCGCCTACAAGTCTGACACGGACATGGCTCCTCATCCATTGGCTCTGGAGAAGGCTCCCTTCGGGGAGGAATGTCCGATGGCCACTGGCATCGGTCCGGACGTTGCCTCGCCCAAGGTACCGCAGGAGTGTGGGGGGACGTTTTTGGACGGAAAGGGTTGCGCCCCAAGGCATGCACTTCCATTCCCTGTAGCTCCTGTACTCCTCGCTCTGCGCTCTCTCGGGACAAGACTATTTGAATGGCCTGTTGAAAAGTCAATGTTGGCTCCGCTAACAACTTTGTTAGCTGCATTGTTAATACCGCAAACCAAACGGTCGCATAACATTTCTGACAAGGTCTCACCATAGTCACAGTACTCCGCAATCCTGCGTAGCCTGGATAGAAAATCAGCAAGGGATTCTCCAGGGGTCCTCTCAGCGGTATTAAACCGGTAACGCTGGACTATCGTGGATGGGGTTGGATTAAAGTGGTGCCCCACTATATTCACAAGTTCATCAAACGTTTTGGTGTCCGGCGCAGCTGGGTACGTAAGGCTCCTAATCACCCCAAACGTATGCGGGCCGCAGGCGGTGAGCAATATGACCACCTGGCGCTCGTTTTCGGTGATATTGTTTGCCCGGAAATAGTAACGCATCCGTTGTGTGTACTGGTTCCAGCTTTCCAGCGCAGCATCAAAAACATCCAAACGTCCGTACAGAGGCATGGTATAATAGAAAACAACTTCCAACCTGTATCCAACAAAAATCCAGGGAGGTGGCTTCAGCAGTGTAGACAGCTATTCACTTTTACCTTCGTCGCCAGTTTTGTAAGGGCCACGAAGAATCCAGCACGAGTTTTAAGGATACAAAGTAATAACATTTATTCACTATAACATATATACATAACAGTAGCAGTAACTTCCCTTGCTACATACTCCTTCCTCCTGGTTCCTGAACTGGCCAGCTTATTTATACTAGGAGTTTACTAGTTGTTTCTCCGCCCCCCTCATTGGGGAAGCTCATACTCCCACAGGATTGTGGGATAGTCATTAGTCCCCAGACAATGGTAAGTAAGCAGGTTATAACAGCCAGGTTTCACAAAAAGACGCAACGGTTTCAAAGATGGAAAAAGCGCAACTGCGAAGTTTAATTGGGCAACTGAATTGGTTAGGTAGACAGACTAGACCGGACATGAGTTTTGATGTCTTAGAGTTGAGTACAAAAATGAATGATCCCAAAGTGGAAGACATAATAAGAGCAAATAAAGCGTTGGTCAAACTAAAAATGCAGAAGTGTGTTTTGAGGTTCCCGGTTTTAGGTGACCTTAGGCACTTGAAACTCATAGTTTATAGTGATACGTCCTATGCTAATTTATGTGATGGGGTTTCAAGCACAGGAGGTTTTATAATTTTCCTTTTGGGGAACAATGGTAAATGTTGCCCTCTTGTGTGGGAAACAAAGAAAATAAGGAGTGGTCAAAAGCATTTTGGCTGCTGAGATATTAAGCCCTGTAGAGGCTTATATCTTATATCTCAGATATTGACAGACATGGGATTAGGGGATTTGGGTAACATACCCATTGAGTGTCACTTTGACAATAAATCCCTGTGGGAAAATGTGCACTCTACAAAAAGTGTCAATGAAAAAAGATTAAGGATAGACTTCGCAAGTTTGAAACAGATGTAGGACAGAGGGAAAATAGCAAAAATTAAATGGGTTGGAAGTAGCTATCAATTGTCAGGCTGTTTTACAAAAAGTGGGGCTAGCTCACAGAAACATTTGGATATTGTTAATGAAGGATGCCTGTTTCTGTGACTGTTGTTTTTTCTTCCAAAAAAAAACAAAATGAAAAAAAAGTGGGGGAAATTACATGTGTGTTTTTGAGTTTCTTGTAATTTTGTTTTCACCTAATTATTTTTTTCTCCAAGGAAGGGGAGACTGTTAAGTATTGGTTAAGAGACATTCCACTTAGTTGTCTCATTTATGTTAAGTATCCAATAATTGACACTGATATGTAAAGGGGCTTCGGGTGGCCTTTGTGTCAGGTGATGTGATGTTAGAGTTTTGTGCAGTCTGTTGAAGTAAATTAAAGGTGTTTATGGAAAATGAGCAGTACCTTTGACTCTTTATACAACAGCAGCTAAACGTCTAACATTACCCACCCTCTCAACCCAAACCTCAACCCTCTGCCCCATTCTCCAAAACCTCAAACCCTTCGCCCAATAACCTCAACATAATATTCCTCATCCTAATACCACCTCACCCCATACCCTCTCACTCTAAATGTACCTTATACGCTCATTCAGTGTTTTTCAAAGTGGGGGTCACGACCCACGATGTTAAATGGATCGGCAAATGGTCTCCAAAAATAATCCCCGAGGATCGCCTGACCTTGATTCCTATTTTCTCCCTGGGTGAATTCTGGCTACAGCGCAGTGTGTGGCCACATGAGGTTGATGTAGAGGCCGGTGCCGTGGACCTTCTGCCTCCCTGGGTCACCGTTACAGTCACTGCCACAGCTTTCAGCAGAAACTCCCATTTCTACAGCAGCTGATCAGCCAGGTTAATCAGCACCTGCACCTACAACTGAAGAGTTTAAAAGAAAAAAAAATTATCTTTAAATTTATTTCCTGCAGATACTCCTTCTGCACAACATTAGTTACCATCAGTGCTTTACGATTTTTTTTTTCCAGGTCTGCATCCCCCACCCAAAACCAAGTGATTGCCGGCTGGAAGATGTATCCACAAATACCCCAGTCAGTAACTCACTAACTATGGAGAACCTATTATGAACTTGGCGTGGATCACGAGAGGCGGCCATTTTGTAAAAATGGGTCACCGGAAAAAAATGTTTGAAAATCACTGCCCTAATTCACTCACCACTCATAACTCAACTCTCAACAATAATGACCTGTATTTATACAGCATGTTTGGTATTGTAAAACATTCCAAAGCGCTTCAAAGGAGCATTATCAAAAAATGTTTATCACTGGACCACATAGGGAGATATTAGGGAAGGTGGCCAAAAGTTTAACCAAAGCAAATGGTTTTCAGGAATATGTTAAAGGACAATCCAGAATAGGCAGAGAGGTTTAGTGAAGGAATTACAGAGTTTTGGACCTAGGCCGCTGAAAGCACATCCACCAATAGTAACTAAAATCGGGAATGCTCAAGAGGCCAGAATTAGATGAGCACAGAATTATTGGAGGTTTGTAGGACTGGAGATTACAGAGATTGGGAAGGGCAAGACAATAAAGAGATTTGAGAATCTTAAACTCAAGACATTGCCTAACTGGGGGTCAATATAGATGAATGAACACGGCAGTGATGGATGAACTGGACTTAAGGTTACTGAAAGCAAAACATGGGAGGCAAAACAGGAATGCATTGGACATAACACAAAAAATAGGAGAAGTCAGACAGTTGGCCCCTTGGGCTGCTCTGCCATTCAATAAGATCATGGCTGATCTGAGTGTGGCTGCAACTCGACTTTCCTGTCTGCCTTCCATAATCTTTCACTATCTCATCGATCAAAACATCTATCTCAGCCATGAATACATCAAATGACACAAGATCAATTGCTCTGTAGGGTATAAAGAATTCCAAAGATTGACGGCCCTCTGAGAGAAGTAATTCCTCCTTATCTCTATCCTAAATGAGAGGTCCCTTATTCTGAACCCATGTTCCCCATTTCCAGATTCCCACAAGGGCAAATATCCTCAGAATTTACCCCGCCTCAGAAACTTATATGTTTCAATAAGATCACCTCTCATTCTGCTGAACCCCAGTAAATGTAGGCCCAACCTGTTCAATATTTCCTCATTGAACAACCCCTTCTTCTTTAGAATCAACCGAGTGAACCTTCTCTGAATTGTCCCGAATATAATTGTATACGTTCTTAAATAAAGAAACCAAAACTGTACGCAGTAGTTTATTCCATATACAGTTGTAGCAAGACTTCCCTTCTTTTATACTCCATCCCCTTTGTAATGAAGGCAATATTCCATTTACCTTCCAAATTACTTGCTGTATGCATGCTAGCTTTTTGTGATTCATGTAGGAAACCCAAATCCCCTGTACTACAGCATTCTGTAGTCTTTCTCAATTTAAATTATATTCTGCTTTTATATTCTTTCCATCAAAATGAACAACGTCACATATTTCCACATCATAATCCATCTGTCAAATTTTTAACTATCTCAACCTGAGATAGCCGAAGGTAAAGACTTCATATGACACCAGGTAGGCAGGATAACAACTAGGTTTATTTACTCTACTCACTATACTACAGTTATACTAGTTAATTTGTCAAACATGGCAGGGATTCTCCGAGCGTCCGCTTTTTGAAAAAATTCTGGCGTGATTGGCGCCCGTTTTCCGGCGGGCGTGGGGACATAGCCCCATTTTCAGAGAATCCCGGCCCATGGTTTTCCTCTCATAAAACCATGCTGACTTTGCTTAATTGTATTATGATTGTCTTAATGTCCTGCTGCTACTTCCTTAATGATGGATGTATTTTATATACTGTGCGCATTATATATTGTATATGGTGTGTATTGTATATTTTATATACAACATATACAGTGTATAGCATATATTATTTATATTGTACATACTTTAAATATAGTGTACATTGTTTACATGTATATCTATGTGTCATGTATATTGTATGAACTGTATACATTGTATATATTTTGTACATTATATATTAGGTATACAATATATATCATGTATTTTGTGTGCAAATATGTAATTTTTATCTTCATTGTACATGTTGCCATTTTCAAACCACGCCATCTGCAAGAAAGAATCATCGTAGGCCCAATGCATCGCCAATAGATCATATATTGTGTGTGTAGTACGTTTGTATGTGTTAATTACATATCGTATATATTGTATACATTTTATACCCATTACGATGTTATATTTATTTATATATATATTGTACATATTGTGTACATTGTTATTACCTGATCGTGAGGGCGGAGCTGCCACTGTGAACACACGGACCGCGGATCTCCATAGCAACCGGGCGCGGGACCCAAGGGGTCCCAGCGGGACATGGCCAGGTGGAGAAAGACCCCCAACCCTCCGTCCCTCAGCCCCTGCTGTCCCTCAGTTACTGCCCTTCAATCTGTCCCGGTCCCCAGCCACTCAGTCCCTTGTCCCTCAGTCTCTGTCTCCCGCCCCTCAGTCCCCACTCCTCGGTTCCTCCATGTGTGTGCCCTCAGTCCCTCTCCCTCACTCTCTATCATGCAGTCCCTTTCTGTCTCCGAGGAGACGCAAGCTTGTCCCTCAGTCTCTGACTCTCACTGTCAGCCCTTCCTCAGCCTGAGCCCCTCAGTTTCAGCCCCTTTGTCACTCAGTTTGTCTCCCTATCCCCCAATCCCTCAGTCTCTGCTTCTCAATCTCTCCCTCAACCCCTCTGAAACCCAGTATTGGCTGTCCCTTTATCCAGTTATCCATCCCCTCGGTGGTTATCTCCCTCTCCATTTACTACCCTGGTTACTTTGAGCAGATTGAGTTGCTGATGTGGTCAGTGCGTGATTGATATTTTCACTTTAATAATTGAATATGCGATATGTGTTTCAGGTACTTGGTGAGTCGCTCGGAGATGCACCAGTTCATTGAGCGCTGTATGAAAGCAGTGGGAGTCAAGAATAGCCATGCCATGGCACTGGCTGATGTGTTGGTGGAAGGAGATTATCGAGGACATTACAGCCACGGACTCAACAGGCTTGGTGGGTGGACCTGCAGTGATGGAACAGTGGGAATGAGGCCATCTCTCCTCAGCTCTCTGATCACATCAAGGGTTGGAACATTCAATAGCTCTTTCCCAAAGAAACACGAGGTTTATAAACACTTTTGTGTTGTGCAGCAGTTTCAACTTCACTGAACACTTGGTCAGGAGGTGACCAGTGAGTCCCAAAGATTTGTGTTCAAGGATGGAGCATATGAGGAATGGAGGATCTGGAGGTGGGGAGTTTGGGGGAATGGGGGTTTTGGTAATGAAGGCTCTGGAGGATGGAGATGGGGGTCTGGGGAATGAGTGATATGCAGATTGAAGGACAAGGAATCTGGAGGATGAGGGATAAAACTAATAATATAATCTTAATTATTGTCACATAGGATTATAGATAGGATTTAGGAGCAGGAGTAGGCCATTTGGCCCTCTGAGTCTCTGCCATTCAATATGATCATAGATGATGTGATTGTGGTCTCAACTCCACTTTCCTGCCCACAGTGCACCTCCCCTCCCCATTACTACCATAATCCTTGATACTATCTAACTCAGCCGTGAATAAATTCAATGACCCAGCCGCCACTGTTTTCTGGGGAATGGGATTTCCACAGATTAATGATCCTCTGAGAGAATTTTTCCCCCCTAACTCTGCCTTAAACGGGGAACCCCTTATTTTTTAACTGTATCTCCTGGTTAGAGTGCCTCCCACAAGAGGAACCATCTTCCCAGTATCCACCCTAGTAAGTCCCATCAGAACATTACATGTTTCAATACGATCACCTAAACCCCAATAGGTATAGGCCATAAAACCATAAGACCATAAGACATAGGAGCAGAATTAGGCCACTTGGCCCATCGAGTCTGCTCCACTATTCAATCATGGCTGATATTTTCTCATCCCCATTCTCCTGCCTTCTCCCCATAACCCCTGATCCCCTTACTAATCAAAAACCTATCTATCTCTGTTTTAAAGACACTGTGATTTGGCCTCCACAGCCTTTTGCAGCAAAGAGTTCCACAGATTCATCACCCTCTGGCTGAAGAAATTCCTCCTCATCTCTGTTTTAAAGGATCGTCCCTTTAGTCTGAGATTGTGTCCTCTGCTTCTAGTTTTTCCTACAAGTGGAAATAATCTCTCCACGTCCACTCTATCCAGGCCACGCAGAATCCTGTAAGTTTCAATAAGGTCCCCCCCTCATCTTTCTAAACTCCAACGAGTACTGTTGTTGAAAACTCACCACTATTCTTAGAAGTCCCCCTATACCAAAAAAGGCCAACATTCTAAATGGTGATCAGGGATTCTCACTCCCCGACTCCGATGCAGGCTTCAGTGCTATTCAGGTCAAACTATATTTTCAAGTTATCCCCCGGTATAACCCATACCTTCACCGAAGATTTCATCTACTTACCACTTAGTAGCATCGATCCTGGGTCCCGCATTGCTAAGTAAGTAAAGTAGACTTTGGAATAACCACTTTTCCAGGTTAAATTAAGTTATTTTATTATTATATTTTTTCTTTTAAAAGCTGCAATTACTGTCTTTACAGAAAGGTAAAAAGATCTTGCTTCTGGATCCTTCTGGTTGGTTAAAGGGACCTTCAGGCCCAACTTGACAATCAGTCTTTTAAAAATCTGGTCTTCTTTAGATGTATGCGCTGATGAGCTCGGTTGCTGTGTCCTATCTTTCCCATGTACTGAGCTGTGAGAGCTGACTCTGCTGGCTATCTCTGAGCTGACTCTGCCTCCTCTTTAAATTCTAGTCTTCTTTAGATGTATGAGCTGTTTTAGCTTGGTTGCTTTGGCCTGTCCCTTTCCCATGGCCGAGCTGACTGTAATTTGACTCTGAGCAGCTTGTTCCTTCTCTGCTTCTCCGCCTCTCTGCTTCTCTCTGAGTTCTGGTAGTTCCTGCTCTAGTCTCTGGGTTTATATTCTCTTTCTAACAGTTATTCAGTTTTTATGACTTTATTGTAAAGTAACTTTTTTCACTTTGATTGTAAAAAGTATCTTTGATCTAAACATTCTAAGACAACTAATTATTCATTTTGACATGACCTCACCTCTCAGGTCTCTGATTAAATTGTTTCCTTTGTGATGTTCAAAGTTCCTTTGTGATATTCAAAAATGCTTTGGTTTCAAGAGGTGTGAATTTTGGTTTGGTTCCTGTCATTTCTATAGTTTTATTTTCCAATTGTGTCCTCAGCTCATAATTTTGACTTTGATTTTGGCTTTGAATTATGTTTCTCATAGACTGATAGTCTCCAGTTTTCTTTAATTTACCTGGTATTAGCAAAGTTTCACACCTAGAATTGTCACCGAATTCAACTAAACCTCATCTTTTCCTTTCCAGCTGCTGACTAAGATAGTTACTTTCAATGAAGGTGTGAGCCATTGTTTTTGGCTTCATTCAAAATCCTGTTTGTCTTGTTTGCTAAGCCTGCTTGACCAAGGATATCTGCATTTTACAATCCTGCTCGTGGCAGCTGCTGTTAACCCTTTGTGGGATCTTTCCCTGTATCCTCTCATGTTTCTCTCAGACCAAATATTGCCAGACCTCTATGTTTCAAATGACACATCTTTACATATTTTCAATAACAGTACAGACCCAGAATCCTCATACGACAAGCTCTTCATTCCAGGGATCATTCTTGTGAACCTCCTCTGAACCCTTTCCAAGGCCAGCACATCCTTCCTTAGATACGGGGCCCAAAACTGTTCACAATACTCCAAATGAGGTCTGACCAGAACCTTATACAGCCTCAGAAGTGCATCCCTGGTCTTGTATTCTAGCCCTCTGACATGAATGCTAACATTGCATTTGCCTTCCTAACTGCCGACTAAACCTGCGTGTTAACCTTAAGAGAATCGTGAACAAGGACTCCCAAGTCCCTTTGTGCTTCTGATTTCCTAAGCATCTTCCCATTTAGAAAATAGTCTATGCCTCCATTTCTCCTTCCAAAATGCATAACCTCACACTTTTCCACATTGTATTCCATCTGCCACTTCTTCACCCACTCTCCCAGCCTGTCCAAGTCCTTCTGAAGCCCACCTGCTTCCTCAACACTACCTGCCCCTCTACAAATCTTTGTATCATCTGCAAACTTAGCAACCGTACCTTCAATTCCTTCCTCCAGATCATTAATGTATATTGTGAAAAGGTTGGTCCTAGCACCGACCCCTGAGGTACACCACTAGTCACCGGCTGTCATCCTGAAAAAGATCCCTTTTTCCCCACTCTCTGCATTCTGCCAGTCAGTCAATCCTCTATCCATGCCAGTATCTTCCCCTGAACACCATGGGCTCTTAACTTATTTAACAGTCTCCTATGCGGCACCTTGTCAAAGGCCTTCTGGAAATCTAAATAAATCACGTCCACTGGTTCTCCTTTGTCTAACTTCCTTGTTAATTCCTCAAAGAGCTCCAACAGATTTGTCAGACATGACCTCCCCTTGACGAAGCCGTGCTGACTCAGTCCTATTTTATCATGCACTTCCAAGTACTCCGCGATCTCATCTTTAATAATGGACTCTAAAATCTTACCAATGACTGAAGTCAGGCTAGCCGGCTTATAATTTCCCGTCTTCTGCCTCCCTCCCTTCTTAAACAGGCCCAACCTGTTCAACCTTTCTTCATAAGATAAGTCTTTCATCCAAGAAATGAGTCGAGTGAACCTTTCCTGAACTGTTCTAATGTCATTATATCCTTTTTCAAATAAGGAGACAAAACTGTACACAGTACTCCAGATGTGGCCTCACCAAGACCCTTTCCAGTGGAAGTAACAATTCCCTATTTTTAATTCCAAAATGCTTGCAATAAACGCCAACATTCCGTCTGCCTTCCTAATCACATGCTGTACCTGCATACTAATTTATTATGATTCATGTACCAGAACATCCAGATCCCTCTGTACCACCGAGTACTGCAATCTCTCCACTTTATTAGTACTGCTTTTCTATTCTTCTTGCCATAGTGGACAAGTTCACATTTTCAGACATTCTACTCCATTTGACAAATGTTGGCCCACTCACTTAATCTATCTATATCCCTTTGTAGACTCTTTAGCTCTTCTTGACAACTTATTTTCCACCTACCTTGGTGTGATTGGCAAATTTAGCAACCATATACTTGGTCCCTTGATTCAATCATTGATATAGATTGTAACAGTTCAGGCTTCAGCACTGAAATGAAATGAAATGAAAATCGCTTAATGTCACAAGTAGGCTTCAAATGAAGTTACTGTGAAAAGCCCCTAGTCGCCACATTCCGGCGCCTGTTCGGGGAGGCTGGTACGGGAATTGAACCATGCTGCTGGCCTGCCTTGGTCTGCTTTAAAAGCCAGGTCTTTCGCCCTGTGCTAAACCAGCCCCTCTGAGCCCTGTGCCTAGTTACACCTTATCAACCCGAAAAAGACCCATTTATCCCTACTCTCTGCTTCCTGTTATAGAATTCCTACAGTGCAGAATGAGACCACTCGGCTTATTAAGTCTGCACCAACCCACTGAAAGAGCAGCCTACCTCGGCCCGTTCCCCACTCTATCCCCGGAGTCCTGCACCCCATCTAACCTGCACATCTTTGGACTGTGGAAGGAAACCAGAGCACGCGGAGGAAACCAAGCAGACATGGGGTGAATGTGCAAACTTCACACAGACAGTCACCCAAGGCCGGAATTGAACCCGGGTCCCTGGCACCGTGAGGCAGTAGTGCCACAGCAAAATATCAATTCACCACAGCCAGATAGTGACTCACTGTACAAGTAAAGTTGCCATAGTCCCAGATGACTGTAGTCTGCTTTCCCCTGTGAGAGGGAAACTGATTTGTGGTGATTTAACTGGAGGATCACACCTCAGGCAAGGAGCAAGATTGAGAAGGCAGAGCCTGTATGGGAATTGAACCAATGGCATTGGCCTTGTTCTGCATCACAAACCAGCTGTCCAGCCAACTGAGCTAAACTGGCCCCAGTTAGCTAATCGATCCTTTATCAATGGAAACGTGTTATCTCAAACAGCATGAGCTCTTATTTTGTGCAATGACCTTTGATGTGGCACTTTATCAAAAGTCTTTTGGAAATCCAAGTACAGCACATAGATCAGGATCACAGAAAAATACAGTGCAGAAAAAGCCCTTCGGCCCAACGAGTCTGCACTTCCGCATGAAAGGCACCTGATCTGCCAATCCTAATCCCATTTGCCAGCACTTGGTCCATAGCCTCGAATGTTAAGACGTGCCAAGTGCTCATCCAGGTACTTTTTTAAGGATGTGACCAGCTTCTGGGTAAAAAGGTTTTCTTCAAATCCCCCTTGAACCTCTCGCCCTTCACCTTGAACTTGTGTCCCCTCGTAACCGACCCTTCAACTAAGGAGAACAGCTGTTTCCTATCCACCATGTCCATGCCCCTCATAATCTTGTACATCTCGATCAGGTCGATCCTCAGTCTTCTCTACTCCAGTGAAAACAACCCAAGCCGATCCAACCTCTCTTCATAACTTAAATGTTCCATCCCAGGCAATATCCTGGTGAAATGCCTCTGCACCCCATCTCGTGCAATCACATCCTTCCTATAATGTGGCAACCAGAATTGCACACAATACTCCAGCTGTGGCCTTACCAATGTTCTACATAACTTCAACATGACCTCCTTGCTTTTGTAATCTATGCCACGATTGATAAAGGCAAGTGTCCCATATGCCTTTTTCACCACCCTATTGACCTGCCTTTCTGCCTTCAGAGATCTATTTACAGACACCCCAAGGTCTCTTTGTTCCTCAGGACTTCCCAGCGTGGTCCCATTCATTTAATATTTCCTTGTCAAATTGCCCCTTCCAAAATGTAACACCTCACACTTTTCAGGATTAAATTCCATCTGCCACTTTTCTGCCCATTTTGACCATCCCGTCTATATCTTCCTGTAACCCGAAACTCTCAGCGTCACTGTTAACCACCCGGCCTAACTTTGTGTCATCCGCAAACTTACTGATCCTACCCCCCACATAGTCATCTAAGCTCAGATCCATGTGGTACGCCACTGAACACTGGCTTCCAGTCACCAAAGCAGCCGTCCGTTCTCACCCTCTGTTTCCCACAACACAGCCACGTTATCCACCTTATCAAGTTCCCCTGTATCCCATGAGCATTTGCCTTCACTGAGTTCATTGATTAATCATGTCTCATTGCACATTACTAGGTCTAGAATAGCCTGCTCCCTTGTCGGCACTAGAATGTGCTCTAAGAAAGTGTTCCAAATACACTATGAGATAATTTTTCAGGTTACCTTTGCAAATCTGACTTGCCCGATTTATATGTAGATTAATGTCACCCATAATTATTGTGATACCTTTATTGCACACCCTGTTTACTTCCTGTATACTCTGTTTTACAGTGTAACTACTGTAAGGGACCTTACTACACCCAAAAGTGACCTCTTACCTTTCTTATTTTTTGTCTCCATCCATACTGATTCTGCATCCTGCATTTCCGATTGTACTAATGTCATCATTAATCAACAGAGATACCCTACCACCTTTTCCTAACTTCCTGGACTGGATTCTCCGATTTTGAGACTAAGTACTGACGCCGGTGTGGGAATGATGGTGTTTTATGACCAAAGAAACGGCGGCAAAAGGGCCACCGATCCTGCGTCTGGTGGGGGGGGGGGGCTAGCAGCACGCAGCGTAGAGCCCCCGGCTCCAGCTGCAGATACGGCTGGAGAATTGCCGGGTCCGTGGCCACGCACGTACACAGCGGCAGCCTGCAGCGGCCGCGCCGTGCAACATGGCGCCGGCCGTGTGCAGACCAAGCCTGCCAAATAGTGCTCCCCTTTGACAAGGCTCGCCACCACTGGACCACTCCCCACCAGTGTCCCCAGCCCCTGCCAAAGACCCCCCCCCTGCTCAAAGATCGGCTCCCCCCGATTGTGGCGGCGCCGGATAAAGTCAGCAGTTGCCACACCGAGTTCCCGAAAAGAAAAAAAACACACGTGACCATTTCCATTGGGAACTCGGCCCATCGGGGGTAGGGCCTCTGGTCACGTCCTGAGGCCATCCCGATGGCGTTCAACGTACTTCTAGAGTACGCGTTTTGGACGGGGCAGACCATCGCAAAAGCGGCGCTGCCCTCAATTTCGGTGCCAACGTGGATTCTCCAGCCGATCGCCAAACCCGGTTTTGGCGTCGGAGACTGGGGAATCCGACCCCTGTCTTTCCAAAACGATAATTACTTTCAATATTCAAGTCCCAGGCTTGGTCACCTTGCAAACATGTTCCCATGCTAAAATCTGTCAGGAAATGAGGTTGTCGTCACGGAACCCGTCTCCAGGATTGTATTTTCAGAGTGTTTAAAAATTCAGTGGGAAAAACCGACATCGCAGTCAGAAGGCTACACACTGCTTTTACCACCCAAGTTGATGCTGTCTTTTTTCAATTTTTGGCAATATCTAGCCCTCTCTACTGGTGCGTTCTTAATTTTGTATGCTCTGTCCCTTCCTGCCATTCTGGTAATCACTGCCCATTACTATCGTAAATTTCCCTTCTTTATTACCATGTTGTTTCCCTTTCCCACATCTCGCCTCACATGATTCCTTCCGCCCAGTGTTTAAAGCCCTCCCTACCACCCTAGTTATACATTCGCCAAAACACTGGTCCCAGCAAGATTCAAGTGCAGACCATTCCAATGGTACATCTACCACCTTCCCCAGTATTGGTGTCAATGAATCAAAACCCATTTCCCCCACAGCAGTCTTGAGCCACACATTCCATCTGTCTGGGCGTATTTATCCGAACTGAATTTGCTCATAGTTCAGGTCATAATCAAGAGAGTTCTGCTTTTTAATTTAGCCCCTTATTTCTCATAATCCCGAAGCAAAACTTCCTTCCCTAATAGTTGGAGCCCACATGGAGCACAATAACTCGATCCATCCCTTCTGCTACAAAATTCTGTCCAGCCCAGAGCTGATTTCTCAAACCCTGGCATTTGGCAGGCAACACAAACTTCTGAACTCTCACTTTCTCAGTGGAAATGTGTTCATCCTCCTGACTATACTGTCCATTGCTACCAAAACATTTCTATTTACTCCCCCCCACTTGAATGGCTTCTTGTATCACAGGTGGCATGGTCTGTTCGCTCATCCACCTCAAACTCTCCGCTCTCTCATCCAAAGAAGCTGAAAGAACCTCAGGTGGGATTCTCTGTTTCGGAGACTTTGGCGCCAACCCAGAATTCGTGGACTTCCACAACAGCAAAACCGGTGCCGCACCTGGACTGATTCAGCTACTTTTAAAGGGTTGGCCACGTGGAACATAATCGATTCCAATGCGAAATGGTGCGGGATTCGCCATCTTTGTGATTGACACTCAGGAGGCTGACAAGCTGCAGTTGCATATACACATTGCAGTCCCCACACACACACCATCCCAGCCAACAAGATGGCAGCAAGATGCGCAGCCCCTCATTTCACGGACGCAGAGCTTGAGACCCGACTGGACGCCGGGAAGGAGAGGCAGATGACCATGTACTCCAGCCCAGACAGGAGGCTGCCATTTGCCGTGCCTGGGCGCAGGTCGCAGAGGCCGTGAGCGCCGTGGGTAACACCTTCCGGACCGTCCAGCAGTGCCGGACAAAATTGCACATCCTTCACAGGGCGGCCAGGGTGAGTAGCCAGCACTGTGATCCTGGCACTAACCCACATCCCACACACTCCTAGCCCGACACCCCCCCCCGCCCCCACCCAACCTGGAGGGTGGCCGAACCCCAACCCTGCACCACATGCCAGCACCCATACCGGCCACCATGGCCGGGTGCCCTGACCATTGAGGCCACCAGCTACCCACCCCTTGTGCTGTATGCATCGGACAGTCTAACACTGTTATTTTCTTGTCCACCCCGCAGGAAAAGGTCACAGAGGGACAGAAGACAGGAGGGGGACCGCTGGACCTGTGGCCCCTCACCATGGCAGAGCAGAGGACCCTGGACGTGGTTGGTGGCCGGGGGAAAGGAAGGTCGCCGGGCTGGAGTTCGGTCGTGGGAAATGAAGTGACATCCTGCTTAGTTGCAGTTCACTGTGATACATGTGTCACCCCCCCCCCCCAACAGCACCCCCACACTACCCTCACCCTCACCCCACACCACCCTCACCACTCCCCATTCACAAACACATGCTCCCCCCACCACCCTCAGCCCACAGTCTAATCATGGGTCTTGTCTTGCAGGAGCAGTTGGAGATGGGGTGGGTGCATTCGGTGCCCCCCCTCCTCCAGCCAGTGCCACAGCCAGAGCCCCTCCATGAACCGAGTAGCGACGAGGATAGCAGCTCAGATGGCAGTCCTCTGCCCAAGACTCAGGAGATCCCAGAGCGGGAGTTGGAGGATGACACTGACTTCCCGTCTCCAACACCCTCCACCGTCCCAAAGACACTCACCTTGATTGCGCACTTTAGTGAAGAGGCTCCAGGGACATTCACTGGTGCTCACCAACAGCTGATGCGGTACAGCAGGTGGAGGTAGGAACTCCCGAAGGGGTGGACGGTCGGAGGGCAGGCCGATACCAGGAACTAGCTGCCGTCCAGACGGGTTTCAGGCTGCTGGAACGGACAGTCCCATCGATTGTGGAGATGTAGTCACAGGGCCAGAGACTACATGAGGGGATGACATGAGAGGTACAGTTGGAGGAGTCCAACCGCGTGCAGCAGCAGGCCCATGTTTGGCACCCAGGCCAACACAGCATGGGTGGCGTTGGCATTGGAGGCATTGAGGGCGAGGGCTTTGGCTATGGACCAGCATGTCCAAGGCCTGGGGCATTCTGTGCAGGCGGTGGCCGTGGCCCAGGACAGGGTTGTCGCCTCACAGACGACCATGTGCCAGAGCCACCTGGAAATCGCAGCAGTGCTCCTGAGCATGGTCCAGTCACAGCAGGCCATGGCAGGGAACGTCAGCGGCATTGCCCAGGTGCTGGCAGACATGGCACAGATACAGAATGAGGTGGCCCTATCCCAGAAGAAGATAGCGCAGTCACTGGCTGATATGACACAGACCCAGAAGGTGGTGGCACAGTCAATGGGTGATATAGCGCAGTCCCAGACAGAGATGGTCTACTCCCTGTGCTCCATGGCTGGGAGCATGCAGATCCTGGTCGAGACCAGAGCAGGCCTCCAGGAGAAGGTGTTGGGGCCTTGCCGGTGACTACTGCAGGGGAGGTGCCGGATCACCAAAGCACCTAGTACTACCCCCTGCCTCTTCTGTCCCTGGTCCATCTGGTGGGCATGCAGGCACAACAGGGTGGCACCTCGCCACCTGGGATGCCCGAGCAGTAACCGGGCCCATCCAGACCCGGTCAACCCAGATGATGCCCGTCAACATGGACCTAGGTCGCAGGGCGGTAATCACAGCAGGCCATCTCCACTCCTGCTGTACTGTCTGGGGACCCACCTAGACATGGCGTTAGGGCCCGTAAGGCCAGAATGTTAGACACTAATTAAGTTGACACACATGCAGGGCACAATTTAGTTATAGGGCCTAGGGCACAAATCTGTTTGTACGTTGTCACATTAAACATATTTTACCACAGTTACAACCTGTCACATGTGTGTGAGAGGTGGGCTGGTCTGGGCTGGCCAGAGAGAGGGTGCAGGAGGGGAGGAATGGGCGGACGATGTGGATGGCCCAGGCTCCCCCACCGACCGTCCCCACCACCGTCACCCCAGGGATCCGATGGAACTGTGTGATGGAATGGCCAGCTCGCATGCAGGATTCAAACAAGTGGATGGTGGAAAGTACTACCTCGTCAGACGATGCGGAGCACCAGAGCTCATCGCAGAGCGGGTCGTCATCATCCTCCATTCCCATGGACCAGACCTGGTGTTACTGCCAAACCCCCCCCCCCCCCCCCCCCCCCCCCCCCCCCACTCGTTGGTGAATCTGGAGACGATCAGAGCATCCTGTGTGCGTTGGCCCTGGCGCACACATCGTGCGGCCTCCCGGTCCTTCCTGGGTCCCATGTCCTGCCCATCCTCCCCCTCCCCCACGTCAGACGAGGCCCCTCTGCTGCGCGATGTTGTGGAGGATGCAGCAGGCGGCCATGATGCAGGCGACCCTTTCAGCATCATACTGGACGGTCTCTCCAAAGTGGTCCAGACACCTGAACCGCATCTTCAGGAGACGGAAGCATTGCTCGATCATGCCCCTGGTCACTGCATGGGCGTCGTTGTAGCGGGTCTCAGCACTAGTCTGTGGCTTCCAGATAGGTGTCATCAGCTACAACCTCAGTGGATAACCCCTGTCACCCAGGAGCCAACACCCCCCCCCCCCCAGCTTGGGGAAGGGGGGGGAGTCTTAAACATGTCAGGAATCAGCGAGCATGCCAGGATAAAGGAGTCATGCGCAGTGCCCGGGTATCGGGCACAGACGTGTATGATGCATAGCTGCTGGTCACATATCAGCTGCACGGTCATTGAGTGGAACCCCTTTTTGTTTGTGTAGAGCAGCCTGTCATTTGCCTATGGTCGTGGGGGACATGCATCCTGTCAATCACCCCCAGGACCCGGGGCATCACGTCGATGGCGGCAAATCCCACTGCATGGGCACCCTGGTGAGCTCAGTCCACATTGAAGTGGACCCTAACGCCAGGTCTAGGTGGGTCCCCAAACAGTACAGCAGGAGTGGAGGTGGCCTGCTGTGATTACCGCCCTGCGACCTTGGTCCCTGTTGAAGTGGATGTATTGAGCCGCCTGGGCATCCTGTCCATTGTCAGAATGCACAGAATATCTCTCACCTTTGCACCGAGAACTGAGATCCCAGACCGATCCACACTCGACGCCTGGAAAGACCCTGCCACGTAGAAGTTCAGGGCGTCACATTGATGGCCACTGGGAGCAGGTGTCCACCCCCTTACCCCCGCGGTGCCAAATGTGCCATGATTTGGCAGATATATCGCACTGTCTCCCTGCCCAGCCGGAGTCTTCGACGGCATGCCCGGTCTGGGAGCTCCTCGAATGGCAGGCACTGTAAGTCACACTGGCAAGGGCAGTGCCAGCCGACGGTCCCATACACACGGAATCTCATGTGGCGCCTCCTTTGCCACCTGTTCCTCTGCGGCATGCTCCATTGCTGCAGCTTCCCCCTCTTCGAGCAGCTCCAACTCGTAAAGCCGCAGGGCATCCCCCAGGGCTGCGGTGACAAGCAGGAAGGCCACCATTGCCAGTTGTATTCCAATATCCATTGTCTGTAGGCAGTGAAGGGCCAGCATGTTAGCATGGTGCGTACCCCTGTGCCCAACCAGGTCCAAGGGGCTACATGGTGTTCCCGGTTGGCACTGCGTGCTCCACCCCGCATGTAACCCCCCACCCCATCTTGCATCCCTGGCCCTGTCGTTGCCCCCCCCCCACCAATGCTTGCTGCCAGGGGGACCGTCGGCTGGCACTGCCCTTAGCCAGCGGTATGCTACATAACCCCCACCTGGCACCCCCGTAGGGGCTATAGTGGGCGTTGCCCTTGGGTGGGCTCCCTGATGCCCTGCCGGCGGGTGGCGGCCAGGGTGGAGGGGGGCATATGGCAGAGGGTAGGATGGGGGGGTGGGGGCACCCATACGGCCGGTGTAACTCTGCAGAATCAGGGGCCAAGGTGGGTGGTCAATGGGATGTACAGCAAGATGGCTGCCTTGCAGGTTGCAGCAATGGCGGTCCATGGCTGACACCTCGCCAGTCCCATGGGGGTCACTCTGGCCACAGTCCATTTCCCCGTCGCACCACCCCCCGCCCCTGGCCCTGGTGGGCATCCCTCCACCCCTACCAGCCTGGCCAGTGACCTGCCCGGCAGCCAACGGTTGCGACTCTCTGTGTCCTACCTCCTCTCTCGCCCTCATCATCCACAACGCCGGTTTCATGATTTGTAAAAACGCAAGTGAACTGCAATGTCGGGAATCCGGACCATCGGAGGTGGAGAATTATGGAGGCTCTGGAGAATACTGGTTCAGGCCTGCTAATGACATGCAAACGATGTTTACTGTACATGCGTTCCGGACTGCATTGACGCCACTGTCGAGGTGACGGAGAATTGCGATTTGGACACATATCGGCGCCCAATATGACATAACCAATTCCCCACCAAATCACGTTTTGCGATTTCAGCATCGGCCAATGGAGATTCCGCTCCCAAAATTTGTTGCCCAACTTAAGGGCTGAGTCTCCTCTATTTCTACCTTCTCCATCCCCAATATTGCCTCACTCACAGTCATCCCTTCTGTCCCTGAGCAATGTCCAAACCAGAACACTCCATTCTTAATCGTATGACTGCCTTCTGGAAGAGAGTGTCCAGGTAACTTTCCCTCTTCCTGATGCATTACAGTGTCTGTAGCTTGGCCTCATTGATTGTTCACCGAAGCTCCTTGAGCCCCAGGGACTGACTGGAGGTGTTTTTGTCGCGGTGGGGTGTTTGCCATGGATCACACTGATGTCCAGAAGCTCCCAGATATTACATCCACAACACATCACCAGCACTGTCTTTATTATGTGTTAGTTTATTTATTTTTCTTAGTTAATTTCTATTAAACCCCACTGCTGCTAATAAGCTTTACTATCACTAGTAAAACTTGTTACTAAGAGTAAAACATTACTTTAATAATAATTGTTTAGTGTCACAAGTAGACTTCAATGAAGTTACTGTGAAAAGCTCCTAGTTGCCACATTCCGGCACTTGTTCGGGGAGGCTGGTACAGGAATTGAACCGTGCTGTTGGCCTGCCTTGGTCTGTTTTCAAAGCCAGCGATTTAGCCCTGAGCTAAATCAGCCCCTCAGAGATTTAACACAAGTTTCAGAAGATTTATATGGGCGGCATGGTAGCACAGTGGTTAGCACTGTTGCTTCACAGCGCCAGGGTCCTAGGTTCAATTTCTGGCTTGGGTCACTGCCTGTGCGGAGTCTGCATGTTCTCCCTGTGTCTGCGTGGGTTTCCTCCAGGTGCTCCAGTTTCCTCCCACGAGTCCTGAAAGATGCACTGTAAGGTAATTTGGACATTCTGAATTTTCCCTCCGTGTACCCGAACAGGCGCCGGAATGTGGCGACTCGGGGCTTCATTGCAGTGTTAATGTAAGCCTACTTGTGACAATAAAGATTATTATTATTTTAATTTTTTCATTTAGTATATACCCCAACTAAAATTCCTTTGTTTAGATAAGAGAAAATGCTCATGAACCAATTAATCACTTGCTTTCTTTGCTGTTAGATCACACTTCAATTTTCTTTGGCATTCTCTGATCCGATAAACTCACCCTGCCCCCCCACCTGACAATAAACAAAATCCAAATCCAATCCAATCCAACCCCACCAGCTCTTCAAACTCACACCGCTGTATCTTGGTTACCCTCTATTTCTGGAAAGCAACTTGTGCCTTCTACGGCTACTAAAGTTTGGAAAAGGTAGAAAAAGGAGCATCTTTTTCCCCCTCTGATCCAAAATCCAAACTGCACACTATCGCCCTTACCCTGTGTAGTTTGAAAAGGCTCTTTGCTTATATAAAGCCTCTAATGAGTCCCCAACTAGCTTGGCTTCCTGCTACAGCAATTAACACTTATTGAATCAACTACTTTCAACTGATTAAGAGAAATATGGGGGGTCAGAATGGGGATCAGGGTGTTGGGAGAGTTGCTTCTGTTTCTTGGCCAGTTTTGTTCTGAAATAGAAATAGCAGTTGGAAGGTTTGATTCTGCTTTGAGTTTCTGTCTTGATCTGTCACCCCTCCCCCTGCCAACAACTTTTAAAGAGCAGGGCAGCCTGACGTCCCCCAGCTTGTGGCATCAACTGGGGAGTCAGTGATGGGTTGTGGCCCCACTGATAAACACCGCAACGCAAACAGTTAATCAAAATTTCCAATGTAGAAGTCATCATTTATCAAAAGTGTCACACAAGCCATTATTGGAAGCCTGTCGGGGTCAGCGTTGGGTTTAGGGTTATGGGCAGGGGTTAGAGTTACCATTGGGAGGGATCTGGGTCAAGGTTACGACCAGTGATATGATTCTCACTGGGTCGGGTTGCGGGTTAGGATCAGGATTTGGGTCGTGTATGTCAGGAGTTATTGTCAGGGTATGGGTCAGGGATATTATTTTCAGAATCGCTGTGTCTATGTTGCAGATATATATTTGAAAGACATGAAATCTGGAATCTGTGCCAAGGATGGAGAGCCTGTTATTGAAAAGTCAACAGTGGCTACAGCATTGGTAAATGGCAATAACCTGATGGGGCCTGTGGTCGGCAATTTCTGCATGGATCTAGCTATTCAAAAGGCCAAAGAGGTGGGAATCGGATGGGTGTCAGCTTACGGTGAGTTAGAATACCAGAATCAGAAGGAGTGAGTAATGCGATGTGTTAATCCCTCTTTACTTTTGAATTGAAGTCGCTGAGCCTGTCGGGTGTTGAGTCATTTCGCCCAAAGTCTCACAAAAACATTTCAGTGCTGCTTAAGATGTGTTGCTAGCGAAATGGGTTAAAAAAGGAAAGTGACTTTTCCAGAATTCATGAGACATTCATGACACAAACATTGAAAGTGGTAGACAGTGATAGATCCACCTGGTACATTGGGCTACTCCCCTTCAGCCCTGGAGTAACAGAGAAACATGGGGCAAAATCGTGTTCGCCGATCGGGCGGAGAATGGGCTCCCGCGGATGGGGAGTTGGGTTCGCGAACGGCTGCCGCCATGTTGTACGGTGCGATCGCTGCAGGTCGTCAGCCATGCGCATGTGCGGCCCGAGACCCACCTATTCTCCAGCCGTTATCAGCGCAGGAGGCCGATATTTCACTCGGCGCTGGTGCGAGCCCCCCCACTGGTCCTGGAATCGGTGAGGGTTTCACGCCGATGGTTTGGCCGTTAAAGCCCAACCATACCCCACTGGCACCGGCACTTAGTCGCTGAAATGGAGAATCCAGTCCATGGTCCCCCAATCACTGCCCACCCCCTCTCCGGAGTAACAAAAAAAAATCACGCATTCCCCCCCCCCCCCCCCCCACCCCCAAAACCTCCTCCCCAAACATTCAGAGGAATGGAGGAACACAGCCCCCAAACAATCCCCACCCACCGCCCTGAGGTAACTGGGAAACAGCCCCCCAAATATTCCTTGCATGCTATCTACTCTGGGAAGGATAATATGATTACGGATGGTTTGTTTAATGTAGAGACTGGGAAGGGAACTTGTATAATGGAATGGTTTGGATGGATCAGTGTTTGCGATATATGTCTTGCATACCTCATAATGAAATTCTGGGCACTAAAATTTCATTCTTTTAGGGGGTAGGAATGTAAGGGTCCTTCCTGTTTGTTCCCTGTTTAGTCCCTTATTTACCCTTTCTTTTATTTTACCATTACACTTTTGATTCATGGATGATTAATGGACCTGTGACTTTAAAGCAAGCAGCCTGGAAACAGTCTGTACCTTTAATTCAAACAGAAGAATCTGGAAGGCTGCGCTGGTTTAAACTGGTGATTGCAGACTGGCCGGCATCAGTTTGATTGATTTGCTGATGGCCAATGAATTGACCCAAAAGACTTTGTTTTGCCCGATAACAGGTGGTGATTGGATCTGATCCTACGCAAATGTTTTTCAGAGTTTCAAGGTTGAGTTTGGTTTCCGTTTGTCTCCTGGCAGCCCTGAGAAAGGTCTGCTATCCTGTCCTGTCTGTTTTTCTTCAGAAGGGCTGTGTTTCTGAAGTGGCAGAGACCTGGGTGAACCTATGTACAGGCAGAGACCAGAACCGATCAACTTTCTCTCCTGAAAGATAGAGACCAGGGGCGAAATTCTCCTACCCGCCCTGCCACATTTCTGCCCCGACCGGCCGGCGGGAGTCTCCATCACACCGGCCGGTCAATGGGGTTTCCCATTGTGGGGCAGCCCCACGCCGTCGG
Source organism: Scyliorhinus torazame (assembly GCF_047496885.1). Taxonomy (NCBI): domain Eukaryota; kingdom Metazoa; phylum Chordata; class Chondrichthyes; order Carcharhiniformes; family Scyliorhinidae; genus Scyliorhinus; species Scyliorhinus torazame. The sequence goes on from NC_092716.1 coordinate 184,737,472, forward strand.
GAAACCCCCGGGCGCCGGCAAAACGGAGACTCCTGCCGGCGGAGAATGACGCCCCTGAATACAAACCTAGAACTGAACAACAATAAGGTGTCTGCCCTGAAGGCCTGTTGCCTGTGAGTACGGCATTTTCTAAACTACAGAGACTCCTTGAATGAATGAATCTACAAAGAAGATCATTGCAGGCTGTAAACCAGAGACTTTAGTCAGCAAGTTTGCTGTGAAGAAAGTGTGCTAAAGAGGCACCATCTGAAGCAAATACCCTTATCTTTTAACTTTCAGTCTTATTATTTTACACCCCTTTCCCTCCTCTGTGTTTGTCTGTCTTGAGTGCATGGGTAGATGGTGGGGAAGTTAAAGTGGGAGTCAGGGGTTAGGTGATAGTTAACCAGTTGTATTTACTACATATTTCCTGATCATTCTTGTTATAAATAAACAGTAGTCATGTTTACATTTACAAATCTGGCAACTGTAATTATTGGGCAGCCAAGGACCAAAGACTTTGGGTATTTTTCTAAGAATTATTGGTTAATTCACTTGGGTTGTTATTCCGGGTCACTTGGGGTGGAATTGACTGTGCGCTAGCCCAGGTCATTGTAATAAGTAGAAGCGAGACACGTCACTGCATACCCACCTAGCGCTTGAACCCAGTATGACCAGCCTCCTCTGGAACACACTCACCTTCCTAACCTGAATGATATTTACATCTGTACTTCTTTTGTATGAAACTGTCATACTAAACCAACAGAAGTCCGATACAATAATGTAATAAATCAGAAGTTGGCAAAACAGGAAATATCACGCTGTCAAGGTATGATCATTAATTTTAACACTTTTAGTTTATTTCTCTGTACCTAACTCTTCACTGTCCTGTGAGTTTGCATATGATCGAGAAGATGTTTACCTTCATTGTTGGAAGAAAAGTCAAGGAGCTGTTCTAGAACCGTTATCCATCGATTCACTTTAACATCCAGCTGAACATTTAGCATAGAATGCAACAACAAGCATAGTCTTCAGATGTGGTTGAGGGTGAGATGAAACTGGATTAAGTTAATCAATGTAGCTCACTCTCTATGTTAGGATTATGGGGGGGACTTTACCTTCCAGGAACAGGTGCATTTGGGGTGAATGGGACATTGGAAGTGAATGGGCATTGGGAGTGGACAGAGCTGATAAAAATGTAGATCTTACCAGCAGGATCAGATCCTGACCCCAACAAGCCCATTTCCAGGGTTAATCGAGCTGTGTTTGGATATCAGTTAGAAACCTAGTCACCTATTTCAGGGATTTAATTATTTCAGGCGGGAGTGTTTTTCATTGCACAATTGACATTCTCAGAAAACATTAATGAGGTCTTGAAAAATTGCATTTAACTTGGCTCCACATTTAACTGGAGCAATATAGGTTTCACTGGGCCCAGGAAGCTGCCAGGAGAATGGAGGCACAATTAAGCAGCATTCCAGGTGGGTATTTAAATTTCTCATTGTCCCATTCCCACAGCAAGATATTTTTGACAGAGAGTGCTTGAGTGGATGCAGCTATTTCCTAGCTTGTGGTTTCCAAAGTGATCAGGTTGAGAAGGAATGTGTTTGATAGAACATCAGAAGAGGAGACTGTCGCCATCCATGGTAGTGATGACATGCTGCCGGGTTCCCAGCAGAAGTGCATGAGGGAGAGGTGCACAAGAGATAGATGCACATGCACGAGAGGGCCCAAGATTTCATGAAGCACTTTCAATGTCGCAGGGTTTACAGAGGCTCAGCTTCCTTGAACTCTCAGAAGAACAACGGCTCCACAGGCTGAGCTTGTCACGTCAGGTGGTGACAGACATCTGCAGTCGCCTACGGGAAGACCATGCTAGATCGAGAGGCCAGGTCAGGCCATACCAGTGGAGGTTAAAGTGACCGTTCCGCTCAACAGCTTCACCTCCAGATCCTTTCAGGGTCCTAATGGTGATAGACCCAGGATCTCCCAGTTGTCGGTCCACAAAGGCATGAGACAGGTGGCTGATGGATTGTTTGCCAGGGGTGAAAATTATATAAACTTCCTCAGTGCTGACAATGGACAGAATGAGCAAGCATTCAAATTCACCTCTCTGCCTGGATTACCGCAGGTAAAGGATATCACCAACTATATATATGTGGGGTTCTGGGCACTGCCATAGCAACCAGGAATGTTTATATGAACTATCTGTCCATGTTCAAAGCAGTTCAGAGAAGATATACCCGACTAATACCTGGAATGAACAGCTTGTCTTGTGAGGAAAGGGAGGATTGGTTAGGCTTGTAACCACTAGATTTTAGAAGAGTAAGAGGCGACTTGATTGAAACAAGTGAAAGTCGGCATAGTGCCCGAGGATCCTAAGCTGCTCTCTCCTTTTGAGAGAGAGCTGACTGGTAGTGGCTTAACCTGAGGGGCAAGATTGAGAATGTGGGAGCTTCATGGATAACCTCAACTGTTACAGGAATTGAACCCACGCTGTTGGAGATACACCGCATCATGAACCAGCCGTCCAGGCAACTGAGGTTATTGACCTCACCCATGTATACGTTCCTGAGGGGTTTTGACAGGGTGGATGCGGAGAGGATGTTTCCTGATGTGGGAGAATCTAGAACCGGTGGAAAATAATGTTGGGGTTCATCACTCTCTTTCAGATGAGGGCATCATAGAGGAGTAGGAAAGGGATGGGGCCCCCATCACTGAACACTGACATTGCTGTCCAGGATTCCAAAATATTGCCGAGGTTCACCTGTGTGAAACATAATAAATGAAATCCAATGGTCCCCTCCCACCACCAGCACTAACCATCCCATTCCCTCCCGTTGCATTAAACAGTACTTCAATTACACATTCATTGCTTACTGCCCAATGCCCTTTAATGTATTGCCATTCATTATGAAACATGTGAAAGGCCAGTTAGCCCTCGTGTGGAATACTGACCAAGATGTGAAAATAATGTTGATAAGTACATTTTATTTGGCATTATAAATAAAGAAGATGTAACAGAACATTCCGTCAGTCATATGTACATTTTTGGTGAATTACAACTTCTTCAACTTGTGCTTTAAATGTATTTATGAAGATGCGTGATAAATACAGTGGCTGAACACCCGGAACCCAAAAATGATGTCAAGGTTTCTTAATCTTTCTAATCCTACCGCTACATCTTGTTGGATCCACGATATCCGCAGCAGAGTTGGAGACAGCTTGCTCACTACTACGCTCTTCAATGACTTTGGCGGGCATCCTCTGGAGAGTTGAGATCCAGAGGGCCCTGGTCTGCTTTTGGTCTCCTGCTGTGAGGCAGGTGCAGCCTCCTTGGTCGGTATAGCTGCAGGGGCCACAGGCAGAGGAGATTGGGATCATCAGAATACTCACAGAGTCAACTGAGTGGATGGTCCCCGGGTATCCAGCCCTGGTCCTCCTCCATGTGGGTGCCCAAGGGGCCCTACCTGACTTCTTGAGGAGGAGGGGCACCTGAAGGGAGTTCGAGGTGCTCAGCCCCCTCTCCCACCAATGCCTATAGAGATGAAGTGAGGGTCCAAGCACAAACCTGGCAGAACCTGTTGGACCAAGGTATCCAAGACCATCCTTCTCCTGTAGACCTTGAGGCGTTTGCATGTTGGGGCCACAACATCAGACAGAATTTGGATGAACTCGGGACTTCCGGTGGCAGCTATGAGGGAGTAAGTCGCACATTTGGTGCCTCCCGCTCTGGCAGGACTTTTAGACCTTTCCCCCCGACTTTTTCGCGGTTTTGAGCGCTGGCTTTGAAGGCGAAGTCAATTTGGCACTGGATCCACACATTGGTGTATGGAACAAAGAACCCCAAGGGATCGAAAAGGGAGAAATAAGAAGATAAGCGAGGGCTGGGTGGAGGTTGTGGTTGAAGACAATATGGCTGCTGTGCAGACCCCTGCTGTGACGGCCCAACCATCAATGGAGGAGCTGATGCAGGTCATCCAAGAGGACTTTGCTAGGCAGAAACGGGACTGTCTTGACCCGATAAAGGAATCGATCGATCGGCTGGAGCGCAGGTTGGATGCCCAGGATCGGACGATTCAGAAGCTGAAGAAAGTGCTGGCGGACCAGGAGGAGCACCAAACAGTGGTTGAACTGGAGGTGGGGATGTTGAAGGATCAGCAAAAAAGGCTGCTGGAGAAGGTAGACGACCTGGAGAATAGAGCTCGCCGGCAGAACTTAAGAATTGTCAGACTCCCTGAGGGGGCTGATGCGAGCGCGTTCGTGGCGAGTATGTTTCAGAAGCTTCTGGGGAGGGGGCTTTTCCCCGACCGTTGGAGGTGGACAGGGCGTACAGAGCGCTGGCGGGGAAGCCGCGGCCTGGGGACCCCCCCAAGGGCGATTGTGGTCCGGTTCCACAGGTCTTTGGACAAGGAGAGTGTTCTCCAGTGGGCCAAGCTTACGCGGCATTTTGCATGTTTATCAGGATCTGAGCGTGGAGGTGGCCAGAAGGAGGGCAGGCTTTAATCAAGTTAAGGCGATCCTGTTTAAGAAGAAGGTGAAATTTGGGCTGCTAGACCCAGGGTGTCTTTGGGTTACGCACGAGGACCAGCACCATTATTTTGAGTCGCCCAAAGACACGATGGACTTTGCCAAGAAGAAAGGGCTGGTGCTGAACTGAGAATTTTTTGTTTTAAGTTGTAACTTTTTTGAGTGATGTTTATATGTTTCGATTGTCATTTCTCTTCTGTATTTGAGTTTGGTTGAAGATGAGGGAAGTAAAAGTTATTCGGTTTCTGTGGGTTTTCGGTGTTTGGTGGGGGTGGCTGGTGGGCATTTTACTTTGTAATACTTTGATTTGCACTATTGGGGGGGGGGGGTTCTTCGTGTGTGTTTTTCTTTTTGGGTTGTCTCATATGTTAATTGGGCAATTGTTTGGGGTCATTTGATGAGCGAAGTGGTTTCGATGGGCGGGGGGGGAGGGGAGTGAGGGAACAATTGGTGGGAGACTTCTTGGCGCCGGAGGCGAGGGCCACCAGGCTAGCTGAGTGAGCTAGTCTATGGAAGCACAGTGGGGGGTGTGCATATAATTAATCTATGGCAGGAGTTAGGTTACAAAGTGGTGTTGCTGGGGGCGGGGAGGGGAATGTTAGTCTGCTGACGGGGGAGGGACTTAGGTTTCGGGACAGAGAGGAGGTCGGGGGTGGGGGCTGCCAAAAGGCGGGCCAATGGAGGCACGGCGCATGAGCTGGAGGCAGGCCCAGGAAGGGGACGGCTGATCGGCGGGGGGGGGGGCACGGTGCCCCCCAACTAGGCTGATCACCTGGAATGTCAGAGGGTTGAATAGGCCGGTCAAGAGGGCACGTGTGTTCGTGCATCTGAGGGCTCTGAAGGTGGACGTGGTGATGTTACAGGAGACACACCTGAAAGTGACGGATCAAGTCAGGCTAAGGAAGGGTTGGGTCAGTCAGCTCTTTCATTCGGGGCTGGACACCAAGTCTAGAGGGGTTGCGATTTTGATCAACAAGTGGGTGCAATTTCAGGTGGGCAGTATAGTCTCGGAGAGGGGGGGGGGGATTATGTCATGGTTAGCGGTAAGCTGGAGGGGAGGAAGGTAGTCTTGGTTAATGTGTATGCGCCAAATTGGGACGATGTGGAATTTATAAATAGGTTGCTGGGGAAGATACCTGACCTGGACTCGCACAAGCTGGTTATGGGAGGGGATTTTAATATAGTCAGTGACCCCGGCCTGGACGGGTCGTGTTCGAAAATGGGGAGGGTGCCAGCTATGGCAAAGGAACTGATAGGGTTCATGGAGCAGATGGGGGGGATCGACCCAAGGAGGTTTAAGCAGCCGATGGGGAAGGATTTTTCTTTTTATTCGCATGATCACAAGGTTTATTCCCGGGTTGACTTTTTCATTTTGAGCAGGGATTTACTGGCGGGGGTCGTGGTCTCGGGGTACTCGGCCATCACTATTTCGGATCATGCCCCACACTGGGTGGAACTGCAGGTCAGTGAGGAGAGCTTCCAGCGTCCACAGTGGAGGTTGGACGTGGGCTTGTTGGCGGATGAGGCGGTGTGCGCGAGGGTGAGGAAGTGCATGCAGAATTACCTGCAGATTAATGGCACAGGGGAAGTCTCCGTAGCGGTGGTCTGGGAGGCACTGAAGGCAGTTGTCAGAGGGGAGCTGATTTCGATCCAGGCTCATAGGGACAGGACGGATAGGGCAGAGACGGACCGACTGGTTAAGGAGGTGGAGCTCTTAAGGGAGCATCAGAGGCGGCAGGCTGAGTTCGGGGTGCTGTCCACAGGTAAGGCAGTGGAGCAGCTTAGGAAGGCGAGGGGTGCGTTTTACGAACATGGGGAGAAGGCCAGCAGAATGCTGGGCACAGCAGCTTAGGAAGAGGGAGGCGGCCAGGGAAATAGAGAGGGTGGTTGATGGGGATGGGAACTTGGTAGGGTACGCGGCAGGACTAAACAGGGCGTTCGGGGACTTTTACAGTCGGCTCTATTGCTCGGAACCCCCCACGGGGCCGGAGGGGATGAGATGCTTTTTGGCCGGACTGACCTTCCCAAGGGTGGGTAGGGAGCTGGTAGATGGGCTGGGGCCCCGATTAGGGCCGAAGAAATAGTCGAGGGCTTGAAGGCAATGCAGTCGCGTAAAGCCCCAGGGCCGGACGGGTACCCGGCGGAGTTCTATAAGAGGTTCTCGGGGATTTTAGGGCCGTTGCTGGTCAAGGTTTTCAAGGAGGCAAGGGATAGAGGGGTGCTGCCCCCGCGATGTCACAGGCCACTATTTCATTGATACTGAAGCGGGACAAGAACCCGGAGCTATGCGGATCACATAGGCCGATCTCACTGCTCAACGTGGACGCCAAGTTGCTGGCCGAAATTCTGGCTTCCAGGATTGAAGATTGCGTGCCGGATGTGATTATGGAGGATCAAACCGGGTTTGTCAAGGGCAGGCAGCTGGTGGCCAATATAAGAAGGCTGCTCAACGTGATTATGATGCCCCCGGAGAGTAGGGAGGTTGAGGTAGTTGTGGCAATGGATGCGGAAAAGGCATTCTACCAGGTGGAGTGGGACTATCTATGGGAGGTGCTGGGACGATTTGGGATCGGTAGGGGCTTTATCGACTGGGTCAGGCTGTTGTACCAGGCCCCGGAGGCTAGTGTAAGGACGAATAGGACAATCTCGGACTATTTTAGACTGTACCAGGGGACAAGATAGAGGTGCCCCTCTCATCACTGCTGATTGCGTTAGCTATAGAGCCGTTGGCAATTGCTCTGAGAGCTTCAAAGGGCTGGAAGGGGCTGGTTCTGGGGGTTGGGAGGGGGGGGTGGGGGGTGGAACATAGGGTCTCACTGTATGCGGACGACCTGCCCGTATACGTATCAGATCCAGGGGCAGGGATGGGTCAAATTATGGCGATTTGGGGGGAATTTGGCCGGTTTTCGAGGTATAAACTGAATATGACAAAGAGTGAGATATCTGTAGTCCAGGCGAGGGGTCAGGAGGGTCGACTGAGGGAGCTGCCATTTAGGATAGTAGGGGACAGTATCAGGTACTTAGGGATACAAGTAGAGCGCGACTGGGGCCGGTTACACAAGTTGAACTTATCCCGGTTGGTTGAACAGATGAGGGGCGAGTTTCGGAGATGGGATGCGCTCCCGCTATCGTTGGCGGGGAGAGTGCGGACGGTCAAAATGACGGTCCTACCGAGATTTTTATTTGTATTTCAGTGTCTCCCAATTTTCATCCCGCGGTCCTTTTTAAGAGGGTTAACAAAATCATCCTGGGCTTTGTGTGGGCGGGTATGTCCCCCGCGAGTGAAGAAGATGATGCTCGAGCCGAATCGGGGAGGAGGGTGGGCTTGCGATACCGAATTTCAGTAATTATTACTGGGCGGCTAACATAGCCATGATAAGGAAGTGAGTGGTGGGGACGGGGTCAGTTTGGGAGCGGATGGAGGCAGCTTCATGTAGGGGCACCAGTCTGGGGGCATTGATAACGGTACCTCTGCCGTTCTCGCCGGCGAGGTACTCCACCAGCCCCGTGGTGGTGGCGGCCTTGAGGATCTGGGGTCAGTGGAGGAGGTACATTGGAGCAGATGTCGGTCTGGTTCCCAATATGTGACAATCACCGGTTTGCCCCAGGGAGCTTGGATGGGGGGTTCCAAGTATGGCGAAGGGCGGGAATTGAGAGAATGGAGGACCTGTTTTTAGAGGGGAGCTTCCCTAGCTTGAGGGCGCAGGAGGAGAAGTTTGGGTTGGCAAGGGGGAATGAATTTAGATATTTACAGGTGCGGGACTTTCTGTGCAGGCAGGTATCATCCTTCGCACTCCTGCCACTAATGGGGATCCAGGATAGGGTAGTGTCTATGGGATGGGTGGGAGAGGGGAGCGTCGCGGACATCTACAAAGAACTCATGGGGGCGGAGGAGTCGCAGACCGAGGAGCTGAAGCGTAAGTGGGAGGAGGAGCTTGATGGTGAGATGGAGGATGGCTTATGGGCGGTCCCGTTGAGCAGAGTAAACGCGACCGCAACATGCACCAGGCTCAGCTCGATCCAATTCAAGGTGGTACACCGGGCCAATATGACAGTGGCCCGGATGAGCAGATTCTTTGGGGTGGAGGTCAGGTGTGTAAAATGTGCGGGCGGACCAGAGAACCATGTTCACATGTTCTGGGCGTGTCCAAAGCTTAGGGGATATTGGCAGGGGTTTGCTGACGTCATGTCCAGAGTATTGAAAACAAGGGTGGCAATGAATCCAGAGGTGGCGATTTTCGGAGTGTCGGAAGATCCGGGAATCCAGGAAGAGCAAGAGGCAGACATTCTGGCTTTTTCTTCCCTGGTAGCCCGGAGACAGATACTGCTAGCTTGGAGGGACTCAAAGCCCCCGAAGTCGGAGACCTGGCTAACTGACATGGCGAGCTTGCTCGGCCTAGAGAAGATTAAGTTTGCCTTGAGAGGGTCAGTGTTAGGGTTCGCCCGGAGGTGGCAACCATTCATCGACTTCTTCGCGGAGAATTAATCGTCAGTGGAGGGGGGGTTAAGGTAGTGTAGAATAGGGGGTCAATTAGGCAGGCCTTGGTAGGACAGGAGTCGGTGATTGCACTATGTTTTTTGTTCTTTGTACATTGTTTTTATACTGTTGCTGTTTGTAATACCAAAAATACCTCATTAAAATTGTTTATTAAAAAAAAAAGAATTTGGATGAACTCCTCCATTTGTTGACTGCCTCTCGCAACTCTAGGTGATGTTTCATCTAGAACTTCCCAGGTTCGATTCCCAGTTTGGTTCACTGTCTGTGCGGAGTCTGCACGCTCTCCCTGTGTCTGTGTGGGTTTCCTCCGGGTGCTCCGGTTTCCTCCCACAAGTTCCGAAAGACGTGCTGTTAGGTGAATTGGACATTCTGAATTCTCCCTCTATGTACCTGAACAGATGCCGGAAGGTTGCGACTCGGGGCTTTTCACAGTAACTTTATTGCAGTGGTAATGTCAGCCTACTTGTGACAATAAAGAATATTATTATTATGACAGTGACCCAGAGCCAGGATCGAACCTGGGACCTCAGTGCCATGAGGCGCCATCGTGCTGCCCTCTAAACAACATCCAATATTATACAACTCTATGAGCTAAATCCAGCAGATAGTTACCACCTACAAATTATTTGTTCATGTGTGGGAAAGCCATCTTCAGTTTCAGTGAAGGAATAATCTTTTCTGTTCGAGTTTTGGATTTTAAACAATAACTTGTTTTTGGGAGAGTCTGCTTTCTACAGCTGGGTGTGACTCTGATGGTAGCTGCTTCTACTATGTCCCTTTCTCCAATTATGATGCTACAGACCGATAATTCTTTCCCTTTGATGTTACCCACCATGTGGTCCCAGATTCCCTTATCCCTCCACTTTGAAGTCACGTTTTCTACACCATTGTTTTATCTTAGACACATAGGTAAACACTTGCTTTTTTACACTGGTATACCAATTTGCATATTAAAATACTCCTTAAGACAGTTGTACATCGGTGTCCTTTTATCCCCTTTTCTTTTCTTTTATCCCAGTTTCATGTGCTGTACTTTCAAAAGATCAGCAGCGGGATTCTCCGCTGTACAGCACATGGTATCGTAATCGGCGATCGGGCGGAGAATCCCTTTTTACGACTGAATCGGGAATACGCCTGTCTTCGGATGCTCCGCCCTCTCCACAACGGCGTCATCGGGGAGCACACTGCACACCATTGGGACGGCCTCAGGACATCACCTGAAGGTCCTCCCCCGATGCTCCGCCCCTAATGGGCCGAGTTCACGACGGCGGGGATATCTTGTGCTCTCAGTTTTCGTCAAGCTCGCCTGGCGGCTGCGGACTGTGTCCAGTGCCGCCAAAGTGGGGGGGGGGGGGGGGGGGGAGCTATTGTGCTGGCCAGGGGGGGCTTCAGTGAGGGTTGGGGAGACTGGTAGGGGGTGGTCCGGGGACACTATCTGGCAGGTCAGGCACGCATGCTGCTGGCACCATTATGTACGGCGCAACCGCTGCAGGTCGTCGTCGTGCGTGGCCATGGTCCCGGCCATTTTCCGGCCGTTTTTGGCGCGGGAGCCGAGGGTTTTACCCGGCACCACTCCTAACCTATCACCGGTCCCGGAATCGGTGAGGGTTCGGCGCCGATTCTGAGGTCGTAAAATCGGCACTTAGCCGCAAAATCAGAGAATCCAGCCCTAAGTGTTGACACCGACACAGGGTTCGTGGAGTTCCACAACAGCAAAACTGGCACCACACCTGGACCAGTTCAGCAGCTGTTGAGGAGCTAGCACTGGCACCACGTGGAACACAATCGATTCCAATGGGAAACAGTGCGGGATTTACCGGCTCCGAGATTGGCACTTAGAAGGCTGACAGGCTGCAGCTGCACATACACACTGCACTCCCCACACACACCATCGCAGACAACAAGATGGCAGCGAGAGAGCAACCCCGAGATTCACAGATGCCGACCCGAAGACCATCCTGGATGGGGTGAAGGATTGGGGGTGAGCGCCATCAGCAACACTGCCCAGACCGGCCAGTAGTGCTGGAAAAACCTGCACAACCTCCTGGGTCGTGGTGAGTGAGACAGCGCTATGCCCCTAGCACTAACCCGCGTCCCGTAACCCGACCCCGGAGGGTGCCCGAACCCCCACCCTGCACTACATGCCGGCACCCATATCGGCTGCCGTGGCCGGGTGCCCTGGCCACTGAGGCCACCAGCTAACCACCCGCTGGGTTCTTGCGTCTAACCACCCCCTGGGCTGTCTAACACTGTCATTTTCTGTTGTCCCTCCCAGGAGAAGGTGCTCATAACCACTGGAAGCGGGAGAAAACTGGAGCGGGACCACCAAACCTGTGGCCCCTGACCGTGGCAGAGCAGAGGGCCCTGGACATGGTCAGCGGCCTGGGTGAAAGCCCTGTCAGATGGGTGTGAGGGGTGGACCGGTCTGGGCTGGCCAGAGAGGGGGTGCAGAGGGTGGGAAATGGGCAGGCATTGTGGGTGACCTGGGCTCCCTACCGTCCCCTTCCCCGCCCCAACCATCCCCACCACCGTCACCCCAGGGATTCAATGGGACCGTGTGATGGAATGGCCAGTTCGCATGCAGTGATCACCCAGGTAGACAGTGGAAAGTGCTACCTTGTGCAGGAGTCAGATGTTGCCAAGTGATGCGGAGCACCAGAGCTTATTGCAGAGCAGGTTGTCATCATCCTCCATCCCTTGAACCAAACCCGGTGTTACTGTCAATCTAGGGACCGCACCCCATTGTGCGGCAGGTATGTATCACGGAGCGGGTTGCAGACAGAGAGGTTTGGGGGGGGGCTGTTGGGAAGCAGTGTCCATGAGCCTGGCCAGTTTCCCTGACCCAGTCGGTGAAACTGGAGGCGATCGGGGTATCCTGTGAGCTTTGGCCCTGGGACATACGTTGTGCGGCTTCCTTGCCTGCCTGGGCCCCATGTCCTGCCCATCCTTCCCCTCCCTCACATTCTCCTCGTCAGGCCTGCCGTTCATCCTCCCCATCCAGCACATCGCCCTTTGTAGCGGTTCTCAGCGTCGGTCTGTGTTCTCTGGATGGGTGTCATCAGCCACGACCGCAGCGGATAACCCCTGTCACCCAGGAGCCAACCCCACAGCCAGGGGGGCATCGTGAACATGTCAGGAATCATGAAGGTGTCGTGCACACTGCCTGGGTATCGGGCGCAGACGTGCATGATGCGCATCTGATGATCACACACCAGCTGCTCGTTCATCGAGTGGAATCCCTTTTGGTTGGTGTAGAGCGGCCTGTCATCTGTAGGTGCTCGTAGGGGGACATGCGTCCCGTCGATCACCCTCTGGACCCGGGCATGTCGATAGTGGTGAACCCCACTGCCCGGGCTGTGGTGGGCTCGGTCCACATTGGAGTGGATTTATTGAGCCGACTGGGTATATCAGGCTTCCGTGACGGCACGGATGCACCTGGTGCACCGGGGTCTGTGAGATCCCAGACAGGTCCCCACCTAGAAGGACCCCATCGTGTAAAGATTCAGGGTGGCTGTCACGTTGATGGCCACCAGGAGTGGGTGTCCTCCCGCATATCCCTGCGGTGCCAGGCGTGCCATGGTCTGGCAGATAAGTCGCACTGTCTCCCTGCTCAGCTGGAGTCATTGACGGCATGCCCAGTCCGGCAGGTCCTCGAATGAGAGGCGCTGCCAATACACACAAGGCCTCATGCGGCCCCTCCTTGGCATCTCCTCCTCCTCGGCCTGTTGGGCAGCCGGCTCTCCAACCTGGGGGGCTGCCTCATGTTCTTCTGCGGCACGCTCCATGGCTGCAGCTTCCTCCTCCTCAAGCAGCTCCAGTTCGTACAGCCGCAGGGCATTCCGAGGGCTGCGGCAACTAGCAGGGTGGCAACGATTGCTGGTTGAATTCCAATATCCATTGTCTACTGGGGCTGAAATGCCGATATGTTAGCATGGTACATACCCTAGTTCTCACTTAGGTCCACCGGGCTGTATGGTGGCCCCGGTTGGCACTGCGGGTTCTGCCTCTGCATGTCCCCCACCCCTTCCATATAGCGCACACGTCCCTGATGCCAGGGGTATCATCGGCTGCGCTGATGCCCATGCCAGCGGTACGCTCTGCGGCACCCGTCCAGTGCTCCTGTAGGGGTTACTGTGAATATTGCCCTGGGTGGGCCGCCTGTGCCCGGGTGGTGGCCGGGTGGGTGAGGGTATACCAGAGGGTGGGGTGCAAGGGTGGAGGGGTGGGGGCATCCATATCGCCGGTGTCACTCTGCAGAGCCAGAGGCCAAGGTGGGTGATCACGGGTGTGCAGCAAGATGGCTGCCTTGCTGCCCGCGGCAATGGTGGTCCTCGCCCGGATACTGCCCAGTCCCACTCTGGAGGGGGGGGGGGGGGTCACCCCCCCCCCCCCCCCCCCCCGACCACTGAACCTGTTCCCCCCCTCACCTCACCTCCCCCTCCGGCCCTGGCAGGCCCCCCACCCACCCCAGTGTGGTGGTATGTATTAGGGGTCATGTGGGACTGTGAAGCCGTGATGCTATTGGCTGACAGATCCCGGGTCCTGGTTGGCTGCTGACTCCTGGCTCCGCCCTGAAGGCGGAGTATAAGAACCCGAGCTTCTCCCCGCCGCTTCATTCTGTTGCTGAACTGCTGGGGACAAGTCTCGCTTAATAAAGCCTGAATCGACTTCATCACTTCTCGTCTCTCTCGTAAGTCATTGTGCGCTACAATTTATTAAGCGAGCTTAAAAGACTATGGAGCACCGGATCGCCCCGGAATGCCTGCGGATCAGCCCCCACGCAGCGAACTCGACAACAGTATTTAAACACTGGCAAGCATGTTTTGAAGGCTACCTCCAAACGGCCCCCGGCCGGATCACAGAAGACCAGAAAATGCAGGTCCTGCATTCGAGGGTAAGCCCGGAAATTTACCCTCTCATAGAAGACGCAGAGGATTTCCCGACGGCGCTCGCATTACTGAAGGGCATCTACGTTCGGCCCGTTAACCAGGTCTACGCGCGCCACCAACTCGCAACGAGACGGCAAAGTCCCGGAGAATCGCTAGAAGAATTCTACGCCGCGCTGCTAATTTTGGGACGGGGCTGCAGCTGCCCGCCGGTGAACGCGATCGAACACACGGACATGCTAATTCGCGATGCTTATGTGGCAGGTATGAACTCTCCCCAAATCCGCCAAAGACTTTTAGAAAGAGAGTCGCTAGGACTCTCAGAGGCACGGGCCCTTGCAGCTTCCCTAGATGTGGCCTCGCAAAACGCCCGCACCTACGGCCCCGACCGCGCTGCAGCCCCTTGGGCTACGTGGACCCCCGTCGCGACGAACCCCCGCCTCGCAGGCTTGCGCGGTTAAAGCACCAGACCATCCCGTGGGGGCCCGCTGCTATTTCTGCGGGCAATCGAAACACCCCCGGCAGCGCTGCCTGGCCCGCGCAGCTATTTGTAAAAGCTGCGGCAAGAAGGGCCATTACGCGGCAGTGTGCCGGTCCCGGGGGGTCGCCGCAATCCCCGGAGAAGAACGAGCCCAGCATATCCCAAATGCTCCCCAACCCCCCCCAGCGCCCCATGTGCGACCCGCGGGTGCCGCCATTTTGGGTCCCGGGCACCACGAGGGGAGGATGGGCGCCACCATCTTGTGACCCCCCCCAGCCACGTGCGATTCATGGGGGTGGCCATTTTGTCCACCCCCGACCACGTGCGATCCATGGGGGCGGCCATTTTGTCCACCCCCGGCCGCGTGCGATTCATGGACGCCACCATCTTGGTTGACAACAAAGGACCCCAGCATCGACGGCTCCACGGGGTCCGAAGAAGACGCCGCGACACTACTACCACGACTGGCTTCGGTGACTCTGGATCAATCACGGCCCCGGACGCTCCAGACGACGACAACAACGGTGCTTATCAACGGACACGAGACACCATACCTGATCGACTCCGGGAGCACTGAAAGTTTTATTCACCCAGACACGGTAAGACGCTGTTGTTTGACCATCCATCCAAGCACGCAAAAGATTTCCCTAGCTGCAGGAAGGTGCAAGGGAGGGAGTTTAAGAACTACAAGCTCTACGTCCTTCCCCAACTCTGCGCGCCCACATTACTGGGATTAGATTTCCAGTGTAACCTGCAGAGCCTAACATTTCAATTCGGCGGCCCAATACCCCACTCACTATCTGCGGCCTCGCAACTCTCAAGGTTGAACCGCCGTCCTTGTTTGCAAACCTCACCCCGGATTGCAAACTCGTCGCCACTAGGAGCAGACGGTACAGCGCCCAGGACCGGATATTTATTCGGTCTGAAGTCCAGCGGTTGCTGAAGGAAGGCATAATCCAGGCCAGCAATAGTCCCTGGAGAGCCCAGGTGGTAGTAGTAAAGACCGGGGAGAAGCAAAGGATGGTTGTAAACTATAGTCAGACCATCAACAGGTACACACAGCTAGATGCGTACCCTCTCTCCCGCATATCCGACATGGTAAATCGGATTGCCCAGTATAAGGTTTTCTCCACCGTGGACCTCAAGTCCGCCCACCACCAGCTCCCCATCCGCCCAGGTGACCGCAAGTACACAGCCTTCGAGGCAGACGGGCGTCTATACCACTTCCTAAGGGTCCCATTTGGTGTCACAAACGGGGTCTCGGTCTTCCAACGGGAGATGGACCGAATGGTTGACCAGCACGGGTTGCGGGCCACGTTCCCGTATCTCGACAACGTAACCATCTGCGGCCACGATCAGCAGGACCACGACGCCAACCTCCAAAAATTCCTCCAGACCGCTAACGCCCTGAACCTCACATACAACGAGGAAAAGTGCATTTTTAGCACAAACCGGTTGGCCATCCTGGGATACGTAGTGCGCAATGGGATAATAGGCCCCGACCCCGAACGCATGCGCCTCCTTATGGAATTTCCCCTCCCCCACTGCTCCAAAGCCCTGAAACGTTGCCTGGGTTTCTTTTCATATTACGCCCAGTGGGTCCCCCCGTATGCAGACAAGGCCCGCCCGCTAATACAGTCCACTACCTTCCCCCTGTTGACAGAGGCTCGCCAGGCCTTCAGCCGCATCAAAGCGGATATCGCAAAGGCCACGATGCTCGCCATCAACGAGTCCCTCCCCTTCCAGGTCAAGAGCGACGCATCCGACGTAGCTCTGGCGGCCACCCTTAACCAAGCGGGCAGACCCGTGGCCTTTTTCTCCCGGACCCTCCACGCTTCAGAAATCCGCCACTCCTCAGTGGAAAAGGAAGCCCATTCCATAGTGGAAGCTGTGCGACATTGGAGGCATTACCTGGCCGGCAGGAGATTCACTCTCCTCACTGACCAACGGTTGGTAGCCTTCATGTTCGATAATGCACAGCGGGGCAAAATTAAAAATGACAAGATCTTAAGGTGGAGGATCGAGCTCTCCACCTTCAACTATGAGATCTTGTACCGTCCCGGAAAGCTGAACGAGCCGTCCGATGCCCTATCCCGCGGCACATGTGCCAACGCACAAATAGACCGCCTCCAAGCCCTCCACGAGGACCTCTGCCACCCGGGGGTCACTCGATTCTACCATTTCGTAAAGTCCCGCAACCTCCCCTACTCTGTGGAGGAGGTCCGTACAGTCACCAGGAACTGCCACATCTGCGCAGAGTGCAAACCGCACTTTTTCAGGCTGGATAGAGCGCACCTGATCAAGGCTTCCCTCCCCTTTGAACGCCTCAGTTTGGATTTCAAAGGGCCCCTCCCCTCCACTGACCACAACGCATACTTCCTGAACGTGGTGGACGAGTACTCTCGTTTCCCCTTCGCCATCCCCTGCCCCGACATGACAGCGGCCACAGTCATTAAAACCCTTGGCACCATATTCACACTGTTCGGTTGCCCCGCGTATATCCATAGCGACAGGGGGTCCTCCTTCATGAGTGACGAGCTGCGCCAGTTCCTGCTCAGCAAGGGCATAGCCTCGAGCAGGACGACCAGCTACAACCCCCGGGGGGACGGGCAAGTAGAGAGGGAAAACGGCACGGTCTGGAAGACCGTCCTGCTGGCCCTACGGTCCAGGGATCTCCCAGTTTCCCGGTGGCAGGAGGTCCTCCCGGATGCTCTCCACTCCATCCGGCCGCTGCTGTGTACCACCACTAACCAAATGCCTCATGAGCGCCTCCTTGTCTTCCCCAGGAAGTCCTCCTCCGGAACGTCGCTGCCGACCTGGCTGGCGGCCCCAGGACCCATCTTGCTCCAGAAACATGTGCGGGCGCACAAATCGGACCCGTTGGTCGAGAGGGTTCACCTTCTCCACGCGAACCCGCAGTACGCCTACGTGGCGTACCCCGACGGCCGACAGGACACGGTCTCCCTGAAGGACCTGCCGCCCGCCGGCAACACACACACCCCCCCGACACCGATCATCCCCTCCCTGCCACCGGCACCCCCCCCCCCACTTCCCGGCGACCGCCCCCTTCCCGGGGGGATCGGTCCTCCTCCCGTGCCCGCCCAGGAGTGAAACAGGAACAAACACCGAAACGCTCCCGGAGACGACAACGCCTGAACAAGCACCTGCACCACCACTGGGGCTGAGGCGATCGACGAGGAAGACCAGACCGCCCGCTAGACTCGTGGCATCCGCGTGACACCAAGAATGTTGTTGTATTGTAACAAAAAAAAAAAAATTTTTTCTTGCTAATATTGTAAATAGTTTCACAAACTTGTACATGGCCCAGTGTAGGGCTAAAACTGTAGTAACATGTCCAAAATTTTCCTTCCAGGGCCAGCCTTGTAAACCCCTACCACCATGCGAACCACCACCCCGCCGGGTTCCTTTTTAACAAGGGATGAATGTGGTGGTATGTATTCGGGGTCATGTGGGTCTGTGAAGCCGTGATGCTATTGGCTGACAGATCCCGGGTCCTGGTTGGCTGCTGACTCCTGGCTCCGCCCTGAAGGCGGAGTATAAGAACCCGAGCTTCTCCCCGCCGCTTCATTCTGTTGCTGAACTGCTGGGGACAAGTCTCGCTTAATAAAGCCTGAATCGACTTCATCACTTCTCGTCTCTCTCGTAAGTCATTGTGCGCTACACCCAGCCAGCCCAGCCAGTGTCCGGCCCAGTAGCCCACAGTCCTGCCACTCCGTGACCTACTTCCTCTCTCCCTCGTCAGCCACGACACCTGTTTTATGATTTCCAAAAGCACAAGCGAACCGCACCGTCGGATATTCGGCCCATTGGAGGCAGTGAATCGCAGAGGCCCCAGAGAATACCTAGTCGGGCCTGCTAATGATATGCAAACAGTGTTTACTGAATGTGTGTTCCGGACTGCATTGACGTTGCTGTCGAGGTAACGGAGAAT
Organism: Scyliorhinus torazame; assembly: GCF_047496885.1. NCBI lineage: Eukaryota > Metazoa > Chordata > Chondrichthyes > Carcharhiniformes > Scyliorhinidae > Scyliorhinus > Scyliorhinus torazame. The sequence goes on from NC_092716.1 coordinate 184,755,798, forward strand.
TGTGATTTGGCGTCAAATCGGCACCCGCCACACTTTCGGTGTCGGAATTCTCCACCCAATCGCGTTTCACGATTCCGACGTCTGCCAATGGAGAATCCCGCCCCAGTACTCAGGAGTGCTGCACTATCGGAGGACCAGTACCGAGGGTACTCTACAGTGTTATCGGGTCAGTAGTGTAGGGAGCGTTGAATCATTGGAGGGGTAGTAATGAGGGAGCACTGCAATGTAGGAAATTCAATACTGAAAGGTTGCTGCACTATTGCATGTTCATTATTGTGGGAGCGCTGCATTATTGGGTGGGCATTACTGAAAGAGCACTGCATTGTCAGAGGTCAATACTGGTAATGTTTCATTGTTAAATGTTCAGGAATGAGAGAGAACTGCATTGTCAAAGTGGCAGTACTGAGGGAGTGCTGCAATGCTGGTGGGGTCAATACCTGGGAGTGCAGCACTGTCAGAAGTGCCATATTTTGAATGATTGGTTAAACTGAATTTCATAGAATTTACAGTGCAGAAGGAGGCCATTTGGCCCATCGAGTCTGCACCGGCTCTTGGAAAGAGCACCCCACCCAAGGTCCACACCTCCACCCTATCCCCATAACCCAGTAACCCCACCCAACACTAAGGGCAATTTTGGACACTATGGGCAATTTAGCATGGCCAATCCACCTAACCCGCACATCTTTGGACTGTGGAGGAAACCGGAGCACCCGGAGGAAACCCACGCACACACGGGGAGAATGTGCAGACTCCGCACAGACAGTGACTCAAGCCGGGAATCGAACCTGGGACCCTGGAGCTGTGAAGCAATTGTGCTATTCACTATGCTACCATGCTGCCGTGAAGCCCAACTGCCCTCTAACCTGAACATGCAAGATCCTTGACCTGATAGAAGGAGAGTTCTTCCAGTGTCCTATGACAAATATTTATCCTTCAACCAACATCACTGAAACAAATATCTAATTAATATCTCATTGATGTGTTAAGTAAGTTGGTTCAACGTTGACTGCAACTGGATGCTGTGAAACTAGAAACAGGCTTCTGACACAGGAGATGGTCCAACACTGTTTTATTGAACTTCCTGATTGCTGTACATAGTCTGCTGTGAGTTGACACTCTATCTGCTGTGAGTTTACACTCTATCAATCTAACTGATAACCTCCTCCTGGCTTGACCAGACTAACTCTCTACCCCATGGTGATAGTGCTCACTGGCTTGTGCACTCTTACTAGCTCAGTAGCTGTGTCCTGTAGAGAGAGGGAGAGTCTTAATGCCCTGTGTGCTTTATAGTGGTGGTGTCCTGTCTGTTGATTGGTTGTTATGCGTCGTGTGTGTTCATTGGTTATCCTGTGTGTCAATCACTGCCTGTCTGCATCTCATTATATACATGAGTGGATATTATGACACTCGTAACTGTGGAATCTTGTGTGCAAATTGCCTGATAACTTCCTTTATTGGGATGACAGGGAGGGTTTGGGGATATCCCTCACACTGTGCTGTTCTTTATTATGTCTCATTGCAATTGCAGGGTCTAATCACTACGGTATTGCAGGATTTTATTCCATGCAAGCTCTAAAATGTGGTTTCATTGTAAGTAGAATAACCTTTACATGACAACATGATTTGGAAATTTCACTCATTGGACCAGCAATTTATTACAATCTTTGCATTTACTTTCAACAGGGAATGTCTTGCACAAACACCTCCCCACTCGTAGTGGCAACCAGAGCAAAGGAGGTAGAGTATCTGCTGACGGAGGCTCTAGTTACAGAGAATTGGTTATAATGGGATGCTCTAGTTACAAAGAATTGGTTCAGCTTTATATAGTAGTAGTCAGTTTGCTGTCTCAATGTGTGGAAGCGTCAGCCTGTCTTTTTATTGTCTGGATGTGTGGGTCAGTCACTGGGTAGGCGGCTCTTATTGACCAAGAAAGACTGATTTGGACACTTCAGAGGCATTGTGGGTCAACCATGCAGCCTGGGGCTTGAATCAAATGCCTAACATGGGTAGATGTAGCAGCATCTCTCCCTGAAAGGTTCATGTAATAATAATAACAATCTTTATTGGTGTCCCAAGTAGGCTTACATTAACATTGCAATGAAGTGAAAATACTGTGAAAATTCCCTAGTCGCCACATTGGCGCCTGTTCAGGTACACTGAGGGAGAATTTAAAATGTCCAATTCACAAACAGGCATGTCTTTCGGGAGGAAACCTGAACACCCGCAGGAAACCCACGCAGACACGAGGAGAACATGCAGACTCTGCATAGACAGTGACCCAAGCCGGGAATCGAATGCAGGTCCCTGACGCTGTGAAGCAATTGTGCTAACCACTGTGTTACCATGCAACATTCAACCACATGAGCACAGAATCTCAGAGACCAAGGATGTCCCAAGTATGAATCTGACTCTGAGGATTTGGTCTGCCTCAATTGTAGTAACTAGAATTAGTCACACTCCGGCTAATTAACCCAGAAACCAGCCAAAGCCTCACATGCAATGGAATATCCAGTGATTCCAGCAGCAGAAGGTCCTATTGGCAGGGGTATTTCCATCTTTTAAAAAAATATTTTTATATGTATACATTAAACACAACCAAAACCAAAAAGGGAACAAACAGGAAATCTTACAACAAAGAAAGAGCACCCCACCGCCCCATCCTCCCTGCTGTTCTCCTCCACCCACCCTATTTTCCCCATTTTAAAATCATATGGCCCCCCTCTTCCCCCACTGCTGATGTCTTAACTGTCCTTGAAGAAGTTGATAAATGGTTTCCATCTCCGGGCAAACCCCTCCATTGACCCGCTCAAGGCCAACTTGATTTTTTTCCACCCTAAGGAATTCCGCAAGGTCGCTCACCCACACCCCTGGCTTCGGCGGCCCCGATTCCATCCACTCCAACAGAATCCATCTCCAGGCTACCAGGGAGGCAAAGGCCACAATGTCGGCCTCTCCTGCCCCCTGGACTCCCGGGTCTTCCGACACTCCGAATATAGCCACTTCTGGACTCGGGGCAACCTTCAGCACTTCGGTTATTACGTCTGTGAACCCCTGCCACAACCCCTTCAGCTTTGGACATGCCCAAAACATGTGGACATGGTTTGCGGGCCCCCTCCCACGCACCGCCCACTCCCTGTCCTCCGCCCCCTTAAAGAACCTGCTCATCCTGGCCACCGTCATATGCTCCCTATGAACTATTTTGAATTGTAAGCATAGCACACAAAGAGGATGCATTCACTCTCCTCATAGCCTCCTCCCACAGCCCAGCCTCCAGTTCTCTGCCCAGCTTCCCACTTCCGCTTGACTTCTTCTATCGAGGCTCCCTCTCAATTCATTAACTCCTTATAATTCTCCCGACACCCTACCCTTGCCAACTCCTGCTTGCGACACCTGAAATAAGTCCACAAAGCCAGAAGTCTCTTCACCAGAATCCCTTTTATTAACAAAACCGACAGCAGTACGACCATGTGCATTCAGCTTGCTTTCTACACTGGGAGTGCAGAGGGTCTGACACTCCCTGTTATGTACAAAGAAGAAGTTCCCTGATTTTCCCACTAAGTCATTACAACACCACCTTGTCCTGCAGCCCGGGGTGGGGCGTTAGGTCAGGAAAGACACATGTTTCCGAACATAAACCCGCACCTGTAAGTACCGGAGCCCATTCCCGCTGGACAGCTCATATTCCTCCACCAATTCCTCTGGACTTGGGAAACTGACTCCCACAAATCATTTGATCCCTGCCCGCTGGCACCCCCAAAATGTCCAAACCCCCCGGTGCAAATCTCTGAATCCCACAGATCAGTGCCCACACCGAGGCACCCTCCAACCTCAGATGCTGCTGCCACTATCCCCACAATCTCAGGACCGTCATCACCACAGGGCTCACGGGGTACTTGGCCTGCGGGAACTGCAGAGGCGCCGTCAACAATGCCCTTGAGCTTGTGCCATTACAAGAGGCTGCCTCCAGCCAATCCCTCCCACACCAACCCCTCCCCCACTACCCGCTTCCTAACCATGGCTATATTTTCTACCCAGTAATAGTTCATTATATTTGGCAAGGCCAGCACCCCCTCCCCACCCTCTCGTCCCCGTTCTGGCAGCACCTTCTTTACCCCTGGGGATCTCCCCGCCCACGCAAACATCAAAATCAAAACATTAATTTTCCTGCCTGAAAAAAGTATTTTTCAGATAATGGTTGATAAATGGTTTCCATCTCCGGGCAAACCCCTCCATTGACCCGCTCAAGGCCAACTTGATTTTTTTCAAGACTCTCGGGAGTACTGTCATTTTCATGGTCTGCACCTGTCCCTCTGGCGATAACGGGAGCACATCCTCCCTCTTAAAATCTCCCTTCATCTGCTCCACCGACTGTGCCAAATTCAATTTGTGTAGTTGCTCCGATCTCCGCACCACCTCGATGCCCAAATACCTAACGCTCGCCCCCCCACTACCTTTAAACGGCAACTCACCCAGCCTCTTCTCCTGCCCCCTCGTCTGGATCAGAAAGGCCTCTCTCTTCCCCATGTTTAACTTATATCCGGAAAATCGGCCGAAATCCTATAAAATGTTCATGATCCCCCAATTACTTCCGAGTGGATCCGATAGACAAAGCAATAGATCGTCCGCATACAGCGAGACACTGTGCAACCCCCCCCCCCCCCCGGCCCCCTCCGCCTTGTCCCACGATGTAGTCCGAAATACCCCAAAGTCACCCAATGCGTCCTTACACTTGCTACCGCCGCCCCGATACAGCGGCAGGTTCCAATCCTCAAACCCCTACCCGATCCGTGCCAATACTCCCCACAGATATTCCCATTCTATCCGATCAAAGGCCTTCTCCGCGTCCATAGCGACCGGTACCTCCACATTTTGTCCCTCCGAGGGCATCAATAGACGCATAACGTTAGCCACCAGATGCCTCCCCTTTACAAACCACGTCTGGTCCTCCCCATCATCCCCGGCACACAGTCCTCAATCCACGAGGCCAAGATCTTTGCCAACGGTTTGGCATCCACATTTAGTATTGATATCAGGCGATAGGACCCACACTGCTCCAGGTCCTTATCCTTCTTCAAAATTAAGGTTATTGGAGTCTGCAAAATTGTAGAGGGAAGCTCCCCCTTCTCCCTTGCCTCATTATAGGCCCTTACCAGCAGGGGCCACAGATCCCCCGAAAACATTTTATCAAATTCTACCAGGAACCCATCTGGGCCCAGGACATCCCTGCCTACATCACCCCCATACCCGCCATCACCCCCAACAGTCCAATGGGTGCCCCCAGGCCCTCTACCAGGTCCTCCTCCATCCAAAAATCGGCGCATTCCCTCTCCCCCGGCCGGGGGCTCCGATTCATATAACCGCTGATAGAATTCCTTAACAACCCCATTCACCCCCACCGGGTCCAAACCACTCTTCCTCTCCTATCCTTCACCTTTTCGATCTCCCTCACCGCCTCCTGCTTCCTAAGTTGGTGAGCCAGCATCCTACTCACCTTCTCCCCATATTCATACACTGCCCCCCTGGCCCTCCGTAACTGCCCCACTGCCTTCTCCATAGACACCAACCCGAACTCCAACTGGAGCTTCTACCGCTCCTTCAACAGCCCTGCCTCTGGGGCCTCCGAGTACCTCCTATCCACCCACAGAATCTCATCCACCAGCCTGGGTATTTCCATGCTGACCCTCCTTCACCCTTGAAAAATGCCCTTGGGCAGAACTGGAGGGCAGCCAGTATGGGATAGTCAGTACCTGCAGGAGAGAGCAACGTATAAGTCTAGACATCTGGAGCTTTTGCTGACACTGTGTATTTAACTACGTCCTGGTCACTTCAGCACTGGGCACGTCCTGGTCAGTTCATAGAATCTTACAGCTTAAAAGGCAGCCATTCAGCCCATCCTGCCTATGCTAGCTCTTTTCCAATAAGTCCGACTCCCCACTCTTTCCCCATAGCCCTGCATATTTTGCCTTTTGAAGTCTTGTATTTATCCAATTCTCATGAAAGTTATTGTTGAATTTGTTTCCACTCCCTTAGCACAAGAACATTTCAAGTCATATCTACCAGTTGTGTAAATAAATTCTCTTCATCTCCCATTCTACTTCTTTTGCTAACTATCTTAAATCTGTGTCATCTGGTTACCAACCTTCCTACGAGTGAAAGCGGTTTCTCCTTATTTACTTTATCGAAAGTCTTTATTCTTTTGCATGCCTCAATAAAATCTTCACGTAACTTCCTCTGCTTTAAAGAGAACAATTCCAGCTTCATCGTTTGCATAATTGAAGCTCCTCATCCCTGGTGCCATTCTCATGAATCTCTTCTGCACTTTCTTCAAAACCCTTGTTATGTTCTTTGTTTCAGTTATTTCAGGATGGTGAAGGTTGTAGTGCGAACAAAGAATAGCAAGCTGTGTTTAATAAACAAAGCTAATTTATTACACTACACTGAATTAGATTTGAACATATTACGAAGGGATTAGTGAAGTAAAGATTACACTACACATCTACACTATCAACACTACACCAATTTTTACACTATTAACTATACTGTTAGTTCAACTATCTCACAACTACTCTATCTTGCTTGCTCCCACTGTCTCCATCTATCTCCCAGAAGTCAAGGAGGCATGTGATATTTATCTGGTTGTTCTAGTGACTGGAGTAGTAACATTACATTAACCCTATATGTGCTTTACAATATCCACATATTGTGACAACCTCAACATTCTTCGTAAAGTGTGGTGCTCAGAACTGAACACAGTATTCCAGCTGAGGCCAAAGTTTCACCACAACCTCCCTGCTTTGTTACTCTATTGGTTGTATTAAGCACAGGATCATGTTCCCCTTTATAGCTTCTTCTGCCACCTTCAAAGATGTGTGTGTAATCATCCCAGCTCTCCCTGTTCCTATATCCACTTTAAAATTGTACATTTTATCTCTTACTTACTTGTTTTGCAGTGCACTCTGGGGACCAATCCTATCAGTGTTGCTGCTCCAGCCCTCGATGGTGATAGCTTTGTGCTGGACATGGCCACATCAGCAGTGGCTCTGGGAAAGGTACAGCAGCGTTTCATTCTTTACATTCAGGTGATAGAGATTAAAGTACTCATTCAGGCTCGTTTGTTGCTGAAACCCTTATCCATACCTGTGTTAACAGCAGCATCGACTATTCCAGCGCACATTTGGATGTCCTTCCACCTTCCAGAAACATCAGACTATTTTCAACTTGGCTGCCCGTATCCTAACTCGCACCAATCCCTGTTGGATAGTGTGAGACCTCCAACCTTTGTGCTAGCTGACATACATTAACTCCTGGTCTGGCAAAGCCTAAATTTTTTAATTCTCATCATTGTTTTCAAATCCTTCCGTGCTTCACCCTTCCCTGTCGCTGTGATATCTAACAGCTCCACAACCTTCTGAAATCCCTGCACTCCTTTCATTCAAGACCTCTTGCACATCCACAATTTTAATCACTCCATCAATGGTGGCCATGCTTTTAGCTGTGTAAGTTTCTCTGCCTCTCTCTCCTCCTTCATGATGTTCCTTAAAACCTTTCCCTTTAGCTAAGCTTCTTGTTATCTGCCTTAATATCCTCTATGTAGCTTGATGTAAAATGTTGCTTGATTCTGCTACTCGAAAGCATCAATTGTTATATGAATGCAAATTATTGATGGTGTTGCGTGCCTTTGGTCTGCAGTAACTTGCTTGTTGAGCCATGCCATCTCCGTCTTTTAGATAGAAGTACAGCAAAGACGTAACGAGGAAGTTCCAGAAGGATGGGGCTGTGATTCCAATGGCAAAGCAACTACTAATCCAACGCAGATTCTAACGGGTGGGGGACAATTGCCTCTGGGAGGAAGTGAGGCTACAAGTAAGTGATCTCTGTATCAATATGTCTTTTGCATAAGTTCACTATTGATGGGGGAGGTGTGGTGATATGCCTATGAGCCATATCATAGTTGGATAGAGTGAGACCTCCAACCAGCAGGTGGCGGTACAGATGCACCATGCGGGCTCAAGACCAAGGTCATGTGACCTGTAACCAGTATATAAAGAGGGGATCTACCAGCCATCTGCAGAACATGAGATAGAGGGTAAGAAGACATATGTACAACAGGTCGGCAGAAGGTGTAAGTTCCAGAGGAGTAGCAAGACGCCATGATAACGTGTTCTGTATCAGATTGCATCCCACCGCACGAGACACAATAAAAGAATCTTGGTTTGGACAGATCAAAGTGTTTGGTGAGTTGTGCAATCCACCCTGAATCCATGAACCCAGACAGAGCTCCATCTGTCACAGTTCACTCTCTGGTGTTAGTTTCTCAGCTGTTTGGCCTCTCACACCTTTTGTTCTCTCTGGGTACTGCCATTAGCATTCTTTCCCCTTGGTTTCTGTGGCTATGAGCACCCCGTTTCCCTGGGTTTCTGTGGCTATGACTCATCTTTCATTCTCACTCCACAGTATAAATATTCCCACTTTCTGTGCCTGTTAGCTTTGACAAAGAGTCATTGGGCTCGAAATGTTAACTCTTTTCTCTCCCTACAGATGCTGCCAGACCTGCTGAGAGTTTCCAGCATTTCCTCTTTCAACCAGAGAGATCCTAACCACCTTAACCCGAGCTTCAGCTGTGCTCCTTGATCGATTCCATGTCTCAGTCACTGTGTCTGAAGAAGGATTTCCTACTTTTGGTTCTGAATTTGCTTGTCCACCTGCCCTACTATACAGGAATATATAAGATGTACCTTCTATACCCCATCACTGAGGTATTCTAAAATACCAGTTTTCTCCCGATCACTAAGGTATTGGGCACGATTCTCTGGGCGGAGAATCGCACGTGAGGTGAAAATCTTGGCCATCGAATGCCATGCTCCCGTGCCTCGACAGCGGCATCAATGCATTCTACTCCGGACGTACAGTAAATGCCATGGGCATATCATTAACGGGCCTGACCCAGTATTCTCCGGGGCCTTCTCGATGCTCCGCCGGGAGGAATTATTTATTTTTTTTAAATATATTTTATTCGAAAATTTTGGCCAACCATAACAGTACATTGTGTATCTTTTACACCGTAATATAACAATATAAATAACAATGGCCAGTTTTTTAAACAAGAAATAAATAATATATAAACATCAAAATTAAAAAACAAAACTAAATGGCAACTGCCTTGTCCCAAATAAATACTCTCCAAAAATACAATTCAGCAGTCCAGTATACAATTACCTATAGCAACGACCTATACATATTATACTTATACACTAACATCCCTGAGAGTCCTTCTGGTTCCCCCCCCCCTCCCCTGGGTTGCTGCTGCTGTCTTCTTCTTTTCCATTCCCTCTATCTTTCTGTGAGGTATTCGACGAACGGTTGCCACCGCCTGGTGAACCCTTGAGCCGATCCCCTTAGGACGAACTTAATCCGTTCCAGCTTTATAAACCCTGCCATGTCATTTATCCAGGTCTCCACACCCAGGGGCTTGGCTTCCTTCCACATCAACAGTATCCTGCGCCGGGCTACTAGGGACGCAAAGGCCAAAACATCAGCCTCTTTCGTCTCCTGCACTCCCGGCTCTTCTGCAACCCCGAATATAGCCAACCCCCAGCTTGGTTTGACCTGGACCCCCACCACCTTCGAAAGCACCTTTGTCACCCCCACCCAAAACCCCTGTAGTGCCGGACATGACCAGAACATGTGGGTGTGATTCGCACACCTATCCTCTACTCCAAAAAATTTACTGAGCCGTGCTCCAGTCATATGCGCCCTGTGTAACACCTTAAATTGTATCAGGCTTAGCCTGGCACACGAGGACGATGAGTTTACCCTACTTAGGGCATCAGCCCACAGCCCCTCCTCAATCTCCTCCCTGCCGGGAGGAATTATTGATGGCGAGTATCACGTGGTGGGCGTGGGGGTGGGGTAGGATCGAGGGGATGGGGACGTGTGGGGGGAGGGGCTGCAGTGCAGGCTGGGGCCACCGTGCAGCCCATTGGACATGGTTGGGCACGGGCACGTACCATGCCAACATGTCTGCCTTTCACCCCTGCAGGCAATAGCTATGAGAATCCAAACAGGAATAGTGGCCTTCATCCTGGCCGCCGCAGCCGTGGGAGATGCACTGAGGTTGTACGAGCAGGAGCTGCTCGAGAGGGGCCCTGCAGCCATGGAGCCTATCCCAGAAGAACAAGAGCCCGCCAGTGAGAATGGAGACCCGGCCATCCAACAGGCCGAGGAATAGGTGGGAAAGAGACACACATGAGGCCTTATGTGTACCTGCAGCGCCTGTCCTTCGAGGACCAGACATGCTGCCAAAGACTCCTGCTGAACAGGAGGACCATATTGCATATCTGAGTCACATGGCACTGCAGGGGTATGGGGGAGGACACCCGCTCCCGGTGTCCGTCAAGATGCTGGCAGCCCAGAACCTTTACACCAAGGGGTCCCTCCAGGTGCCGAATAATGACCTGCCTGGGATCTCACAGACCTTGGTGGGCTGTCAGAACTGGACACAATGTTTAAGGTGTATCTGACCAAAACTGAAGACAATGCTGAAGGTACATCTGACCAGAACTTGACACAATGCTCAAGTTGCATCTGCCCAGAACAAGACACAATACTCAAGGTGTATCTGACCAGAACTGGAGACAATACTCAAGTTCCATCTGACCAGAACTGAAGGCAATGCTCAAGGTGCTTCTGACCAGAACTGGACATAGTGTTCAAGGGACATCTGACCAGAACAGGAGACAATGCTCAAGGTGCATCTGACCAGAATTGGAGACAATTCTCAAGTTGCATCTGACCAGAACTGGAGGCAATCCTCAAGGTGTATTTGACCAGAACTGGAGACAATGCTCAAGTTCCATCTGACCAGAACTGGACACAATGCTCAAGGTGCACCTCACCAGAACTGGACACAATGTTCAAGGTGCATCTGACCAGAACTGGACATAGCCCTCAAAGTGCATCTGACCAGACCTGGAGACAATGCCCAAGGTGCATCTGACCTGAACTGGAGACAATGCTCAAGTTGCATCTGACCAGAACTGGAGAAAAATGCTCACGGTGTATCTGACCAGAACTGGGGACAGTGCTCAAGTTGCAACTGACCAGGCCTTGAGACAATGCTCAAGGTGTATCTGACCAGAACTGGAGACAATGCTCAAGTTTCTTCTGACCAGAACTGGAGAGAATGCTCAAGGTACATCTGATCAGAACTGGATACAATGCTCAATTTGCATCTGACCAGAACTGAACACAGTGCTCAAAGTGCATCTGACCAGAACTAGGCACAATGTTTTTTTTTTTTTAAATATTTTATTGAAAATTTTTGGTCAACCAGCACAGTACATTGTGCATCCTTTACACAATATTATAACAACACAAATAACAATGACCTCGAGGCACAATGTTAAAGGTGCATCTGACTGGAACTGGACGTAGTGTTCAATGTGCATCTGACCAGAACTGGATACAATGCTCAAGGTGCATCTGACCAGAACATTCGCACAATGTTAAAGGTGCATCTGACCAGAACAGGACACAATGCTCAAGGTGGATCTGACTAGAACCGAGGCAGTGCTCAAAATGCATCTGACCATAACTGGATAGAATTGCACTTTTCACCTTGGCCTGGGGCACGCCACTCATTTACAACATTGATACGGTGGTAATTGACCTGGTTTGTGGTACCCTGTTGTCAGTTGATAGGACATCCGTGGGTGCAAATTGCAGCTGGACTGGAAAAGTTAGCATTAGGGGGCAAATTGCTCTGGAGTAGAGGACTCAGCAATACAGATGGGATGTTGGCGGTGTTCAAAAACGTAAATGAGGCTTTGCACCATTCCTAATATCACATGAAGTGAACTGAATAGACTGAGGATTAGCCTCAGTAATGGTGATATCTTGGATGGATCATCCACTCAGCACCTTTACCTGAAGGCACTTCATAACGTTGTCTCATCATTATTTCTCTTCAGCTCACTTGCTGGGTTCCAATATGATTGAGAATGGAAATGTTCCTCCTCCATTTAGCTGTATGGTTGTCCACTACCATTCTCAACTGGATGTGACAGAGCTGCAGAGTTTAGCTTTGAGTTGTTGGCTGTGGGTCATGTTAGCTCTGTCTCCAGCCTGATGCTTTTGCTGTTTAGAACAAAGAACAAAGAAATATACAGCACAGGAACAGGCCCTTCGGCCCTCCAAGCCCGTGCCGACCATGCTGCCCGACTAAACTACAATCTTCTACACTTCCTGGGTCCGTATCCCTCTATTCCCATCCTATTCATGTATTTGTCAAGATGCCCCTTAAATGTCACTATCGTCCCTGCTTCCACCACCTCCTCCGGTAGCGAGTTCCAGGCACCCACTACCCTCTGCGTAAAAAACTTGCCTCGTACATCTACTCTAAACCTTGCCCCTCTCACCTTAAACCTATGCCCCCTAGTAATTGACCCCTCTACCCTGGGGAAAAGCCTCTGACTATCCACTCTGTCTATGCCCCTCATAATTTTGTATACCTCTATCAGGTCTCCCCTCAACCTCCTTCGTTCCAGTGAGAACAAACTGAGTTTATTCAACCGCTCCTCATAGCTAATGCCCTCCATACCAGGCAACATTCTGGTAAATCTCTTCTGCACCCTCTCTAAAGCCTCCACATCCTTCTGGTAGTGTGGCGACCAGAATTGAGCACTATACTCCAAGTGTGGCCTAACTAAGGTTCTATACAGCTGCAACATGACTTGCCAATTCTTATACTCAATGCCCCGGCCAATGAAGGCAAGAATGCCGTATGCCTTCTTGACTACCTTCTCCACCTGTGTTGCCCCTTTCAGTGACCTGTGGACCTGCACTCCTAGATCTCTTTGACTTTCAGTACTCTTGAGGGTTCTACCATTCACCGTATATTCCCTACCTGCATTAGACCTCACCTTCAGCTGGTGAGTGGTGAGTCAGTTTCAGCGGGAGCATTGCGGAAGGAGGTTGCTGGGAGGTAAGTCAACCTTTAAAAGCACTTGTCTTTGCAGGGGCAGGCCAGTCGATTTCGGCGGCGTGAGAACAGCTGGCTGGTTAGTCAATTTCAGCAGGAGCTGAGAATTTTTCTTTTTTTTAATTTTAAATTAGTTTTTTAGGCGGGAACAGGAAGTCGACCCGCGGACGTCTGGGAAGACCCTCCCCAATAAATTCTGGTGGAGAGGAAACCCGAGACACGACACGTGTAGTGTCTCCCACCTGCCCTCCTCCTCTAACCTAATAATAAAACCCATTGGTCTGAGTAAGTACCATATTTTATTATATTATTATTTTTTAGCCAGATCTTGGTAGAAAGTTGGAGGAATGGCAGGGAAGGGAGTGCAATGTTCCTCCTGCAGGATGTTTGAGGTGAGGGATGCAGTTAGTGTCCCTGCTGATTTTACCTGCAGGAAGTGCTGCCATCTCCAGCTCCTCCAAGACCGAGTTAGGGAACTGGAGCTGGAGTTGGAAGAACTTCGGATCATTCAGGAGGCAGAAGGGGTCATAGATAGCAGCTTCAGGGAATTAGTTACACCAAAGATTGGAGATAGGTGGGTAACTGTAAGAGGGACTGGGAAAAAACAGTCAGTGCAGGGATCCCCTGCGGTCGTACCCCTGAGAAACAAGTATACCGCTTTGGATACTTGTGGGGGGGACGACTTACCAGGGGTAAGCCATGGGGTACGGGCCTCTGGCACGGAGTCTGTCCCTGTTGCTCAGAAGGGAAGGGGGGAGAGGAGCAGAGCATTAGTAATTGGGGACTCTATAGTCAGGGGCACAGATAGGAGATTTTGTGGGAGCGTGAGAGACTCACGTTTGGTATGTTGCCTCCCAGGTGCAAGGGTACGTGATGTCTCGGATCGTGTTTTCCGGGTCCTTAGGGGGGAGGGGGAGCAGCCCCAAGTCGTGGTCCACATTGGCACCAACGACATAGGTAGGAAAGGGGACAAGGATGTCAGGCAGGCTTTCAGGGAGCTAGGATGGAAGCTCAGAACTAGAACAAACAGAGTTGTGATCTCTGGGTTGTTGCCCGTGCCACGTGATAGTGAGATGAGGAATAAGGAAAGAGAGCATTTAAACACGTGGCTACAGGGATGGTGCAGGCGGGAGGGATTCAGATTTTTGGATAACTGGGGCTCTTTCTGGGGAAGGTGGGACCTCTACAGACAGGATGGTCTACATCTGAACCTGAGGGGCACAAATATCCTGGGGGGGGAGATTTGTTAGTGCTCTTTGGGGGGGTTTAAACTAATGCAGCAGGGGCATGGGAACCTGGATTGTAGTTTTAGGGTAAGGGAGAATGAGAGTATAGAGGTCAGGAGCACAGATTTGACATCGCAGGAGGGGGCCAGTGTTCAGGTAGGTGGTTTGAAGTGTGTCTACTTCAATGCCAGGAGTATACGAAACAAGGTAGGGGAACTGGCAGCGTGGGTTGGTACCTGGGACTTCGATGTTGTGGCCATTTCGGAGACATGGATAGAGCAGGGACAGGAATGGATGTTGCAGGTTCCGGGGTTTAGGTGTTTTAGTAAGCTCAGAGAAGGAGGCAAAAGAGGGGGAGGTGTGGCGCTGCTAGTCAAGAGCAGTATTACGGTGGCGGAGAGGATGCTAGATGGGGACTCTTCTGCCGAGGTAGTATGGGCTGAAGTTAGAAACAGGAAAGGAGAGGTCACCCTGTTGGGAGTTTTTTATAGGCCTCCTAATAGTTCTCGGGATGTAGAGGAAAGGATGGCGAAGATGATTCTGGATATGAGCGAAAGTAACAGGGTAGTTATTATGGGAGATTTTAACTTTCCAAATATTGACTGGAAAAGATATAGTTCGAGTACAATAGATCGGTCGTTTTTTGTACAGTGTGTGCAGGAGGGTTTCCTGAAACAATATGTTGACAGGCCAACAAGAGGCGAGGCCACGTTGGATTTGGTTTTGGGTAATGAACCAGGCCAGGTGTTGGATTTGGAGGTAGGAGAGCACTTTGGGGACAGTGACCACAATTCGGTGACGTTTACGTTAATGATGGAAAGGGATAAGTATACACCGCAGGGCAAGAGTTATAGCTGGGGGAAGGGCAATTATGATGCCATTAGACGTGACTTGGGGGGGATAAGGTGGAGAAGTAGGCTGCAAGTGTTGGGCACACTGGATAAGTGGGGCTTGTTGAAGGATCAGCTACTGCGTGTTCTTGATAAGTATGTACCGGTCAGACAGGGAGGAAGGCGTCGAGCGAGGGAACCGTGGTTTACCAAGGAAGTGAAATCTCTTGTTAAGAGGAAGACGGAGGCCTATGTGAAGATGAAGTGTGAAGTTTCGGTTGGGGCGATGGATAGTTACAAGGTAGCGAGGAAGGATCTAAAGAGAGAGCTAAGACGAGCAAGGAGGGGACATGAGAAGTATTTGGCAGGAAGGATCAAGGAAAACCCAAAAGCTTTCTATAGGTATGTCAGGAATAAGCGAATGACTAGGGAAAGAGTAGGACCAGTCAAGGACAGGGATGGGAAATTGTGTGTGGAGTCTGAAGAGATAGGCGAGATACTAAATGAATATTTTTCGTCAGTATTCACTCAGGAAAAAGATAATGTTGTGGAGGAGAATGCTGAGCCCCAGGCTAATAGAATAGATGGCATTGAGGTACATAGGGAAGAGGTGTTGGCAATTCTGGACAGGCTGAAAATAGATAAGTCCCCGGGACCTGATGGGATTTATCCTAGGATTCTATGGGAGGCCAGGGAAGAGATTGCTGGACCTTTGGCTTTGATTTTTATGTCATCATTGGCTACAGGAATAGTGCCAGAGGACTGGAGGACAGCAAATGTGGTCCCTTTGTTCAAAAAGGGGAGCAGAGACAACCCCGGCAACTATAGGCCGGTGAGCCTCACGTCTGTAGTGGGTAAAGTCTTGGAGGGGATTATAAGAGACAAGATTTATAATCATCTAGATAGGAATAATATGATCAGGGATAGTCAGCATGGCTTTGTGAAGGGTAGGTCATGCCTCACAAACCTTATTGAGTTCTTTGAGAAGGTGACTGAACAGGTAGACGAGGGTAGAGCAGTTGATGTGGTGTATATGGATTTCAGCAAAGCGTTTGATAAGGTTCCCCACGGTAGGCTATTGCAAAAAATACGGAGGCTGGGGATTGAGGGTGATTTAGAGATGTGGATCAGAAATTGGCTAGCTGAAAGAAGACAGAGGGTGGTGGTTGATGGGAAATGTTCAGAATGGAGTACAGTCACAAGTGGAGTACCACAAGGATCTGTTCTGGGGCCGTTGCTGTTTGTCATTTTTATCAATGACCTAGAGGAAGGCGCAGAAGGGTGGGTGAGTAAATTTGCAGACGATACTAAAGTCGATGGTGTTGTCGATAGTGTGGAAGGATGTAGCAGATTACAGAGGGATATAGATAAGCTGCAGAGCTGGGCCGAGAGGTGGCAAATGGAGTTTAATGTAGAGAAGTGTGAGGTGATTCACTTTGGAAGGAATAACAGGAATGCGGAATATTTGGCTAATGGTAAAGTTCTTGAAAGTGTGGATGAGCAGAGGGATCTAGGTGTCCATGTACATAGATCCCTGAAAGTTGCCACCCAGGTTGATAGGGTTGTGAAGAAGGCCTATGGAGTGTTTATTGGTAGAGGGATTGAGTTCCGGAGTCGGGAGGTCATGTTGCAGCTGTACAGAACTCTGGTACGGCCGCATTTGGAGTATTGCATACAGTTCTGGTCACCGCATTATAGGAAGGACGTGGAGGCTTTGGAGCGGGTGCAGAGGAGATTTACCAGGATGTTGCCTGGTATGGAGGGAAAATCTTATGAGGAAAGGCTGATGGACTTGAGGTTGTTTTCGTTGGAGAGAAGAAGGTTAAGAGGAGACTTAATAGAGGCATACAAAATGATCAGGGGGTTGGATAGGGTGGACAGTGAGAGCCTTCTCCCGCGGATGGATATGGCTGGCACGAGGGGACATAACTTTAAACTGAGGGGTAATAGATATAGGACAGAGGTCAGAGGTAGGTTCTTTACGCAAAGAGTAGTGAGGCCGTGGAATGCCCTACCTGCTACAGTGGTGAACTCGCCAACATTGAGGGCATTTAAAAGTTTATTGGATAAACATATGGATGATAATGGCATAGTGTAGGTTGGATGGCTTTTGTTTCGGTGCAACATCGTGGGCCGAAGGGCCTGTACTGCGCTGTATTGTTCTATGTTCTATGTTCTATGTTCTAAAATGCATTACCTCACATTTGTCCGGATTAAACTCCATCTGCCATCTCTCCGCCCAAGTCTCCAAACAATCTAAATCCTGCTGTATCCTCCGACAGTCCTCATCGCTATCCGCAATTCCACCAACCTTTGTGTCGTCTGCAAACTTACTAATCAGACCAGTTACATTTTCCTCCAAATCATTTATATATACTACAAAGAGCAAAGGCCCCAGCACTGATCCCTGTGCAACACCACTGGTCATAGCCCTCCAATTAGAAAAGCATCCTTCCATTGATACTCTCTGCCTTCTATGGCCTAGCCAGTTCTGTATCCACCTTGCCAGCTCACCCCTGATCCCGTGTGACTTCACCTTTTGTACTAGTCTACCATGAGGGACCTTGTCAAAGGCCTTACTGAAGTCCATATAGACATCATCCACTGCCCTACCTGCATCAATCATCTTAGTGACCTCCTCGAAAAACTCTATCAAGTTAGTGAGACACGACCTCCCCTTCACAAAACCGTGCTGCCTCTCACTAATACGTCCATTTGCTTCCAAATGGGAGTAGATCCTGTCTCGAAGAATTCTCTCCAGTAATTTCCCTACCACTGAAGTAAGGCTCACCGGCCTGTAGTTCCCGGGATTATCCTTGCTACCCTTCTTAATCAGAGGAACAACATTGGCTATTCTCCAGTCCTCCGGGACATCCCCCGAAGACAGCGAGGATCCAAAGATTTCCGTCAAGGCCTCAGCAATTTCCTCTCCAGCCTCCTTCAGTATTCTGGGGTAGATCCCATCAGGCCCTGGGGACTTATCTACCTTAATATTTTTTAAGACACCCAACACCTCGTCTTTTTGGATCTCAATGTGACCCAGGCTATCTACACCCACTTCTCCAGACTCAACATCTACCAATTCCTTCTCTTTGGTGAATACTGATGCAAAGTATTCATTTAGTACCTCGCCCATTTCCTCTGGCTCCACACATAGATTCCCTTGCCTATCCTTCAGTGGGCCAACCCTTTCCCTGGCTACCCTCTTGCTTTTTATGTACGTGTAAAAAGCCTTGGGATTTTCCTTAACCCTATTTGCCAATGACTTTTCGTGACCCCTTCTAGCCCTCCTGACTCCTTGCTTAAGTTCCTTCCTACTTTCCTTATATTCCACGCAGGCTTCGTCTGTTCCCAGCCTTTTAGCCCTGATAAATGCCTCCTTTTTCTTTTTGACGAGGCCTACAATATCTCTCGTCATCCAAGGTTCCCGAAAATTGCCGTATTTATCCTTCTTCCTCACAGGAACATGCCGGTCCTGAATTCCTTTCAACTGCCACTTGAAAGCCTCCCACATGTCAGATGTTGATTTGCCCTCAAACATCCGCCCCCAATCTATGTTCTTCCGTTCCCGCCTAATATTGTTATAATTAGCCTTCCCCCAATTTAGCACATTCATCCTAGGACCACTCTTATCCTTGTCCACCAGTACTTTAAAACTTACTGAATTGTGGTCACTGTTACCGAAATGCTCCCCTACTGAAACATCTACCACCTGGCCGGGCTCATTCCCCAATACCAGGTCCAGTACCGCCCCTTCCCTAGTTGGACTGTCTACATATTGTTTTAAGAAGCCCTCCTGGATGCTCCTTACAAACTCCGCCCCGTCTAAGCCCCTGGCACTAAGTGAGTCCCAGTCAATATTGGGGAAGTTGAAGTCTCCCATCACCACAACCCTGTTGTTTTCACTCTTTTCCAAAATCTGTCTACCTATCTGCTCCTCTATCTCCCGCTGGCTGTTGGGAGGCCTGTAGTAAACCCCCAACATTGTGACTGCACCCTTCTTATTCCTGATCTCTACCCATATAGCCTCACTGCCCTCTGAGGTGTCCTCTCGCAGTACAGCTGTGATATTCTCCCGAACCAGTAGCGCAACTCCGCCTCCCCTTTTACATCCCCCTCTATCCCGCCTGAAACATCTAAATCCTGGATCGTTTAGCTGCCAATCCTGCCCTTCCATCAACCAGGTCTCTGTAATGGCAACAATATCATAGTTCCAAGTACTAATCCAAGCTCTAAGTTCATCTGCCTTACCCGTAATACTTCTTGCATTAAAACATACGCACTTCAGGCCACCAGACCCGCTGTGTTCATCAACTTCTCCCTGTCTGCTCTGCCTCAGAGCCACACTGTCCCTATTCCCTAGTTCTCCCTCAATGCTCTCACCTTCTGACCTATTGCTCCCGTGCCCACCCCCCTGCCATACTAGTTTAAACCCTCCCGTGTGACACTAGCAAACTTCGCGGCCAGGATATTTATGCCTCTCCGGTTTAGATGCAACCCGTCCTTCTTATACAGGTCACACCTGCCCCGGAAGAGCTCCCAGTGGTCCAGATAATGGAAACCCTCCATCCTACACCAGCTGTTTAGCCACGTGTTTAGCTGCTCTATCTTCCTATTTCTAGCCTCACTGGCACGTGGCACAGGGAGTAATCCCGAGATTACAACCCTCGAGGTCCTGTCTTTTAACTTTCTGCCTAGCTCCCTGAACTCCTGCTGCAGGACCTCATGCCCCTTCCTGCCTATGTCGTTAGTACCAATATGTACAACGACCTCTGCCTGTTTGCCCTCCCCCTTCAGGATGCCCTCTACCCGTTCGGAGACATCCTGGACCCTGGCACCAGGGAGGCAACATACCATCCTGGAGTCTCTTTCACGTCCACAGAAGCGCCTATCTGTGCCCTTGACTATAGAGTCCCCTATTACTATTACTCTTCTGCGCTTTGACCCTCCCTTCTGAACATCAGAGCCAGCCGTGGTGCCACTGCTCTGGCTGCTGCTGTTTTCCCCTGATAGGCTATCCCCCCCGACAGTATCCAAAGGGGTATATCTGTTCGAGAGGGGGACAACCACAGGGGATTCCTGCACTGACTGCCTGCCCTTTCTGGTGGTCACCCATTTCTCTGCCTGCACCTTGGGTGTGACCACATCTACACAACTGTGATCTATGACGCTTTCCGCCACCTGCATGCTCCTAAGTGCATCCAATTGCCGCTCCAACCGAACCATGCGGTCTGTGAGGAGCTCCAGTTGGGTGCACTTTCTGCAGATGAAGCCATCCGGGACGCTGGAAGCCTCCCGGACCTGCCACATCTCACAGTCAGAGCACAGCACCCCTCTAACTGACATTGCGTCAATTAATTAAAATTAAAATTTTTAAAATTTTTTTTTTTGAATATATATTTTTTTAAATTTCAAAGTTACTGTTGACTATCTGTTTCCTAGCACTAGATTTCTAATAGAAATGCGAAAGCTAAATATAGTACTCTCCGATCTCTGGCTTAGATATCCCTCTAAATTATAATTAAGTAATTATGTTTAATTAGTTACCAATGCTCAGTTTTTTTAATTTAGTGTAGAATCCCAACCAGCCACTCAGGCCACAGCTTTTCTGTGATTTCACTTCAGTTTCCCCCCCGACACACACACAATTTGAAAAAGATACAAAAGTAATAATGCGTAAAAATCACTTACTTACCTTCGTGTTAATAATAAAATATGGTACTTACCTCACATCAATGGGTTTTATTATTAGGTTAGAGGAGGAGGGCGGGTGGGAGACACTACACGTGTAGTGTTTCGGGTTTCCTCTCCACCAGAATTTATTGGTGAGGGTCTTCCCAGAGGTCCGCGGGTCGAACTTCCTGTTCCCGCCTTAAATACTAAAATATTTTTTAAAAACAGAAAAGAGGGACCGAAAACGGGGCCAGGTAAGTGTTTTTAAAGCACAGACTTACCTCCCAGCAATCACATCCGCACTGCCCCCGCTGAAATTGACAAACCAGCTGTTCTCCCGCCGAAATCGACTGGCCTGCCCCTGCAAAGACAAGTGTTTTTAAAGCACAGACTTACCTCCCAGCAATCACTTCCGCACTGCCCCCGCTGAAATTGACAAACCAGCTGTTCTCCCGCCGAAATCGACTGGCCTGCCCCTGCAAAGACAAGTGTTTTTAAAGCACAGACTTACCTCCCAGAAATCACTTCCGCACTGCCCCCGCTGAAATTGACAAACCAGCTGTTCTCCCGCCGAAATCGACTGGCCTGCCCCTGCAAAGACAAGTGTTTTTAAAGCACAGACTTACCTCCCAGCAATCACTTTCGCACTGCCCCCGCTGAAATTGACAAACCAGCTGTTCTCCCGCCGAAATCAACTGGCCTGCCCCTGCAAAGACAAGTGCAGTTTACAACTCATTCTCAGCTATGCCGTTTAGTGTCTCTTCTTCAACACTCGCCATTGAGCTCGGATTGGTTTCCTGGCTTGCTGGTGATGTGGAAGTGAAATGCCGAGACGCAAGATTACAGATTGTGGTGGAATGCAATTCTGCTGCTGCTGATGCCCCACAGCGGCTCATAGATGTCCAGTTTATGCAACAGTCAAGAAAGCCGGCAATGTCTCTACTTCCTAAGGAAACTAAAGAAATTCGACATGTCTGCATTGACTCTCACAAACCTCTACAGATGTGCCATAGAGAGCATCCTATCTGGCTGCATTACAGCTTGATATGGCAACTGCTCGGCCCAAGATCGCAAGAAGCTGCAGAGTGTGGTGAACTCAGCCCAGTGCATCACACAAGTTTGCCATCCTCCCATTGATTCTGTCTGCACCTCCCGCTGCCTCAGGAAGGCAGATAGCATTATCAGAGACCCCTCCCACTCAGGCTTTGCCTGCTTCCAGACCCTTCCATCAGGCCGAAGATGCAGAAGTCTGAAGACCCACACATCCAGACAGAGGGACAGCTTCTTCCCCACAGCTACTAGACTCCTCAACGACTCTCCCTTGGACTGATCGGTTCCCTGTAAGAAAACTATTCACATTGCCCTATGCTGCTCTTGTTTGGCCCCTTGTTTCGCACTGCAACCAATCACTATTGGTCAATGTACTCTGTTAATTATTCTTTTGTATACTATGTACGTACTGTGTACGTTCCCTTGGCCGCAGAAAAATACCTTTCACTGTACTTCGGTACATGTGACAATAAAAATCAATCAATCAATTTTGAGCAGCTGGGTCAGTCCTATTGGATGGAGAATGTGCTCAGGATTGGGATAAGCTTTTGTTTTCACGAGCAATGCAATGTTTGTTCATTTCTACTAAACCCGCCATTGACGGATAAATTTGTGACAAGGGGTTAAGAACAATCATACAGACCCGAAATGTGAACTTTATATTCTCGCTCCACAAATGCTGCCAGACCTGCTGAGTTCTTCCACTATTTTCTGCTTATTTTACTTCCTTGTGTTCGTTCTTTTGTCACCTACCACAATCTCAGTCTGGACCATTCAGGACTTGGTTTGTTAGTGTTATTGCTCGGCCATTCCCACACAGGATAGATTTTATGCCCTTAACCCTTCCTCCAAGTTCTGTTCATCATGGTGGAGAGCCAGCTTTTCACATAAGAGGGCTCAGCCTCGGAGCAGAACACACCCAGAGATGGATGACACTCAGATACTAGGGCCACGATTATGTCAAGCTGTAACCAATCACTCGAAGATTATACCTATGGTAGTGAATGTGGGTGGTCATTCAGCACACACAAACTAATATTTACCACTGATCTAAAACAAATACTTGCAGCAGGGTAAATTGAGATGCATGGTTGATTTGTTCTTCCATATTCCATGATACTGAGGTCTGTTTAGAATGACCTATTGTAGATTGGGCATTTGCCCTCCTACGGGCAATTCATCAACACCCATTCACACGGGTTTAGGTGTGAAAAATGACAGGTTGAGTGAGCTTCTCCTGGTGCTGTGAAGCAACAGTGCTAACCACTGTGCTGACGTGCTGACGTGCTGCCCAAAGAGGGAGTGGATGGAAGGAATGGGATAGTTGGAGATGAAAAAAAGAGAAAAGAAAATGAGGAAGGAAGAGAATCCATTGGAGAGGAAACTGAAAGCAGGAGGAGGGGGGGGGGGGGGGAGGGGAGGAGGAAGGAGGCGAAGGAAGAAGAGGTGAAGATAGAAAGGAATGGGTGGAGTAGAGAGGAAAGGGAAGGAGAGAGGATGGGAGGGACAGAGGAAAAGAAAGGGAGTTGTAGAAACTGAATTTTGTGATTAGCTGAGTGCTTTGACAAGCCGAGTGATGTTTGAGCTGAATGTTGTGTTTTATTTTCAGGTGGTTATAAGGGCTATGGACTGAGTATGCTGGTGGAGGTATTTTGCGGCATGCTCTCAGGATCTCATTACAGTAATAACATCCGTCGTTGGAAGGAAACAGACAAGGTGGCCAATCTGGTGAGGACTCAATATTGCTGCACTGAGTGACTGCACAACAAATATGCTTTCATCCTGCTCAAAACTCGACTCATAGATAGAATTTTTCATAGAATTTACAATGCAGAAGGAGGCCATTCGGCCCATCGAGTCTGCACCAGCTCTTGGAAAGAGCACCCTACCCAAGGTCCACACCTCCACCCTATCCCCACAACCCAGTAACCCCACCCAACACTAAGGGCAATTTTGAACACTAAGGGCAATTTATCATGGCCAATCCACCTAACCTGCACATCTTTGGACTGTGAGAAGAAATCGGAGCACCCGGAGGAAACCCATGCACACACGGGGAGGATGTGCAGACTCCTCACAGACAGTGACCCAAGGCAGAATCGATCCTGGGACCCTGGAGCTGTGAAGCAATTGTGCTATCCACAATGCTACCGTGCTGCACATGACTCATTGCTCCATCTCCCACTCCAGCTCACTCAGGGTGGAGATATGGGGCGAAATTCTCCTACCCGCCCCGCCACATTTCTGCGCCGACCGGCCGGCGGGAGTCTCCGTAACACCGGCCGGTCAATGGGGTTTCCCATTGTGGGGCACCCCCACGCCGTCGGGAAACCCCCGAGCGCCGGCAGAACGGAGACTCCCGCCGGCGGAGAATGACGCCCATGGTTTGGTCTTCACGAGCACAGTGTATTGGTCACTTCTGTTAAAGCCATTATAGATGGTTGGTTGTCCCACCATCTGCCACAATCTCAGTCTGGAATATTCAGGACGTGAGCCATTGATGCTATTGATGTTGCCGGTCATCTATCCGGAATGTAGAAAATTTTCCAGGTGTGTCACGTACTCAAGAAACAGGATAAATCCAACCCAGCCAATTACCGCCCTATCAGTCTACTCTCCATGATCAGCAAAGTGATGGAAAGAGTCATCAACATTGCGATCAAGCGGCACTTACTCAGCAATAACCTGCTCACGGACACTCAGTTTGGGTTCTCCAGGGTCATTCATCTCCTCATCTCATTACTGCTTTGGTACAAACATGGAGATAGGGCTGAATGCCAGAGGTGAGGTGAGAGTGACTGCCCTTGACATCAAGGCAGCACTTGACCGAGTATGGCATCAAGGAGCCCTAGCAAAAATGGAGCAAGACGAATCAGGGGAAAACTCTCCGCTGGTTGGAGTCATACCAGACACAAAAGAAGATGGTTGTGTTGGTTGGAGGTCAAAAATCTCAGCTCTAGTATATCACTGTAGGAGTTCCTCAGGCCCTAGGCCCAACCATCTTCAGCTGCTTCATCAGTGACCTCCCTTCCATCATAAGTGGGCAGCACGGTAGCATAGTGGTTAGCACAATTACTTCACAGCTCCAGGGTCCCAGGTTCGATTCCGGCGTGGGTCACTGTCTGTGCGGAGTCTGCACATCCTCCCCGTGTGTGCTTGGGTTTCCTCCGGGTGCTCCGGTTTCCTCCCACAGTCCAAAGATGTGCAGGTTAGGTGGATTGGCCATGATAAATTGCCCTTAGTGTCCAAAATTGCCCTTAGTGTTGGGTGAGGTTACTGGGTTATGGGGATAGGGTGGAAGCGTGGACCTTGGGTAGGGTGCTCTTTCCAAGAGCCGGTGCAGACTCGATGGGCCGAATGGCCTCCTTCTGCACTGTAAATTCTATGATCTATTCTATGATCTATAAGCTCAGATTTGGGAATGTTCACAGATGACTGCACAATGTTCAGCGCCATTGATGACTCCTCAGATAATGAAGCAGTCCATGTCCAAATGAAGAAAGACCTGGGCAATATTCAGGCTTGGGCATACAAGTGGCAAGTTACATTAGCACTACACAAGTGCTGGGCAATGACCATCTCCTATGAGAGAGGATCTAACCTCTTGACACACAGTGGCATATATATAGATGTAAAGGGGCATGATATAGTTGGGTTTACGGAGACATGGTCCAAGGTGACCAAGGATGGGAACTAAATATTGCGGGCTATTCAGTTTTTAGGAAGGACAGACAGAAAGGAAAAGATGGTGAAGTTGCTTTGTTGATTAAAGAAAATATTGAGACAGTATTGAGGAAAGATATTGGGTGGGATTCTCCGTTCCTCATTCCTGCAGCCGGGCAATGGGGTTAACCATTGTAGGCCCCCCACACAGCGTCGGGTAACACGCACGTGTGGGCGCGGTGCCGACTAGGCGGAGGATCCCATCAACAGAGAATCCCGCAGAGTAGCACAGACGATGTGGAATCTATATGGGTCAAGTTAAGAAACACCATGGGGCAAAGAACATTTGTTGGGGTGGCATACAGACTACCAAACAGTGGTAATGTTGGGAACAGCATTAGACAGGAAATCAGTGATGCATGTGTTCAAGGTACATTGTGATAATTATGGGTGAATTTAATCTGCATATAGTTGGGTGAGTCAAATTATTCACAGTACAATAAAGGAGAAATTTCTGGAATATATACGGGGATGGTTCTCTGGACCAATACTTTGAGGAACCACCAATGGACAGGCCATCTTGGACTGGGTGTTATCCAATGAGAAAGGGTTAGTTGGAAACCTAGCTGTGAGAGAATCCTTGGGGCTGAGTGACCATAATATGAGAGAATTCTTTATCATGGTGGATACTGAGGTAGTTGATTCTAAGACTAGGGCCCTGAATCTTAATAAAGGTAATTATAATGGTATGAGGCATATGTTGGCTATGACTGACTGGGAAACATTACTGAAAGGAAGGACAGTGGACAGGCAATGGCAGGCATTCAATGAACGAATGGGTGAACTCAAAAAGTTCTTTATTCCTATTTGGCACAAGAGTAGGAAGGGAACTGTGGCCAAACCACTGCTTACAAGGGAAATTAGAGATAGTATTAGATTGAAAGAAGAGGCAGTCAAGTTGGCAAGAAAAAGCAATAGACCAGAGGATTGGGAACAGTTTAAAATTCAGCAAAGGCAGACCAAGGGATTGATTAAGAAGGGGAAAATACAATATGAAAGAAAGCTAGCAGGGAACATAAAAACTGACTGTAAAAGTATTTTATAGGTATGTAAAAAAAAAAGGATTAGGGCAGCACAGTGGCGCAATGGTTAGCACTGCTGCCTCACAGTGCCGTGGACCCAGCTCTGGGTCACTGTCCATGTGGAGTTTGCACATTTTCTCAGTGTCCGCGAGGGTCTCACCCCCACAACCCAAAGATGTGCAGGGTAGGTGGATTGGCCACGCTAAATTGCCCCTTAATTGGAAAAAAGAATTGGATACTCTCAATTTAAAAAAAGTGAAAAAGATTTATGAAAACAAATATAGGCCCCTCATAGTCAGAAATGGGAAAATTCATAATGGGAACAAAGAAATGGCTGAGGAACTAAATTTGTACTTTGCTTCTGTCTTCACAAAAGGAAGACATGAATAATGTACTGGAAGTTCTGAGTGAGGAGTTGAAGGAAATTAGAAACAGTAGAAAAATAATTTTAGGGAAATTAATGGAGTTGTAGACATTTAAATCTCCAGGGCCTGATAATCTTCATTCCAGAGTTCTTAAGGAAGTAGCCCCAGAAATATTAGCTCCATTGGCAGTCATATTCTAAAATTCCTTGGACTCTGGAATGGTTCCTACAGATTGGAGGGTCGCTAATATAACTCTGCTATTCACAAACGGAAGTAAAGAGAAAACAGGGAACTACAGACCAATGAGCTTAACGTCAGTAGTCGGGAAGTTGCTGGAGTCCATTATCATGGATTTCTTTGCACAGTATTTGGAAAGCATTGGCATAATCAGACAAACTCAGCATGGATTTCTGAAAGGGAAATTATGCCTGACAAATCTACTGGAATTCTTTGAAGGTGTAACTGCTAGAGTTGACCAGGGAGACCCGATGATGTGGTTTATTTAGACTTCAGAAGGCTTTCAACAGTGGCACAGTGGTTAGCACTGCTGGCTCACAGCTCCGGGGTCTCAGGTTCAATTCCGGCCTCGGGTGACTATCTGTGTGAAGTTTGCACTTTCTCCCCATGTCTGCATGGGTTTCCTCTGGGTGCTCCTGTTTCCTCCCACAACCCAATGATTAGGGGTTAGGCGCAGGTTAGGTGGATTGGCCATGCTAAATTTGCCCTTAGTGTCCAAAAGGTTAGGTGGGGTTACTGGGTTACGGGGATAGGGTGGAGGCGTAAGGCGCTCTTTCCAAGGGCCGGTGCAGACCCGATGGGCCGAATGGCCCCCTTCTGCACTGTAAATTCAATGATTCTATGAAGGTCTCACATAGCAGATTACTATGTAAAGTTAAAGTGCATGGGGATTGTGGGTAGTGTCTTGAGATGGATAGAAAGCTGGTTAGCAGACAGGAAACAAAAAGTTGGAATAAATAGGTCTTTTTTTCGATTGGCAGGCGGTAACTAGTGGGGTACTGCATGGATCTGTGCTAGGACTCCAACTGTTGACATTATATACTAATGGGTTGGACAACAGAACTAAATGTAGTATTTCCAAATTTGCAGATGATACCAAGTTGGGTGGGAGGGTGAACTGTGAGGAGGATGCAGAGATGCTTCAGTGGGATTTGGGCAGGCTGAATGAATGGGCATATGCATGGCAGAAACAATATAATGTGGATAAATGTGAGGTTATCCACTTTGGCAGCAAAAATAGGAAGGATGGGTGTAAATTGAGAGAGGTGGATACTCAGCGAGGCCTTGGTGTCCTCGAGCATCAGTCGCTGAAAGTAAGCTTGCAGGTAGAGCAGGCAGTAAAGAAGGCAACAGGTATGTTGGTCTTCATAGCGAGAGGATTTAGTGTAGGAATAGGGATGTTTTACTGCTATTGTATAGAGCATTGGTAAGGCTAGAATAATACTGGAGTGTTGTGTGCAGTTTTGGTGTCCTTATCTGAGGAAGAATGTTCTTGATATGGAGGCAGTGCAGCGAAGGTTAACCAGACTGATTTCCAGGATGGCGGGACTGCGATATAAGAAGAGACTAAGTCAGTTAGGATTATATTAACTGGAGTCTAGAAGAGTGAGAAGGGATCACATAGAAACTTATAAAATTCTAGCAAGATTAGACCGGGTAGATTCAGAAAGAATGTTCCTGATGGTGGGAGAGTCCAGGACCAGGGGTCATAGTTTGAGGATAAGGGGTAAACCTTTTAGGACTGAGGTGAGGAGAAATTTCTTTACCCAGAGAGTGGTGTATCTATTCATTACCACAAAAAGTAGTTGAGTCGAAAACATTATGTAATTCCAAGAAGGAATTAGATATAGCTCTTGGGGCTAAAGGGATCAAGGGATATGGGGTAAGGCGGGATCAGGGTAGTGAACTTGATGATGATCAGCCATGATCATCATGAATGGCGGAGTAGGCTTGAAGGGCCGAATGGCCTACACCTGCTTCTATTTTCTATATATGTTTCTATGTATTACCATTGCTGAATTTTTAAAAATTACTGGGCCATTCCCACCCAGGGTGGATTCTGTTCCTTAACCATCCTCCAAGTGCTGTTCATCATATGAAAGGGTTATCAACACTATTATACTCCTTCTTCCCTCACTCTCTCCTCCCTCTCTTCCCTCCCTTATTCTTCTTCCTCAACAAGCATCATCTGAGCCTGGAGGAAGCTGCGTGTGATTTAGTTTTCCACTTTTATTTTAAGTATTATTCATTTCTATTTCCTTCCTCCTCACTCTCTCTCCATCACGCGCTCTCTCTCCCACACTCTTTCTCTCCCTTGTTTTATATTCTGCTTTCTCACTCTCTCTTCCTCACTTTCCCATTCTATCGTCATCTCCCTCATTTCCTTTTCTCACTTTCCTTCCTCCTCCATTCTCCTACTCCCCTTTTCTCTCTCCCCCTTTTCTCGTTTTCCTTCCACCTCATTTTCTCCCTCCTCCCTTTTTCTCTCCCCTCTTCCTTGATTACCCCTCTGCTGTCTTTCCATCCCTTTTTTCCACTCCTCCTTGTTTTCTCCCATTCCCTCACACACTCCCTTGCTCTTTCCCCTTTTTCTGAATCTTGCTTCATCCATCCTATGAAGCCCCTTTAGAATTTTGTATGTGTCAATAAGATCGCCTTTCATTCTGATAAACCCCAGAGAACATAAACCCAATTTACTCAATCTCTCATCATAGGACAACCCCTTCACTCCAGGGATCAATTGAGTAAATCTTTGTTGCGCTGCCTCCAATACAAGTATATCCATCCTTAAATGTGGAGACCAAAACTGCACACAGTATTCCAGATGTGGTCCCACCAAAACCCTATACAGTGTAGCAGAATTTATTCCTGTATTCCAATCCCCTTACAATGAATGCCAATATGCCATGTGCCTTCATAATTGCTTACAATACTTGCATGCCAACTTTCAATGTTCTTTGTACATGCACATCAAAGTTTCTTTGAACATAAACACTTCTGTTTTTCTATCCTTATGACCAAAGTGTTGCTATATTTACTCGCTATAAATATGGCAGTCAATAAGGTTGCCTTTCTTTTATCTAGATATCGATATTATATTGCTTTCAGAGTCGCCAGGTATCAAATGATACCACCACAAGGTTCAACCGGATATCGATCAAAGACCCAACAACCAGTTAGTTAGTTCAAGTTCAATAATACTTTATTTACACACAAGATTAACTTATACATGCAACATAAACACTAGGAGCTAAACTACACCTAACAACTATGACAACCTGTACTTAACTTCAGGCACCTGGCTTAGGTCAGAGGAACAGTGGCCTTTGTTCGAATCTGGATCTGCTGGGTCTGGAGAAGTAACTGCTGTTCAGCTAGGCTCATCCATCTGGGAGCGAATGTTGAACTTGGACTTGCTTCTGGTCGTGGTGCTGCAGTTGGAGATAGACGTTGCGAGAGCGCCAGGTCGAAAAGAGATCGAACACATGGCAGTGTCTCTCTTTATCCTTGGGGGGTTTTGCGCTCTTTTGGGCGGTCCTTAGGTTTGGACCCAATTAATTGGGCAGTTCTCGATCACTGCCTTCGATCTGAGCCAATAAAGGGCGGGTGCCTTGATGGCTGGGCATGTCCTAAGTGGTCATTGACCTTGCTGTTTATGCTTCCTGAGCAAAGGGAGGGGCGCCGATGTGTCTGGGATTGTGTCGGTTACCTGAGCACCAGTCCTTTGTCTTACGGAGATGGGTCATTAAAATGCTAATCGGTTGGGGGTTTCGATGCTGTCTGGATTCTCAGCTCACGAATATACATGCAGGCTCTGTACCTGCCTGAATCTTACATTGGCCATATTTCCCTTTAGGCTTTGCGAACGTCCATGTTTCTTGTTGTAAGTGGCCATCCCAGGTGGCTACAAAAGTAAATGACTTCATGCTTTCCTTCATTGTATTCCATCTACTATCTTGTTTTCCACTCGCTTAACCTGCCGATATCTCCGTGCAGCCGCCCTGTGTCCTCCCCACAGCTTAGCTTTCCACATAGCTGTGTATCATCAGCAAACTTTGACACATTACTCTGTCTCTTCATCTGAGTCATTAATACAGATTGCAAATAGCTGAGGTTCCAGCACTGATCCTTACAGGACTCCACCATTCACCAACTTGAAATTGCCACCTTTATCTCTACTCTATACTTCCTCTGTAGAACAATATCGTCAGCTCCCTTCTCCCACACTATCAAACCCTGTAAGTTTATTTCACTCGAGTGCCTATGCGGTTTCTCTTTGAAAACATTAATCAGCTTCTTCCAGGAAGTGTGTGTGTGCCTACATGTCTGTGTATGTTTGTATCTGTGTCTGTGTGTATGTCTGTCTGCACGTATCTGCTTGAGGCTCCTGGTGCTCTCTGTTTTAATCCCAGCACCTGCCCAGTGCACTTCCACTTTTGAAATATTTATGCAATTCCCTACTATGCATTTGTAAAGAAAATAGGAATGGCTATTGCTGTGTTCAATAACGGCTGCAGTCACTAACTCTCAAACTCTTGTACTCTCCTTATCCTTCAGGGACAGTGTTTCTTTGCCATTAATCCAGGATGCTTTGCTCCAAATTTTGAGAAAAGGATGTCGGACTTGCTGAACATACACAGAACACTAGAACCGGTGAGTATAACTTAAATAGCTTTTAAAAAAATTAATTTAGAGTATCCAATTCTATTTTTTAAATTAAGGGGCAATTTAGCTTGGCAAACCACCTACCCTGCACATCTTTGGGTTGTGGGGGTGAGACACATGCAGACACAAGGCAGCCAGTGCTGCTGAGGATGAGGTGACAGCAGCCGTTAGTCCCACACAGTATGGCAAAGGGAATTGACCAGCAGCGCAGGAAGAAGGTCAACGACCTACACCGGGCAACACGAGTGAGTAGACACCAACGCCCCCCATACCCCCACCCAAGGTTGCATTCACCCCCCATCTCTCCAAGTGGCCCAGAGCCCCCAAAACCCCCAAAACCTGTCTTCACACCCCCTCTCCCATTACTGAACCACACGTGTGGGTAACGATGCCCTCTCTGTGACTCCTCAGGAAAAACTCTCCCACAATCGACAGGAGAGGGCCCAGACTGGCGGAGGGGTGCCGGACATCAGAATCTTAACCTCCTTCGTGGGTCGTGCCCTGGAGGTGACGGGGGCGGCCGAGGACGGAGCGGTCACCTACGCGGATGCTGGTGGATGCCGCAGAGCTGAGCCTCTGGAAGTGGGTTACCCGGAGATGATGGAGATGATAGGGAGCGGTCGGGATGTTCAGAGGGAGATGCCAGCATCACTCCAACAGATCCATAGCCGTTTGGAGGAGTGGCATCGAGGCCAACACTGCTAGGATAGCGACCGCAATGGATAACCTGGTGCACGACATTGGCACCATGAGTAAAGGTATCCAAGGCATGGTGCAGTCGATGACGGCCATGGTTGAGGGTCATGGCAGAGTGTCCGACTCGCTGGGGGATGTCACCCAGCACCAAGCCAACCTTGATGAGATTCCGCGGGATATGTCCCGCTCTCAAATGGGCATGGCTGAGGCACTGCAGAGCATGGCCCAGTCACTGAGGAGCATCGCTGAGGGCGTCGACACAATAGTGCGGACCAAGGGGAGCTGCCAGGGCTGGCAGAGCCAGATGATGCAGGGGCAGCCGGGGCTCGAACTAGCTGCCCCTCTGTCCCAAGCTGAACCCCATGGTACTCAATGACCCTGCAGGGAGTCCTGTGGGGTTCTGGGGCTGGAGGGATCCAGCGTGCTTGACGGCGGCACATGCACAGCCATGCCATCCTGTCCCGTGTGCTGATTGCAAAACACGGCCTCATCAGATTGGTGGAACTCAGGGGAGCTGATGGCCACCGTTACCACTCCATAGGACAGGTTGCCCCCCCCCCCCACCCCCCGGCCCTGTGGTGCTCGTCCAGCTCCAGCCGTGGACATGTCCCCGGAACTGTGTCCCATCCCCTGGGTGTTCGGATGTTGGTTGCCGCTGGTGTGGTGTTGCCTCCTGCAGTGTTCAGGCATCAAGGTGCGATTGCAATGACTCCCACATGATACATGGCCCACCCACCCACGGGAATCCACTTGGCATGTGTCAAATGCGCTCCTAACCACGATTGCCAATTCCCTATTATTAATAGCCCTCAGCCGCACGGCCGGAGGCCTCAGCAGTCGGTAGGGGTTATAGGTGATCGGTGGGGCAGGCGGGCAGGGTCAAGGGTTGCCCCCAGAATGGGGTTGGGGTCCAGGGGTTGGCATGGTGGTACCATGAGTGATTGCCCCCCGATTGTCCCCCCAGCGCTCCCCCCTCCCATGGTGGCTACATCTGCGACCTGCGGAGGGTCCCCCAACTCCCTGCTGAGCACTGGGGTGACAATCCCTGCACGCCCGGGCTCTTTGCCTGTGAGCAAAGATGGCTACTTACCTCCTTGGCTTCCCACAGAAGCCCTTCCGCCAGGTTCATGTTTTTCAAAAGGAGTACTAATTGGTGCCAGCGTGACCGCTTGCTGGGAAGACCGCTGAATGACGGGAGGCCATTGGACATAGGGAACGCTCTCGTTGATTGTACTGAAATGAGGCTTATGTGATCCCGATTTCGCCTATGGGTTGCATCACAATCTGTTTGGTGCCCGGCGTGGATCATGGACTGGGTTCTTCCACCTGCCCTCCGCAAGAACGCCACAGTGAGACGTGGACAATGGAGAAGTCCGGGCGGATTTTTGGGCCCTGTTCAAGCGTCCACCAAAACATACTTCCCCAACTCTAATTATACCAGGAGCACCTTTGACCCATTATAACGTATTTTTCTCAGATTTAAGACCCGCCTGCACCGTTGCAGGAGCCAGTTAATGATTGCATGACCCCAAAGCAAAAATGAATCCAAACAATTTGCAAATACATTAGTTCAAGGGGGGTATTTTACATTTAATCACAAGACGCAACAAATCCCCAAAACCTAGTACAGTTCAGAGTGATCATCATTCCACATATACATACAGAGAAGACCAACCAATATTCATACAATTGGTTCAGATTATCAGTCATTGTTATCGTTGAGGTTGGCCGTTTCTTTCATATAAGGAAAAAGAAAGGATAAAAGGATACCAAAAAGAGTGAGGCTCTCAGGATAATAGGATAAAGCCATGAGCACATGGGACTACAGTGCACGCCCTCCTGTACAGGGCAACAAAGAAAAAGCTACACTATATACGAGATCCCTCATGGGGTAAAAGACAACCTATTAGAACCTAACTCAGCCTCTCAAGACCTCCAATCATTGAAAGAATACCCCAGGAAAAGGGGAAAAACAGGATACCATGGGTTAGCACTGCTGTCTCACAGCGTCGATATCCCAGGTTCGATCCCGGCTCTGGGTCACTGTCTGTGTGGGGTTTGCACATTCTCCCCATGTTTGCGTGGGTTTCGCCCCCAGATGTGCAAGGTAGATGGATTGGCCACGCTAAATTGCCTCTTTCTTGGAAAAAATGAATAAATTGTTTAAAAACAGGATACCACCATCAGCACACTCTCATATACAAGAGCCAGTAAACCAAGGGTTCTTCCACCGTGCCGAGACTCGCAACACAACGTCCCTCACTCCTCTCCAGCCAAGTCAAAGGCACCGTTCACCGTCACCAGAAAACTTAAAGCATTTTCCCCCACGGAAACCCCACGGACAAGGAGAAGAAGAATCCAAGGACTGAAGGTGAGCCCCCACCGAGGAAACTGCACTAACGACTGTCAGGATTCTCTTCTCCGTTTCATCCATTCTCTTCAGGTTATCTGGCAGTTCATTAATATGAGCATTGATAATCTGTGCCAACAATCCAAGACCGTCATCTTATGTCTGCATGGGTTTCCTATGAGTGCTCCGGTTTCCTCCCACAGTCCAAATATGTGCAGGTTAGGTGGTTTGGCCATGATAAAATTGCCCCTTAGTCCAAAAGGTTAGGTGGGGTTACTGGGTTACAGGGATGGGGTGGAGGCATAGCCTAAAGCAGGGTGCTCTGTTCAAGGGCTGGTGCAGACTCGATGGGCCAAATGGCCTCCTTCTGCACTGTAGGGATTCTATGATTCTATGATATGTTCCATGATCATTTTGTCTGCGATATAAGTAATATGGAAATCAGAAAAAACCTTTGGGCAAAATCCTCCTGTCCTTTCAGCAGGCACTGCAGATCTCCTTATCCGAAGAAAGCGCGGACCGCTGCTTCAAGAGAAACAAGGGATGGAGGTTAACGTTTTGGGGCATTGCCCCTCACATGATATCCCCATTGTCATAATATACACACAAGTATATGATGGTGCAGAGACAGACACTGACTGACACACTGGAAGACCAATCAACACACCGCACACAGCAGCCAATCACCAGACAGGATACGGCCACTATATAGCCAGAAGGCACTAGTTTTCCCGCTCATTCGGGATGCAGCCTCTGAGACAGCCAGAGCCCGTGATCTGTAACGTGAACATCTACCATGTGCTAGCAGTATAGTCTGGTCAGGTTAGCCTCAGGTCTCCAGTCAACCTAACATCGGGTCAACCCACAGTGCAAGTATGTTTAACAGCTCATAGCTAAATAAAATAGAGTTGTACTTCTACAAGCGTTGGTAGCCTGTCTCTCTCACTGCTCTGGTAAACGCAGTCCACGCAGACCCAGCATACCCAACACATCACCCATGGCCCGGACCAACGCCACAGCGACTCCGGCCTCTGGGTGAAGAGCCAGCCGCCGTGCATGCGACGTCGCCAGACTCGGCTGATGGCAATTCTGGCCCGTGTGTGACATGTCGATACCGGTCTAGGTGTACCTGCAGGCAACAGGAGGGGCCAGCATTCCAGGCACCCCAGCCAAAGTAGGTGCCAGCCCGGGGGTCGGGCTTTGAATCTGGATGACCCAGAAGAAACCGATGCCAAGGATGAGGCTGAGATGTAGCTGAACTGTTTGGCAGTGCCCCTTGTGTATTCGTGGCTGGACGCAAACCGACCCCGTCCTTGCCAAGGTGCAGCATCTGGTGCTATACGGTGCCTCCATCGACGGCTACCAGGGAAGTTGAAGGCTTTCTCCTCTACGTTTGAGGAACTGACCGTAGAAGACGGTATCCTCCTGTGGGGCACGAGGGTTGTTGTCTCGGTGAAGGAACAAGATGTCATGTCGAAAGAGCTTGTCAAAGCTCACCCAGGGGAGTCCAAAATGAAGGTGCTGGTGAGAAGTTACGTCTGGTGGCCGGGTTTGGACACAGGTATCAAGGTGTTGACTCAACAGTGCTCCATCTGACAAGAGCACCAGAAGCTCCCTGCAGCGTCATCCCTACACCCTTGGAAGTAGCCGGACGCCCTTGGGTTCGCGTGCACACGGATTTCGCCGGTTCATTCCCGGGTTTGACGTTTCTCATTATGGTGAATGCCCACTCCAAGTGGCTGCAGGTTCAGAAGATGGTGACGATCACCTGTCGGGTGACCGGTGAGCCTTTGCACATTTCTATTTCCACCCATGGAATCCCAGAGGTGCTCGTAATGGGGCCTCTTTCACGAGTGAAGAATTTGGCACTTTCATGACAGGCAACATGATTCAGCATGTCCGCTCTGCCTCATACCATCCGGCATAAAATGGCTTGGCAGAAACGGATGTGCAGGCGGTTCAACATGGCGATGGACACCAGGCTGGCAAGTTTTATGTTCTTGTACAGGACCATGCGGCACGCAGTAACTGGGATGGCTTCCGCTGAGATGCTCATGGTTCGTAAGCTTCGTATCTGACTTTGATTCTCCCAGACATCAGCACGAAAGTGCGCCAAAATCAGCATTTGCAAGGACATTGTCCGCTTCGACCTCAACTTCTCCTATGCTTCTCACCTGACACTGCGGTGTTTGGTCATAACTTCAGTGACAGTGCTCACTGGCTCTCTGGGATTGTCGTCCGTCTAATGGCACCAGTGTCTTACCAAGTTCGGGTCTGGGAGCAACTGATCCGACTCATTTGTATCACATTTGCTCACGGAGGTTGGTCCCTCGTGAGGTTCCTCAGATGAAACCTGTCCTGGACCCTCCAACTCCATTGCCGAACCATCCCGCTGTGACGCCTCCAGTCTGTGTCAGCGCCGACATGCCCAATGTTGTATCTCAGGATTCAGAAATGGAGGTGGAGACGTCTGAAGTCTCAGATGCCGAATCCACAGTTCAGCCGCCTCCTGCTGACCGTCCACCATGGCGTTCCTGCCACAGGCGACGCTACCCTGCGAGATATACACTGATCCAGCGCATAATGTGCATGACGGTTTACCGGAACCAAAGAGAGTCTGACGTCCTCCACCTGCTTCTCCTTCTCCTTCTCATCAGTCGCCGAGGGGATCTTTGCACTTTGGTCGGGGTGGGAGCGGGGGGTGGGAGGAATGTAAGACCCCAGACGGGACGGGATTGATTATCTTCCCTGTGGTTCTTGCGGAGTACGAGCTCCCCCGCTGAAGGGCGGGGGAATTCCATTTAGCAATGTATAAAAGATCAGCCAGTAAGGCACTGACCAGAGAGAGACCCGGTAGGAAGTGTATATACCGTAATTATAAGTAAATCAAAGTTCTTTATTTTATTTGGTGTGGACTTCCCATGTCCTTATTAAAGTGACTTCAACAAGATTAATCAAATATAACCAGCCTTATGTAAGCCCATGCTAACTCTATCAGCATGTGAATGTTTAAATGCTCATTCACCAGCCCTGATGGTGGATTGCAGCCTTTTTATTCCTACTACAATTAATCAATCTGTGTAAAACTCTGTGTTAGTCGCTACTGGATTTACAATAAACTAGGAAATAACAAAGGAATGATACATTAAAACATTACAATCATGTTGTCAGATGAAGCAAAATCTACCAGTGTAATATTCTTGTCAAAGTTGGCTGTCTACTGGCAGAGAGATAGCAGCTGGTGTACCCTGACCGTTTCGCTGATTGATCGCAGCCTCTGTCCTAGCCAGCTGATCTGTGGTATGTTGAGTATGAACTTTGGGTGTGATGCGCTATCAATCATGACGAGACGAGAATAGAATGTAATCGAGGCTTTATTACACAGAGATGTGTGGCCTCCTACAGCAGCTGACGAAATGGCTGCTGTTCGGAGAGTGCACATATTTATACTCCACCTACTGGGTAGAGCCAGCGGGCAGGGATCTACCCCCATACCTGTAGTAGGTAAGCTTGGTCCTCGGTGACTCCGGGAGCGTGTCGAAATCCTCTTCATCCCCGGGTGGGAGCAAGGGGAGGACGGATTGTCCTGGAACGGGGGCTGCGGTGGGGTGTGCCGGGGGAAGGGAGGGTGGCACCGGGGCAGGGGGTTGGGGGGGGTTGGAACCAGCCCCTGAGGGAGACTGTGTCATGGCGGCCGTTGGGGTACGCAACGTAAGCGTACTGCAGGTTGGCGTGGAGTAGCTGTACCCTCTCAACCAACCGATCCGCCTTGTGGAGTCGCACGTGTCTACGGAGGAGAACGGGTCCTGGTGCTGCCAGCCACGTTGGTGGACTTCCTGGGGAAGGCAAAGAGACGTTCATGGGGGATGTCGTTAGTCGCGGTGCACAGGAGCGACCGAATGGAGTGGAGTGCGTCAGGGAGGACCTCCTGCCAGCGGGAGGCCAGGAGATTTCTGGACCGTAGGGCCAGCTGGACGGCCCTCCAGACCGTCCCATTCTCCCGCTCCACCTGCCCTTTTCCCCTGGGGTTGTAGCTGGTCGTGCTGCTCGAGGCAATGCCCCTGTTGAGCAGGAACTGGCGCAGCTCATCGCACATAAATGAGGATCCCCGGTCGCTGTGGACGTAGGCGGGGAAACCGAACAGAGCGAAGATGGTGTTGAGGGCTTTGATGACGGTGGCAGACGTCATGTCGGGGCATGGGACGGCAAAGGGGAATCGGGAATATTCATCGACCACACTGCGGAAGTACATGTTGCAGTCGGTGGAGGGGAGGGGCTCTTTGAAATCCACGCTGAGGCGTTCAAAGGGGCGGGAGGCCTTCACCAGGCACGCACAGTCTGGCTGGTAGACGTGCGGTTTACACTCCGCGCAGACCTGACATCCTCTGGTGATCGCCCTGACTCCCTCGATGGAGTAGGGCAGTTTGCGGGCCTTAATGAAGTGGTAAAAATGGGTGACTCCTGGGTGACAGAGATTGTCGTGCAGGGTCCGGAGTCGGTCTACTTGTGCGCTGGCACATGTACCTCGGGATAGGGCATCGGGGGGCTCGTTGAGCTTACCGGGGTGATACAAAATCTCGTAGTTGTAGGTGGAGAGCTCGATCCTCCACCTCAAGATTTTATCGTTTTTGATCTTGCCCCGCTGTGTGTTATTAAACATGAAGGCAACCGACCATTGGTCAGTGAGGAGAGTGAATCTCCTGCCGGCCAGGTAATGCCTCCAATGCCGCACAGCTTCAACGATGGCTTGGGCCTCCTTTTCGAAGGAGTGCCGAATTTCAGAGGCATGGAGGGTGCGGGAAAAGAATGCCACGGGCCTGCCTGCCTGGTTGAGGGTGGCAGCCAGAGCGACGTCTGATGCATCGCTCTCGACTTGGAAGGGGAGCGTCTCGTCGACTGCGTGCATCGCGGCCTTGGCGATGTTGGCCTTGATACGATCGAAGGCCTGGTGAGCCTCGGCCGTCAGTGGGAAAACGGTGGATTGAATGAGTGGGCGGGCCTTGTCCCCATAGTTTGGGACCCACTGGGCGTAATACGAAAAGAACCCCAGGCATCGTTTGAGGGCCTTGGGGCAGTGGGGGAGGGGGAATTCCATGAGGGGGCACATGCGATCAGGGTCGGGTCCCAAAACTCCGTTCTGGACCACATAGCCGAGGATGGCCAATTGCTTTGTGCTGAACACGCACTTCTCCTTGTTATACTTGAGGTTGAGGAGAGTGGCGGTGTGGAGAAATTTGGAAAGGTTAGCGTCGTGGTCCTGCTGGTCGTGGCCTTAGATGGTGACGTTGTCCAGGTACGGGAAGGTGGCCCGCAGTCCGTACCAGTCAACCATTCGGTCCATCTCCCGTTGGAAGACCGAGACCCCGTTGGTGACGCCGAGGGGAACCCTAAGAAGGTGGTAAAGGCGGCTGTCTGCCTCGAATGCAGTGTATGGGCGGTCCGCCTTACGGATGGGGAGCTGGTGATAGGCAGATTTCAGGTCCACTGTCGAGAAGACCCGATACTGTGCAATCTGATTGACCATATCAGAAATGCGTGGGAGGGGGTACACGTCGAGCTGCGTGTACCGGTTGATGGTCTGACTGTAGTCAACGACCATCATGTTTTTCTCCCCGGTTTTCACCACTACCACTTGGGCTCTCCAGGGGCTGTTGCTGGCCTCGATGATACCTTCCCGCAGCAGCCGCTGCACCTCAGACCTGATGAAGGTCCTGTCCTGGGCGCTGTACCGGCTGCTCCTGGTTTGCAAACTCGGGTGAGGTTTGCACAAAGGGAAGGCGGATCGCGAGGTCGCAAACGGTAAGGGGTGGTAAGGGTCCATCAAATTTCAGAGTTAGGCTCTGGAGGTTGCAATGGAAGTCCAGGCCAAGTAGCAAGGCAGCGCAGAGGTTAGGGAGGACGTAGAGGCGGAAGCCGCTGAACTCCACGCCCGGACGGTGAGGGTGGCGATGCAGTACCCCCGGATCGCCACGGAGTGGGATCCGGAGGCATAGGAGATTCTCTGGTTAGCGGGGTCTACCGCGAGGGAGCAGCGCCTTACCGTATCGGGGTGGATGAAGCTCTCAGTGTTCCCGGAGTCCAGAAGGCAGGATATCTCGTGCCCGTCAACGTTCACCTTTGTCGAAGCGGTCGCGAGGTTGTGCGGTCGAGACTGGTCAATCGTGACCGAGGCGAGTCGCGGCTGGTCGTCGGCGGTTGCAGGCGATGAGCGGCCTGATGAGGTGCCCGATGGCCATGGGTCCTGAGGCGGGTAAGATGGCAGCACCCACGGGCCACACGTGTCCTGGAGAAGGCAAGGTGGCGGCGCCCATTGGTTCTGAGGCAGGCAAAATGGCGCGGCCCTGGGCTGCACGTGTTGTGAGTAGAGCAAGATGGCGGCACCCACAGGCCGCACGCGGTCCGAGGAGGGGAAGATGGCGGCGCCCACTGGCCGCACGTGGGGGTTGCTGGTACAATAACAGCGATTGAGCAGGCCTAGCACACTGCAGCGAAATGTCCCTTCTTGCCACAGGCCTTGAAGAGGGCGCTCTGCGCCGGGCAGCGCTGCCGGGGATGTTTTGACTGTCCACAGAAGTAGCATTTGGTTCCCCGGGGTTGGTTGGCTGCCGCGCGGTACAGGCGTGGGGTTGGCTGGGGGCTGTCGCTGATGGGGTCCATGATGGGGTGGCCGTCGGCGGGGTCCATGATGCACAGGGGGGGGCATAGGCCTGAACGTTGCGTGATGTGACCGTAAGCGAGAGGGCTAGTTTTTTTGGTCGCTGCGAGGTCAAGCGTGGCCCCTTCTAAGAGGCGCTGGCGAATATAGTCAGACCCTATGCCCCTAACGAACGCGTCTCTCATCAGCAGGTTTGAGCGTTCAGTGGCCGAAATGGCCTGGCAGTCAGTGTCTCTCACTAGGGCGAGCAGGGCACGCCAGAAATCTTCCACAGACTCACTGGGAGGTTGGCGCCGTGTGGATAGGAGATGCCTGGCATAGATTTTGTTGGTCTGCAGTGTAATGTTCCTTCAATAGCGCCATGGCTTCTGCGTAGGTCGGCGCGTCCGGACAAGGGGACAAATGTTGGAGCTCAGCCACGTGTACAGAATCTGGAGCTTCTGTGCTTCTGGGATTGGGTCTGGTGCAGACCCGATGTAAGCTTCAAAACAGGCTAGCCAATGTTCAAAGTCATTTTTGGCGTTGTCTGCTTGAGGATGCAGCTGCAGGCGATCCGGCTTGATGCGGAGATCCATCTTTGTAAAATCTCTGTGTAATAAATTGATGCACTCTCAATTACGACGAGACGAGAGTAGAGAGTAATCAAGGCTTTATTACACAGAGATGATGTGGAGATGCCGGCGTTGGACTGGGGTGAGCACAGTACGAAGTCTTACAACACCAGGTTAAAGTCCAACAGGTTTGTTTCGATGTCACTAGCTTTCGGAGCGCTGCTCCTTCCTCAGGTGAATGAAGAGGTATGTTCCAGAAACACATATATAGACAAATTCAAAGATGCCAAACAATGCTTGGAATGCGACCATTAGCAGGTGATTAAATCTTTACAGACCCAGAGATGGGGTAACCCCAGGTTAAAGAGGTGTGAATTGTATCAAGCCAGGACAGTTGGTAGGATTTCGCAGGCCAGATGGTGGGGGATGAATGGAATGTGACATGAATCCCAGAATGTTCCCTTCCAGTCGGAGAACACTTCAGCAGTCAAGGGCATTCAGCCTCTGATCTCCGGGTAAGCGTTCTCCAAGGCGGCCTTCAGGAAACGCAACAACGCAGAATCGCAGAGCAGAAACTTATAGCCAAGTTCCGCACACATGAGTGCGGCCTCAACCGGGACCTGGGATTCATGTCACATTACATTCATCCCCCACCATCTGGCCTGCGAAATCCTACCAACTGTCCTGGCTTGAGACAATTCACACCTCTTTAACCTGGGGTTACCCCATCTCTGGATCTGTAAAGATTTAATCACCTGCTAATGGTCGCATTCCAAGCATTGTTTGGCATCTTTGAATTTGTCTATATATGTGTTTCTGGAACATACCTCTTCATTCACCTGAGGAAGGAGCAACGCTCCGAAAGCTAGTGACATCGAAACAAACCTGTTGGACTTTAACCTGGTGTTGTAAGACTTCGTACTGCGTTACACAGAGATGTGAGGCCTCCTACAGCAGCTGACGAAATGGCTGCTGTTCGGAGAGCACACATATTTATACTCCACCTACTGGGCCGAGGCAGCAGGCAGGGATCTACCCCCGTACCTGTAGTACAGGGGCCTTACCGTAAAACCCATATATCTACAGTATAATACATCAGTGGTGACTACCACAGGGTGATTATGTCTCCGTTTACATTAAACTCACCAGGACAATGTGCTTCAATCCATACAGAGTGACCCTAGCCTTCCTGTGCTGATCCCTGGAGACCCAGAGGCCCTTCATATCGCAGAATGTGACCATCACGGTGCCATCCCCTATCACGTCAATGTCGTCGATCACATGGTGAGAGTCCAGCCACAGTTCAGATGCTCTGTCACTCAGTAAAAAGCTGGAGTGCCGAATTAGAAAGACAAGGGGTGATTTAGTGGGGGCCCCAGGGCAGGCTGGAGGGTGGTGAGGGAGGGACATTTGCTCAGGACTGTGGAATAACAAAGAGAAGCTCTAAAATAAAGAGATTGCATAGTTGTAGCAATGACTGTAAAAATAAGAGCGAGTTACAGGTTCCAGAATGCCATGGATAAATCAAGAGAACTAATGCTGAAGAAGGAAATTACAGGTGTAATATAGTCAGTTCGCATGTGGCAGGGCCCACGTGTGATAGACCCTGCGTGTGATATGATCTGCATGTGAAAGAACAAGTTTATGACAGGGCACTGGGTGTGACACAGTCCGCATGCGTTAGGGCCTGTGTGTGATTGGAAAAGTGTGCAATGGGGCATATGTATAATAGAGCTTCCTTGTGACAGCACCCGCATGTGATGAGACCCAGGTGTGACTGGACACATGGGTAACAGGGTCCAATTATAATAGGACAGGTTTAGTTAGAACACAGATGTGATGGGGATAATGTGTGACAAGGAAGGTGTGTGACAGGGTCCACATGGGCATTGCCCGTGTATGATATGAACCATGTATGAGACGGCTTTGTATGATGGATCTGGATGTGACAGGGCCCATATGTGACACGGTCCCCATCACACGCCATCCACAGGCCCTGTGAAACATGGGCCTGTGTGTGGGGTCTGTGTGTGATGGGAACAGTGTTTAATGGGGATAGTGTGTGACAGAGACCATGTATGACAAGGCCTATATGAACATGGCCCACTTGTGACAGGACCTGCGTGTAACAGGACCCACATATGACCGGGCCTGTATATGACAGGACATGTATGACAGGGCCTGTGTGTGACAGGACCCACATGTGACAGGGCCTGTGTATAATAGAACCTGTATGTGACAGGGCTTGCATATGACAGAGCATGCATGTGACAGGGCCTGTATGTGACAGCGTCTGTGTTGACAGGGCCTGTATATGACAGGGTCGCATTAACTGCGACAGATCAGCGACTATCGTGTGTTGAGTTTTGGTTCAGTTGATGTTTGTCACAACTTCATCCTTCAAAGTCCAGTATTGTGGTTCCGTTGTTTTAATCCCCTTCTTTTCCTGGTACTAACATTCATTTCTTTAGAACTCTGTTGCAAAGGAGCTTGGAGTCGACCTGCTCCCAACTAATCGCACAATCGACCCCTGAGCACTCGGTTCTGGAAGCTGCATGGCGCCAATTGTCAAGAGTGGGTTCAGGACACGCACAACGCTTCAGGATTATACAGTTTGCATTTCAGCTCAAAGTTCAATGTTGCAATTTAAATTAGGTGGTGATATTATTTTAACTTGTAGGGATTAAGGTGGTTCATACATTAAAATATTCTGCTACGCAAGACACCAGGGAGAAACAAAGGAATCTTCAATGTTCTCAGTTATCCCTTGTGA
This sequence comes from Scyliorhinus torazame, assembly GCF_047496885.1. Lineage (NCBI taxonomy): Eukaryota > Metazoa > Chordata > Chondrichthyes > Carcharhiniformes > Scyliorhinidae > Scyliorhinus > Scyliorhinus torazame. The sequence continues at coordinate 184,800,374 of NC_092716.1, forward strand.
GAGTGTGTGCATGAGGTGAGTGGAGTTTAGGAGTGAGATGCCCTCTAGCCTGAGCCCACACTTGGGTGGCTCCAGCATGTGAATAAATGGAAACAGCAGATGTTTGGGGCTTAATTGGTATTTAGAGCTGTGGCAATATTTGAATGTGAATCATCTTCATGGCTGTATTTTATTCTGGGACTGGGGATTTATAACATTACGGTGAAATTAATAAATCTACGTTTTCAATAAAGGCTTTTGCTTGTAGCCATTAACTGCTCTTGCTTCACTGAAGGAAGATTCTTCAGCTCAGTAGGTAGCACTTTCACCTCTGGGATCAAAGATTGTGGGCTGGATTCTCCGATTGTGGGGCTAAGTCCGGAGGAAGTGTCTGGTTCTACTATGAAAAATCGGCAAGGCTCGAGCACCGACCCTCTGACCAGTGAGTGGCTAGCAGTCGCACCACGTAAAACACACGGCCTTCACGACATAAACGGCCGGAGAATTGCCGGTTCCGTGGCCGCACATGCGCACTGGACACAGTCCGCAGCCGCCACGCAGTTTCCCAAAAACTGAGAGCACACGTGCCCCGTGCCGTCGGGATCATGGCCCAGTGGGGGTGGCGCATTGGGGGAGGGCCTACAGTTAATGTCCTGAAGCCGTCCCAACGGCGTGGGGTGTACTCCCTGATGACGCCATTTTGGAGAGGGAGGGGCATCCAAAATCAGGTGCCGCCCCCGATTCGGTCGTAAAAAGGGATTCTCCACCCGATCGCCGATTACAAAATCGGTGTCGGCAAGTGGAGAATCCCGCCCCATATCAGTTCAAGCCCCATCCAGAGTGTTCAGTGTGGTGAACCACTGTAACAGGAGGTGTAAGGTAGGACCTGCACTACAGGTTCGCCGGTAGCTCCTGCCGGCTGGCTCCGTCCACGGAGAACTGTATAAATATGAATGACCTCCAGTGCCCTGACATTTCACCAGCTGCAGCAGGAGGCCTCGCATCGGACTGTAATAAAGCCACAGTTGTACCCAACAGTCTTTGTGCAATTGATCGTGCATCAATTTATTACAGTCAGATTTTCCACAGAATGGATATCAGAATTAAGCCCGATCGCCTGCAGCTGGATCTGCACTCGCCCGGCGCCAGGAAGGACTTTAATCACTGGCTAGCATGTTTCGAGGCTTACAGCAACGCGGCGGACCCCGCGCCAACGGAGGCTCAGAAGATAAACGTCCTGTACTCCAGACTGAGCCCCAGCGTGTTCCCGTTGATCCAAGACGCCACGAATTACACAAAAGCAATAGAACTCCTCAAAGAACACTACGCGCAGAAGACGAACACGCTCTTCGCCAGGCATGTACTCATCACCCACTCGCAACTACCCGGTGAGTCCATCGAAGACTTCTGGCGGGCCCTAATCCCACTGGTCCGGGGCTGTGACTCAGGCCATCACGGCCGCCGAACACTCAAATCTCCTCATGCGCGATGCCTTTGTGACGGGGATTGCGTCGCATCCGAGAACGATTACTGGAAGGGGCCACGCTCGAACTGGCGGAGATGAAAACCTTGGCGCTCTCCATGACGGTCGCATCCCGTAACGTACAATCGTACCTCTCCCGCCGCGCTGCCCACCCTTCTACTCCTTCCTACCCCTCCTGGACCCCGCCGACGACCTCCTCAGCCGGGGCCCTGCCTTCCCAATACACCTGCGCCGCATGCCGATCCGCGCACCCCGGGGGTCCCCGCTGCTACTTCTGCGGTCAGCAGAAGCACCCCAGCCAACACTGCCTGGCCCGCACTGCAGTTTGTAAAGCCTGCAGTAAAAATGGCCACTTCGCGGCTGTGTGCCAGTCCCGCGCAGTCGCTGCGATCGCGCCCGCTATCGCCCCCTCCCCCACGCCAGACGCACAATGGGAGCCGCCATCTTCTCCTCCCGGGTCCATGTGCGACCAATGGGGGCCGCCATCTTGTCCCGACCCCGCAATGTGCGCACCATGGGTGCCGCCATCTTGTCCCGACCCCGCAATGTGCGCACCATGGGTGCCGCCATCTTGGCACGACCCCGCTATGTGCGCACCATGGGTGCCGCCATCTTGTCCCGACACCACAATGTGCGCACCATGGGTGCCGCCATCTTGTCCCGACCCCGCAATGTGCGCACCATGGGTGCCGCCATCTTGTCCCGACCCCGCAATGTGCGCACCATGGGTGCCGCCATCTTGTCCCGACACCACAATGTGCGCACCATGGGCGCCGCCATCCTGTCCCCCACAGGGTCTCCGGACATCCCGACATCGGAACCGCACACGCTCGCCACCCGAAGCATCCAATGGATACCCGCAGCTCGCTTCGATGACGCTGGACCAATCTCGCTCGCACAACCTGGCCACCGCGTCGCGACGGTTAAAATCAACGGCCACGCGACCTTGTGCCTGCTGGACTCCGGGAGCACCAAAAGCTTTGTTCACCCAGATACGGTAAGGCGCTGCTCCCTCACGGTCCACCCTGCCAATCAAAGGATCTCCCTAGCCTCCGGATCCCACTCCGTCCCGATCCGAGGCTTTTGTACAGTCACCCTCACGGTCCAGGGCGTAGAATTTAGTAACTTCCGCCTCTATGTCCTTCCTAATCTCTACGCTGCACTCCTGTTGGGCCTGGACTTCCAGTGCAACCTCCAGAGCCTCACCCTCAAATTCGGCGGGCCCTTACCCCCCCTTACCATTTGCGGCCTCGCGACCCTCAAGGTCGATCCCCCCTCCCTTTTTGCCAAACTAACTGTAGATTGCAAGCCCGTTGCCACTAGGAGCAGACGGTACAGCACCCAGGACAAGACCTTCATCAGGTCCGAAGTCCAGTGGCTGCTTAAGGAGGGTATTATCGAGGCCAGCAACAGCCCCTGGAGAGCCCAAGTGGTAGTGGTTAAAACTGGGGAGAAACACAGGATGGTCGTGGACTACAGCCAGACCATCAATCGGTACACTAAGCTCGACGCGTACCCCCTCCCGTCAATATGGTCAATCAGATTGCGCAGTACCGGGTCTTCTCAACAATTGACCTGAAATCCGCCTACCACCAGCTCCCCATCCAGAAGTCGGACCGTCTATACACTGCCTTCGAGGCGGACGGTCGCCTCTACCACTTCCTTCGAGTCCCTTTCGGTGTTACAAATGGGTCTCGGTCTTCCAAAGAGAGTTGGACCGAATGGTCGACCAGTACGGTTTGCGGGCCACCTTTCCGTACTTAGATAATGTCACCATCTGCGGCCATGACCAGCAGGACCACGATGCCAACCTCAATAAATTCCTCCGCACTGCCACTCTTCTCAACCTGACCTATAACAAAGAGAAGTGTGTGTTCAGCACGACCCGGTTAGCCATTCTCGGCTATGTAGTCCAAAACGGACTTCTCGGGCCCGACCCCGACCGCATGCGCCCCCTCATGGAACTTCCCCTCCTCCACTGCCCCAAGGCCCTCAAACGCTGCCTGGGGTTCTTTTCCTACTACGCTCAGTGGGCCCCAAACTATGCGGACGAGGCCCGCCCACTCATTCAGTCCACCCAATTCCCCCTCGCGGCCGAGGCACAACACGCTTTCGCCCGCATCAGAGCAGACATCGCCAAGGCCGGGATGCGCACAGTGGACGAGTCACTGCCTTTCCAAGTAGAAAGCGACGCTTCAGACGTCGCCCTTGCCGCCACTCTAAACCAGGCAGGCAGGCCCGTGGCATTCTTTTCCCGCACCCTTCATGCCTCTGAAATTCGACACTCATCCGTTGAGAAGGAGGCCCAAGCTATCGTTGTAGCGGTGTGGCATTGGAGGCATTACCTGGCCGGTAAGAGATTCACCCTCCTCACTGACCAACAGTCGGTAGCCTTCATGTTCAATAACACACAGCGGGGCAAGATCAACAATGATAAAATCTTGCGGTGGAGAATCGAGCTCTCCACCTATAATTACGAGATCTTGTATCGCCCCGGTAAACTCAACGAGCCCCCAGACGCCCTCTCCCGAGGTACATGTGCCAGCGCACAAGTGGACCAACTCCGGGCCCTACACGACAGCCTTTGTCACCCGGGGGGTCACTCGATTGTACCATCTAGTCAAAGCTCAAATCTGCCCTACTCCGTCGAGGAAGTAAGGACAGTCACCAGAGACTGCCAGGTCTGTGCGGAGTGCAAGTTGCACTTCTACCGGCCGGACCGTGCATGCCTGGTGAAGGCTTCCCGCCCCTTTGAACGCCTCAGCGTGGATTTCAAAGTGCCCTTCCCCTCCACCGACCGTAACATGTACATTCTCAGTGTGGTTGATGAGTACTCCGGATTCCCCTTTGCCATCCCATGCCCCGATATGACGTCTGCCACCGTCATCAAGGCCCTCAGCACCATCTTCGCTCTGTTCGGTTTCGCCACCTACATCCACAGGGACAGGTGATCCTCATTCATGAGCGATGAGCTGCGTCAGTTGCTGCTCAGCAGGGGTATAGCCTCCAGCAGGACGACCAGCTACAACCCCCGGGGAAACGGGCAAGTAGAACGGGAGAATGGGACGGTTTGGAAGGCCGTCCAGCTGGCCCTACGGTCCAGGAACCTCCAGCCGCTCGCTGGCAGGAGATCCTCCCTGACGCTCTGCACTCCATCCAGTCACTATTGTGCACCGCCACTAATAACACACCCCATGAACGTGCTTTTACCTTCCCCACGAAGACCACATCCGGGGTGTCGCTCCCGACTTGGCTTGCTGCTCCAGGACCGGTCCTTCTCCGTAGGCTTGTCCGACTCCACAAGGTGGAACCCTTGGTGGACAGGGTTCACCTGCTCCACGCTAACCCTCAATATGCCTACGTTGAGTTCCCCGACGGCCGCCAAGATACTGTCTCACTCAGAGACCTGGCACTGTCAGGTTCCACCCCAACACCCCCCCCCCCCACCAATGCCCCCCCCCCACCTCCCACCGCGCCACCAATATTGACCCCACCAGACCAGCCCCCCCCTCCCCTTTTCCGCACAAGAGGACGAAGAGGACTTTGGCATGCTCCCGGAGTTCCCCGATGACTGGCCAGCATCAGCACCGCCACCACCGCCATCGGTGCCACCTCCACCACCACCAGCACCGACTTCGCCGCCACCGTTACGCCACTCCCAACGAAGAACCAAAGCACCGGACCGGCTGAACCTTTGACGGACTCCTGACCGTCAACATGGACTTTTCTTTCCCTACCACTGTACATAATTGCAGTAATTGTATATAGTTTCACGTCACCCCCGCCGGACTCATTTTTAACAGGGGGTGAATGTGGTGAACCACTGTAATAGGAGATGTAAGGTAGGAACTGCACTACAGGTTCGCCGGTAGCTCCTGCCGGCCAGCTTCGGCCATGGAGAACTGTATAAATATGTATGACCTCCAGTGCCCTGCCATTTCGCCAGCTGCAGCAGGAGGCCACACATCTGACTGTAATAAAGCCACAGTTGTACCCAACATTAGTCTTTGTACAATTGATCGTGCATCATTCAGCACAAAATTGATACTGTCGGTGACAGTCCCAAAGGAGTAGAGGTCAGCACTGAGAGAGTGCTGCACTGTCAGAGGGTCAGTACTGAGGGAGTGCTGCACTGTCAGAGGGGCAGTATGGACAGTGCCCTGCACTCTTAGAGAGGCTGGACTGAGGGAGTGCTGCACTGTCGGGGGGGACGTACTCAGTTGCCTTGCACTGTTGGAGGATCTGTAGAGGAAGTACTTTATTGTTAGAGGAAAATAATGAGGTAGTACAGTACATCATTCTCAGATGGGCTGTCAAGAGGGAACACTGAACTGGCAGAGGTGCAGTACTGAGGGACTGCTGCACTGTGGGTGGGGCAGTATTGAGGGAATGCTACATTGTCAGAGAAGCACAACTGAAGGATTATTACACTGTCAGAGGGGACATACTGAGACTGCACTTTTGGAGGGGCTGTACCAAGGGAATCCTACACTGTCAGAAGGGTAGTATTGAAGGAGCACTGCACTGTCCGAAGGGAGACCCTGGAGAGCACTGCTCTGTTTTTATAATCTTTATTAGTGTCACAAGTAGTCTTACATTAACACCGTAATGAAGTTACTGTGAAAATCCCCTAGTCGCTGTGGTAATCACCACTGTTATATATATTAGGAGATGTGTGGTAAGGCCCTCTACTACAGGTACGGGGGTAGTCCCTGCCTGCTGACTCCGCCCTGTAGGCGGAGTATAAATATGTGTGCTCCCCATACAGCAGCCATTTCATCAGCTGCTATAGGAGGCCACACATCTTAGTGTAATAAAGGCTCAGTTGTATTCAACTCTCGTCTTTGTGCAATTGATCGTGCATCAGTTGCCACATTCCGGGCGTCTGTTCGGGTACACTGAGGCAGAATTCAGAATGTCCAATTCACCTAACAAGCACATCTTTCGGGACTTGTGGGGAAAAAACGGAGCACCTGGAGGAAACCCACGCAGACACGGGAAGAACGTGCAGACTCGCACAGACCCAAGCTGGGAATTGAACCTGGGACCCTGGCGCTGTGAAGCAACAGTGCTAACCACTGTGCTACTACAGGGACAGCACTGAGGGGGTACTCAATGAGCACTGATAAAACACAAAGAAGTTATTTAACGCTTTGCTCTTCTGGGATCTTGCTGTGCACTAATATCCTGCCCCATTTCCGACATTACAACAGTAGCTTGTAAAAATACTTCATTGTCTTTCGGACTATGAGAACTCCCTGTGAGCGTTGTCATTCCCAGTGAGGGCGCTTTATTCTCAGTGAGGAGATTCTGTTGTGCGCGGGAAGGGGAGTTTACTCCCGGTGATGTTTATATCCCCAATGAGGTGTTTACCCCCAGTTTGGAGGCAATTCTCGTGAACGTTGTTTTTAACCAATGAGGTTGATATTTTCAATTCGGGGATTATTCCCAGTGAGTGGAGTTTATTCCCAGGAAGAGGGTTTACTCCCAGTGAGGTGGCTGTATCCAGTGGTGATTCCCAGTGGATGGGTCACTCCCAGTGGTCTTGCTGCCTATTCTGCACCCACCCAGTGGCTCCACTTGTCCAGCTGTCAGTGCTGCAGCCGGACCCGGACCGCTTGGCGGGCAGACGTGCGCTTGTTGGAGGGAGATGCAGGGACTGAGCCGCCCCCTGTCCCGGGGGCTCCGCTTCCTGATCGCCGACAGCCGGCGGCAGCTCATTCCCAGGGCGGGGATCGTGGCCAAACCCGCCAAGGAGAAGTTGACAATCGCGGTGAGTGACTGCAAAACAACGCGGGAGCCCGGAGTGTGGGAGAGGCAGAGAGTGAGAGGGGGATGAGAGGGGAGGGGGTACAGAGAGTGAGGGGGAGAGGATAGAGAGAGTGGGTGATAGAGCGAGGGGGTCAATGAGTGAAGGGAGAGTGACTGAGTGGTCAAAGTGGGGGTTAAAGAATGAGGGAGCCAGTGAGTGAGGGGATAGTGAGTGAGGGAACGGTGTGGTAAGAGTGAGTGGAGATCGGTGACTAAAGGTCAGTGAGTGACAGAGCAATGAATGTGGGTCAGTGAGTGAGGGTCAGTGAGTGACGGGTCAGTGAGTGAGGGTCAGTGGGTGAGGGTCAGTGAGTGAGGGTCAGTGAGTGAGGGTCAGTGAGTGACGGGTCAGTGAGTGACGGGTCAGTGAGTGAGGGGTCAGTGAGTGACGGGTCAGTGAGTGAGGGTCAGTGAGTGAGGGTCAGTGAGTGACGGGTCAGTGAGTGAGGGTCAGTGAGTGAGGGTCAGTGGGTGACGGGTCAGTGAGTGACGGGTCAGTGAGTGAGGGTCAGTGAGTGACGGGTCAGTGAGTGAGGGTCAGTGAGTGACGGGTCAGTGAGTGACGGGTCAGTGAGTGAGGGGTCAGTGAGTGACGGGTCAGTGAGTGAGGGTCAGTGAGTGAGGGTCAGTGGGTGACGGGTCAGTGAGTGAGGGTCAGTGAGTGACGGGTCACTGAGTGAGGGTCAGTGAGTGAGGGTCAGTGAGTGACGGGTCAGTGAGTGAGGGTCAGTGAGTGAGGGTCAGTGAGTGACGGGTCAGTGAGTGAGGGTCAGTGAGTGACGGGTCAGTGAGTGACGGGTCAGTGAGTGAGGGTCAGTGAGTGACGGGTCAGTGAGTGACGGGTCAGTGGGTGACGGGTCAGTGAGTGAGGGGTCAGTGAGTGACGGGTCAGTGAGTGACGGGTCAGTGAGTGAGGGTCAGTGAGTGACGGGTCAGTGAGTGACGGGTCAGTGAGTGACGGGTCAGTGGGTGACGGGTCAGTGAGTGACGGGTCAGTGAGTGACGGGTCAGTGAGTGACGGGTCAGTGAGTGACGGGTCAGTGAGTGACGGGTCAGTGGGTGACGGGTCAGTGAGTGACGGGTCAGTGAGTGAGGGTCAGTGAGTGACGGGTCAGTGAGTGAGGGTCAGTGAGTGAGGGTCAGTGAGTGACGGGTCAGTGAGTGACGGGTCAGTGAGTGAGGGTCAGTGAGTGACGGGTCAGTGAGTGAGGGTCAGTGAGTGAGGGTCAGTGAGTGACGGGTCAGTGGGTGACGGGTCAGTGAGTGACGGGTCAGTGAGTGAGGGTCAGTGAGTGAGGGTCAGTGGGTGACGGGTCAGTGAGTGACGGGTCAGTGAGTGACGGGTCAGTGAGTGACGGGTCAGTGAGTGACGGGTCAGTGAGTGAGGGTCAGTGAGTGACGGGTCAGTGAGTGACGGGTCAGTGAGTGAGGGTCAGTGAGTGAGGGTCAGTGAGTGAGGGTCAGTGAGTGAGGGTCAGTGGGTGACGGGTCAGTGAGTGAGGGTCAGTGAGTGACGGGTCAGTGAGTGAGGGTCAGTGAGTGAGGGTCAGTGAGTGACGGGTCAGTGAGTGACGGGTCAGTGAGTGACGGGTCAGTGAGTGACGGGTCAGTGAGTGACGGGTCAGTGAGTGAGGGTCAGTGAGTGAGGGTCAGTGGGTGACGGGTCAGTGAGTGAGGGTCAGTGAGTGAGGGTCAGTGGGTGACGGGTCAGTGAGTGACGGGTCAGTGAGTGAGGGTCAGTGAGTGAGGGTCAGTGAGTGACGGGTCAGTGAGTGACGGGTCAGTGAGTGACGGGTCAGTGAGTGACGGGTCAGTGAGTGAGGGTCAGTGAGTGACGGGTCAGTGAGTGAGGGTCAGTGGGGGACGGGTCAGTGAGTGACGGGTCAGTGAGTGAGGGTCAGTGAGTGACGGGTCAGTGAGTGAGGGTCAGTGAGTGAGGGTCAGTGGGTGACGGGTCAGTGAGTGAGGGTCAGTGAGTGACGGGTCAGTGAGTGACGGGTCAGTGAGTGACGGGTCAGTGAGTGAGGGTCAGTGAGTGAGGGTCAGTGGGTGACGGGTCAGTGAGTGAGGGTCAGTGAGTGAGGGTCAGTGGGTGACGGGTCAGTGAGTGACGGGTCAGTGAGTGAGGGTCAGTGAGTGAGGGTCAGTGAGTGACGGGTCAGTGAGTGACGGGTCAGTGAGTGACGGGTCAGTGAGTGACGGGTCCGTGGGTGACGGGTCCGTGGGTGACGGGTCAGTGAGTGAGGGTCAGTGAGTGACTGGTCAGTGGGTGACGGGTCAGTGAGTGACGGGTCAGTGAGTGACGGGTCAGTGAGTGAGGGTCAGTGGGTGACGGGTCAGTGAGTGACGGGTCAGTGAGTGACGGGTCAGTGAGTGAGGGTCAGTGGGTGACGGGTAAGTGAGTGACGGGTCAGTGAGTGACGGGTCAGTGGGTGACGGGTCAGTGGGTGACGGGTCAGAGGGTGACGGGTCAGTGAGTGACGGGTCAGTGAGTGACGGGTCAGTGAGTGACGGGTCAGTGAGTGACGGGTCAGTGGGTGACGGGTCAGTGAGTGACGGGTCAGTGAGTGACGGGTCAGTGAGTGACGGGTCAGTGAGTGACGGGTCAGTGAGTGAGGGTCAGTGAGTGAGGGTCAGTGAGTGAGGGTCAGTGAGTGAGGGTCAGTGAGTGAGGGTCAGTGAGTGAGGGTCAGTGAGTGACGGGTCAGTGAGTGACGGGTCAGTGAGTGACGGGTCAGTGAGTGACGGGTCAGTGAGAGACGGGTCAGTGAGTGACGGGTCAGTGAGTGACGGGTCAGTGAGTGAGGGTCAGTGGGTGACGGGTAAGTGAGTGACGGGTCAGTGAGTGACGGGTCAGTGGGTGACGGGTCAGTGGGTGACGGGTCAGAGGGTGACGGGTCAGTGAGTGAGGGTCAGTGAGTGACGGGTCAGTGAGTGAGGGTCAGTGAGTGAGGGTCAGTGAGTGACGGGTCAGTGGGTGACGGGTCAGTGGGTGACGGGTCAGTGAGTGACGGGTCAGTGGGTGACGGGTCAGTGAGTGAGGGTCAGTGAGTGACGGGTCAGTGGGTGACGGGTCAGTGAGTGAGGGTCAGTGGGTGAGGGTCAGTGAGTGACGGGTCAGTGAGTGACGGGTCAGTGAGTGACGGGTCAGTGAGTGAGGGTCAGTGAGTGAGGGTCAGTGAGTGAGGGTCAGTGGGTGACGGGTCAGTGAGTGAGGGTCAGTGAGTGACGGGTCAGTGAGTGACGGGTCAGTGAGTGACGGGTCAGTGAGTGAGGGTCAGTGAGTGAGGGTCAGTGGGTGACGGGTCAGTGAGTGAGGGTCAGTGAGTGAGGGTCAGTGGGTGACGGGTCAGTGAGTGACGGGTCAGTGAGTGAGGGTCAGTGAGTGAGGGTCAGTGAGTGACGGGTCAGTGAGTGACGGGTCAGTGAGTGACGGGTCAGTGAGTGACGGGTCCGTGGGTGACGGGTCCGTGGGTGACGGGTCAGTGAGTGAGGGTCAGTGAGTGACTGGTCAGTGGGTGACGGGTCAGTGAGTGACGGGTCAGTGAGTGACGGGTCAGTGAGTGAGGGTCAGTGGGTGACGGGTCAGTGAGTGACGGGTCAGTGAGTGACGGGTCAGTGAGTGAGGGTCAGTGGGTGACGGGTAAGTGAGTGACGGGTCAGTGAGTGACGGGTCAGTGGGTGACGGGTCAGTGGGTGACGGGTCAGTGAGTGAGGGTCAGTGGGTGACGGGTCAGTGAGTGACGGGTCAGTGAGTGAGGGTCAGTGAGTGACGGGTCAGTGAGTGAGGGTCAGTGAGTGAGGGTCAGTGAGTGAGGGTCAGTGAGTGAGGGTCAGTGAGTGAGGGTCAGTGAGTGAGGGTCAGTGAGTGACGGGTCAGTGAGTGACGGGTCAGTGAGTGACGGGTCAGTGAGAGACGGGTCAGTGAGTGACGGGTCAGTGAGTGACGGGTCAGTGAGTGAGGGTCAGTGGGTGACGGGTAAGTGAGTGACGGGTCAGTGAGTGACGGGTCAGTGGGTGACGGGTCAGTGGGTGACGGGTCAGAGGGTGACGGGTCAGTGAGTGAGGGTCAGTGAGTGACGGGTCAGTGAGTGAGGGTCAGTGAGTGAGGGTCAGTGAGTGACGGGTCAGTGGGTGACGGGTCAGTGGGTGACGGGTCAGTGAGTGACGGGTCAGTGGGTGACGGGTCAGTGAGTGAGGGTCAGTGAGTGACGGGTCAGTGGGTGACGGGTCAGTGGGTGACGGGTCAGTGAGAGACGGGTCAGTGAGAGACGGGTCAGTGAGTGACGGGTCAGTGAGTGAGGGTCAGTGAGTGACGGGTCAGTGAGTGAGGGTCAGTGAGTGACGGGTCAGTGAGTGAGGGTCAGTGAGTGAGGGTCAGTGAGTGACGGGTCAGTGAGTGACGGGTCAGTGAGTGACGGGTCAGTGAGAGACGGGTCAGTGAGAGACGGGTCAGTGAGTGACGGGTCAGTGAGTGAGGGTCAGTGAGTGAGGGTCAGTGAGTGAGGGTCAGTGAGTGAGGGTCAGTGAGTGACGGGTCAGTGAGTGACGGGTCAGTGGGTGACGGGTCAGTGGGTGACGGGTCAGTGAGTGACGGGTCAGTGAGTGACGGGTCAGTGAGTGAGGGTCAGTGAGTGACGGGTCAGTGAGTGACGGGTCAGTGGGTGACGGGTCAGTGGGTGACGGGTCAGTGAGTGACGGGTCAGTGGGTGACGGGTCAGTGAGTGACGGGTCAGTGAGTGAGGGTCAGTGAGTGACGGGTCAGTGAGTGACGGGTCAGTGAGTGACGGGTCAGTGAGTGACGGGTCAGTGAGTGACGGGTCAGTGAGTGAGGGTCAGTGAGTGACGGGTCAGTGAGTGACGGGTCAGTGAGTGACGGGTCAGTGAGTGACGGGTCAGTGGGTGACGGGTCAGTGAGTGACGGGTCAGTGAGTGACGGGTCAGTGAGTGACGGGTCAGTGAGTGACGGGTCAGTGAGTGACGGGTCAGTGAGTGACGGGTCAGTGAGTGAGGGTCAGTGAGTGACGGGTCAGTGAGTGACGGGTCAGTGAGTGACGGGTCAGTGGGTGACGGGTCAGTGGGTGACGGGTCAGTGGGTGACGGGTCAGTGAGTGACGGGTCAGTGAGTGACGGGTCAGTGGGTGACGGGTCAGTGGGTGACGGGTCAGTGGGTGACGGGTCAGTGAGTGACGGGTCAGTGAGTGACGGGTCAGTGAGTGACGGGTCAGTGAGTGACGGGTCAGTGGGTGACGGGTCAGTGGGTGACGGGTCAGTGAGTGAGGGTCAGTGAGTGACGGGTCAGTGAGTGACGGGTCAGTGAGTGACGGGTCAGTGAGTGAGGGTCAGTGAGTGAGGGTCAGTGAGTGAGGGTCAGTGAGTGACGGGTCAGTGGGTGACGGGTCAGTGAGTGACGGGTCAGTGAGTGACGGGTCAGTGAGTGACGGGTCAGTGAGTGACGGGTCAGTGAGTGACGGGTCAGTGAGTGACGGGTCAGTGAGTGACGGGTCAGTGAGTGACGGGTCAGTGAGTGAGGGTCAGTGGGTGACGGGTCAGTGAGTGAGGGTCAGTGAGTGACGGGTCAGTGAGTGACGGGTCAGTGAGTGACGGGTCAGTGAGTGAGGGGTCAGTGAGTGAGGGTCAGTGAGTGACGGGTCAGTGAGTGACGGGTCAGTGAGTGAGGGTCAGTGAGTGAGGGTCAGTGAGTGAGGGTCAGTGAGTGAGGGTCAGTGAGTGACGGGTCAGTGAGTGAGGGTCAGTGAGTGACGGGTCAGTGAGTGACGGGTCAGTAAGTGACGGGTCAGTGAGTGAGGGTCAGTGGGTGACGGGTCAGTGAGTGACGGGTCAGTGAGTGAGGGTCAGTGGGTGACGGGTCAGTGAGTGAGGGTCAGTGGGTGACGGGTCAGTGAGTGACGGGTCAGTGAGTGAGGGTCAGTAAGTGACGGGTCAGTGAGTGAGGGTCAGTGGGTGAGGGTCAGTGAGTGACGGGTCAGTGAGTGAGGGTCAGTGAGTGACGGGTCAGTGAGTGACGGGTCAGTGAGTGAGGGGTCAGTGAGTGAGGGTCAGTGAGTGAGGGTCAGTGAGTGAGGGTCAGTGAGTGAGGGTCAGTGAGTGAGGGGTCAGTGAGTGACGGGTCAGTGAGTGAGGGTCAGTGAGTGAGGGTCAGTGAGTGAGGGTCAGTGAGTGACGGGTCAGTGAGTGAGGGTCAGTGGGTGACGGGTCAGTGAGTGACGGGTCAGTGGGTGACGGGTCAGTGAGTGACGGGTCAGTGAGTGAGGGTCAGTGAGTGACGGGTCAGTGAGTGACGGGTCAGTGGGTGACGGGTCAGTGAGTGACGGGTCAGTGAGTGAGGGTCAGTGAGTGACGGGTCAGTGAGTGACGGGTCAGTGAGTGACGGGTCAGTGAGTGAGGGTCAGTGAGTGAGGGTCAGTGAGTGAGGGTCAGTGAGTGAGGGTCAGTGAGTGAGGGTCAGTGAGTGAGGGTCAGTGAGTGAGGGTCAGTGAGTGAGGGTCAGTGGGTGACGGGTCAGTGAGTGAGGGTCAGTGAGTGACGGGTCAGTGAGTGACGGGTCAGTGGGTGACGGGTCAGTGAGTGAGGGTCAGTGAGTGACGGGTCAGTGAGTGAGGGTCAGTGAGTGACGGGTCAGTGAGTGACGGGTCAGTGGGTGACGGGTCAGTGAGTGACGGGTCAGTGAGTGAGGGTCAGTGAGTGACGGGTCAGTGAGTGACGGGTCAGTGAGTGACGGGTCAGTGGGTGACGGGTCAGTGAGTGACGGGTCAGTGAGTGACGGGTCAGTGAGTGAGGGTCAGTGAGTGAGGGTCAGTGAGTGACGGGTCAGTGAGTGACGGGTCAGTGAGTGAGGGTCAGTGGGTGACGGGTCAGTGAGTGACGGGTCAGTGAGTGAGGGTCAGTGAGTGAGGGTCAGTGAGTGAGGGTCAGTGAGTGACGGGTCAGTGAGTGAGGGTCAGTGAGTGACGGGTCAGTGAGTGAGGGTCAGTGAGTGACGGGTCAGTGAGTGAGGGTCAGTGAGTGACGGGTCAGTGAGTGACGGGTCAGTGAGTGACGGGTCAGTGAGTGAGGGTCAGTGAGTGACGGGCCAGTGGGTGACGGGTCAGTGAGTGAGGGTCAGTGAGTGAGGGTCAGTGAGTGAGGGTCAGTGAGTGAGGGTCAGTGGGTGACGGGTCAGTGAGTGAGGGTCAGTGGGTGACGGGTCAGTGAGTGACGGGTCAGTGAGTGAGGGTCAGTAAGTGACGGGTCAGTGAGTGAGGGTCAGTGGGTGAGGGTCAGTGAGTGACGGGTCAGTGAGTGAGGGTCAGTGAGTGACGGGTCAGTGAGTGAGGGTCAGTGAGTGACGGGTCAGTGAGTGACGGGTCAGTGAGTGAGGGGTCAGTGAGTGAGGGTCAGTGAGTGAGGGTCAGTGAGTGAGGGTCAGTGAGTGAGGGTCAGTGAGTGAGGGGTCAGTGAGTGACGGGTCAGTGAGTGAGGGTCAGTGAGTGACGGGTCAGTGAGTGAGGGTCAGTGAGTGACGGGTCAGTGAGTGAGGGTCAGTGGGTGACGGGTCAGTGAGTGACGGGTCAGTGAGTGACGGGTCAGTGAGTGAGGGTCAGTGAGTGAGGGTCAGTGAGTGAGGGTCAGTGAGTGAGGGTCAGTGAGTGAGGGTCAGTGGGTGACGGGTCAGTGAGTGAGGGTCAGTGAGTGACGGGTCAGTGAGTGACGGGTCAGTGGGTGACGGGTCAGTGAGTGACGGGTCAGTGAGTGAGGGTCAGTGAGTGACGGGTCAGTGAGTGACGGGTCAGTGGGTGACGGGTCAGTGAGTGACGGGTCAGTGAGTGAGGGTCAGTGGGTGACGGGTCAGTGAGTGACGGGTCAGTGAGTGACGGGTCAGTGAGTGACGGGTCAGTGAGTGAGGGTCAGTGAGTGACGGGTCAGTGAGTGACGGGTCAGTGAGTGACGGGTCAGTGAGTGACGGGTCAGTGAGTGACGGGTCAGTGAGTGAGGGTCAGTGAGTGAGGGTCAGTGAGTGACGGGTCAGTGAGTGACGGGTCAGTGAGTGACGGGTCAGTGAGTGAGGGTCAGTGAGTGAGGGTCAGTGAGTGACGGGTCAGTGAGTGACGGGTCAGTGAGTGACGGGTCAGTGGGTGACGGGTCAGTGAGTGACGGGTCAGTGAGTGACGGGTCAGTGAGTGAGGGTCAGTGAGTGAGGGTCAGTGAGTGACGGGTCAGTGAGTGACGGGTCAGTGAGTGAGGGTCAGTGGGTGACGGGTCAGTGAGTGACGGGTCAGTGAGTGAGGGTCAGTGAGTGAGGGTCAGTGAGTGAGGGTCAGTGAGTGACGGGTCAGTGGGTGACGGGTCAGTGAGTGAGGGTCAGTGAGTGACGGGTCAGTGAGTGAGGGTCAGTGAGTGACGGGTCAGTGAGTGACGGGTCAGTGAGTGACGGGTCAGTGAGTGAGGGTCAGTGAGTGACGGGCCAGTGGGTGACGGGTCAGTGAGTGAGGGTCAGTGAGTGAGGGTCAGTGAGTGAGGGTCAGTGAGTGAGGGTCAGTGGGTGACGGGTCAGTGAGTGAGGGTCAGTGGGTGACGGGTCAGTGAGTGACGGGTCAGTGAGTGAGGGTCAGTAAGTGACGGGTCAGTGAGTGAGGGTCAGTGGGTGAGGGTCAGTGAGTGACGGGTCAGTGAGTGAGGGTCAGTGAGTGACGGGTCAGTGAGTGAGGGTCAGTGAGTGACGGGTCAGTGAGTGACGGGTCAGTGAGTGAGGGGTCAGTGAGTGAGGGTCAGTGAGTGAGGGTCAGTGAGTGAGGGTCAGTGAGTGAGGGTCAGTGAGTGAGGGGTCAGTGAGTGACGGGTCAGTGAGTGAGGGTCAGTGAGTGACGGGTCAGTGAGTGAGGGTCAGTGAGTGACGGGTCAGTGAGTGAGGGTCAGTGGGTGACGGGTCAGTGAGTGACGGGTCAGTGAGTGACGGGTCAGTGAGTGAGGGTCAGTGAGTGAGGGTCAGTGAGTGAGGGTCAGTGAGTGAGGGTCAGTGAGTGAGGGTCAGTGGGTGACGGGTCAGTGAGTGAGGGTCAGTGAGTGACGGGTCAGTGAGTGACGGGTCAGTGGGTGACGGGTCAGTGAGTGAGGGTCAGTGAGTGACGGGTCAGTGAGTGAGGGTCAGTGAGTGACGGGTCAGTGAGTGACGGGTCAGTGGGTGACGGGTCAGTGAGTGACGGGTCAGTGAGTGAGGGTCAGTGGGTGACGGGTCAGTGAGTGACGGGTCAGTGAGTGACGGGTCAGTGAGTGACGGGTCAGTGAGTGAGGGTCAGTGAGTGACGGGTCAGTGAGTGAGGGTCAGTGAGTGACGGGTCAGTGAGTGACGGGTCAGTGGGTGACGGGTCAGTGAGTGACGGGTCAGTGAGTGAGGGTCAGTGAGTGACGGGTCAGTGAGTGACGGGTCAGTGAGTGACGGGTCAGTGAGTGACGGGTCAGTGAGTGACGGGTCAGTGGGTGACGTGTCAGTGAGTGACGGGTCAGTGAGTGACGGGTCAGTGAGTGACGGGTCAGTGGGTGACGGGTCAGTGGGTGACGGGTCAGTGAGTGACGGGTCAGTGGGTGACGGGTCAGTGAGTGACGGGTCAGTGAGTGACGGGTCAGTGGCTGACGGGTCAGTGAGTGACGGGTCAGTGAGTGACGGGTCAGTGAGTGAGGGTCAGTGAGTGACGGGTCAGTGAGTGACGGGTCAGTGAGTGAGGGTCAGTGAGTGAGGGTCAGCGAGTGAGGGTCAGTGAGTGAGGGTCAGTGAGTGACGGGTCAGTGAGTGACGGGTCAGTGAGTGAGGGTCAGTGGGTGAGGTCAGTGAGTGACGGTCAGTGAGTGAGGGTCAGTGAGTGACGGGTCAGTGGGTGACGGGTCAGTGAGTGACGGGTCAGTGAGTGAGGGTCAGTGAGTGAGGGTCAGTGAGTGACGGGTCAGTGAGTGAGGGTCAGTGAGTGAGGGTCAGTGAGTGAGGGTCAGTGAGTGACGGGTCAGTGGGTGACGGGTCAGTGAGTGACGGGTCAGTGAGTGAGGGTCAGTGAGTGAGGGTCAGTGAGTGAGGGTCAGTGAGTGACGGGTCAGTGAGTGACGGGTCAGTGAGTGACGGGTCAGTGGGTGACGGGTCAGTGAGTGACGGGTCAGTGGGTGACGGGTCAGTGAGTGAGGGTCAGTGAGTGAGGGTCAGTGAGTGAGGGTCAGTGAGTGACGGGTCAGTGAGTGACGGGTCAGTGAGTGACGGGTCAGTGAGTGAGGGTCAGTGGGTGACGGGTCAGTGAGTGACGGGTCAGTGAGTGACGGGTCAGTGGTGACGGGTCAGTGAGTGACGGGTCAGTGAGTGACGGGTCAGTGAGTGAGGGTCAGTGAGTGAGGGTCAGTGAGTGACGGGTCAGTGAGTGACGGGTCAGTGAGTGACGGGTCAGTGAGTGACGGGTCAGTGAGTGACGGGTCAGTGAGTGAGGGTCAGGAGTGAGGGTCGGTCAGTGAGTGACGGTCAGTGAGTGACGGGTCAGTAGTGACGGGTCAGTGAGTGACGGGTCAGTGAGTGACGGGTCAGTGAGTGACGGGTCAGTGAGTGAGGGTCAGTGAGTGACGGGTCAGTGAGTGACGGGTCAGTGGGTGACGGGTCAGTGAGTGAGGGTCAGTGAGTGACGGGTCAGTGAGTGAGGGTCAGTGAGTGACGGGTCAGTGAGTGACGGTCAGTGGTGACGGGTCAGTGAGTGACGGGTCAGTGTGTGACGGGTCCAGTGGGTGACGGGTCAGTGAGTGGAGGGTCAGTGAGTGACGGGTCAGTGAGTGAGGGTCAGTGAGTGACGGGTCAGTGAGTGAGGGTCAGTGAGTGACGGGTCAGTGAGTGAGGGTCAGTGAGTGACGGGTCAGTGAGTGAGGGTCAGTGAGTGACGGGTCAGTGAGTGACGGGTCCAGTGAGTGACGGGTCAGTGAGTGAGGGTCAGTGAGTGACGGGTCAGTGAGTGAGGGTCAGTGAGTGAAGGGTCAGTGAGTGACGGGTCAGTGGGTGACGGGTCAGTGAGTGAGGGTCAGTGGGTGACGGGTCAGTGAGTGAGGGTCAGTGAGTGACGGGTCAGTGAGTGAGGGTCAGTGAGTGACGGGTCAGTGAGTGAGGGTCAGTGAGTGACGGGTCAGTGAGTGAGGGTCAGTGAGTGACGGGTCAGTGAGTGACGGGTCAGTGAGTGACGGGTCAGTGAGTGAGGGTCAGTGAGTGAGGGTCAGTGAGTGAGGGTCAGTGAGTGACGGGTCAGTGAGTGAGGGTCAGTGAGTGAGGGTCAGTGAGTGACGGGTCAGTGAGTGAGGGTCAGTGAGTGAGGTCAGTGAGTGAGGGTCAGTGAGTGAGGGTCAGTGAGTGACGGGTCAGTGGGTGACGGGTCAGTGAGTGACGGGTCAGTGAGTGACGGTCAGTGAGTGACGGGTCAGTGAGTGAGGGTCAGTGAGTGACGGGTCAGTGAGTGACGGGTCAGTGAGTGACTGGTCAGTGAGTGAGGGTCAGTGAGTGACGGGTCAGTGAGTGACGGGTCAGTGAGTGACGGGTCAGTGAGTGACGGGTCAGTGGTGACGGGTCAGTGAGTGAGGGTCAGTGAGTGACGGTCAGTGAGTGACGGGGTCAGTGAGTGACGGGTCAGTGAGTGACGGGTCAGTGAGTGACGGGTCAGTGAGTGAGGGTCAGTGAGTGAGGGTCAGTGAGTGAGGGTCAGTGAGTGACGGGTCAGTGAGTGACGGGTCAGTGAGTGAGGGTCAGTGAGTGAGGGTCAGTGGTGACGGGTCAGTGAGTGAGGGTCAGTGAGTGACGGGTCAGTGAGTGACGGGTCAGTGAGTGAGGGTCAGTGAGTGAGGGTCAGTGAGTGAGGGTCAGTGAGTGAGGGTCAGTGAGTGACGGGTCAGTGAGTGACGGGTCAGTGAGTGACGGGTCAGTGAGTGACGGGTCAGTGAGTGAGGGTCAGTGAGTGACGGGTCAGTGAGTGACGGGTCAGTGAGTGACGGGTCAGTGAGTGAGGGTCAGTGAGTGACGGGTCAGTGAGTGAGGGTCAGTGAGTGAGGGTCAGTGAGTGACGGGTCAGAGAGTGTGACGGGTCAGTGAGTGACGGGTCAGTGAGTGACGGGTCAGTGAGTGAGGGTCAGTGAGTGACGGGTCAGAGTGTGACGGGTCAGTGAGTGACGGGTCAGTGGGTGACGGGTCAGTGAGTGACGGGTCAGTGAGTGACGGGTCAGTGAGTGACGGGTCAGTGAGTGACGGGTCAGTGAGTGAGGTCAGTGAGTGAGGGTCAGTGAGTGAGGGTCAGTGAGTGAGGGTCAGAGTGACGGAGTGACGGGTCAGTGAGTGACGGGTCAGTGAGTGACGGGTCAGTGAGTGACGGGTCAGTGAGTGATGGGTCAGTGAGTGAGGGTCAGTGAGTGACGGGTCAGTGAGTGACGGGTCAGTGGTGACGGGTCAGTGAGTGAGGGTCAGTGAGTGAGGGTCAGTGAGTGACGGTCAGATGAGTGACGGGTCAGTGAGTGACGGTCAGTGAGTGACGGGTCAGTGAGTGAGGGTCAGTGGAGTGAGGGTCAGTGAGTGACGGGTCAGTGAGTGAGGGTCAGTGGGTGACGGGTCAGTGAGTGACGGGTCAGTGAGTGAGGGTCAGTGGTGACGGGTCAGTGAGTGAGGGTCAGTGAGTGACGGGTCAGTGAGTGACGGGTCAGTGAGTGAGGGTCAGTGAGTGACGGGTCAGTGAGTGAGGGTCAGTGAGTGAGGGTCAGTGGAGTGACGGGTCAGTGAGTGAGGGTCAGTGAGTGACGGGTCAGTGAGTGACGGGTCAGGGGTGACGGGTCAGTGAGTGACGGGTCAGTGAGTGAGGGTCAGTGAGTGAGGGTCAGTGAGTGACGGGTCAGTGTGTGACGGGTCAGTGAGTGACGGGCCAGTGGGTGACGGGTCAGTGAGTGACGGGTCAGTGAGTGACGGGTCAGTGAGTGACGGGTCAGTGAGTGACGGGTCAGTGAGTGAGGGTCAGTGAGTGACGGGTCAGTGAGTGAGGGTCAGTGAGTGACGGGTCAGTGAGTGACGGGTCAGTGGGTGACGGGTCAGTGAGTGACGGGTCAGTGAGTGACGGGTCAGTGAGTGACGGGTCAGTGAGTGACGGGTCAGTGAGTGACGGGTCAGTGGTGACGGGTCAGTGAGTGACGGGTCAGTGAGTGACGGGTCAGTGAGTGACGGGTCAGTGAGTGAGGGTCAGTGAGTGACGGGTCAGTGAGTGACGGGTCAGTGAGTGACGGGTCAGTGAGTGACGGGTCAGTGAGTGACGGGTCAGTGAGGTGACGGGTCAGTGAGTGACGGGTCAGTGAGTGAGGGTCAGTGAGTGACGGGTCAGTGAGTGACGGGTCAGTGAGTGACGGGTCAGTGAGTGAGGGTCAGTGAGTGACGGGTCAGTGAGTGACGGGTCAGTGAGTGACGGGTCAGTGAGTGAGGGTCAGTGAGTGACGGGTCAGTGAGTGAGGGTCAGTGAGTGACGGGTCAGTGAGTGACGGGTCAGTGAGTGAGGGTCAGTGAGTGAGGGTCAGTGAGTGACGGGTCAGTGAGTGAGGGTCAGTGAGTGACGGGTCAGTGAGTGAGGGTCAGTGAGTGACGGGTCAGTGAGTGACGGGTCAGTGAGTGAGGGTCAGTGAGTGACGGGTCAGTGAGTGACGGGTCAGTGGGTGACGGGTCAGTGAGTGAGGGTCAGTGAGTGAGGGTCAGTGAGTGAGGGGTCAGTGAGTGAGGGTCAGTGAGTGACGGGTCAGTGAGTGACGGGTCAGTGAGTGACGGGTCAGTGAGTGAGGGTCAGTGGGTGACGGGTCAGTGAGTGACGGGTCCGTGAGTGACAGGTCAGTGGGTGACGGGTCAGTGAGTGACGGGTCAGTGAGTGACGGGTCAGTGAGTGAGGGTCAGTGAGTGGCGGGTCAGTGAGTGACGGGTCAGTGAGTGACGGGTCAGTGAGTGACGGCTCAGTGAGTGACGGGTCAGTGAGTGACGGGTCAGTGAGTGAGGGTCAGTGAGTGAGGGGTCAGTGAGTGACGGGTCAGTGAGTGAGGGTCAGTGGGGTGACGGGTCAGTGAGTGACGGGTCAGTGAGTGAGGGTCAGTGAGTGAGGGTCAGTGAGTGGAGTGGTCAGTGAGTGACGGGTCAGTGGGTGACGGGTCAGTGAGTGAGGGTCAGTGAGTGACGGGTCAGTGAGTGACGGGTCAGTGAGTGAGGGTCAGTGAGTGACGGGTCAGTGAGTGACGGGTCAGTGAGTGACGGGTCAGTGAGTGAGGGTCAGTGAGTGACGGTCAGTGAGTGACGGGTCAGTGAGTGAGGGTCAGTGAGTGACGGTCAGTGAGTGACGGGTCAGTGAGTGAGGGTCAGTGAGTGACGGGTCAGTGAGTGAGGGTCAGTGAGTGACGGGTCAGTGAGTGACGGGTCAGTGAGTGACGGGGTCAGTGAGTGAAGGGTCAGTGAGTGACGGGTCAGTGGGTGACGGGTCAGTGAGTGAGGGTCAGTGAGTGACGGGTCAGTGAGTGACGGGTCAGTGAGTGACGGGCCAGTGGGTGGACGGGTCAGTGAGTGAGGGTCAGTGAGTGAGGGTCAGTGAGTGGAGGGTCAGTGAGTGAGGGCCAGTGAGTGAGGGCCAGTGGGTGACGGGTCAGTGAGTGAGGGTCAGTGAGTGAGGGTCAGTGAGTGAGGGTCAGTGAGTGAGGGTCAGTGAGTGACGGGTCAGTGGGTGACGGGTCAGTGAGTGACGGGGTCAGTGAAGTGAGGGTCAGTGAGTGGACGGGTCAGTGAGTGACGGGTCAGTGAGTGAGGGTCAGTGAGTGAGGGTCAGCGAGTGAGGGTCAGTGAGTGAGGGTCAGTGAGTGACGGGTCAGTGAGTGACGGGTCAGTGAGTGAGGGTCAGTGGGGTGAGGGGGTCAGTGAGTGACGGGTCAGTGAGTGAGGGTCAGTGATGACGGGTCAGTGGGTGACGGGTCAGGTGAGGTGACGGGTCAGTGAGTGAGGGTCAGTGAGTGAGGTCAGTGAGTGACGGGTCAGTGAGTGACGGGTCAGTGAGTGAGGGTCAGTGAGTGAGGGTCAGTGAGTGACGGGTCAGTGGGTGACGGGTCAGTGGGTGACGGGTCAGTGAGTGAGGGTCAGTGAGTGAGGGTCAGTGAGTGAGGGTCAGTGAGTGACGGGTCAGTGAGTGACGGTCAGTGAGTGACGGGTCAGTGGGTGACGGGTCAGTGAGTGACGGGTCAGTGGGTGACGGGTCAGTGAGTGAGGGTCAGTGAGTGAGGGTCAGTGAGTGAGGGTCAGTGAGTGACGGGTCAGTGAGTGACGGGTCAGTGAGTGACGGGTCAGTGAGTGAGGGTCAGTGGGTGACGGGTCAGTGAGTGACGGGTCAGTGAGTGACGGGTCAGTGGGTGACGGGTCAGTGAGTGACGGGTCAGTGAGTGACGGGTCAGTGAGTGAGGGTCAGTGAGTGAGGTCAGTGAGTGACGGGTCAGTGAGTGACGGTCAGTGAGTGACGGTCAGTGAGTGACGGGTCAGTGAGTGACGGGTCAGTGAGTGAGGGTCAGTGAGTGAGGGTCAGTGAGTGACGGGTCAGTGAGTGACGGGTCAGTTAGTGAGGGTCAGTGGGTGACGGGTCAGTGAGTGACGGGTCAGTGAGTGAGGGTCAGTGAGTGAGGGTCAGTGAGTGAGGGTCAGTGAGTGACGGGTCAGTGGGTGACGGGTCAGTGAGTGAGGGTCAGTGAGTGACGGGTCAGTGAGTGAGGGTCAGTGAGTGACGGGTCAGTGAGTGACGGGTCAGTGGGTGACGGGTCAGTGAGTGAGGGTCAGTGAGTGACGGGTCAGTGGGTGACGGGTCAGTGAGTGAGGGTCAGTGGAGTGACGGGTCAGTGAGTGAGGGTCAGTGAGTGACGGGTCAGTGAGTGAGGGTCAGTGAGTGAACGGGTCAGTGAGTGAGGGTCAGTGAGTGACGGGTCAGTGAGTGAGGGTCAGTGAGTGACGGGTCAGTGAGTGACGGGCCAGTGGGTGACGGGTCAGTGAGTGAGGGTCAGTGAGTGAGGTCAGTGAGTGAGGGTCAGTGAGTGAGGGTCAGTGAGTGAGGGGTCAGTGGGTGACGGGTCAGTGAGTGAGGGTCAGTGGGTGACGGGTCAGTGAGTGAGGGTCAGTGAGTGACGGGTCAGTGAGTGAGGGTCAGTGAGTGACGGGTCAGTGAGTGAGGGTCAGTGAGTGACGGGTCAGTGAGTGAGGGTCAGTGAGTGACGGGTCAGTGAGTGACGGGCCAGTGGGTGACGGGTCAGTGAGTGAGGGTCAGTGAGTGAGGGTCAGTGAGTGAGGGTCAGTGAGTGAGGGTCAGTGAGTGAGGGTCAGTGAGTGAGGGCCAGTGGGTGACGGGTCAGTGAGTGAGGGTCAGTGAGTGAGGGTCAGTGAGTGAGGGTCAGTGAGTGAGGGTCAGTGAGTGACGGGTCAGTGGGTGACGGGTCAGTGAGTGACGGGTCAGTGAGTGACGGGTCAGTGAGTGACGGGTCAGTGAGTGAGGGTCAGTGAGTGACGGGTCAGTGAGTGACGGGTCAGTGAGTGACTGGTCAGTGAGTGAGGGTCAGTGGGTGACGGGTCAGTGAGTGACGGGTCAGTGAGTGACGGGTCAGTGAGTGACGGGTCAGTGAGTGACGGGTCAGTGAGTGAGGGTCAGTGAGTGACGGGTCAGTGGGTGACGGGTCAGTGAGTGACGGGTCAGTGAGTGACGGGTCAGTGAGTGACGGGTCAGTGAGTGAGGGTCAGTGAGTGAGGGTCAGTGAGTGAGGGTCAGTGAGTGACGGGTCAGTGAGTGAGGGTCAGTGAGTGAGGGTCAGTGAGTGAGGGTCAGTGGGTGACGGGTCAGTGAGTGAGGGTCAGTGAGTGACGGGTCAGTGAGTGACGGGTCAGTGAGTGAGGGTCAGTGAGTGAGGGTCAGTGAGTGAGGGTCAGTGAGTGAGGGTCAGTGGGTGACGGGTCAGTGAGTGACGGGTCAGTGAGTGACGGGTCAGTGAGTGACGGGTCAGTGAGTGAGGGTCAGTGAGTGAGGGTCAGTGAGTGACGGGTCAGTGAGTGACGGGTCAGTGAGTGAGGGTCAGTGAGTGACGGGTCAGTGAGTGAGGGTCAGTGAGTGAGGGTCAGTGAGTGACGAGTCAGAGTGTGACGGGTCAGTGAGTGACGGGTCAGTGAGTGACGGGTCAGTGAGTGACGGGTCAGTGAGTGACGGGTCAGTGAGTGACGGGTCAGTGAGTGAGGGGTCAGTGAGTGATGGGTCAGTGAGTGAGGGTCACTGAGTGACGGGTCAGTGAGTGACGGGTCAGTGAGTGACGGGTCAGTGAGTGACGGGTCAGTGAGTGATGGGTCAGTGAGTGAGGGTCAGTGAGTGACGGGTCAGTGAGTGACGGGTCAGTGGGTGACGGGTCAGTGAGTGAGGGTCAGTGAGTGAGGGTCAGTGAGTGACGGGTCAATGAGTGACGGGTCAGTGAGTGACGGGTCAGTGGGTGACGGGTCAGTGAGTGAGGGTCAGTGAGTGAGGGTCAGTGAGTGACGGGTCAGTGAGTGAGGGTCAGTGGGTGACGGGTCAGTGAGTGACGGGTCAGTGAGTGAGGGTCAGTGGGTGACGGGTCAGTGAGTGAGGGTCAGTGGGTGACGGGTCAGTGAGTGACGGGTCAGTGAGTGAGGGTCAGTAAGTGACGGGTCAGTGAGTGAGGGTCAGTGAGTGAGGGTCAGTGAGTGACGGGTCAGTGAGTGAGGTCAGTGAGTGACGGGTCAGTGAGTGACGGGTCAGTGGGTGACGGGTCAGTGAGTGACGGGTCAGTGAGTGAGGGTCAGTGAGTGAGGGTCAGTGAGTGACGGGTCAGTGTGTGACGGGGCAGTGGGTGACGGGCCAGTGGGTGACGGGTCAGTGGGTGACGGGTCAGTGAGTGACGGGTCAGTGAGTGACGGGTCAGTGAGTGACGGGGTCAGTGAGTGAGGGTCAGTGAGTGACGGGTCAGTGAGTGAGGGTCAGTGAGTGACGGGTCAGTGAGTGACGGGTCAGTGGGTGACGGGTCAGTGAGTGACGGGTCAGTGAGTGACGGGTCAGTGAGTGACGGGGTCAGTGAGTGACGGGTCAGTGAGTGACGGGTCAGTGGGTGACGTGTCAGTGAGTGACGGGTCAGTGAGTGACGGGTCAGTGAGTGACGGGTCAGTGGGTGACGGGTCAGTGAGTGACGGGTCAGTGAGTGACGGGTCAGTGGCTGACGGGTCAGTGAGTGAGGGTCAGTGAGTGACGGGTCAGTGGGTGACGGGTTTTACTGAGTGACGGGTATGTGAGTGACGGGTCAGTGAGTGACGGGTCAGTGAGTGACGGGTCAGTGAGTGACGGGTCAGTGAGTGAGGGTCAGTGAGTGACGGGTCAGTGAGTGACGGGTCAGTGAGTGAGGGTCAGTGAGTGAGGGTCAGTGAGTGAGGGTCAGTGAGTGAGGGTCAGTGAGTGACGGGTCAGTGAGTGACGGGTCAGTGAGTGAGGGTCAGTGGGTGAGGTCAGTGAGTGACGGGTCAGTGAGTGAGGGGTCAGTGAGTGACGGGTCAGTGAGTGAGGGTCAGTGAGTGAGGGTCAGTGAGTGACGGGTCAGTGAGTGAGGGTCAGTGAGTGACGGGTCAGTGAGTGACGGGTCAGTGGGTGACGGGTCAGTGAGTGAGGGTCAGTGAGTGAGGGTCAGTGAGTGAGGGTCAGTGAGTGAGGGTCAGTGAGTGACGGGTCAGTGAGTGACGGGTCAGTGAGTGACGGGTCAGTGAGTGAGGGTCAGTGGGTGACGGGTCAGTGAGTGACGGGTCCGTGAGTGACAGGTCAGTGGGTGACGGGTCAGTGAGTGACGGGTCAGTGAGTGACGGGTCAGTGAGTGAGGGTCAGTGAGTGGCGGTCAGTGAGTGACGGGTCAGTGAGTGACGGGTCAGTGAGTGACGGCTCAGTGAGTGACGGGTCAGTGAGTGACGGGTCAGTGAGTGAGGGTCAGTGAGTGAGGGTCAGTGAGTGACGGATCAGTGAGTGAGGGTCAGTGGGTGACGGGTCAGTGAGTGACGGGTCAGTGAGTGAGGGTCAGTGAGTGAGGGGTCAGTGAGTGAGTGTCAGTGAGTGACGGGTCAGTGGGTGACGGGTCAGTGAGTGAGGGTCAGTGAGTGACGGGTCAGTGAGTGACGGGTCAGTGAGTGAGGGTCAGTGAGTGACGGGTCAGTGAGTGACGGGTCAGTGAGTGACGGGTCAGTGAGTGAGGGTCAGTGAGTGACGGGTCAGTGAGTGACGGGTCAGTGAGTGAGGGTCAGTGAGTGACGGGTCAGTGAGTGACGGGTCAGTGAGTGAGGGTCAGTGAGTGACGGGTCAGTGAGTGAGGGTCAGTGAGTGACGGGTCAGTGAGTGACGGGTCAGTGAGTGACGGGTCAGTGAGTGAGGGTCAGTGAGTGACGGGTCAGTGGGTGACGGGTCAGTGAGTGAGGGTCAGTGAGTGACGGGTCAGTGAGTGACGGGTCAGTGAGTGACGGGCCAGTGGGTGACGGGTCAGTGAGTGAGGGTCAGTGAGTGAGGGTCAGTGAGTGAGGGTCAGTGAGTGAGGGCCAGTGGGTGACGGGTCAGTGAGTGAGGGTCAGTGAGTGAGGGTCAGTGAGTGACGGGTCAGTGAGTGACGGGTCAGTGAGTGACGGGTCAGTGGGTGACGGGTCAGTGAGTGACGGGTCAGTGAGTGACGGGTCAGTGAGTGACGGGTCAGTGAGTGAGGGTCAGTGAGTGACGGGTCAGTGGGTGACGGGTCAGTGAGTGACGGGGCAGTGAGTGACGGGTCAGTGAGTGACGGGTCAGTGAGTGACGGGTCAGTGAGTGACGGGTCAGTGGGTGACGGGTCAGTGAGTGAGGGTCAGTGAGTGACGGGTCAGTGGGTGACGGGTCAGTGGGTGACGGGTCAGTGAGTGACGGGTCAGTGAGTGAGGGTCAGTGAGTGAGGGTCAGTGAGTGACGGGTCAGTGAGTGACGGGTCAGTGAGTGACGGGTCAGTGAGTGAGGGTCAGTGAGTGAGGGTCAGTGAGTGAGGGTCAGTGAGTGACGGGTCAGTGAGTGAGGGTCAGTGAGTGACGGGTCAGTGAGTGACGGGTCAGTGAGTGAGGGTCAGTGAGTGACGGGTCAGTGAGTGAAGGGTCAGTGAGTGACGGGTCAGTGAGTGAGGGTCAGTGAGTGAGGGTCAGTGAGTGAGGGTCAGTGAGTGACGGGTCAGTGGGTGACGGGTCAGTGAGTGAGGGTCAGTGAGTGACGGGTCAGTGAGTGACGGGTCAGTGAGTGAGGGGTCAGTGAGTGAGGGTCAGTGAGTGACGGGTCAGTGAGTGAGGGTCAGTGAGTGAGGGTCAGTGAGCAGGGTGACGGGTCAGTGGGTGACGGGTCAGTGAGTGAGGGTCAGTGAGTGACGGGTCAGTGAGTGACGGGTCAGTGAGTGAGGGTCAGTGAGTGACGGGTCAGTGTGTGAGGGTCAGTGAGTGAGGGTCAGTGGGTGACGGGTCAGTGAGTGACGGGTCAGTGAGTGACGGGTCAGTGAGTGACGGGTCAGTGAGTGAGGGTCAGTGAGTGAGGGTCAGTGAGTGACGGGTCAGTGAGTGACGGGTCAGTGAGTGAGGGTCAGTGAGTGACGGGTCAGAGTGTGACGGGTCAGTGAGTGACGGGTCAGTGAGTGACGGGTCAGTGAGTGACGGGTCAGTGAGTGACGGGTCAGTGAGTGAGGGTCAGTGAGTGAGGGTCAGTGAGTGAGGGTCAGTGAGTGACGGGTCAGTGAGTGACGGGTCAGTGAGTGAGGGTCAGTGAGTGACGGGTCAGTGAGTGACGGGTCAGTGAGTGACGGGTCAGTGAGTGAGGGTCAGTGAGTGACGGGTCAGTGAGTGACGGGTCAGTGAGTGAGGGTCAGTGAGTGACGGGCAGGGTCAGTGAGTGAGGGTCAGTGAGTGACGGGTCAGTGGAGTGACGGGTCAGTGAGTGACGGGTCAGTGAGTGACGGGTCAGTGAGTGACGGGTCAGTGAGTGACGGGTCAGTGAGTGACGGGTCAGTGAGTGACGGGTCAGTGAGTGACGGGTCAGTGAGTGAGGGTCAGTGAGTGAGGGTCAGTGAGTGACGGGTCAGTGAGTGACGGGTCAGTGAGTGAGGGTCAGTGAGTGAGGGTCAGTGAGTGACGGGTCAGTGAGTGAGGGGTCAGTGAGTGACGGGTCAGTGAGTGACGGGTCAGTGAGTGACGGTCAGTGAGTGACGGGGTCAGTGAGTGACGGGTCAGTGAGTGACGGGTCAGTGAGGTGACGGGTCAGTGAGTGAGGGTCAGTGAGTGACGGGTCAGTGAGTGACGGGTCAGTGAGTGACGGGTCAGTGAGTGACGGGTCAGTGAGTGACGGGTCAGTGAGTGAGGGTCAGTGAGTGACGGGTCAGTGAGTGACGGGTCAGTGAGTGACGGGTCAGTGAGTGACGGGTCAGTGAGTGACGGGTCAGTGAGTGACGGGTCAGTGAGTGACGGGTCAGTGAGTGACGGGTCAGTGAGTGAGGGTCAGTGAGTGACGGGTCAGTGAGTGACGGGTCAGTGAGTGACGGGTCAGTGAGTGACGGGGTCAGTGGAGTGACGGGTCAGTGAGTGACGGGTCAGTGAGTGACGGGTCAGTGAGTGAGGGTCAGTGAGTGAGGGTCAGTGAGTGACGGGTCAGTGAGTGACGGGTCAGTGAGTGACGGGTCAGTGAGTGACGGGTCAGTGAGTGACGGGTCAGTGAGTGACGGGTCAGTGAGTGAGGGTCAGTGGGTGACGGGTCAGTGAGTGACGGGTCAGTGAGTGACGGGTCAGTGAGTGACGGGTCAGTGAGTGACGGGTCAGTGAGTGAGGGTCAGTGGGGACGGGTCAGTGAGTGACGGGTCAGTGAGTGAGGGTCAGTGAGTGACGGGTCAGTGAGTGAGGGTCAGTGAGTGAGGGTCAGTGAGTGACGGGTCAGTGAGTGACGGGTCAGTGAGTGAAGGGTCAGTGAGTGAGGGTCAGTGAGTGACGGGTCAGTGAGTGACGGGTCAGTGAGTGACGGGTCAGTGAGTGACGGGTCAGTGGGTGACGGGTCAGTGGGTGACGGGTCAGTGGATGACGGGTCAGTGAGTGAGGGTCAGTGAGTGACGGGTCAGTGAGGTGACGGGTCAGTGAGTGACGGGTCAGTGGGTGAACGGGTCAGTGAGTGACGGGTCAGTGGGTGACGGGTCAGTGAGTGACGGGTCAGTGAGTGAGGGTCAGTGGGTGACGGGTCAGTGAGTGACGGGTCAGTGAGTGACGGGTCAGTGAGTGACGGGTCAGTGGGTGACGGGTCAGTGGAGTGACGGGTCAGTGGGTGACGGGTCAGTGGGTGACGGGTCAGTGAGTGACGGGTCAGTGAGAGACGGGTCAGTGAGTGAGGGTCAGTGAGTGAGGGCCAGTGAGTGAGGGTCAGTGGGTGACGGGTCAGTGAGTGACGGGTCAGTGAGTGACGGGTCAGTGAGTGACGGGTCAGTGAGTGAGGGTCAGTGAGTGACGGGTCAGTGAGTGACGGGTCAGTGAGTGAGGGTCAGTGGTGACGGGTCAGTGGGTGACGGGTCAGTGGGTGAGGATGGGTCCAGTGAGTGACGGGTCAGTGAGTGACGGGTCAGTGAGTGAGGGTCAGTGGGTGACGGGTCAGTGGGTGACGGGTCAGTGGGTGATGGGTCAGTGAGTGACGGGTCAGTGGGTGACGGGTCAGTGGGTGATGGGTCAGTGAGTGACGGGTCAGTGAGTGAGGGTCAGTGGGTGACGGGTCAGTGAGTGAGGGTCAGTGAGTGACGGGGTCAGTGAGTGACGGGTCAGTGAGTGACGGGTCAGTGAGTGAGGGCCAGTGAGTGAGGGTCAGTGGGTGAGGGTCAGTGAGTGACGGGTCAGTGAGTGACGGGTCAGTGAGTGAGGGTCAGTGAGTGACGGGTCAGTGGGTGACGGGTCAGTGGGTGACGGGTCAGTGGAGTGACGGGTCAGTGAGTGAGGGTCAGTGAGTGACGGGTCAGTGGGTGACGGGTCAGTGAGTGACGGGTCAGTGGTGACGGGTCAGTGAGTGAGGGTCAGTGGGTGACGGGTCAGTGAGTGACGGGTCAGTGAGTGAGGGTCAGTGGGGTGACGGGTCAGTGAGTGACGGGTCAGTGAGTGACGGGTCAGTGAGTGACGGGTCAGTGGGTGACGGGTCAGTGGGTGACGGGTCAGTGAGTGACGGGTCAGTGAGAGACGGGTCAGTGAGTGACGGGTCAGTGAGTGAGGTCAGTGGGTGACGGGTCAGTGAGTGACGGGGTCAGTGAGTGACGGGTCAGTGAGTGACGGGTCAGTGGGTGACGGGTCAGTGAGTGACGGGTCAGTGAGTGAGGGTCAGTGGGTGACGGGTCAGTGAGTGACGGGTCAGTGAGTGACGGGTCAGTGGGTGACGGGTCAGTGGGTGACGGGTCAGTGGGTGACGGGTCAGTGAGTGACGGGTCAGTGAGTGAGGGTCAGTGGGTGACGGGTCAGTGAGTGACGGGTCAGTAAGTGACGGGTCAGTGAGTGACGGGTCAGTGGGTGACGGGTCAGTGAGTGAGGGTCAGTGAGTGACGGGTCAGTGAGTGAGGGTCAGTGGGTGACGGGTCAGTGGGTGACGGGTCAGTGAGTGACGGGTCAGTGAGTGACGGGTCAGTGAGTGAGGGTCAGTGGGTGACGGGTCAGTGAGTGACGGGTCAGTGAGTGACGGGTCAGTGAGTGAGGGGTCAGTGAGTGAGGGTCAGTGAGTGAGGGTCAGTGAGTGACGGGTCAGTGAGTGAGGGTCAGTGGGTGACGGGTCAGTGAGTGAGGGGTCAGTGAGTGAGGGTCAGTGAGTGACGGGTCAGTGAGTGAGGGTCAGTGGGTGACGGGTCAGTGAGTGACGGGTCAGTGAGTGACGGGTCAGTGAGTGACGGGTCAGTGAGTGACGGGTCAGTGAGTGAGGGTCAGTGAGTGAGGGTCAGTGAGTGACGGGTCAGTGAGTGACGGGTCAGTGAGTGACGGGTCAGTGAGTGACGGGTCAGTGAGTGAGGGTCAGTGGGTGACGGGTCAGTGAGTGAGGGTCAGTGGGTGACGGGTCAGTGAGTGACGGGTCAGTGAGTGAGGGTCAGTGAGTGAGGGTCAGTGAGTGACGGGTCAGTGAGTGACGGGTCAGTGTGACGGTCAGTGGTGACGGTCAGTGAGTGAGGTCAGTGAGTGAGGGTCAGTGAGTGACGGGTCAGTGGTGACGGGTCAGTGAGTGAGGGTCAGTGAGTGACGGGTCAGTGAGTGACGGGTCAGTGAGTGAGGGTCAGTGGGTGACGGGTCAGTGAGTGACGGGTCAGTGGGTGACGGGTCAGTGAGTGAGGGTCAGTGAGTGACGGGTCAGTGAGTGAGGGTCAGTGAGTGAGGGTCAGTGAGTGACGGGTCAGTGAGTGAGGGTCAGTGAGTGACGGGTCAGTGAGTGACGGGTCAGTGGTGACGGGTCAGTGAGTGACGGGTCAGTGAGTGACGGGTCAGTGAGTGACGGGTCAGTGAGTGACGGGTCAGTGAGTGACGGGTCAGTGTGACGGTCAGGAGGAGGTCAGTGAGTGAGGGTCAGTGAGTGACGGGTCAGTGGTGACGGGCGGAGTGAGGTCAGTGAGTGAGGGTCAGTGAGTGACGGGTCAGTGGTGACGGGTCAGTGAGTGAGGGTCAGTGAGTGAGGGTCAGTGAGTGACGGGTCAGTGAGTGAGGGTCAGTGAGTGAGGGTCAGTGAGTGACGGGTCAGTGAGTGACGGGTCAGTGAGTGAGGGTCAGTGAGTGACGGGTCCAGTGAGTGAGGGTCAGTGAGTGAGGGTCAGTGAGTGACGGGTCAGTGAGTGACGGGTCAGTGAGTGACGGTCAGTGAGTGACGGGTCAGTGAGTGACGGTCAGTGGGTGACGGGTCAGTGAGTGCGGTCAGTGAGTGACGGGTCAGTGAGTGACGGGTCAGTGAGTGAGGGTCAGTGAGTGACGGGTCAGTGAGTGAGGGTCAGTGAGTGACGGGTCAGTGAGTGACGGGTCAGTCGAGTGACGGGTCAGTGAGTGAGGGTCAGTGAGTGAGGGTCAGTGAGTGACGGGTCAGTGAGTGAGGGTCAGTGGAGTGAGGGTCAGTGAGTGAC
This sequence comes from Scyliorhinus torazame, assembly GCF_047496885.1. Taxonomy (NCBI): domain Eukaryota; kingdom Metazoa; phylum Chordata; class Chondrichthyes; order Carcharhiniformes; family Scyliorhinidae; genus Scyliorhinus; species Scyliorhinus torazame. The sequence continues at coordinate 184,832,805 of NC_092716.1, forward strand.
GGGTCAGTGAGTGACGGGTCAGTGAGTGACGGGTCAGTGAGTGACGGGTCAGTGAGTGACGGGTCAGTGAGTGACGGGTCAGTGAGTGAGGGTCAGTGAGTGACGGGTCAGTGGGTGACGGGTCAGTGAGTGAGGGTCAGTGAGTGACGGGTCAGTGAGTGACGGGTCAGTGAGTGACGGGTCAGTGAGTGACGGGTCAGTGAGTGACGGTCAGTGAGTGAGGTCAGTGAGTGACGGGTCAGTGAGTGAGGGTCAGTGAGTGACGGGTCAGTGAGTGACGGGTCAGTGAGTGACGGGTCAGTGAGTGAGGGTCAGTGAGTGACGGGTCAGTGAGTGACGGGTCAGTGAGTGACGGGTCAGTGAGTGACGGGTCAGTGAGTGACGGGTCAGTGAGTGAGGGTCAGTGAGTGACGGGTCAGTGAGTGAGGGTCAGTGAGTGAGGGTCAGTGAGTGACGGGTCAGTGAGTGACGGGTCAGTGAGTGAGGGTCAGTGAGTGACGGGTCAGTGAGTGAGGGTCAGTGAGTGACGGGTCAGTGAGTGACGGGTCAGTGAGTGAGGGTCAGTGAGTGACGGGTCAGTGAGTGACGGGTCAGTGAGTGACGGGTCAGTGAGTGACGGGTCAGTGAGTGACGGTCAGTGAGTGACGGGTCAGTGAGTGACGGGTCAGTGAGTGACGGGTCAGTGGAGTGAGGGTCAGTGAGTGACGGGTCAGTGAGTGACGGGTCAGTGAGTGACGGGTCAGTGAGTGACGGGTCAGTGAGTGACGGGTCAGTGAGTGAGGGTCAGTGAGTGACGGGTCAGTGAGTGACGGGTCAGTGAGTGAGGGTCAGTGAGTGACGGGTCAGTGAGTGAGGGTCAGTGAGTGACGGGTCAGTGAGTGACGGGTCAGTGAGTGACGGGTCAGTGAGTGACGGGTCAGTGAGTGACGGGTCAGTGAGTGAGGGTCAGTGAGTGAGGGTCAGTGGTGACGGGTCAGTGAGTGAGGGTCAGTGAGTGACGGGTCAGTGAGTGACGGGTCAGTGAGTGAGGGTCAGTGAGTGAGGGTCAGTGAGTGAGGGTCAGTGAGTGAGGGTCAGTGAGTGACGGGTCAGTGAGTGAGGGTCAGTGAGTGACGGGTCAGTGGGTGACGGGTCAGTGAGTGACGGGTCAGTGAGTGAGGGTCAGTGAGTGACGGGTCAGTGAGTGACGGGTCAGTGAGTGACGGGTCAGTGAGTGAGGGTCAGTGAGTGACGGGTCAGTGAGTGAGGGTCAGTGAGTGACGGGTCAGTGAGTGACGGGTCAGTGAGTGAGGGTCAGTGAGTGACGGGTCAGTGAGTGACGGGTCAGTGAGTGACGGGTCAGTGAGTGAGGGTCAGTGGGTGACGGGTCAGTGAGTGACGGGTCAGTGAGTGAGGGTCAGTGAGAGACGGGTCAGCTGAGTGACGGGTCAGTGAGTGACGGGTCAGTGAGTGACGGGTCAGTGGGTGACGGGTCAGTGAGTGAGGGTCAGTGAGTGAGGGTCAGTGAGTGACGGGTCAGTGAGTGAGGGTCAGTGAGTGAGGGTCAGTGAGTGACGGGTCAGTGGGTGACGGGTCAGTGGTGTGAGGTCAAGTGAGTGACGGGTTTCAGTGAGTGGACGGGTCAGTGAGTGAGGGTCAGTGAGTGACGGGTCACTGAGTGACGGGTCAGTGAGTGACGGGTCAGTGAGTGACGGGTCAGTGGGTGACGGGTCATTGAGTGAGGGTCAGTGAGTGAGGGGTCGAGTGAGTGAGGGGTCAGTGAGTGACGGGTCAGTTGAGTGAGGGTCAGTGAGTGAGGGGCGGGTCAGTGAGGTGGACGGGTCAGTGGGTGACGGGTCAGTGAGTGAGGGTCAGTGAGTGACGGGTCAGTGGTGACGGGTCAGTGAGTGACGGGGGGTCAGTGGGGGTGACGGGTCAGTGAGGGTGAGGGGTCAGTGAGTGACGGGTCAGTGAGTGACTGGGTCAGTGAGTGACGGGTCAGTGGTGACGGGTCAGTGAGTGAGCGGGTCAGTGAGTGACGGGTCAGTGAGTGAGGGTCAGTGAGTGACGGGTCAGTGAGTGACGGGTCAGTGAGTGACGGGTCAGTGAGTGACGGGTCAGTGGGGTGACGGGGGTCAGTGAGGAGGGTCAGTGAGTGAGGGTCAGTGAGTGACGGGTCAGTGAGTGACGGGTCAGTGAGTGACGGGTCAGTGAGTGAGGGTCAGTGAGTGAGGGTCAGTGGGTGACGGGTCAGTGAGTGACGGGTCAGTGAGTGACGGGTCAGTGAGTGAGGGTCAGTGAGTGACGGGTCAGTGAGTGACGGGTCAGTGAGTGACGTGGTCAGTGGGTGACGGGTCCAGGTGAGTGACGGGTCAGTGAGTGAGGGTCAGTGAGTGACGGGTCAGTGAGTGAGGGTCAGTGTGCCAGTGGTGACGGTCAGTGAGTGACGGGGGTCAGTGAGTGACGGGTCAGGTGAGTGAGGGTCAGTGAGTGGACGGGTCAGTGAGTGACGGGTCAGTGAGTGAGCGGTCA